>NC_067225.1:22482454-23153954 GCF_019924925.1 Ctenopharyngodon idella | reverse complement strand
ACAAAAAAAAAATCCATTCAGTATACGAAAATATTTCGTGTACATTTGTATCTGCGTACCTTTCAATCATAAAGTATTTTATTATTTTGTAAGAGTTCTGAAGAGACAAAGTAAAGGACAGTTTGTTCATAATTGATGCGTTACAGAATGTGCATTTACTACAAATAGTTCGAACAAAAAAGGTCTCAAATTGTATCTCACTGCATCTAAACTGTACTTTTCAAAACAATGGTTTTGGTATTTCTGTATGTTTTACATAACCTACGATTGTTCTCAATCATGGAAAATATACAGATTTTAAAATTATAATTGTATAATTCATGGTGATGTTAATTAATTTAATTATTTTCGTATAGATCAATTTATATTAAATACAAATATAAATGCTCGTATTTTGCTAGGTAGTCGAAGCTGGTGTTATTTTTCATTTGCTTGCTACTGGATACGATTAACTCGGCTTTATGAGTGACCTCTTAACTATCCAATAACAATCTTCTTATGCACAACTCCCACTAGCCAATCCTGGCGCAGGGGGCGGGACTTGTCCCATTACGGGTGAGAAAAAAGATTCCACCCTTTTAACTTTACTGCTGTAATCAAACGGTATTCATACAGGTAGGAGTCGAGCAGTTCGCAGAGATCCGCGTCACTCACTCCGTTCAGGCCATGAAGAGAAGGCTTCAGAAAAAATACATCATCTTGATTCTAGGATACTCCGTGGCGCTTCTTTTAATTCCCTACGTATTAGATTACCGGAGCAAATCGCCCCACATTAAGGATGGATATCAGCAACAAAAGTGTCCCGATCTGGAGAGCACCATCGCTCTGTGGAGTAGCACCAGGACGGGCAATTCAACGGAGGTGGAGGACTATGGCAACAGGAGTCAGTCCAGAACGCACATATACCTCCACGCAACCTGGAGGACAGGTTCCTCATTTTTAGGGGAATTATTTAATCAGCACCCTGATGTGTTTTATTTATACGAGCCCATGTGGAATATGTGGCAGGCGCTTTATCCAGGAGATGCGGGTAGCTTACAAGGAGCAGTGAGAGACATGATGAACTCTCTGTTTAGATGCGATTTCTCAGTGTTAAAACTCTACGCAGGCTCGTCCAACATAAGTACCGCTTTTATTTTCGGCTGGAAAACGAACAAGGTCATTTGCTCTGAGCCTCTCTGCAAAGCGTATAAAAAACACGAAATTGGGTTAGTTCAAGGAGACGTCTGTAGCAAATGCCAGCCCAGAGATATCAAAGAGCTGGAGAAAGAGTGCAAAAAGTACCCCGTGATGGTCATCAAAGACGTGCGGGTTTTAGATTTGGCGGTTTTGGTGCCTCTCATGCGAGATCCCGCCATCAACCTCCAGATAGTCCAGTTGTTTCGCGACCCCAGGGCTGTGCACAACTCTCGACTGAAGTCCAAATTGGCTCTGGTGAAGGAGAGCATACAGGTGCTAAGGAGCAAGAAGCAGAGTGACAAATACAAGCGCCTTCTGGTGCCTAGCAATAGGGTCCACCGAGCCGATAACTACGTCTCGAGCGCAATGGAGTTAATATGCGACAACTGGCTCAGCGACATGTTGCTTGTTATGAACGCTCCGCCGTGGTTGAGGAGAAACTACATGCATCTGAAATACGAAGACCTAGTGCTCAGACCTGTGGACGAGCTCCAGAGGCTCTATCGTTTCGCCAACCTCACCCTTTCTAAGAACATGGAGAAGTTTGTGATGAACATGACCCACGGACAGGGCTATTCTTCAGATAAACCCTTCCTCATATCATCCAGAGACGCCAAAGAGGCAATTTACGCCTGGAGGGAAAGGCTGAACGTGGAGCAGGTGAACCAGGTTGAAGCCTACTGTAGTGAGGTCATGAGACGGCTGGATTATCGAAAAAGGAACATGGACAATACCTAAAACCACCAAAACATGAGTATATGGTAGGTTACATGTCTAAATGGTCAGGGTATATGGTGAGCTGACAGCATTATTTGGCCACTATTATGAAACACTAGTTTTTGAGACTCAACAAAAATGTAAATTATATCAGGTCACACTTTGCATTAGTGTGCATTTTACAGTATTGTTACAGATGTACAGAGTGTGAAAAGTTCTATAGTTTTTGGCAAAGATATTTGGCATGTTTTTTTGGACATGCACCATGGTAGTGCCATTATGTTCCTGGAAGCAACTTAAATAACATGCTTCATGAATTTCAATACTAAGGTAACACTACCAAAAAAAAAGATCTTGCCAACTCCAAACTTTTAAAATGTACCATGGTACAGTCTGTCACTGTACATTTTTACAAGCTTATGGTAACTAACTGAATTAGCACCATTCAGTACCACAGTATTCTTGGAATACCATATAAAAACCATCATATATATTAAAGTACCATGCTATTACATCTGATACCATCACTGTACCATGGTACTAGCATTTTATTAAAGGGAAATACAGTGGTACTACAATAAGTAGAGAATTAATACTCAAGCAGGTACATGTATTTATTTTTTAAATATAAAAATGTACTATGGATTTTGGGGCATAGTATTATAGTAATATTTTTTTTTGTAATCACTATGCAATTCCATAGTATATTTTTATAAGGGAAATGCCCTTTATTTAATATTATTACTATTGTAATTGAATTCTATTTACATGTAATATGTGTAATAGGGTCACTGCATGATGTTCTACTACTAGATGCAAAATGTGGCATCCATGATAAGAAGGGGTATGTTTTCTACTGCTTTAGATTAGCACCGAGTTTGTAGTTGTTAAATGAGTTGGTTTACATTCATCTAGCACAACTATACATTGATGCTTTCATCCGTTACATGACAAGAGTGTCAGTCCCAGATTGAATATGCAACACTGTAACCAGTGTAGTTGTAAAGATGTAAATTGATTTTATTGGCAGTGTGCTGTTATGCAATATATCTGAATGCCATGCACATACGCTAAGAGACGAACAGCCTTATGGCAAGGGTTGAAGCACACTTCTGGTGTTAGTTCTGATCTATATATAATGAGTTCTGTCTTTTAGAGCACTCAGTTTGATTTTATTATGCTTAGCAACCCCTTGGGGAGACGAAACATGATGCTTTATAAAGTTTTTTTTAAAGATAATTGTTTATTGTTAATTAATGTTTGTGTATAATATATTAACATATATTAATGTTGAAAATGCATAAATGCTGTAAAAGTGTTGTTCATTGTTATTTTATGTTAGCTATTTCACAAACTAATGCTAACATACAGAACCTTGTACTAAAGTTAGAGCTGCATGATTAATCGTTAAAAGTTCATGGTAAATCGCCTTTTGAAAGTAACTTAAAGGAAGGGTAGGCATCTTTGGAGTGGCTAGCAATAGCAAGCTAGCTTTGAAAGCATAAGATCCCACCCTCCCTTCAGAGCGCTCTCCAAAGCCATGCCTTCTCCAGAGCAGAGTCTGCAAAGCGTCACAAAATGGCGTTAAATTACCTCATGTCTTCATAGCACATAACATTACAAAAATAATTAAAGCTACAAGCAGCATTGAAAGGGCCCTCACACCTGGTGGCCTAAGGAAAACAGCGAATAGTGGGCGACATGCATTTAAGCGGGTAAATATAGGAGAAAAATAGCAAAGTCATTTTAATGTGCCACACTTCCTGCTGCCAGCAGGTGGCACTTTGACATGTCTGAGTTACAATAACTTCCTGTTTTGTTGCGTTAATTGCATACGTTAGCACTTAGCCAAGTGTTGCATGATTTAACGTGTCTAGCATGTTTGGCACTCGATGGCATGTTTTAATATGTTTCTGTCAGTGCATTACAGTGTAATTTTTTTGAGTAATTAATGACAGAAATTTCATTTTTGGGTGAACTAACCCTTTACAAAGAGACAAAAGAAGAGTCGAGTTTAGCCGAGGTCATTGATCCAGTCTGAAACTGACAGCGCATGGTGCCAGTGGAGTCATGGGATTAATACGATCCTCTTGAACTCTGCAATGTTCTATGGTGGTGTAATTTTGTCATTTCCAAACAGGCCTGGATCAGCAAAATGACCAGTTTTATCTTTACTCTAGTCAATATAATGGGGAAAAATGCTGTAAGTGGAGTCAGCACAACAAATTCACCATAAATATCTTCTCAGCATTGTGACCGGTAAAAATATCCAACAGAAGTATGTGTCAAATCAATTAGCCATCATGCTCGAGTCTAATTTCATGGCGAAGGATGTAAATGGTGCTCTATAACAGACCGATGGATCATGATACAGGCTTCTTTGTTATCGCTATCAGAGGCATGTGATGGGGGCTGGTGTGACCTAACAGACTGACCACACGTGGTTGGAACAGGCTGAAATATAGGGACTGCTTTGTGCTGGTTAGTCCCTGGAGGGACCAGTGCTCCCTGAGCTGAGCCTGTCACCAGCTCAATCTGTGAGGGCTCTGCCATGACTAACTTAGACATGCTGGCACCAGACATACATCCCTGACCAGTACAGACCTCTAACTGTCTCTTGGTACCAGAGTTCATCACAGGCTTGTATAACATATTTTTGAAATGTTTTTGGTTGCTTTTGGGTTTACTGTTTGGGCATGCCCATGCATTTCATCTGTTTTGGATGGTTAAAAAAACTAAAAGAAACAATAAAGTAATATAATAATTGTATTATTAATCTAGTATTAGATTTAATTACATACTATTTTATCATTATTATTGTAATAAAATATATATTACTAATAATAATAATAATTCCCACGCATCCTGGAAAACCTGGAAAATCCTGTTGTTGTCCTGGGGCATTATTTTAAAAATGTGCTCGTGTTTTCCTTCAGGCTTTAATTGTTTCACTCCCTGAAAAAATTTAACGTTTAGTAGCAGAGAGTGCTATGTTTAGGGATGCTGAATTTCAACACATGAAAGAATTTTGAATGATGATGTTTAGTCTCGTGTTGGCCCCTGCAGCCTTTAGCTGATGATTTATGAACTGCTCAAATGTTTGCAGTAACACACAGCCTGTTTTATTTAGTTCTGATTGTTGGCAAAAGTACCCGTTCTTTGATACCAAGTCGTTACTGAAATATAAAAAAAATGTAACGCTGCCTGCCTTTTTGCTGTACCGGTAGTCCATAGCACCGGGTCAATCTGGTACCTGCTGACAGGCGGCTGCTTTCAAACGCTCCTGTGTGTATTTGTATGAAGTCCTCTGTAAAGAGCATCAAAGGATCTATTTACGCATGTTTACAGCATTGAGCATTGTAGTTAATGTTGAGCACATGAACGCAATGTCCAGAGGTGTTTAAGAATTCAGTGCACCAGAGTTCTACACGCTCGCAAATCCTTTCACTATAACCAACAGTGTAAATACGATGTAAACAAGATTTATTGATTATAATGGGAGTTTTCACAAGACTAAGAGTGCAGAACTCGGTGATCTAGCACTAAACAAGTGATTAACAGGTTCAGTGATTATAAAGGTGCTATTTGTTTGCTATCTGTTTATATTTCATTCGCAATTTGAAAATTTTATTTTTCATGCTGCTAAGTACGAGCCACAAAATTTCAGGAGTTAAAACCATTTTTAAATATTTAAATCTGAAATGGTGTTGACGGACATAGTGATAACCATAGCAACAGATACAACAAAAATAGTCAAAATAAATCTTTGCATTAAGTGTAAATGCAGACTAACAGGCTTGCCACTTGTTCTATTATATGTGTAATGTTTCCTTTTACTTGATCTGTTTAAAGCAAAGTTTACTTAATTTAAAAATATTTGAAGGCTACATGCTAATGTTTTAATGTATTTAAAATTATTATTAGCATTAACTGACTATTTAATATTTTTATTTTGAAATATTAAAACAAAATATTTAAATAGTTCCTATATATATATATATATATATTTTTTTTTTTTTTTTTTTTTTTGCTATGGTATTGAAATTGGAACCGAGAACCAGTTGTCATAATGTATAATTAAGAGCTCATATTAAAAAACTGATTTTATAGTTAAGTCATGGCCATAAACTGCACATATTTTAAAGACTTATGGAGAGAGGAATATATTACTTTAGGGTGTGATCCTTATCTTTTATTTCCGCTGTTAATTTCCTGGGAATTGATTGCTGAAAAAGAGGAAGCCCGATAATGATCAGTCTTGAAGGGGGGGTTAATAAAAACACCAAAATAAACAACAACAAAAATATTAATATATTAGATAATCTAATATTAGATTTAAATATAATATCTTATTCTATTGGTAATTTCTAAGTTTCATTTACACACTGTACTATTATGACTTAAACTTTGTTGACATTCTAAACAAAATCAGTGTTTTTAGTAAATGTCCCAATATCCCCTGTCCACAATAACACAGCTCAAGTTATTGTGTTTCTCTTTGCTGTAGGAGCCTGATGTGCTGTAGGAACAAGAGGACAGAAGGGGAACAGCCTGATATGAAGCTACACCAGGAGGTACTGACGGAACTGAGGAGCAACACCCCAGGATCTCCTTCAGCCGTCATGGGGCACAGAGTAGACGAAAGAAGAGTTTGATAAGAGAGACACTTATAAACCCACCGACCTCAAATGATACTGACAAGAATCCTGTAAGAAAAAGACTAACAATAACAGAGGGGAATCCAGTTCATAATGAAACGGCTACCAAAGGCTCAGTCCCGGCTGTGTCCTGACAGCCAGATTTTATCCTCAATAATCCCTGCCCAATCCCCAGCAGCCCATAATCAGCCACACGAGACAGGCGCTTGGGTCATTACACATGCACTAGGCCTGGAGACGGATATCCCGTTGGGTGGATTTCATAATGAAAACATTCCTTGGCATTCTTGTATTCATCAACCACGAATGAAAAGGGATTATGCATTACTAACACTCCAATATCTGTGGTACCACCCAAAAAAACTGACAAAGTGCAATAAAATGAACTAAAGAGCAATAGAAAAGGGTGTAGTAAGAGTTTTCCCAAAGGAAATTCTGACTTCTCTACAACAACTCACAACACTCCCACTGGTGTGAAGTTTCCCAAGTTCCTCCCGGACATCATCAGTTTGTTCTTTTTGTGTGAAGTCTGCATCGGGCTGTTAGACTATGCAGACTGTTTTGTTCATGTATGTATAAAGAGGATAGGATTGCAATTTGAATAGGTAAATGGGCGGAACTTCTAATCAAACTAAAACACACGATCATACGTTGAGGATACAGGTGTTATTGTGCTCTAATAGAAATGCTTTTACTGGTCAAGAAATTTGACGGTATTATCATTTTGTTAACGTTGTTTTGTTACCTTTTAAACAACATTTACTCTAAAGCTATGTGAACCATCAGAATTACTAAATGAACAAATCCGTTATTTATAAATAAAACTTGTACATACATTTTTGTAGTAAACACTACTTTTGTTGTTTTATTATTATTTAGAGACATATAAAATAAATCAAATACCTTATTTAGGTATCGCTACTGTAGCCAACTTCGATATTGGCTATTTTCATAAATGTACAATTGTTAAACTTAAATGCATACCACAGTTTTGTCACATTATTTGACAGGCTGAGTGCATCTTTATGTATAATAATAATAATAATAATATTAGTAATTTAAATGGGGGAAAAAAATAGCACATATCACAGACATAAAAATGGCAGCTTATGGATTTTTTTGTTGTTTGTTTATATGGCATATATTGACATGCAGAACAGCAAGTAAAAGATGAATGCTACAGGAGGGAGTTACATATCCTGAAGGTACATACAAGTCCACCAATAATACGGTCAGGAAAAAAGCTATCAAACATATAAGAGTCATTCAGCAGAGAAGTGATTTCATAGCCCAGGTGTTGCAGGATTACATGTGAATTCAGTCTTTTGCTACAGCCGGTTTAAGGTTCTGCACCTCAAAATGCAATTGCCACGAAGCCCATGAGGCTCATTTTCTAGCCAAAACTCCACATAAATAGTGCAATTCTCCTCAATTCACATTTAGGTTCTGAACTAGATTCTGCTGAAGTTGTCTGGTGATGCGTTTCCTCGCACAGCTCACACAGCCCTGTTAAAAGCAAACGACGGACAGACTCAAGTGCAGACAACTGAGGCAGCTGTAAAGGTTATTTCATGGAAAGAGTGCAAGGTTAGTTTATTATGAAGTTCAATATAAATTGGAATGAATGATAACTTATTTCAAACATCTGCAAGTTAGTTATTAACTAAATGCTTGGACTTTAGACATTTATTCATTAACAAGAATTCATTTCTAGACACGGAGGATAGAAGGAATGCACGTTCGCGGTTGATGGCACGGGGCCATCCGTATACTGTATGAACAGACAGCTGGGTCAACATCATGCCGAACATTACAGATTCCTAATTTCAGAATCGCCGACTGCCATATAGCAACTCATACATAATGTAAAGATCCACGTACAAGAACATTCTAACGTGAGGAGGCGCAAAATGAACGCCACACACGTGAACTCTTTGATTCTTATATGAAGTCTCCTTGATGATTACATCATCCCTCGTCGCATAAATTCTGTCTGAGAGTGTGCAAGTGGTTAATATTCTAATATAATACAGCAATACATGCAAGGACTGCAGCTCAGCTGCAGCTAAAGTGCATGGCTCATACACTCTGGTTGCATCCAGCTGTTAAAAATGAAAAAAGTCCCACGTCTGTGCAGATCAACATTCATATTAACAACAACCAGCATGTAAACCTGGCTTTCATACAACCAAGATATTGCAGAAAATGTAAACTCCAACTGACTAAAGTTGAGTATTACAAGGTTCCCATATGCAGTCATGAGATAAACATGCACTCATGTCAAACAATGTATGGCCTGCAGTATTTACAAACATTATGATCTGCTCACTCATTTGCATGATGGTAGAGGTGAGCATTTTAATGCAAAAAAAAAGATCATCTAATGTAATACTGGCTGTTTATATGTAAAAACTGACTTCCCTTCAAGAAAAACTGGCTCAGTCATATATGTCGATCTTATTTCTAGTTTGTGGCAGCATTTCTAACAGAAAACAAAGAATTAATGACTTAAAATGTTAATATGTGGCAGGTGGTGATCATATGAAAGTGAATGTTAAGGGCAGCAGAGACCGTTCTGCGTCAGTCCATTATCATATAAAACAGCAATAAGGACATTTAGTGTCCAAAGCTATTCGAAATGCATTCTTAACAGCAGTTTTATATTCTTTTTCCTCCTACAAGTCACATTTTCATGAGGAGACAATGAATCACAAAGTCAGCCATATCATCAATTACGCCACCTCCATTCTGGTAAATACATCCCGAGCGCAAACCCTCCTGCTCTCCATCTTTCTGTTTCTTTGATTTTTCAGACCCACTGCATGAAATCTTTGGAGGGGTCATGAATGGTCAGATGGAGTTATGTGCAAGAAAAGTTAAGGTATGAAGCACAGGGAGGCGTGATTTAAGGTTTGGGGGCGGGGTCAAGCGTGGTCCTCGATGGGGAAAACTAAACGTGTGCCACGGCTCAAAAGCTCATGTTCACGTGTATCCAGTTCTCGTTCCAGAGCGTCTTCCGATGTGCTGTCGCTGCGTTTGCCGTTCAAGCCCCAGCTCCCGGCTGATCCTTCGGGGCCGGAGGAGGACGAGGCTCCGTTGGCCGTGATGGCCGTGTCGCCGTAGGTCAGTGTCAGGTCTCCTTCGTTCAGGATGAGGTCTGAGTCACTGTCTCGCAGTGGCTCGTGGTTCTGTGGAGCACAGTGACAAGTCGGACATGAAGGGAGGAGGACGGTGCACACACACTCACACACACTATTCAAGCGCAACACAAAGGTTCATGAGGGACACTGTGGAGTCACAAGAAGACAGGATAAAAAGAGAAATACACTTAGATGTCCTTATGCAAGAGAAAAATCACACACTTACCTGTGTGTAATGCAGCCTTCAAGATCAGTTGGAAATACTGTAAAGTTGTGTATACGAATGACCAACAAAGTCATTTAGAAGTGGAAAATCAATTCTCTCCAACACTGTTGAATGCTTGATTCAAACACGGTTAAGGTATTGACGGCATGAGCGGTTTCTAAGCAACATGCTGAATCAGCAACAGCATTTCCAGGATAAACATTAGAAAAATGTCTTGAAATTTAAAAATTTGAAAATGTCTTGCATAAAATGATTATATAGGTTGTGTAATAGTGACGCAGACGTGTTCATGTTTATTCACAGGATTTTGTTTTTCTTTTACTGTTGTTCATTGTGCATTTGTTTCGTTTAGACTACTTTCATATTTTGTTTCCCGTTTGATCATGTGCCGTCGCAACAACGAAAAACTTGAATGTAGGAGCTTCCCAGCTGAACTTGAAGGCAGCATAAACAATGATGGCAAAGCAGCAAATTTACACAACTCTGTTCACATTATGTTTATGTAACATTCTGCAATAAAACAATCTCCCATAGTTTAAAGACTTGCCATTCACAGATCACTGTGTTTAATGGTACTTCATACAGTCACTGGCTTCTGTTGAATGGGGGTTGTCACTGATGCACAATTATACCAGGGGATTATATTGTGTGCCAACAGATCAAACAAACTAAACTCTGTTATGTAACAGTTAGCTTCACATATAGCTGCTGTTAAATCCTTTGAGAAGGATCTAAATAATGCCTGTTCCATGTTAATGGTTTGGGGTGGTGTGATTTTGTCTGTGAAGATCACCTGTTTAAGCTCTAAAGACTGAGCACTAGACCTGAGCTCAGTGTATCAGCAGAGTTGAGGAAAGTCCTTCTTATCTCTTATTGCACGGCTCTCAGGGATGATTCTTTCAGATTTCAATTGTGGCATTCTGAAAACAAATTTTTTTGTATAATGACCACTAAACTGAATAATTAATCAGTCAACAGTTGAGTGAAAAAGAAAGAGGCTCGGTGGTATCTTTTTTCATACAATAAAATATATTTATGTTGTTTATTTGCTTATTTGCAAAGTAGCCGTGTAATAAGAGGAATATTGTACAGTTAAATCAGTCATTATAGCAAAATAAACCTCTCTTAATATTTAACCCACAGCTTATAATGTACATAGTTTATTTTTGCTTTGCCACTGTTCCATTGGAAGACAAATCAAAACCATAAAAACCACTATTGGAAACAGTGCATGTCCAATCAAAATAGAGGTGCTGCTTATTTTGCAACAATGACTGGCTGACTGTACATTATCTCATCCTTAACCTGCATAAATGAACGATTATCATTAAGAGAACTTTTCTGCCTGAGTGCCCTTTAGTGATATAGAAACAAAAAACACTTTCAACATGAAAAATTTTTAAACAAAGAAATAATTTCAAGAAAGAAAAAGCCTGTTCTTCAATTTTGAAACATAATACAAAACAGATTTAACTAGAGGAACGAAAAAAGTACATAAAAAAATAGCATCAATTTAAATGAGGAATACATTAAGAGAACCTTTTTTTTAATCTCAGATTTAATGAGCAAGCAACTATTAAACACAGTTTGAAGAAGTAAAAATGGAAATGAAAGTTTTGTTTTTAACCCAGACAGCGAAACAGAGAGAGAGAGTCAGGGTGAAATGAGAGGATGAACAGCAAAGCAAGAAAATACAATTGAAGTAAATAGTAAAAGAGGTCATGAACCTTAGTTCAAAATTAAAATTCTGTCATTAATTACTCACACTCATGTCATTCCAAAGACTTTCATTCATTTTCGGAACACAAATGAAGATATTTTAATTAAATATGAGAGATTTCTGTCCCTCCATTGACAGCTACACAACAACCACTTTCAAAAAGTTCATAAAAAGATCGTTAAACTAATCCATATGAATTGAGCGGTTTAGTTCAAATTTTCTGAAGAGACACAATTGCTTTAAATGATTAACAGTTTGAATTTAGGCTTTTATTCACATATTAACATTAATCAGCGAACATAAACAGAAGCTCAACCGAACCTTCTTGATGCGTAAGAACAAACCTTATTGGTTCTCGCGGAAGCTCAAAAGCAAACATGCTTGAGCTTCCATTTACCATAAATGATGTGTGCGTTGGTGAATATTTATATGTGAATAAAAGACAAAATTCAATCTGTTCATATAAAGCGATCATGTCTCTTCAGAAAATTTGGACAAACCGCTCAATTCATATGGATTCGTTTTACGATCTCTTTATGAACTTTTTTAAGCGTCAAAGTGGTAGTTGCGTAGCTGTAAATGGAGGAACGGAAATCTCTCATATTTCATTAAAATACCTTCATTTGCGTTCCGAAGATGAATGAAAGTCTTACGGGTTTGGAGTGACATGACGGTAAGTAATTATTGACAGAATTTTCATTTTTAGGTGAGCTAACCCTTTAAATCAATGACAGGCTTTAGGAGGGCCTAGAGAGAACAATCGAAACAAGAAAAGAGGAATAGAAATATACATAGACGGACACACTGGAGTATTTAGATGGTCTGACCCAAAGGAACTACATGACACAATCATTATGACTCATGCACTGAGGAAAGAACCATTGTCATTATATGTCTAAAAACAGATAACTCTTTGCCAGTATTCTAATCATTCCATCCGCTGTAGCTATGAGGGGCATAATTGTGTTACGTGGGAGAGAGGTGGGCGATCAAGCAGTTCTGCAGGACATTTAGCTCATTGTGACCCAACAGCACAAAGTAAGAATACAAGACGTTTGTGAGCTAAGCTAAGCAGCCCGAGCCACAGTATGAGCATTGTGATGAATAGGGGAATTTGCAGGAGTGAATGGTGCTGTGACCGCTGTGAATAACTGTGTTCTCCATGCTTGAGATATTGGAAAGCCTCTCGGGCTCACCATCATCAGAGTGGCATCATGAAAGGCTCTTTTGTGAGCGGGCACACACTGAATGCGTCTTCCTTCGGGTCTGTGTCCAGTCTAAAAGCCCCAGTGCTTTTGTGCATCTGTCTGTCTTTCTCTCTTTTCTTTTCAAACAGGGTTTCACAGAGCAGCAACAACACTGGAAAGCAAGCTATGGAAACCAAAGCGTGCTGTTGAGGAACTCAGAAAAAGCTACTTCTCTGGAAACAAGGCAAAGTGCAGTGTGAAGTAATGACCAATAAACTGGCAGATAATGGGCCGTTTTGAGAATACTGGCATTGGGTTAATTCCAAAATCAGTTTAGATCAACCTTGTCAGTGGATGTGTTATGCATATGTTTTGTTTTCACATATTTTGAATTAAGAGTAAATTAAGGGTTTTATTTATTTAAAAAATCTAATTACATTTAAGAAAAAAATACAGTAAAAACAGTAATATTGTAAAATATTACACATTTTATAAATATAATTTATTCCTGTGATGGCAAAGTTGAGTGTGTCAGCATATTAGAATGATTTCTGAAGGATCATGTGATGGTAATGGCTGCTAAAAATTCAGCTTTGCCATCACAGGAATAAATTTCATTTCAAAATATATTTATATGTAAAACAGTTATTTTAAATTCTAATAATATTTCACAATATTACTGTTTTTGCTGTATAATTAATCAAATAAACGCAACCTTGGTGAGCATAAAACTTAAAAAAAAATGCAAATATAATTGATACTTATTTTTCTTATATTTTATATACAAAATATAATTAAAAAAAATAAATTATGAAAATGAAATCATCTACCAGATTGACTGATTTAATAAATGTGTGTGCGTATGTGGTCTTACCTCATAGGCCTGGGGGCTGGTCAGACATCGAGCCAGCGGACCGCAGCAGGCCGGCAGGGTGGAGGTCAGGGGGGGGCCGCTATGGGTCAGGATAGGCTTCAGGTAACTGTACTCAGGTTAAGGGGAATAAATCTGCTGAAGTGTCAAATGTCAAGCAGATGTGAACCACGGATCTGTACTGTCACATGAGGCTACAAGACTCTGGTGGATGTAGACCAGTGGTCAGCAACCATATAGGATAATCACAGAAGCGCGCACCTTTGGTCGCACGAATGGATTGTCACATCTGTGAGCTAGCACAGGTTAAAATCTCACACTTTAATAGTATTTATAGCACCTAACTTAATAAAATGTGTTGTGTGACTATGAGGAATGATTACCTCAAAATATACATTGTACGCAAAAAAGTAGCTTGGACAATCTTTTTGTGATCTGTAAAAGAAAAAAAACTGGTTTTGAACCTTATCAGGATGAATAAATAATGAAAATTTTTTTTGGGTGAACTAGTTAATTCATACATGCCATGAATCAATAATGACCGCAAGACTGTTACTTCCAACATTTGTCCAACAAAACAATCAACCAATTCAAAAATAGCACTGCTTATAATGGAAGCTTCCAAATTCAGCATGGCAGCAGCAAGCACTCATCTCAGAACAGATACGATTGAGTTTCAGCATCATAACCGCACAGTAACAGATCATCATCTCCTTAAATAGTTCACTCAGAGTGTAGCACACACAGATCTAGGTAGGACAGCTAGTACGCATTTGGCAGCAATGTTGAGTTTCTTATTTTTGACAGACGAGGATAAAAATAGAGAAGGCGGTGGTAGTGTCAATGGCTTGAAACCAAGTACACTCTGTGATATATTGGGAGTGTATAATATTTTTGAGGGGGGAGCTGAATGTCCCCTGCAGACCTAGAGAGAGGTTGCCAGATAAAGACTCTGGAAAATATCTCTATAGGATGTCCAATAGCGTGGTCTGTTACCCAAAGAGAAATAAAACAGGCTGCTGGAACATTTCAATAGCAGTGGCCTTTTGGAAAGCACACAAACACACTTTACTTCACTCCCGAGGGCCTGTGAAAAAGGAACCGAATGTTATTAGGTAGGTTGTTGTGACAAAAAGACAATACGCATGTAAGCTCAAATGCTTGGCTGTGGGCGCACAGAAAATTGCAAGCTAAGTCTCCTAATAAACATCTGACATAAGCTCTGAGGACCTGTGAGTCACCACATGTGGAGCTCCTAGCCACAGCTGTGCAGGAAGTGGATTGAGAAGTATGTGAGAAAATGTGTGTGTGTGTGCTACTTTCACCTTTAAGCATTATTTCTAGCAACTGTGAGTTAAATGAAACCCTTTTCTTTTGCTATTTTGCGCCTTTCACCACCCACGATCATCTCACTGAAAAGGTACAGCTACAGTACACCACTCAGCACAAAATAATTGCAGTGGATGGGCCCTGCTGAGAGCTCAAGAATCACTGATTGCTTCATTCGGGACTTAAAGACTTTGTGAAACTGGACTGCAGTCATTTGATTTTCCGTACAAAAAAAAAAAAAAAATATACGCAATGACATTTCCAGCAGCTCGTATTGAGGTGCAGAGCTCACACTGGAGCTTTTTTTGGAGCGGGAGTTACGCAAGGAGGTTGAGGCCTGTCGGTTTGGAGCTTTAGAGGCTCAGTTAAGGCCTCAGAGGAAGTAAATCATTGATCAAAATAGCTATCCTAAGAAATCTTAGAATCTTGCTCACGCCGCATTTATATTCATCCAGATCTTCTTTAGTGAGTTTCATCAATATGTGTCTCTATTGTTTGTTTTGTGGGAGCAGTTGTTTTTTGCTAGTCATTTGCATGGAGGCAAAGTAATCTCACTGCCTAGGCTCACTGAAGAGCAGAGAATAGAACGGTGAATGCAAGAAGTAATGCTCAGCCGTGCTCGAGTTCTTAATGACAGGACCACAAAAGCGTGTACGTGTGTGTTGTTGTGAATAGCATGCTGAAAGGATACTTGTGGTCAAAAGTATACCAAAGTCTAAAGAGCCAGGCGCTTTCCTGCTTGGTCTTGCTCTGCCCTTCTGACTGGGTTCCATCCTGAGGAGAAAGAGGAAGCAATTTTCATTTGTATAACCTAGGGCAGGGTTCAGAAAGCCTTTTAACATATATTATAATATACTATACCTTAAGCAAATATTGTGACATAGAAAAGCCTTAAATTAAAATATTATTCAGGCAGACAAGAAAATCATTGAATAGATGTTACAAAAACTGACTTTAGAAGTCAATATATTGTTTTATTTCCATCATTGAACATCAGCCTGTGTTTAGCCTATCTGTATATTATGGGCTTTCACACCGAATAGTTCTAGGAACTCAGTTATAGGAACTAGCCACTAGGATAGTTCCCAGAGAACTAATTTCTCCCCCGGGCCATGTTCCTGGTTGCATTTGCACCGGGAATAGGAACTCTGAAGCGGCCAACAGCGGCGTCTTTAAGCGTGGCATTTACAAATGCTAAAAAACGGTGAATGGAGGATGCCGTGATTGCGCTGTTTGTTGTGTGTCATGGGTTTTATAGTAACGGAGATGGAATGTAAATGAATAATCTATGCAACTGAAAGGGCAAAAGGTGGGGCTAAGAGACGAAATCTCCTATGACAACCTTCAGTAGGCCTATTGCATATCATCGGGCAGAGAAAAGAACACAACCCTGCAGACAGCAGGTAAATGTCGTTATCTCTGTTTTCCATGTTCGTGAAGTAAAAAATGTTTACACTGCTTTTTAAAAATGCTGGGTGCCGGTGTTTGACATGCGTTTGACCAATCAACGTACACTTACGTCACTGATAGTACCTATAGTGCTGGTTTGGACCCTACTCTGAAGTAGGAGCTAATTTAGTTCCCCCAAAAGGAGTTCCTAGAACTAAAATCGTTCCTAGTTCCTGTGGTGCGAACATGGCAAAATCCGGGTACTTCAGCCAATAGTTCTAGGAACTATGAAAAGGTTCCTCCGATGCGAAAGGCCCTATTGAAAATATTTAGAAGTAAACCAAAGGTTTAGAAAGCTGACACTTTAAATGTTAGCTCAAGTCTGCCTTTTAGGTAATAAAGGCTTAAAAGTGCAGTATGTATTTTCTGTGCCAAAAAAATAATGAAAGTCTGTCATTTAATTATATGTCTACTGGCAACATAATACCAGGCCATATAGAAAAATTCAGCAGACTTTCGAATGGGTGGAATGAAATCTGATACTTAATCAGTTATCCTAACCTACAGTTAACACTCAATATTTATCCATATTTATCAGTTGACTCTGTATATGTAGTGAAATAAGTCTCACTCTGTTCTTTCAATTGCAAGTACATTTATCCAAGTTCACCTAATCTCATGAGTTCAGCTTCAACTTCAGCTTCATTGCAGTTAAAGAGATTACAGATTAACACGATCACAAACAAGCTCACAGTAACACTATACTGCAACCTGCCCTAAGCTTACCATATTCCTTAAGTGTTAATACTATAGTGAGGACCACTGTTAATAAGATAAGATGTGTGACAAATACAGAAAGTGTACATCAACAAAAGTAAAACTGTACGCATGCTCATCAGGGTGGTCATAATACCAAAAAATTCAATAGTTCATCCTAGCACAAGTAAAGCTGCACAATTTTCTAAGCAAATATTAACATAAATATTAATCAATTAAAATAATGGCATGCATGTAGTAATAAAGGCATAAATTAAGAGCAGTAAGTTCCTCTTTTCAATACTGTTGTTTGATTAATATTATTATCTAATTTTTATTAACACTCCATGCACAAATCTTGATTTTGACACAAACCAGGGGCTGGGTTTGACACATTCTTAAGAATAAAATCTTTATTTATTATTTTCTTTTTTCTATAAATTTTATGTTTATTATCATACCTTTACCAGAGGGTATGAGGTAAAATTATTAAATAATTTAATGGGCTGTTTCAAATATTAAGCATTACAATACTAGCTACATAGAAAATGTATTACTTCTATTATATTTTACTTACTTTACTTACTATTATATTTAACTCAACATACTTGTATCAGATGTTCGTGTTCCAGACTGAAATACTAAGGGTTGTTAAAAGGGAGACAGAGGGAAATAAAGGGCTCTTAAAGACCAGGCAGTTCCTCTCACCCACTGACCATGTCCTGCTTAGGCAATATATAGACTTCCGACAAACTCACTTATGTCTGTTTAACTGTTTACTATCTGACAGTAATGTTGAGAAATAATTTACAGTGGAAAACAAAAAGGTTCTCTCACCTGAGTTAATTTATTTTATTATTTAAAGCATTTCTTAAGAACTGCACTAACTGTAGAGAACAAACTTCTTATTTTTTTGTCTTAAAGGGATAGTTCACCCAAAAATGAAATTTCTGTCATCATTTAATTCAACCTCATCTTTTATGTTCCACAGAAGAAAGTACATCATACAGGTTTAGAACGACATGAGGTTGAGAAAATGCCCGAATTTCATTTTTGGTTGAACTATTCCTTTAAAAAGGTTTTCATGAATCTGGCCCAGATTGTTAGTTCTAACTGTTTACATTTATCATCCCACTATGTTTATCAATAAGTGCGTATGACCTCTTATGGTCAGTCGCAAGCACAAGCACTCTTCAAAGAGCATGGAAACTCTTTGACTACTGATAACTGCGTTTTCTTCTAAACGAGAGTGTGCTTCTGCTTTTGCAGAAGCCAAGAAGAAGATTGGCTTCTACTGATCTGATTTCTGTCATTGCCCTATAATGGAACCAGTTTAAACCAGGATGAACAGAGGAGAAATGTCATTAGTTTCCAAGGTGTCCACTCCTAATTAGCTTTGCCATTCTAATTTGAGTAACAATTCATGATATAAAAAGCAACTTGTGTCTCTACATTGGTGCATGAATTTGCACTTCTTCAAAAATACCCACGGGTTTTAAACACGACACGGAAGCAGTGCTGACACACATTGCCAACAGCTAAGAGGTGTCAAGGTTGTTTACATGGCCACTTTTGACGGGGTCCACAATTCTTTATCTTAAGAAAACCGAAAAAAGGAAACTACGTGTGGTTTTGTAGTGCCTATATATGAGGTTTCACATTAAAGTGCAAAAGGAACAGTATGGTGTTAGTGCTGGCAATTCAGAATGAGAGTTGCACATTTTACAAAATAAATGCAAGAGTGCAAAACCATAAAACTAGGGTGTTCTGGGTGGTGTTGCTAAGTTCTTCCTTCAGTCTATTGAACATTATGTTCATTTAAAAAGTGCTAGCACATGTCTCCTTTAAAGCATCACTTATGTCCATAGCAAAAGTTTAATACTTGAAATATAATGAAGGTAAAAGCTTCATTGGCAGGAGGGCAAAAACATATTGAGACTTACTCCCTGAAGGACCTGGAAGCTGTCCCCACATTGCTGAAGATCCTGATCAGGGTCCACTCCAACTCTGAAAGAGACAGAAACTGAACTGTGAGTCTGTGAGTGTGCATATGTGACATAAGCATTTAAAGCACAGTGCAAAATGCAGCCACATATGTGCCGTGACCTTTTTTAGCAAAGCCCACAACCAGCAGCAGCGCAATAAAAAGATAAAAGGTGCAGTGGACTCAAGAAGAGAGATATTGATCATGTTATGATCTTATTTCACACAACATGTCTACTGCAGCAAGGCAAGAATTCCACTTGGAAGTAGTTAGAGAAATGAATTATAAGGTCTACAGACAATTTAACAGCAAGTTAAAACAAAACAAACGAGGGATGAACAAAATATCAGTACCATGTCTTGAACTTATTAAAAGGAATTAAATAATAAAAAGATTAATTGAGGGAATAATGAAAAAGAAATAGGAATAGTAAAAGTTCCAGGTCTATTGTAGTTATTACAATATTTATATATATATATATATATTCACTCTTATTTGTGTCTAATGTGTCAAAAATGCTAAACATTTCTTGTCTCATCACATTCAGTTATGAATTACATTAATCATATTAATCAAATAATAGCATGTTTTCAATTAAAAAACGGTGAAATTTCAACAAAAAAAAAATTTAGTTGTTTGCTGAATATTTCAATTATAAAACAGTCGTAAAATATTAAATGTTTAGCTACTTACTCGCCACATACTCTTTCACTGCTAAAATGAAAAGCGTCGCATTTGAATTCACACTCGTCTTCTGTGAACAGTAAGCCCCGCCTTCTTTGATTTGATTGGCCAGCTCACTCATTCTGACAGTGATGAGTGCTGTTAGACAGCTGAGGCAGACCAGCCTAAAAATGCAACTTTTAAAACTTTTTTGTCATCCTAACAACAAACAGAATGGTGCATAATGGAGTAGAGCAGAGCAGCATCAATAATATCAAATACTGGGGGGGACAATTTGGCCATTTCTAAATATTGGGGGGAATTGTCCCCCTCAGTGTCTATGGTGGTTACAGCCCTACTATATAGTTTATCGTCAGATATTAGAGATATTTTTATTTATCAGTATCAATTAATATTTGATATATAAAACTGTACATGCTCATTGCACCTATTTTTACATTTAGATTACTGTCACTGAATCTAAATTCTAATTTAATAACACAAATATAATCTGAAAATATTTTTTCATACTGTACATATAACATTGTGATGCCTAAATACACTTTACGATTTATTTCAGTTTTTAATGTTTTAATTTTAATTTTTTTAGTCAAAGTATAGAATTTTAATATCGACCTATCAACCATTTATTGGTTAGTGTTGTTAACTAAACTATTAAAAATTATTTTTGTTAATTGAAATAAAGCTGAAATAAAATAAAATAAATAAATATTAGATGAAAAAACATAATACTAAAATGTACTAAAATGATTAAAACTGAAATAAAATCCAAATAGAAATATTGAAAAAAAAAAAGACAAAATTAAAAAAAATATAAAAGCTTCAAAATATTAATAAATACTAGTAGTACATAAATATTACTAAAATAACATTGATTGATAATTATTGGCTTATCGAAATCAGCGAGATAATCATCCCTAAAACGTCTGTGGTTGTTTCCTGTCTATGTCAGTCAGACGGTCTTTTCTTGTGTATGTGGATGGTTCTTGAACAGAATAAGCTGCAAAGTGGACCAGACTTCTGTCTGTAGTGGAGGCCAAACTTGAGTGAACAGCCAGACATGTTCTGCCATTCACTTGACTGGCTGAAACAAGAGGAGAACCCAGCAGACCTTAAGAGCTCAGAGGGTTAGATTCTGCTGAGATAAATGACACAATAGGTGAACTTTCACTTTGGCCTTTAAGCATATTTACTGATCTTTGATCCTATGGCTTATCTTTCATTCTCCCTCTCAATTAAAGCTGTGGATATGATGTGGCTACTGGCTTTTGAACCCCAAGGATCAACAGAGACTTCATTGTGATGTTAGGCAAAGCTTGAGGGTTAGCAGATGCTCAGGCATTCTCCGCCCATGTGGACAAGCGCCAATGAAAACAAAAAGAGCTGACTTATCTGTCTTTGCTCTCACAAGTAGTTAAACCTTTACTGAATGTCTTATTTTTTCACAGTCAGCAAGGAAGATTTGTTTCTCAAAATGTGGGTGACATTAATTAAAATAGAGAAGCAAAAAAAACAGTTAACATGCTTCTGCCAAAGCCAGTGACACATATCTGTGACAAACTGGGTGTCTTAACAAGCTGCTGTTGTTTCTACCACGTCTGGAAGAGAACTGTCTGTAAAACAAAAGACAGTTTCCCTCCCCAATGGTTTAGAACAGGAGTTGATTTGCTCATGTGCAAGTTACATTGGGGAAGGGGAAATGGTGGGGAAGGAAAGAGCTTGAACTTTATTGGAAGAAAATCAGGATGGTAAAGACTTGAAAAAACGGATGTAAAACAATATAAACATTAGACTACTGTAATGACTAGGTTTGCAGATGGAGGATGGGCTACATTAATGGGTCACAAGGAGGTCGGCGGGGCCAGTTATGACAAAAGGGGAAAGTAAAGATCGAGGGAGAGTACCACGTGCCGCCCCTAACCACATTCTACACAGTCTGCACACGGCTGCGGAAAGCATATATATACATGGTGGATGCTGAACATATCCTTCCTGTAAGACGGTCAGAGCAGCTCTCGTTGTCGACCTGTATGCAGTTGCAGATGTACTGAGGCCAAGGACAGCAGATTGTTGGTTTTTAATGCAGGTATAAGTGGAAGCTTATTAATTTCGAATGCCTAATCTTGTTTCTTTTGATGCCTTGGTATTACTCATCTGCAATCTTAAGCCAGTGTCGAGTCTTTGCCATTGAGCTTTGTGTACAGATTTCCTTTAGCACACCAATGTGAAAACAGGAACGACAGCACACACATTCTTTCAAAGTGACTCCCACCAGTTTTAAAAACAGCCCTGGAAGAAATGCACTGGCACAACATGGAGACTAACCACTAAGAACAAACATTTGAGTGTGCTGAGTAAGTTAACTTCATATAAAGGGGTACTATACTGAGTAGAGGAGGAGAAGAAGATTATTACAGATAATACAACAGAATAGAATTAATACTAGACAGAAAAACACTGACAAAGCAACATTCAAGTAAAAAAATTTCTTGGTTTTTCTTCTTTCTTTTTTTTTTTTTATCTTGGTAATTACATTTAATGTAAACAGCAACTGAGAGATTCTTGTGGAGAAATCCAGACAAAAGAGCAACAAATGAATAGTATACATTTGCCCTTAGTTGTGTATTCTTAAAGTGCCCTATTATGCTATTGTAAATGTTCCTAACTTCTCCTACAATCGATTTACATGCATCCAAGGTCAAAAAAACACTTTAATTTTCTCATAATATACACTGCAGCATCACCTTACTTCTCACAGTGTCTGAAACAGTTTGATAAAGGATTCGCTCTCTCTAAACGACTTCTTTCTGAGCGCCTAATCTCTGACTGGTCAGATGGCCAAGTCTGTTGTGACTTACAGCGCATGTTGAAAAGGAAACGCCTATTACCTTATCTGAATTTCAGTTTCGGAAGCCTTCTCAGCTTTCGCAGCAACCAAATTCTTCCAGGCCTCAGGTACAACTACAGTGTTTAAGGGCAGGTCAAAGTCGATGCCGTTTGCAGGCAGCAAATGAAGACCATAGGCTGGCATTATGCAAATTTATACCCAACTAGTGTGTCTTAAATTTATGGTTTCAAACAGGAATTTTCATTTCAGTGCATCATTATTAAACAAAACAGGATAGTAAAAGGAGTAGAGAAGATTTAGCAGGAACGCGGTACAATAGAGTCTTAAGCAACCAAGACACAAGTGCTTGATTAAAGCAGAAGCCCAGACATTACAGTATCAAACACCAACACAAACGACTGCTTTTATTGTGCATTGTACAAAGTGAGGTCAAAAGGTCACCGCCACCTGTACAAGACTGCAAAGTCCATCATCACCTGATGTAATTCCTCAGTCTACGCAGCCTCTCCTTCTCGGCAGCAGAAGACTCTCCAACCCTGAGCACAACACAGAACTCTTGAGACCAGCCCTGCAAACAAACATCCTAACATCTTCTATTCAGAAAAAGTGAGAAAAACTTTACACTCTGGTGTTTCTTAGACTCCAAATGTTGGTCTTTGTGTCTTTGTATTGCTATTCGTGTTTCTTGGACCATCACATGAAAATGTAACAAAATTAAAAATGTTGAGGAAATTAACATTCCAAAAAAAGGGATACAATAGTTAAATGGTCTTTTTTTGGCACACTGAGACAGAAGAAATCAAATTATGAAGTTCGAAATACATTTAAACTCCTCTGCAAAACAGACATTTCCTATCCGATACATAAAATGTGTTTGGGGCTTCACATTCCTGCTCTGAATTGGCTCTCTGTGCTCTGAGCTCAATGTTTATAGAGTAAGTGGAACCTCCCGGGACTGTTCTAGAAAAGGGAGAACTAGCCAACACAGAGGAAGAAAGTCTAAACCAATGCAGAAGACAGCCTTATGGCTTAGATCTTGAGCAACAGACAGCTTTCAACCACTGTCAGGCTACTTCAAAAGTGTCATAATACTGTATATAGGCTTTTCTCAATTTTCAAACAGCGTTTTATTAAAAAAAAAAAAAAAATCTAAACAAAATTAAATGTTAAATTAAAAATAATTAAAATAAAAATAGTAAAGTAATACAATTGCCACAATAATACCTTTATGGAAAACAGCACTTAATATAAATGTGAAAGTCATGCTTTGCATTCTGCAATGTCTTTTTCCCCCAGCACTCAGACATTACATTGACAAATGCCTAAAAGTACACCATCGATTCCAGTTTTAACAGGGAGCTATGCAAAAGCCTCTCTTTAATCTCAGGTGGCCTGGTCAGCAGTGGCAAAAAAAAAAAAAAAAAAAAAAAAAATATTGCAGTGGCATCCCATCTGTTTATTTGAGCTAGACATGAGCCTCTTCTCTCATCCCCACTTAAGTACAGTAGCTGTGCAAAATGTTTTCAACGAATTATCTGATTGCTTATTTTAATTGCACATTGATTAGCCTACAGTTGCCCAAAGCAGGAGACAACCGCAGTCGAGTTAAGAATAGTCTGTATGTGTGAGTATTGAAGAGTAGCCCTCACTCAGCATGGAAAAATGTAGCGTGAGCTAGTCCAGGGGTCAATTGTAGTGCATTTGTGGAAATGGAAACCCTTTGGAGAATGAGAGAGTATTACATCCATCAAATTTAGTTGAAAAGTAGAACAACAAAAAGCCAGCGGTGAAATCCCTAAATGCTCAGGAAACACAGCTGGCAGAAAAATCACTACTGTTAATACATTAATGCACTGTGAGATCAGAGGACTGTTATTCTTACTGTGCAGAATTTAAAATAAGAGAAACTGCAAATGTCTCTTTGATCTGCCGGTGTATTGTCTGATTATTGTCCTATAACCATTATATATATTTTCCTAGCATTAGTTCCACTCATTTGCAGGGTTGGAATTATCCGCACACACACACATTGGATTTGGCACAGGTTTTACGCTGGATGCCCTTCCTGACGCAGCCCACCACTGAAAGTGCACTCACACTCACACACAGCCAATTTGATGTATCCAATCCACCTAACCAGCATGTCTTTGGACTGTTTAGAGGAAACTGAGCACCTGACCTGCAGGAAAACCACGCAGACACAGGAGAACATGCAAACTCCAGTCCACACAGAAAAGATTTCTGGCTCTGCCGGGGCTCGAACCAGGGACCTTCTTGCTGTAAAGCGACAGTATTGTCCTACACCAATTATATTGCCAAAATTCATGAATCTAAAGTTGCTGTGCTGTAACACTAAATAAATATATGAATCTTTATTTAGAGGGTTTATGCATACAAAGGGAAATTAAAGGCCCTTCAGAAAGAAACAGGAAATGATCAATATCAGCTCTCATTATATGTTCCCTCTTCTCTGCTTTGCATACAGTACGTGCACTTGCATGCTGTGGTCCTTACCAAAAAATGTGCCACATTGATAAGTAAGGATTAAAAGTCCCTTCAATAAGATTAAGTGGTTTTTTTTTTACCATTAAAACTTAAAACTCACTTTCACACTCAGGGTGTTCTATGCAGTTACTGATTTTTAGCATAATGGGTAAGGTGTTACTTGCTATGTGACTGCTTACTGGCCCAAGTCCTTTCTTCAATGTAAGTACATGGACATTTTTTTTTTCACCCATTTTATCATCTACAAGGTGAAACTCTTAAGTCCGATTGCAAGTTATGTGAAAAGTTAGGGTTTATTCAAATTCCTAACCTAAAGCAATTGCAATAGTAAATTGTAGAAACCTCACACACTCAAAAAATGAACTTTCACTGTTGTTAGTTTCACTTAAACCATCCTTGTTCACATTACTTGAACTCATGTAACTACATGAACTTAATTTAACTGAGTTGTTTCTACTAAAAATGAGTTGTCAGATTTACTTAAAGGGGTGGTTTATTGCAATTTCACTTTTTTAACTTTAGTTAGTGTGTAATGTTACTGTTTGAGCATAAACAACATCTGCAAAGTTACAACGCTCAAAGTTCAATGCAAACGGAGATGTTTTCTTTTAAAGAATTTTTAACTGTATTTTGGATCCGCGCCGCGCATTCGGTCTTAAAGTGACAGCAGCCCCTGCTGATTTCTGTGTCATGAATGTTAATCAAACAACAAAAGAAAAAGAGAAAAATCACTTTTGTAGTTTTAACACAGATTATGTTTAATTTATACAGTGAGACTATGCAGTATTATTTTACATTTGATTATTCAATTTCTGTAACTGAATACCGTTAGACTTACCTGGAAAATATAAAGCACTATTTATTTCATTTGTATCTTTGTTCTATTATATTTATCTATGCTTGTAATGTGTTCATTATTTTCTATGTGTATTCACTCAGCTACAAAATCACCCCAATAATCCTAGAACGATTAATTCTTTCCAAATAGAGCTTTTCAAGTCATCGGGTGAATTTTTTTTTTTTTTTTTTTCTTCTTCATATCGCAATATATAAAATCGCAGAAAAACTAAATATTGTATTGTTCAATATCGTGCAGCCCTAGATTAAACTGTTATTTTATGTGTTTTTCAGTAAAGGGAAATATGTTGTTAAGTTTATGTTAGTGTTAAATGTTAAGTTATGTTGGACATTTAGAGAAGTTTCTGTAATATTTTTGAATTTTGTGGCTACCATTATGCAGAAGAGTGGCGCCTGTGTTTAGGCTGTGAGCGCTCATATACGCATGTTTATAGGATGGAATTCCTGCTCTCAATTCATTTGAGCTTGTTCAATGAGTTGTGAGTTATTTTTTTGAGTGCATTTTGTAGAGCAAATAGTTAATTTAATAAAGGTAAATTAAGTCAATAAATGTGTTCACCTTGCGTAGTAAACATAAAATTAAGTAAACTGTACATATAAATATTATGTATGTATGTAACAGTGACAAATTCACTTGAATTTCTTTTGTTCATACAACTAAATTGTTATTTGTACAAATTACTCAATATAGTTGCATGGAACCACTTGACACTGCATTTTTAAGTAAATCCAACAATTCATTTTTTTGAGTGTATAAGCTCTGTTACCATGATGTACACACTGGACCACTGGACAGACAACTGGACAATACAATCTTTATACTAATGTTATGATTGATATTAACATTTTTATTAGTGGCATTGACCACTTCAGCATACGAAACATGAACTGTTTACAATACATGATTGTTTAGGTGTGCCGGTTCACCTCATGTACAATGTACAATCCCAGTAGATCAGCAGTTTCTGAAATATAGAGCTGCGATTCCCAAAAGCATTAGGATCCCATTGTCACCAATGTTCTCTATGATCAACTTAGCTCACAATGCTTTTAGGAAACGCAGCCACCAACCACAATGCCATGTTCAAAGTCACTTAAATCACCTTTGTTCCCCATTCTGATGCACAGTTTGAACTTCAGCAGATTGTCTTGATTAGATTTTTGCGTTAAGCAGTTGAACAGGTGAACCTAATAAATATATTTTGTTTTAATTCAGCTTCATTTCAGGTATTGAAAACTATTTTTAATAGTTTAAGTTAAAGGATTATTTCACTTTAAAATGAAAATTACTAGAGATGCACCGATACTAAATTTCTCTGCCGATACCCGATTATTCAGAATGATATCGTCCGATGCCGATACCGATATCGATAGTTTGGTTTTTCTTAAGGAAAAAAAAATCTCTCCCAAATAATGTTGCAAACTATACAGGGAACCCTCTCATTTGGTACACTACCATATTAGAGGTTACAATTAACAACAGAAGTTTTATATTCAGCTGCTGTTTGTTTTCAGATATAATAATTACACTCAAATAAAAACTGAAATGTTTGTATAAAACAGTATCACATAAGGTAGTTTTCATAAGCACATGTTGTCTTCAATTTACACAAATCTAATTAACAGTAAATAAGCTCCTCTCTAGTGTTTTTTTATAGAGAGATAGCTAAGGAACATTGGAAAACATTCCTGAGGTAAATTTGACATGATGTGACATTGTTCACAAGCTGTTTTATTGACGTCTTTCCGTGGTTGAAGCACAAATAAAGTGATTACATGAGACGTGATACATTCTGGTAAGTTGTACTAGGCTATATCTTTCAACATACCTCTGATGATCATGCATGTTTTTCGAGATATAACTTGTACTGAAGAGGAAGAAAAGACTCGCGCTCCGCACTGCCGCCTGAACTGAGGCATTACAGCGATCTGACACGTCACATTTAAGAGCGTCAAAACGCCATTTATTGTTTGAATTTCATGATAAAACGGACAGAATTTGAAAACTTAAACTTTTATTCTTATCAGACGTAACAAAGCACAAAGCCTTTTGCGATTATTGGATGGGAGGCGTTACAAATAAAAATGCAGGCAACCTTGGCTTGAAAAATGGGTGATTCACAGGGTCAAAAAGAGCCTGCTTTAGTGTCACTATTTTTAAACTGTTAATGCGTTAAAATTCAACACGAAAGCTGGTTTGCCAACTGCCAAGAAGAAGAAATTCCACTCTAGTGATTTTCTTCACACACACGTTTTTCCGCACCCTTTTGATTGACAGGATATAATCGGCCCTGATCATCGGCTGTTTTTAAACAATCGGCCGATGGCCGATAGTGATAATAATAGCTTTTATCGGCCGATACGATTGCTGGCCGATACATCGGTGCATATATAAAAATTACCCCAAGCTTTACTCACCCTCAAGCCATCCTAGGTATATATGACTTTTTTCTTTCTGATGAACAGTCAGAGAAATATTAATAAATATATTGACGCATCCGAGCTTTATAATGGCAGTGAACAGGATCAATGAGTATGAGCTGAAGAAGTGCCTCCATAGTGCCTTGATATTTTTTTTTTTACACAAACGCATCGCTTCACTTCAGAAGGCCTTTATTAACCCCCCGGAGCCACATAGAGTACAAGTTTATGATGATTGGATGCACTTTCTTCAGCTCATACTCGTTGATTCTCGCTCACTGCCATTATAAAGCTCGGATGCATAAGGATATTTATTAATATTTCTCCGATTGTGTTCATCAGAAAGAAGAAAGTCATATACACCTAGGATGGCTTAAGGGTGTGTAATTATATACACACACACACACACACACATATACAGGTGCATCTCAATAAATTAGAATGTCGTGGAAAAGTTCATTTATTTCAGTAATTCAACTCAAATTGTGGAACTCGTGTATTAAATAAATTCAATGAACACAGACTGAAGTGCTTTAAGTCTTTGGTTCTTTTAATTGTGATGATTTTGGCTTACATTTAACAAAAACCCACCAATTCACTATCTTAATAAATTAGAATACTTCATAAGATCAATAAAAAAAAAAAAAGGATATTTTAAACAGAAATGTCAGGCTTCTAAAAAGTATGTTAATTTCTATGCACTCAATACTTAGTTGGGCCTCTTTTTGCATGAATTACTGCATCAATGCGGCGTGGCATGGAGGCAATCAGCCTGTGGTACTGCTCAGTTGTAATGGAAGCCCAGGTTGCTGTGATAACGCCTTCAGGTCATCTGTATTGTTGGGTCTGGTGTCTCTCATCTTCCTCTTGACAATACCCAATAGATTCTCTACAGGGTTCCGGTCAGGCGTGTTTGCTGGCCAATCAAGCATAGTAACACCATGGTCACTGAACCAGTTTTTGGCACCTTTGGCAGTGTGGGCAGGTGCCAAGTCCTGCTGGAAAATGAAATCAGCATCTCCATAGAGCTTGTCAGCAGAAGGAAGCATGAAGTGCTCTAAAATTTCCTGGTAGATGGCTGCATTGACTGTGGACTTCAGAAAATACAGTGGACCAACACCAGCAGATGACATGGCAGCCCAAATCATCACTGACTGTGGAAACTTCACACTGGACTTCAAGCAACATGGTTTCTGTGCCTCTCCACTCTTCCTCCAGACTCTGGGACCTTGATTTCCAAATGAAATGCAAAATTTACTTTCACCTGAAAAGAGGACTTTGGACCACTGAGCCACAGTCCAGTTCTTTTTCTCCTTAGCCCAGGTAAGACGCTTCTGACGTTGTCTTTGGTTCAGAAGTGGCTTGGAATGTGACAGCTGTAGCCCATTTCCTGAAGACGTCTGTGTGCGGTGGCTCTTGATGCACTGACTCCAGCTTCAGTCCACCCCTTTTTGAAGCTCTCCTAAGTTCTTAAATCGGCTTCGCCTGACAATCTTCTCAAGCCTGCGGTCATTCCTTTCACTTGTACACCTTTTCCTACCACACTTTTTCCTTCCAGTCAACTTTCCATGAATATGCTTTGGCACAGCACTCTGCGAACAGCCAGCTCTTTCAGCAATGACCCTCTGTGACTTACCCTCACTGTAGAGGTTCTTGATGATCGTCTTCTGGACAACTGTCAAGTCAACAGACTTCCCCATGACTGCTGTTGGGATTACTGACCTAAACCCAGTATTTATACCCTGAAAATGGTAATTTAATAGAACTTGAAATTAAATATTCTAATAATTTGAGATACTGATTTTTTGATTTTGATGAGCAGCAAGCTGTAATCATCAAAATGAAAACAAAAAAGTCTGGAAATATTTTACTTTATGTCTAATAAATCTAGAATATATTTAAGTTTTACTTTTTGAATTAAATTACAGAAAAAAAAAACCTTTTTCATGATATTCTAATTTATTGAGATGCACCTGTATATCCCATTTAAACTTAAAACTTCCTGCGTTTGACATCTGTTATTGTCATGTTTGCATGTCACTGGACATGCAAAAATCTCTGAAACAGCATCAGTGCATTGTGATCATGATCCATGGGATGCAGTGCAAGCTAAACAAAAAAGCCTCCATTAAGAGCATTATGTAGCAGCGGGAGACTCAAGACAATTAGTTATGAACGCTGTCTGTTCTTACTCCTGTCTGGTCATAATTCCAGTCAGCCTACGTAAGGCCAGTGCATTAGCTCTCAATTACACAAATCCATTTAGTTGGTTATTGAAAATAATTTAAACCCGTATCGCCCTGATTTGTTGGCATTAAAGGACAAAAGCAACTTCTTTTCAGAAATACTGTTGTTAACGCAGCTTAGGTTCACCTCGCCATGGCTATCCTGCACATATCTGCGACTCAATGAGTGCACAGCAGTTTTGCAGATAATAATGTGAGCTTCTCAATCCCATTCTACATCAGCTGCCATCAGCACTGGTCCTCAATAATCCTCTTTATTCTGACAAACTAGCAGCACTTATTAATTGCGCCGTACCAGCCAGCCCCTGCTGAGGACAGCCAGACAAACACCAGCTCTCAGCGACATAAACAACTCCAGCTCTTTCCCATCTGCTTGAGTGCAGAACTCTGGTTCATTTTTCTGTGCAAATTTACCTCAGAACAAACCAAAATGGAAGAGGGTACACAGTTGACATGCACATTATGAAACTAGCCACAGTCTTAACTTGATGCCTGATATACCCTATATCACACCGCAAAATGGTCATGAGAGGAAGGAAAATCACATGCGACCTCATTAGTTAAAATCTGCTTGATTAATAAAATGAATAAACATGTTTATGGTGAGTTTTTCTGCCACCTGCTGGACAGTCTGTGTAAGTTTTTCTCAATGCTCACCAAGTCAATCCACTGTACTATTTGAAAAACTCGATTTTACATTGTGTATGTGTTGCTTGTCCATTTAAATCTGGACACCTTGCTGTTCACTGTGATTTCCAGGGTGTCTCCATGCTGTTATTCTAAGGTATTCTGATTAGTTGTTAGTACATTTCTATGTGGTAGCTTACTGGTCCAAGTCAAAAGAGCCCAATTAAAGTCTGTACGATGTTCTAGGTCTTTACGATCCTATTTGTAAACACTCAAAAATTCCTAAATGTTCCTACAAACAAATTATAAAACTTCCTATGCATGAAAAATGCACCTGAATCCATCTCACTCTCAACAAAAGGGTCAAATAAGGCACTGATCAAGGTCTCCTGAACTCTGACCTGATATGTAGCCAGGACAGCATTGGCGTGGTGCCTCCTCCAAACACCCAAACTGTGAAGAACACAATGAGCAGGGTTGTGGTGAACATCATCTGTCGCGCGTATGTGGCGGTGTCGCGGATCGCCAGAGCGAATGCCATTGCCCCTCGCAGCCCTGCAGAGCACAAACACACATGCGGCAGTCACAACAGATTTTAGTAAGAATGACAGCGCTGCTACAAATAGAATGCCAGTAAACTTAAACAGGCAAACAGAGCCATCACACTCGATCAGATGTTTTAAGGGTACTGCACTTTGCTGTCCTTTTAGCAGGGTGATGTTGCTGATCTGGAGGGAGCTGCTCCACATCAAGAGCCGTTATTAGAGATGTTCTGATTCTGATGCCTCATTTCACTCTTAATTTAGATCTCGATAACCTTCAGCAGGGTGCTGAAATCTATTGAGAGTTCACATCAAAGAGTCTGACACTAAAGGACACTAGAAAACTGATTCCATTGATTTATATTCTACTTTGTTGTTTTTATTAAATAGTTCCACATCTTTAATGTCATGCAAGTGTGAAAGAAGAGGAAGTAAGCCAGGTGTGGTCACCATACCTGCAAACATCATCATGTGCTGAAAGTTTCCACTGATTTTGTGTCTTCGGCCAAGGTTAATCAGGAAAGACAAGGGGTAGATGTTCAAGGCCCGGCCGATAAAGATGGCTATCTGGTAGTCAAAATGTTAAGGAATTTTTTTCTCACACAAAACAAATTAAGTTTTAAAAGAAATCTAGACATATACTACCATCCAAACGTAAGAAATGAATACTTCTATTCAGCAAGGATGCATTAAACATAAATGCTGTTCTTTTGTACTTTCTATTAATCAAAGAATCCTGAAAAAAATGTTTCAGTTTGCTGCATTTTAGTCAAAGAAATGCAGCACTGGTGAGCATAAGAGGCATTAAAAAAATTACCAACCTCAAACTTCTGAACTGTATTATAGATTATATAATTTAAATTGTTAGTTAAAAGTTTAAAAACAAAGATAATGCTGAAGATCAATTATATAAACTGGCAAAACTTGTCCAGATTCATGATTTGATTAAACTATTTTTTTCCGAATTTAAAAACAAGTACTGTATTGTATTCAGTACTTATAGCACACATATGAACCATATGGAATCATACAAACCACTTTTATGGTGCTTTTTGTCCGTTTTGGAGCTTGCCAAACATGGTGACATTATTACAGAGATTTCTACAATAAAAGTAAAGTAATTAGCTGCATCTAAACCTGTACACAATGCCTCCTAGTGGTCATAAATCATAAATAAAAGATGTGATAAAACAGCCTTGAATTTACCCAGATGTTCTATAGTTGGTTTGGTTCACAGGCAAATATCTGTAACATGCTGTCAAACTCTCAAAATTGTTAACTGAGGTTAAATTCTAGGAGTTAACAAGCTTCATTTAATGTATATTACCGCCTACTCGTGTGAAAAAAAATAATGTGAAACTTTCATTTCAACTGAAAGACAAGGGTCACTTCATGCATTTTCTCTGATTGGATAGCTATCCAATCGTAAAAAGACCAGGTGTAAATGCCCTCCGAAACGCTTACGGTTTAATATTTAAACTCGATCACTTAAACCACTTCAGGAGGTGGTTTGAGGCGTATTCCAAATGAAACTGGACAATTTTAATGCATATGGTTGTTGAAGCTGCATATGTAAATTTTACTTCCAAAATGGTAAAAAAAAAAATAAACAGCAAATATGACAGCGCTACTGCAACACGCATTGCCACAGACACGGCCCACCGCAGATGAATAGCTGAACATCTCTTCAGCAAGCAGATGTGCAAACTGCATTTGGCATCACACCCTGAAGCTCAATGCACAATCGCTTTTGTTGACGTGAACTCGAAATTTGCATATAGTAAATGGATTTATATTTGTTTTGTTGAGACACATTTATGTGGCCAAGTGTAAATGGAACAGTTTTAACAAATCTGACAGCTATCCGATCAGTAAAAAAGGCATGACGTGACCAGTTATAAACAGGCCCAAGGATACAAAGGCTCCAACAATGAAAATGGGGCTGAAGACGTGATTCTGGAAGGTGAAGAGTGCCAGGCCCATGTACGAGAAGATGAAGTTCTCTGCCAGGAAGTGCAGCACTTCAAACAACTGCAACAGCAAAGAAACATACCACACATGAAGCAGTCTGCACCTTACAATCACAGTTGTTCAACTAAACAGCTGAAACAACATTAACACAAGAAAAATAGCAAAATCAGGTTCAAACTGAACTGGAAATGCATGCACCTCTTCTCTATACTCAACACTGGCTTTTATAACATATGTTAGATATAAAGCTGAGGCTGATATCTTCAATTTTTGTTACTCCAGTCTATAACTTATCCACAAACCGGAGCTTTGATAATAGTGAGTCTGGCCCCTGGAGAGAAATCCAGTGCCACAGGGGTGTCATAATTACTGCATGCACCCCACCTTGCTTCATCACATTGCACTGCTCCGACAACACAACAGGGGTGCTGGGAATTCATTTAGCACTATCCCTCGACTTGCTGCCCCCTTGTATCAAAGCATCTTTTGAAGTAGAATACGCAGGGCTCCCATAACCCCTTTGTTCTTTCCTACATACATTACTTTTTCAACTTTGCCACAGTTCATATCACTCTGGTTTTATACCAGCTGCTCTAAGAGCAGAAAACCAGAATCCAATGTTCATGTATTTTCCCCTGAATACAGCAAAAATATTTTACCTGTTTAGTACGTTTGGTCGACTCCTCCGAGAGATTGTTGTAGGTATAATGAGCCTGTGTGATTCCACAAAACAGCACAGCGACAACACCTGGAATAGTAAAGGAAATCAGCATCATATGTGGCTTTTTTCTTCCAAGTGGAGGATGGGATGAAATTTCAATCCGGGCTGGAGGTGACCAATAAAACAATCAAATGACAAGGGCAAATGACTGCACACATTTACACATCAAGGATGTCAACGTTCAACCACTCGACCCTCCCAGGTACAGCAACACAGAGTTTTAAGTTTTTGGATTTTATTTCACTTGTATTTGTATGCAAATTATTTGGCAAAACATTTTTTTGTTGTTTTTTTGTTTTTAAGATTTATTTTTGCTGTTTTTGCATTTAGACAGTACAGCTGGAGAGAAGACAGAAAGTGAAGTGAGAGGAGGTAAGATCAGGAAAGGACCACAAGCCGGGACTCGAACTCGGGTCATCTGAAGCACAACTGCGCCACATGTCGGAGTGCTGCCCACGAGGCTATCGGCTCTGAACCATGAACGTTAAATATTTTTCATGCTAATAAAGCACATTAAAATTGAACAGATTATCTTTTAAAAACCAGATTATGACACTATTTTTTCCAGTTGATGCTTAACAACAGTAAATGTTGTGCTGTTCCTAGAGGAGTTGCATATATACTATAGGTTGATCTCTAGGTTACCTAGTTGATTAACCACTATGCTTTCATTATGCACCCACATAAACACCCACCTGTGAATCCACATGCTTCAGCCAGTAGAAAAGTACTCCAAGACATGAGGAAGAACAGAGCCGTCTCCAGTAGAGGGAAACAGTGCAGCTTGGTGAATTTTGTCACGTGGATAAAGTTAAGAATTTAAACCACACATCTGATTAGCTAATCAGTGCAAAAAAAAAAAAAAAAAGATTGTATAAAAATAATCAGTGTATAAAAATATACACTACCATTAAAAAGTTTGGGGGCTTTAATGTTTTTGAAAATAAGTATCTTATGCTCATCAAGGCTGCATTTATTTGATCAAAAACAAAGTAAAAACAATAACAGTGAGAAGTATTTTTACAATTTAAAATAAAATGTTCTAATTTAATATATTTTGAAATGTAATTTATTCCTGTGATGGCAAAGCTGTATTTTCAGGAACATTACTGCAGTCTTCAGTGTCACATAACCCTTCAGAAATCATTCTAATATGCTGATTTGGTGCTCAAGAAACATTTCTTATTATCATCAATGTTGAAAACAGTTTTGCTGCTTAACATTTTTATGGAAACCGTGATACAACTTCTTCAGAATAAATAGTTATAAAGAACAGCATTTATTTGGAGGAACATTTTAAATATCTTTACTGTCACTTTTGATCAATTTAATGCATCCAAGGTGAATAAAAAGTATTAATTTCTTAATTTCTTTAAAAAAAAAAAAATAAATCTTACTGACCCCAAAATTTTGAACGATGTGTATACAAACTGTATTTACTAGGTACTCTTGACAGAAATCTAATGCTGTTTAGAGGATACTGCTACAGTGTTACTACGTTTGCAAATGTATAAAAGAATAAGCATCACAATGCATTCAAGGGCATGAATGTAACTCATTCGGATAAACCTAGATATATTTAGAAATATAATTTCATGACACCATGCAAAAGGATATGAGGGCAGTGACTACTCCAGTGACTGCTCCCATGGCGAAAGAGCCACTGAAGATGCCCAAGAAGACACCCACCGATTTGAAGAAGGCAGAGGCATCAAATGTGTGTGTGTTGACTCCTGCAGGCTGATACGCCACAATTGACCTTCATACCAAATATAAAACAATCCAAATTAACTGACTGTGCTTATCTATGACCAACGCAGCCAATGAAAATGACATATTTAAGATTGCATTTTTAAATAATTCTTTGACCTGAAGCATAATGTGAACCCAATACCATTTTATTTTAAAATTATTTTATATGCATGTTATTTTTTCCAGCAAAGTCTAAATGCAACACCGTATTGCAGTGATATTCTGACTACAGGGACAAATTGTGTAAAAGGTGCTGAAGCAAGAAGTGAGAAACAGTAAGCTCTAGCTTATTGTGTCCAAAAGGGGGAGCCAGAGCGCCATCTTGAAATACCACTGGAGTTGCAGCATCATTAGTTTTTACTATTGAACACTATAGTGAAAAATGTCCCCAGCACACCCTCTGTGCTGCCAGCCTGGGAAATCCCGCCAAAATCCCATTTTGTCAACTGCCGCAGACAAAACACGTGATTTTACCCTCTTTTTTTTGTAGCAACAGAAAGGGAACAAGAAACTGATACTGTTTGAAGGGGGACTCACGATGAAAGCACTATGGAGACTGCGTCGTTCATGACACTCTCTCCGAACAGCAGTGCATAGAGATCACCATCAGCATGGAGCTCATTAAAGATCGCAAGCACTGTGACTAAAAACACACACATAAATCAGCAAAGAGATTATGTATTAAAATCCTGAAATGTTATTGCTCCACTTGCTGGTCAGTTAAAAAAAAATGTTAGCAGTTCATATAACTGATGGTAAATTTCAACATTTAACAACAACAGCATGTTTATACTATTAGAAAAGAGAACAAAGCGACAGCGAAATTAAAATGGACAAAGAGAGAGATGACATACCTGGATCTGTGGCAGATATGATGGCACCGAAGAAGAGGCAGTCTGTGTAGTAGAACTTGTCAGTGAGTTGACCGAAAACATGCATCAGTTTCACCACCCCATACATGAGGTTTCTTTCAAATAAAATTAAAAAAAAGTATGTTTAGAATAGCATCTTACGATATACTCAAAAAAAAAAATGGTGGATTAAAAACAACCCAAGATGGATTGAAAATCAACAAACCCAGTGACTGGGTTGTTTTAACCCAGCGGTTGGGTAAATGTTTTATTTAACCCAACTATTGTTTAAAAATTACTATATGGCTGGCTTAAAATTAACCCAAAATAGGTTGGAAATCAAAAATCAAACACATTACTAGAGGCAACAATAATCATCAAAAGGTGAACATTTATTAATAAGCAATTTAATAAATGTTTATTGTTTAATTATTATTCATTAAATTTATTATTAAATGTTCATTTATTAAACATTAATAAATGTTCATTTCCAACATATTTGGTATTTTGGGTTCATTTTAAGTTTTGCGTTCATTTCATTTTAAACAATATTTGAGTTAAATAAAACATTTAGCCTAACCACTGGGTTAAAACAACCCAATCACTGGATTTGTCCGTTTTCAACCAAACTTGTGTTATTTTTAACCCAGCATTTTTTAAGAGTGTACTAATCATACTATTTCAACAGAATGGAAATGTTCTATATGCATGAAATACACAGATATCCAACTACATATTCAACTAGATTTTGAACATCTTTTTTGACACATTGATTTTTAACACTGAGAAACATTTTTCACTCAGAATGGTAGGACAAAATGCTCAAGGTATTAAGCGCAAAGTTGGAGCTCAACTGGCAGCAAATGACAAAATGCATCTGACGGTGACTGAGTACTGCTGCCACAAATTCCATTACGTGCCTGAACCTGGCTCTTGCATTATGTCATTGGTTAGCACACAAATAACTTTTAAGAGTTTAGGTTGAAATTTATGTGAATCTATAAAAGAAAGCATTATAATTACATGCTATAACTGGCTATTATCACCTTCTGCTTTTTTTAAGTTTGCTTAAATCATCCTACTCTGTGACAAGTAATCAAAAGTAGACAACAGTTCACTCCTTAGCATAGTTCTGTTACATCTATAAAATGAGTTTCTGAGGCATGTCATGGCTGCTCCCACTGTCTGTCGGTAAATACAATTTCATGGTCAGTGGGAATACAGTCCCTGCGTTCCAATGTGCATACCACCCACCCTATTCGGCCTAAATAGCACTGAATATTACTAATGTCACATACTATTTAGGATTGATAGTATGCACATTGAGACACAGGCTATGAACCTTAGTGACTTACCCAATGACAAAACAGGAAATGGCAGTGCCCAGGAAAGCATAGGTTATAATGGATCCTAGGTTTCTGAAGAAGTGTCTCTAGAAAAACAAGGAAGAGAAAAATGGTATGAAAAATATCCTTGCCCTGAGAAAACGGTTCAAACTCTGTTGTATGTATTATTTATAAAATAAATACTTTATTATATAATCATCAAGGCTGTATTTATTTGATCACAAATACAATAAAAACAGTAATACTGTTTAATTATTTTTACAGTTTAAAATAACCGTTTTCCATTTTAATATTTTTTTAAATGTATTTCATTCCTGATGGCAAAGCTGAATTTTCAGCAGCCAATACTCCAGTCTTCATTGTCACATGATACTGATTTGGTGCTCAAGAAACATTTCCTATCAATGTTGAAAACAGTTGCGCTGCTTAATATTTTTGTGGAATCTGTAATACATTTTTTTTCAGGATTCTTTGATTAATAGAACCTTCAAAAGAATAGCATTTATATGAAATAGAAATCTTTTGCATAAATGTTTACTGTCACTTCTTATCAATATAATTTGTCTTTGCAGATAGACAGACAGAAATATAGACAGATGGACAGACAGATAGATACATCTTATCTTCTATTTTTCGATCCTTGCTCGTTTACAGAGCAGATTTTTCCTGTGTGAGTATCAGTCACAAGATGCTGAGTCACTCGGTTGCTACAAAGCACAGCAACTACAAAATAATTTGATGTTAAACCTTTCTCTTTCACTGTCAAAACAGCTTCTTCTGTTGCAACTCCTGCACTGCTCTTTCTGATCAAAGTCTTTCTGTGACTGTGCAGTGAGTAGATGGCAACTAATAGTAATCACGGAGATACAAATACAGAAAATACAGTTGGTTTAAAATGAAACCATGTTACCACACAAGCTAAATTCCAGCCAGCTAAACTAATTAAGACAAACAGCTTGGGAGAGCAAATATGAAATCATTCTTGAAAGCAGCAGTTCTTGAGGGGAAATGAAACAATTTTCATAGCAAGAGAGTAAGTCAGTGAGCTAAATGAAACTAAGAAAGGTAAAGAAGAGGATCAGAGAACAAACATTTTTACAGGAGTTTCTCAGAGTAAATGGTCTTAAATCTAACACAAGCCCATCAGTTACATCTATACTGTAGACATTGAAAATAAGGGGAGTTTTCTGTAGGAGCAGATTTTGTGGTGGCTTTAAAGGGATAGTTCAGCAAAAAATTAAATTTGTCATAATTTACGCACCCTCACATCATTTACAAGTCTGTATAACTTTCATTTTCTTGTGAAACACAAAAGAAGATATTTTGAAGAATGTTGGTAACCAAACAGACATTTCTCTGAATATCTTCTTTTATGTTCCACAGAAGAAAGAAAGTGACAGGTTTGGAACACCATGACATTTTTTTTTTTTTTTTGGATAAAGTATCCCTTTAAGGACTGTTCATACCAAGTGTGAAAATTTGAGGTGCTAAACATCTTAATTTCAATTACTGCCAAAGGTCATACAATCTCCTCACTTTTCCTCCATTCTGTAAGGATCATCAAAAAAGTCAAATGTGTAACAAAGAGAGGAAACAATGCCTTGTGCTTCTGTCTCAAACACACACAGCTGGCAGAAGCCAGTTCCTCTCACTTCCTCAGGGCCTCCCTGCTCACTCAGCACAATCTAAACCATCACATTAAAATCTGGAATGCAGAAGTCATAAACATGATATTCATCTGTTAAACACTGCAGTAAAATACATGAGCCGATACTGTATATACATCCTGTTTCATTACATTTTGTTCTGTGTAACCGGCGAAATTACGCAATGCAGTCTGTTACAGAGTGGGGCTACACGACTAATCATATTTTAATCGTGATCCTGATTCTTTAAATATAATCATTGCAATATTGGTAATATATGATCTGAAAACACAGACATACATGTATGTTGGGAGTTCAGCAATCTCCATTGTGATATTCTGCTCAAATTAAAGTGTCATATACAATCAGCCTGTACTGCTTCACGAGCCGCTTGTGCCATTTGCTGCTATTAAATCTGTGAGCAAACCCTCTCAGTGACTAATAATAAATCCAAACACGAATCTCGATTAATTTCATTTGCAATTGTGGTTGCTGAATAAATGCACTTACACAACCTCTGTGCTACAGCACAAAGTAAAACGTTAACATAATTTGGAATGATTGGAATTAAAATTAGGAATTTCACTGTTTTAGCTTTCGAGAGAAACTTCTTAAGGTTTTAACAGTTTTTAACTTTTTTATAATGAGAGCACGTAAATGTATATGATAAATACAATAAATCAGGAAACTCAATGAGGTAAAATAAACCCAGCGTATGAGTTGACGTTCTCGTGAAAGTGCAATAATTCTCATAAATGTAATAAGAAATTTCTCGAATGAGAGCAATTGTGATTAATAATCACGATTATCATTTATGAGTAAAAATAATCGTCATTGTCGGCTCTAGTAGAGAGTACTTTACAAATGTCTTTGACTAAGAACACTTATCACATGGAAAGTCAAAGCAGGCACTAGTTAATTTGACACAAATAAAAACAATGAAGAACAGAAGTACGGTGTTCAATATGTCATATTGTTGTGTACTTGGGTTACAAACACCCAGCCAACAAAACTTTAAAAATATGTCTTTTTGGATGAACTATGCCTTTAAAGTATTCATGAAAGTGTAAAAAAAACAAAAAAAAAAAACAATAAGCAATGCCTCTGTACACTACGTCTGTGTGTTGGTATTTGTGCCAATGTTGTTTACTGCCAAAAAGCTCTGTAATACTTCTATAAATAAGCCAAATTAACACCGTAAGCCACTGAATAATAGGTCATGGGGAACAATAATGTTAAACACTAAAACCCAACCTGGCTTCACAAATTATACAAAGGTCACAATCTGACTTCCCATGTTAAATATACATTAAAGCATAACACAGTTGGTCCCACTTTATATTAGGTGTCTTTAACTACAATGTACTAACATTTAAATTAATAATTTAATACAATGCACTTACTGTGTACATAGGTTTTTACATTGCAATTATATTTTTAAAAATATCTGCATGTAATTACATCTATAATTACACCGTTGACCCTTCCCTTACCTTTCAACCCACCCTTAAACCTACCCATACCACCAAACCAGTCTCTAACCTTATCTGTATCCCACCTCAATAACAGCAGAAGTGCTTTGCAATACAATATAAACTTATTTTTTGTTAATATACTTATTTTTTGATTTAAGTACATAGTAGATAAGGACACTTGATATAAAGTGTGCCACACAATTTAAAAGGTGTCAGTGTAATTAAAGAGAATTTTGACCAGCTCTCAGCTCTCATCTAGTCCGAGGCAAAACGGAAAAAGAACAGAGCTCAGGTTGCCTTAGAATAGATCATATTTCAAAATTTCATAATGTAAAGAGGTAAAGAAGCACCTTAACCGATGAACGCTTTACTAAACAAGCCAAACAAAAGCTAAAACAATAAACGATAAATTCCTTGCTCACAATATCACTCATACCTTTTTGAGGCTATATCCGGCATGGAATATGATGGGAGGTAGCAGAATGTTGAAGAATACCTCTGGGTCAAAGGTCACCTGCAACAAAAAATATTTAAATGTTAATTTGTTAACAAACAAATATTTATCATAAACACGTTTAAAATAAATGTTTTTACTAATCTTGTTAAAGACCTCATGAATAACTTGACATTGCAATTGCCAATCCTGTGTTGATGTATTTTCTATTAAAACAGGAAGTTGAGATGAGACATTGTTGGGACGTGTCCTTTTTTAGTTTAATTCATCATCAGGAGGATGCTGGTGTGTCATAATGGTAGGTTTTGAAATTAATAATTTACCATTTTTATTTATGAGCTGCTGTTTGTTGGCTGTTGTACTATCAGATCAATAGCAGGAGGTATTTATAATTTAAATACATTTTATTAACTTTTAAGAATACACTGGCATATATGACTCGGTCTTAAAGAATGACCGGACCTTATTAATAATTTGATTCAGCATGTATTGTTACATTTTCAGTTTTCATTTTAATTTTAGTTTAAGTTTTAGTCATTTTGTTATGTGCTTTTGTCATTTGGCTTTTTATTATTTCTATTTAGCTTTCATTTATTTTTATTTCAGTTTTAGTTTTAGTAATTTTAGTACTTCATCTAAACCTATTTTATTTCAGTTAGTTACCAAGGCAACATTTCTAATTTTCTTTTAAAAATTTTTTTAGGAGTTTCATACAATATTTATATTATTATTATTTCTACTTTGATAGCTTTAGTTTTCAATAACACTGCTGAACAGGAGACAGAAATTAAACTTCCAAATGAAATTTCATCCTCTGACAAACCTCTGCTGCAGTTTTATCAGAGGGGTTTTTATATGTGAGTATGTATATTATTGCTGTTGTACCTTGCGCAACATGTCGTTCTGCTCCACACTGTGGATTTCTCTAAGGTTGATCTCCCCCTTGAGAGTGTACTCAAAGAACTTTCCGCTAACGTTGAGGAGCACCGTGCTGACAGGACCTTCCTTCAGGGTGCAACTCGGAGGAGTTTTATTATGGTAGCTGGTGGAGGGAATGCCATACCGCAAAATAACTCCCACCAACAGACCTGTCCGACACACAGAAGATAAATCACTCACATACACATTCAATTCATACACTGTGGGGGAAAAAAAGGCTTTCTGAAAGGGAAACTTGTTTGGAAACAACAATTTTTTTTTTTGCAGTGGTACTGAAATTACACTTTTCTCCTTAAAAGCTCAGTATGAGCAGATTTGTTTCTGTGTGATGACAGGGAGTAGAGATGAGAGCCTGCTGTGTTAAATCTGGGTATTTCCATGCTAATGCTAATGAAGTGCCAGAGGAAGTCAACAGCACACACAGCATGGACTACAGAAACAAGAACAGAGGCAAAAAAAAAAAAAAAAAAAAACACAATATAGAAACACCCCCCGCCCGCCCGCAAAAAGCATGAAAAATACACTACTTTGATTTAAAGCTAGGTCTAGACAGAAGTGATTTGATGGAAAACTCTGCTGATTGCTGTTGAATGAATTTGAATACGATGAAATGTGTTAAATGCACTGCAATCTACCCACTCACTCTCAGAATAATGCAAAAACTTTACTTTTATGGGTACAATTGCTTATCACCTACCCTTAAAGAGACCTAAAAGGTAGTAGTACCTTAGGTTAGATATTAGTACTCTAAGGAACTGATATGTACCTCTAAAGGTAGATAAAATACAAAGATGTCTCTTTAAGGGGACTGCCCCAGTGACAATCTGTTGTACCCCAACAGGTCTCATTTTTTTTGTGTTTTCTGACAGTGCATGGTCCCCAAAAGCATAATTAAATTGGCTAAATGTAATAATTTAACAGACAAGTAGTGATATGTAGGATTAATTCTGTGTCCAATTGCGTAATCTGGAATTTTTCGAAAATACAATCTGCATGTAAACACATTAACAATCCAGGATCCAGTGCTGGTAAATACCAGAACTACACCACAAATAGTTCAAGGAAACAAAAACAAACACATTTTGTGCTGAACAATATAGGGAACAGGGAAAAAATCCCTTTTAATTGGTCCAGAGTGAATATGTTTTTAAATGCTGCTAACCAGTTAATAAAGTTACCTTATTCTTAAAATCTTTACATGTAACAACAGAATTTTTTACACTAAACTTTCGGAATTGCACCACTTTATGTTGCCTAAATGGTTTATTTGCTTGTGTGTAGGAATGCACGATATATCTGCCACCATATCGGTATCGGCCGATATATGTTCATTTTTAATGTTATCATTATCGGCCCAATAAGAAAATTTTGGCCGATATATTAAAACCAATAAATAATGGATTATTTCCTTCATCTAAGACACTTCAGATGTGCACTGTCCACAATTATGGTTTTAATTTGCTTGAAATATGATTGGAATCGCTTCAAAAAGGAAAATACAGTTAAGTACAATGTACAGCTCAAGTCATTATAATTGTGTGCTTGGGACATGGCTTTTAATGGTGAGACTTTTCTTTTTGTAATCTCTCACAAATTATATAAGATTTTTGATGTAGATTTATCGGCCAATATATCAGTTATCGGCTTTCAAATTTAAAGAATTATTGGTTATCGTAATGGCCAAAATGTTTATATTGGTGCATCCGTGCTTGTTTGTACTTATGAGGGGAAAGAGTTCACATGTCCAGTGCTAAATTGTGGAAACCATGACAACTTCTGTACCAAGAAAGCTATGCTGTCTATCAAATATCAGTTATTCTTAGAATTTTGTCAGAAGTATTTAAATGTGTTTTAATGTGTTTTTGAAAAATATAATATATAAAATTTAAAATATAATATTACATATATAAAAATGTATTGTTTTTTATTATTTCAAAGCTCATGAGCAAAATGTAATTTCCTTTGAAAAAAAAATATCCCATTCTTTCATTTAATTCTATCCAGGTACCATTTGGAAAGGAGGCCTCTGAAAATACAGTTCCTATTCAGAAAAATATTTCACTTCTAATCCCTGAACTACTGACTACAATCTGGCTACAAGAAGCATATTTCTTTATTAGTGGCCTCACAAAAGAAGCCGTGTATTTGGTTCTTGTGGCGCTGTCAGCATCATGACATAATATTCCTGTGGTTTGAGAGTCATAAGTCACATGCCATTCACAGCTAATGTGATTGTAAGAAGAAATCAAAAATGGTGCAAGATGTTGCATTAAACATATTTTCTTAAGTAAAGCATCTCCTATTTCAGTATAGCAGCAAGCCTAATATCTGCAGTGAAACTGAATTAGGCCCTGTCCCAAATGGCACACTTCATGTGCACTTTCGGTCTTGTGGACTTACAATGGCTGCTGCGTCCGCGTGTCCATTAAGTCCACAAGACCGTAGGGTGTCTCATTCGTCATTCAAGCTTAAAGAAGGGTGCTCGTGAGCGCCCCCTTTGCGGCTGCTATGCGCCCTCGATGTGCACTTCTGCTGAGCCCGCAAGTCTGTGAGCTACCCTCTACTTCTACTCGGCAGTCCAAGCGGCATTACATCGTGAAAGTGTGGACTCAGAGGAAGACCGTGAGGGTTTAGGGTGCCATTTGGGACAGGGCCTTAGAGGGAAGAGGTGTGAATGCACATAGGGTAGGAGTAATATAGTGTGTGTGTGTGTGTGTGTGTGTGTGTGTGTGTGTGTGTGTGTGTGTGTGTGTGTGTGTGTGTGTGTGTGTGTGTGTGTGTGTGTGTGTGTGTGTGTGTGTGTGTGTGTGTGTGTACACACAAATCCCAAGAACTACAGTGGTCATTGGCATGTAGACAGGCCAGGATACGACTTCCAGCACTAAACTTAACATATGGAAGCTAGTTTACAGTTGAAGCACATGCTGTGTGCAGCAAGGCTTAAATGAGCATGTGTAAGGCATTAGTAATTGGGTTAGCATTACAATTACAACCCAGCAGCGACAATGAGTGACCTTGGATATCCCCCATCCAGTCAGAATCCAGGTAATGCAGCTTAGTGTTTGTCTTCCCCTGCACTGTTGAATATGTCACAGTACACCAAAGCAAAACACAATTACAACACTTTACTGGCAGAATCTCTTGTTCTTCAGGGACAGAAGGGGTTGTAGAGCAGAAAGCCCCTGACAGCCCAGTCCAAAGGCTGTGACATATACAGTAGAAAATACAAATAGAAAGAAAATCCAACACACCCAAGTAGACACAACTGTAACATTACCATCTGTCCAGCCGTGAGCAGGTGTCTCCATTGTGTGAGCTAAAGTATTGCAACCTTGATTCCACATGGGAATAAAAAAAAACTACCTGAGCCGAACAGGTTCAATGCAACAGCTGAAGTCAAGCCTGCTTTGTATTTGCAGGCAATTCATCTTAAAAAGACGTGCAAGGAGTAGAATGGGGCAGATTAATAAGGAGGAAGAGCATAATATCAAAGCTAATTACACACTAGAGAAAGCTCTGATGGAGCATTTGATGGATAGGAATATGAAAGATCCTATTTGAGGGTGAGGAAAGAGAGAGCAGTTTAAAATCAAGTTATAGCTATAGCGAATTGGAAATTAAAAATAACCAGATCTAGAATCAAGGAAGCATTTTCTAGTTATAATACTTCTAATAATATGAATAGAACAGCACTGACGTATAGGCCTATGTACCGTTTGAAATCAGAGGATTATCAACCTGATGCTCACCAAGCCTGCTTTTATTTGATCAATAATGCTTTTTTATGGGCAATGTAATTTATTCCTGTGATGGCAACGCTGAATTTTCAGAAGCCAATACTCCAGTCTTCACATGAGCCATCAAACATCATTTTAATATGTTGAGGTTTGACATGTGCCGATATACGGTAATAGGATATATCACGATAATGAACATTCACAGTATTGTTATCGTGGGCATTTCAAAATACAGTGAATAATTATTATGAATTATTCAGATTTTTTGTACTTTTAATACTTTTCCATCAACCGGTTAAAATTCCATGAACCTTTCCATTGCATAAAAGGTTCTTTATAGTGGAAAAGGATATTCAGATTTAAATATTTTTCACAAGAAGAAAAAATGGTTCTTTTAAGAATTTTCCATCAAAAGTTTCTTTGGGGAAACAAAAATGTTTCTTCTACAGTCTTAAAAATAAAGATTGGAAAAGGGGTTTTTTTGTTTGTTTGTTTGTTTTTGCGGCATCATAGAAGAACCATTTTCAGTTCCCCAAAGAAGTTTCCAGTGAAGAGTTCTTAAAAGAACCAATTTTTCTTAAAAATAAATAACATTTTAAAAATCTAAAGAACCTTTTGTAGAATGGAAAGATTCCATGAATGTTAAAGGTTTTTCATGGAACTATCAATGCTAAAGAACCTTTATTTTTAAGAGTGAAGCTTCAGCAATTACATGAAAATTTGATATTGTCATATGACTAGTTGAGGTGATCAAGGAACATTTCTTATTATTATCAATGCTGAAAAGAGTTGTGCTGCTTAGTATTTTTGTGGAAACCATGATACTTTTTTCAGCATTCTTTGATGAACAGAAAGTTCAAAAGAGCAGCATTTATTTGACATAGAATCTTTTGTAACATTATAAAAGCCTGTACTGTCACTTTTGATCAATTTAACGTATTGCTGCTGAATAAAAGTATTAATTTCTCTTAAAAAAACATCTTACTGACACCAAAAACTGCCATAATTAGCATAAAATCACCTATGATGAGTTTCATGTGTACTGCAAAGTGAACTGGAAGTCCCCAGGACTTTCTGAACTGTTGTAACTGCTGTTATTTAATAGCAAAGGTAAATTTGCTAAATGTGGTTCTTCCCAAAGATCACATTCTAAGCAAAGTAGACTAGACATGATACTATACCATGATACTATGTCAGAAAGGTATGTAAAGACTCCCAGGTCACTTCAGATGCATGAACATTTGTCAAATCTATCTAAACAATATTTACAGCAAAGGTTTGACTTTTATGAAACCAAACGGAACAACATATAGCCAAAGCAAAACACCCAAAAATGAAATTTCTGTCATTAAGTACTCACCCTCGTGTTGTTCCAAATCTGTAAGACCTTCGATCATCTTCGGAACACAAATTAAGGTTTTTTTTATCCCCCAATAGAAAGCAAAGTAATTACCATCATTCAAGGTCCAGAAAAGTAGTAAAAACATCGTTAAAATAGTCAAAGTGACTACAGTGGTTCAATCTTAATGTTATGAAGCAACGAGAATACTTTTTGTGCGCAAAAACAAAACATAAATAATGACTTTATTCAACAATTTAGTCTCATACACAGATGATGCAGAGTAGCGCTTCCGTGTTTGCGTCCGAACGGCGGTTCAGTATTGGCCGACGCTGTTCACGTGAGCAGCACGATGCATGCGTGCGATGCTGACGCAGGAGCCGGCCAATAAGGAGTCGGCGCTCTGAGGTACAACACAGAAGCTCTGCACTGCGTCAACTTTTCTGGACCTTGAATGATGGTAATTATGCTGTTTTCTATTGGGGGATTAAAAAAAAAAAAAAAACTTGGATTTCATCAAAAATATCTTTTTTTATCTTTGTGTTCTGAAGATGAATGAAGGTCTTGCGGGTTTGGAACGACATGAGAGTGAGTAATTAATGACTAATTAATGAATTAATTTTGGGGTGAACTATCCATTTTAAGCCAGCATGAAACAGAAGTTCAGATGCGATAGTCTTTTCTTCCCTATTGTGACAAATAAGTATTGTTCCCTATTGTTACAAATAAATAATAAGTATTCTCATATTACATGTCAAATTTCACATCCATTGATGCAAGTGGTCTGAAAGAAAACCCAATATTATCCAGTTCAAGAATAAAGCTAAGCTTTATTTCGAATATTGCAAGGACTTTATTTGACAAATGCATCTACCCAACTTTATCTGCAATAAAGACAGCAAACACACTGTGTAAGAGTCACTATGGGAAGCAGAAAGTGTATGACTTCAGTACTCAATTTTTAACTACTCCCCCACATTTGTGGCAGATACACAAATATTTGGTTTATTACATTCAAGCGGTGTTAGTATTCCACTATGCTTACAGAAGAAGAATATACCGCTTCGAGTCAAAACGGAAGTTGTGTGCAGTCATGAGAAAAGGGCCTATTTTAAAAAAATAATGTGCACAGATAAATCATTTATAATAAAGACGGCAACATTCTGTGAAAAATTACAATTGTCGATTTTGATTTTGATTTTGCAGTCTATAATAAACTGAGTCAGAACACTACTGTCTAAAGCACCTTAACCAAAGAAGGGTTTAACCAAATCAGACAAACTAAGCACATCAAATAAGTGTGGTGTAAGTCTAACCAGCAAAAACAACAACCATAAGCCATTAGGTAAATGACATTTAACCCCGCCTTTCTCTCATGTCCAAGCAACTCTTGTACTTTAGACTGATGAGAGATCTCAGTTTCACTAAAGACGAGACACATGTGAAGAAGTCTGAAGTCTGAAGGCCTTTGATTTTTCACACTTGTCTTACTGGATTAGTTCACCCAAAAAAATTAACATTCTGTCATCATTTAATAGCCCTCGTATCATTCCAAACCCATATGATGTTCTTTCTTCTATGGAACAGACATACAAGCTTCAAAAAGAATGTATAAGCAGCACCACAAAAGTATCATAGAAGTTTCACAAAAATTGTCTGAGTGATAAATAGACTTTGTGCATTGCTAATCTTTTCCTACAACTAGCTTTTAAACAGTGCAACTGGGTTTGTGTACTGGATAAACTGATGAAAGATTCAACTCAAAAGAGCAATTTATGCACATATCAGACATCACTCCTTCTCTCATGAATACTAGGGCAGAAGGAAAGGTTTGCAGTGAATAATGCCTTAAATTTCAATATGTATCCCATTCCCAGCTGTCAAGTGGCTTCAAAAGACCTGGAAAATGGTGAACGATTCGCATCGCTTTTTTACTGTCCTTTTTAAAGCTTCAGATGCCATTTATTGCAAATTCATGGAAAAGCAACCATCACAATTCTTCAAAAAGTCTCCCAGAAGAAAAAAAAAAAAAGGTTTGAAGCAACATGAAATAAATGCAATACAACCTGAAATACAATAGCTGTCACTATTCAAAGCTAGTATGAGGAACTCAACAGGAGTTATGTCAGAAACAAAATAAGAAACGAAACAACAGCGTCAGAGACCATGAAAAGACCATTTCTTACACACATATAAAATATTATGCAATATCAAAACTGTGGGTTGCATAAAGGCAAACACATGTGTCAGTTATTATGGTACATTCAACAACATTAACGAAACCAACAGGAGAACATAATACTTCAACACCACATCGAAATGGCATGACATTCGATCCACAAGGCTTGTTGTATTAGCACTCGTAGAGGCTAGCAGGCTACACGGGCTCATTCATTTGAGGCTTAGCTAAGGGGTTTACATGATGGCTGTGTTTCAAAACCTAGTGAGCTGCTTATCTTGACAAAAAATGAGCAAAAACACACGAACTAAAAATTATTCAGCCATGATGACTCGGTACAATAACGGCCAAAAATGCTATCGAGCTCGGCGGCTCATTCGGTTTTGAGACACAGACGATGTCTAACGCCTTTAGCAATGTTAAAAAGACTCATCCTCACCGTATATCATAGCCAGTCCGGTTTCGTGCAGGAAGCGCACTCTTCTGTGTTTGAAGAGCCATATTGTGAGGATAGTGAGTGTCAAAAGCAAAATAAATGTAAGTAAATTCACGCTGTCCTGCCTGTGACTTTCCTCTGCCTCTTTCTCCGTGGCAAGTTCCTCCATGCCGCCGTCATCTGCTCTTATCCGATAACATTGGCTTAAAATGAACATTAAAATAGGAAACCGTGATCTGTGTCCTAATGCATATAATGTCCATGGCTTTGGTGCTGTGACCGCCTCCATGGTGCAGGATGCTTGTGGCGGGTTCCCTCGCACACTGCCTCAGCTGCGTCAGGTAGAGTCAGAGGCAATAATGATGTATATCAGAGCAGACCGCAGCTCAAGCTCTTAAAGACACACGCACACAGCTACTCTACTCTTACACTATTTCTGTACTTAGCACGAACATAATACAAAATTGGGCCTGAAACTCTTAAATAAAGTATTTTTTTTTTTAATTTTTCAACAGATGATCAGAAAAGGTTGTTCTTAAAGGGTTAGTTCAACCAAAAATTAAGATATTTTTGTTGAAATCCGATGACTCAGTGAGGACTCCATAGCCAGCAATGACATTTCCTCTCTCAAGATATATAAATGTACTAAAAACATATTTAAATCAGTTCATGTGAGTACAATGGTGTGGAACGGCATGAGGGTGAGTAATTAATGACATTATATTCATTTTTGGGTGAACTAACCCTTTAATCTTCAGAAGATGTTGATTGTCATTTGTCAACCAAAGAGGTCAAATTAAATATGATAGGCCTTATTTAAAGGGTTAGTTCACCCAAAAATGAAAATTCTGTCATTAATTACTCACCCTCATGCTGTTCCAAACCTGTAAGACCTTCGTTCATCTTCAGAACACAAGATATTTTTGATGAAATCAGTGAGTTTTTGGCCTCCAATAGACTGCAAAATTATTACCACTTTCAAGGCCCAGAATGGTAGTAAAGACATCGTTCAAATAGTCCATGTTACCACAATGGTTCAACCTTAATGTAAAGAAGCGACGAGAATACTTTTTGTGCGCAAAAAACAAACAAATATAACGACTTTATTATGTATACGGAAGAGAAGAAATTGTTGAATAAAGTTGTTATTCACTTCATAACATTAAGGTTGAACCACCATGAACCACCATTTTAACGATGTCTTTACTACATTTCTGGGCCTTGGAAGTGGTAATAATGTTGCAGTCTATCGGAGGCCAGAAAGCTCATGGATTTCATCAAAAATATCTTAATTTGTGTTCCAAAGATGAACGAAGGTCTTGCGGGTTTGGAATGACATGAGAGTGAGTAATTAATGACTGAATTTTCATTTTAGGGTGAACTAACCCTTTAATATGATAGGCTTTATAAGCTGTTTAGTTTCTATGTATTTTATAAAAGCTTTGAATTGTTTGCAGTCCTGTCTAAATAGCTTTTAAAACACTGATTTGTTCTGGTTTCACAGTTGTCTAGCAGTAAACTTTTAAGCAAATAATGTGACGACATGTCACTTAGTATATGGGCTATAATCTGGTTTGTAGTTAATGACACGCTTCAATTAAAGAAAAATATTTAATTTATAAATCTTTACAAAAACTTGGGTAACAGGGTTGAAGTTTGGGCTTGGTGATTGAGAACAGGCTGTTTTAAGAGGTGATACAAATATTGTTTTAAATTTCAGTGGAAGATACAAACATTTGAAGCAAAGTACTTTTTTCCAAATCACTGAAAATTGAGTGGTTTTGAAGAATGTAAAACTCTTAATATGACCTCCTGTCCTCCAAGGACTATAGCTGTCACAATAATTGAAACAACAGGAATTTTAGATTTCCTTTTTTCTCTTCTGTGTGCTATCACATTTCCTTTGCTATATGAAAAATGCAAAGTCATCATTTTCTTGTTCTGAGCACTCTACTGTGTTTAAAACTAACTGACTAAACTGTTTTTAGGAGTTTTGTATAACCCAAAAATAATTCATATGTAGTTTACACTTATGCAGAGTTCACAAATGACTTCACACCTATAGCTCAGTTCAGAAAAAGTTGCCAGAATTTGGTTACAATGCTGTAGACATCAACATTTTGCTAGTCAGGTCTGAAAACAACTTCTTTCTGTGGTTTCTGAAAAATGTATTATTGGTAAAGACTAGTCTGTATTTTATTTTAATTAGTTGATGTTTTTGATCACACAGATGAGTGCATGTAATTTACCGGAGAACATTTTATGTAAGTTGCTAAGCAGCTGAACAGCCAAGTGCAATACTATTTGTTAGTGTTTCCTGTATGTCACATGTTTCATTCAAATGCGCCATATACAAATATTTTGGCAGAGTCAGATCCTGAAAAGTCCCAAATTGATTAAATAAATTTATCATTGTTTAAATTCACTGCTTTCATGTTGCCCTTTCCCCTAGATAAGGCGTAACACTTGCAAAAAGTATCAAAATAGCCTTATAACTCACAACGTTTCGGTTTCATGACCTTCTTCAGGCATATGAAGGTCATGGAACCGAAACGTTGTGGCGAAGAAAGCTATTTTGATACTTTTTGCAAGTACTGATAGTGTGCAGGACTTTCTTTTGTTTTTGAATTTAGATTTTTTTTTTGGTCTTTTCTCCTTCGCACCTATCTATTACCTGCAGGAGTGTGAGGGTAATTGTTAGTTGACAGAAATCCTTATGAAAAACTTGTCAGATTGAGTTCACATAAAAGCAAATAACTGACATCTTTTTTGTTTTCTTGGCACGCAGATTACAAATAACATGAAAAATGTGAGTAGTTTTTCCATTTAGACTTTATTTTCCCAGTAACATTATTTGTTTGAAATGAGTGGTGCTAATTATGTAAGGAATTTAATGTTAAGCACAGTGATATAGAGCACAAACACACAAAACCATATAGCCTCTTACTGCATGTTTGTACATTTCATTCAACAAGCAGCAGTTACTTTCCTTTCTTTTTGAAAATGCAGTTCAACCTCAGCAATATTTTAAAATGTTTAGAATGCATATGCTGTAGTGTTATTTATTTGACAGCACAATCTGACACAATGATGAATAGGTTGTCAATGAAGTGATAAACTGTATTTGCTGTTTTTGCATTTTTTGTAAAAAACAAACAATATATATATCATATATCATATATATATATATGAAGACTTCAGATGCAAAAGCAAAAGTGCAGCCTGAAATTTTCTTCTAAAATTAGCATTTTTATCAAGCTCATGTTTAGGTTCAGTAATTTCACTTTAATGGCAATTAATAGGTCCTTTTCATTGCCATTAAAGTTAAATAAATGAACGTAAACATATGAGCTTGATAAAAAACGCTCTTCATATGTATATATATATATATATATATATGTGTGAATAAATAAATATGTAAATAAATATAACAAACCAGACAACCAAAAATGTAATTCATGTGCACCAGTATGATTCACATTAATTATTGTGTAAAGATGAGTTTACACAATGCACGAACAAAATTTTCCTTTTTGTGCATAAATAAGGCAGTGGTCAAATGTCGGTAAGACCCCCCACCCCACCCAACCCCACCCCTCCCCTCCCTTCCCTTCCCTTCCCTTCCCTTCCCCCCTTTCGCAGATACGGCTCCGCTTTGATTCGCTGTTACCTAGTAACGCGGTCCGCTGTAGTGATTGGCTCATTCGAGGGTCAAGGAAACGGGAAGCGCACAGGTTGCGTGTTCTTGATTACTTTCTGGGGAGGGAGAGTGAGACAGAGTGCTACTGCGACTGATCGAGAGTATTTCAGAAACGCGTGGCATTTACAACAGGAGGGGCGCACTGACATATCGCACGACTGATAGTCCATAAATGGGGTGCTTCTTCTCCAAAAAATCTAGGAGAAAATCTCCTAATAAAGACTCTGCTTTGCCCACTGGAGACGAGAGCGCTACGGGCAATGACCTCCCCGAAACCAACAACACTGCGCTGGGCAGCAACAGCAACCAGGAGGCTCCAAAGCAATACAGCTGGGACAAACGAGAAAAGGTACGACGCTGCGTTATAATAACCCGTTTTTGTTCACTAGAGTCTAGAGACTATACACAGACAGGGTATTATATGTTGCATAATTTCTTTAGGAAACATACAAAATGGAATTAAGGTCCATCAGAAATGGCCATTATCATATGCGTTAGCTCAATTGTTGGGCTTGTTAAAGCCCATTTTACGCTGTTCACTACATGCGTAATCACGCTAGCGAAGGGTTTGGCCCCTCTTGTTCAGTGTTTATGACTGCCACTGTTGCTTTCGATTGACCATCGATACGAGAGTCTCTCGGCGGTTATAGGTTTTCACATGCTATGGTAAATTATAGACAGAGCTTATTATCGGCTTAAAGTCAGGGCACGTAACTTGTTTGCCTGGCGCTTGCCCAGATAGCGTTGTGTTAGGGATTAGCACATAAGTGGTGTCGCCATCAACATGCATGACACTATATCAGAGGGAGGAAGGGAGGGTGGGAGTGTCCGTCTGCCCCGGTCTGCTCCTTCGGCCACAAAACCATACAAAGCTTTGAGAGCTTTTGAAGTATGATTCTATTATGTTTTAATATTGCCCTGGTCGATGCACTCAAGTGCAGATTGAAAGGCAATAAATACAAGAAACGAGTCCAACAGTTTGTTAGTTTTCTCATATGGTATGTCAATAGCAGTGTCTGATCTTATGGATTAGACCAGTAATTCGAATATGGGGTCAAGGCCCACTAGAGGGCCTCAGTAAACTTCCAAGGGGCCCCACAAGATGTATTTAAAGGTATTTATGTAAAGTATTTTTATATAAATCTAACTTGAAAGCACTTTTCATTTTGTAGTCCTAAATCTGGATGGGAACTAACATTTTCAAACCTTTGGGAGTTTCCTATGGATTTTTAGCTTGGCTATTTTAGATTTATGAGAAGTCTGTGGTTAAAGTCAGCATGAAATGAAAATTCACCCTATCTATTGTGTAAACGCATCTCATTGTGAATGATTCATTCATGTACTATATTCTTTTTTCCATTGTAATTTTTAATTAAAATGTCATGCTCTAGTGATGTTTGCAAGACTCATCATTGATGACACACCCACAATCAGCTGCGAGATCTCATTCATTTTTGAGTCCAGCGACAACATCTCAAAATCCAATCAACAACCGATGCATAGAACTATTTTTTCTTTTCCTATAATCCTTTACGCTCGGATGTATGTCACAGTATGGTAGAAAAGATCTTTTGCTCCATCATGACTTGAACATTACTTGGAGAGACTTTCACAATATAAATTATTCACATTCATACAAGTTTTTTTTTTAAATACATAAACTGGTAGTATGTTGCTAATTAAGGATTAGATCTACCAAAAATATGCAAGTTTACATACTCAACAAATCTGACCTGTAGTCCTTATGTATCAATGGGTTAGCAACATGCTAAGTAGATGTTATAAGTAAATATCTGGCCTAATAACCCAAATGTCTCAGGTTTGATCCCCGGTTGGCTGGGATAATCTGTGAACTCAAGAGGGCTATTTAGCAAGGGTGTTGCTATGTGATTGCTAGGGTGTTATGAGTGGTTGCTAGGTGGTTACTTACTGGCCCAAGTCAAAAGAGCTTTTAAAGTCTTCATGATGTTCTGGTCCGTAGATACAGCAGAGATCCATCCTTCAGTTTAAATCTATGGATTTTTTTTTTTTTTCCCCATTTTCTATTTTATCATCCGCCAGACTAAAACTGATTTGCACACTACCTCAAAAAGTAAAATCTGAGGTGTCATTTGTGTCACAAACAATGTGGAATTAGTTTCTAGTCAAAGTTTAACCCTGTAAAGCCTGACATATGAAAAATCATTTTTTAATGAAACAAATTATAAACAAATTATATTGTAGCTATCATATTTGATACATCAGGCTTTTATGGCCTATATATTATGATCTAGTGCGAATATGGAGCTCACACTTGAGGAGGAAAAAAAAAATCAATTTCATTCAGAGCTTCAAACTTAGCAAAAATATGCAGTTGGGTGCAGATGTTATTTATTTTATGGCAAAATGTAAGCTGAAGTTCTGATAGCTTATAATGTAAATCAACATAGACTACCTACATAAAATACATACTGTATAAATATCAGTTGTCACTCTATATCTCCCAATAATCTTAGTACTGCATTTCAATGCTTAGTTTTAGGAAAGCTCTATAGTTTTAACTTTGGGGGCAAAAAAAACGTGTAATAAACACACGTCCTGTTACATCCTGTTGTGAAGGGAACCAGAAAGCAAAGAGCTGATAATGGTTTTATCACTTTTTTTTTAAGTTCTCCTTTTATTGACCTTGACATGTTTGCACTTTTTTTGCAGGTTGATCCCAAAGACTTCATGCTGACAGGCCTCAAGAATGAGACTGTGGGTCGGTTGCCAGGCAAACTCAATGGCCAGCAGTTTGTCATTCAGGATTGTGAGAACTGTAACATCTACGTATTCGACCATTCAGCGACTATTACCATTGACGATTGTGTGAACTGCCGCATTGTGTTAGGTCCAGTCAAAGGCAGTGTGTTCTTCAGAGACTGCAAAGATATCAAGTGTGTGGTGGCCTGCCAGCAGTTCCGTACCAGAGACTGCAAGAAAATGGACGTCTTTTTGTGCTGCGCGACCCAGCCAATCATCGAGTCTTCTACGGGCATGAAGTTTGGCTGCTACCAGTATTACTACCCTGAGCTGGCTTTCCACTTTAAAGATGCGGGCCTCAGCATCTTTAACAACAACTGGAGCAATATTCATGACTTCACACCCGTTTCTGGAGAGACCAATTGGAGTCTCCTAACGGAGGATACTGTTGTCCTGGAACATGTGCCTCTACCAGATCCTGAGTCAGAATTCAAGTCTGTGAGAATCTCTTCTGAAGCAAGTCGGAGCATCGTGCCCCTGACCAAAGGAGGCCGGCGTACAGAAAGTGAAGAGTCCTGCCTGTTTGTCTTCTTTTCTGGGGACTACACAACTGCTAATGCCCGCAAGCTTATTGATGAGGTTAGAACTACTTTGATAGAGTTGATGCTGTTGATTGTCATTTATGGTTGCGACAGTGGGCGATCTACAAACTGACATCATGTGCAGCATATTTGTTCTTTGAATTATATTCAAGCTGGAAGTTAATCAGAATGAATCAAAATTTCCTAATGTGGCATTTCTGAAGAAAAGCTTTGTGTTTATGCCCTCAGTTTAACGTCTAGTTGAAAAATAGTGAGTTCATAGGAAGTTTTTCATGTTAACTGGAAATTAAATCAGCTTTCTTCAGTCACCCCACCTATATCTTGAAAAGAGGATGTATACTATTCCCACTTCACTTATATTTGTAACTTTTATCCATCTTTGTCTGCTGGAGATGTTGCTTGCAAAAGTGTGTAGAATTTAACACAGGCTTCATATCAGTTCTAGTGTGCTTTTTAGTTTCATAATTGCGTAAAGGAAATGACTGACTGTCTGAAAATATCTTTGGTTGTTGGCACCTGTATTGTCTAATCTTATATTTTGTTACCAAATACAGAATGGGCTAATCAGGAAGGGTAAGTTTAGCTTCATAGTTATATGGGTCTGATTTGACAATTCACTGAATAATTGCTTCAGTCATAGTTAAAACCGAAGTCAATTGCTCTGTGGCTTCATGCCATGAATCTAGCAGTTAAATTATGACAATTATAATGCACTTAAAAGAACAACACATTTGTTTTTGACAACACAATTTATCAACCCATTATTAAAAGCATATTTATATACAAGTATTATCAAATATTTTTTTTTAAGAACAGAAAAACGGCACATTATAAAAAGTTAGTCATTCACATTAAGAATTAAATAGGGTTGATTTCATGCAGATATCAACTAGAGCGATATCGCAAATTCATGTAGTTTTCACTAAACCTAACTTTGCACTCTGCATTAAAAGGATTTGTATTATTTAATCAAGCTGCAAAGAAATTCTCAGAATTAGCAGAAAACTTTTAGATATCATCTAGCTGTACTAAAGCGATTGTATGAGGAAGAGACAGAAATAGACTAAATATTTGCCGTCATGTGACCTTTTTGTCACTGGTTTCATTTAGAAATCTACAGCGATCATTTAGATTTATTTTTATGGTTCTCAATACAAAAAACAAATCCCAGCATGTCCAGCAATGAATAATCAAGCTAATTTGCAAAAACATTTTCTAACATAATTTTTTTCTGTATTCATTTAAATGCAGGCGACCACCAAAGGCTTTGTCCTCATTCAGACCAAAGAGGTTTCCATGCGCCCTGAGGATGTGAACCGAGTGTTCCAGAATAATGCAGAGAGCCTCACTGAGTGGATCACCAAAGGTGCCGTAATGTATTGTGTTATACCAAATAGGAACATGCACAGCTCCTTGTGAAAAATATGTCTGTTAGCAAATATAAATGTTATAGCACAATCATCTGTGTTCCTGCAGGTCCAGTGGTAGCCCTTGAGCTGAACGGAGATGGTGTGGTGGAGGCGTGTCAATCCATTGCCAATGAAGTGTTTAACGGGACTAAGGTAAATAAGCTGTTACTTCTCATCAGTATTGGGGGTAACGCATTACAAGTAACACTTAAGTTACGTAGTAAGTTAGTAATCAGATTACTTTTTTCAACTAACTAGGAAAGTAATGCATTACTTTTAAGCTTACAACAAAATATTTGAGCTACAATTTCAATTAGGAAATGCAAGTTACTTTGTTTTTCCGATTTATTGACTGACACCTCTCTTGTCCCCATAATTGGGAGTAAAGTGCAGAGGCGTTGTGTGCGCTGTATCATCGAAGGATCATTTCACTTTTGGGGTGAAAGGGACTTTACATTTGCCAAAAATAGAACTTTTATTTATTTTTTGTTGTTGATGTTGTTTTAAAAAAGCAAGCCCAGGTGAGAAAAAGTAACGCAAAAGTATCATAACACATTGCTTTCCATAAAAAGTAACTAAGTAACACAATTAGTTACTTTTTTAGGGAGTAATGCAATATTCTAACATTACTTTTAAAAGTAACTTTTCCCTACACTACTTCTTATGTCCATTTATCGAGTATGTGCTCTGATCATCTAACGGTTTTCATGTTATCTGCTGCTTTTCTCGCAGGTGTTTGTTTCTGAGAGCAAACAAACGTCCTCACGTGATGTCGACAACTTTTTCAACTTTGCTGACATGCAGATGGGACTGTGAAACTGGCGCAGAGGGGCACCTTACCTTAATGTGGGTTTATATTTGTTTGGTTTTGTAAATTTTGTCATATTAGTGAATTGGAATTACTTAATATGCGAAGCCACTGATATCTCAACATTTTGAGGGGTTTATAACCACTATTTATTCGTACTAGACCATTTTGCTCTGTGATCTGACAATTTTACATTTTCATGCCTATGAAACAGACAAATAGTCAGTTAGGTTATTTGGATCCAATCAGGAAGGCAAGTGCCTTTAGATAGAGAACAAAATCAAAGAGAACTGGAACTTTAGTCTAATCAAACATTGCTGTGGACAATTATATCACGTATATGCTGAAAATAATGAATTTGATTATATAGATATTTATTTAATTTTTTTCCATAAATGTATAGCTGGAAATTGTTTTATTCTATTTTGCTTAGATACATATTTCCATTACATATTGTATAGTCATTTAGTTTGTGTATACTGGATAGCTGTAAAAAATTACTGTTAAAATATGTCAATTGCCAGAAAACATGAATTGTGTTGAATCAGGTTTTTTTATATAACAGATATATACCATGTATTTTATTTCTTTTCCTTTTAGCATGACTTTTGACTCGCCTCCAAATTATATTTTCTGGGGTTTCACTATTTTATTTTATTTTTTATTGTAAACAAATGACATTTGTCCTCCAAGTTTAAGGTAACACTGTTCTGAAAAGAATGTAAAAATTCAAACTGATACTTTGAATGTACTACTAAAAGGAGTTGTCTCCTTCACACTGCTCTATTTTTGTAGGAACGTTTTAGAGAGCACAACTGTCCTGTGACCAAAAAACAAAAAAACAATTGTACATGATAGATTCACAGTGTACCTTTTTTTTTTTTTTTTTAATTATTATTATTTCTAAACAGTTCTTATTTGTATGAGACAATTTTGTAGAACTGAATATAAGCTGTGATTTGTCAATACATTCATTTTGGTCTAAAGTTGCATCTCATCTCTTTTCATCTACAAATAGACACAAAGCTACATCTTAGTACATGAATATATTAATACAAATGTCAATTGGTGTAAATAGTTTTGTCAGGTTTACTCTACTGAATCAGGCTTTTATTGTTGTGTAATGTCACAACAACAATTTGTAGGCCAACCTGGAAGGTTATGTGGTGAGCACATTACTTGAAGAGACTTTAATGTTATGTTCTACAACATAAATTAAGTTGCTAAATAAAAATTACAAAGGTTATCTGAATTGTTAAGCTCAAAACACACACATATACATATATAACACTACTGTTAAAAAGTCTGGTGTCAGTAAGATTTTTTGAAGAAACTAATACTTTTATTCAGCAAGGATGTATTATGTTGATCAAAAGTGACAGTAAAGACGTTGTTACAAAAATTCAAGAAAGAAATGTAACCACAAAAATATTTTTTACACAAAAATATTAATTATACAAAATATTAGCAACTGTGATAATAGTAAGAAAGGTTATAAATTTCAAGCAAATTGTTCATGCATGCAGACTACAGATATATACTATGATAACTGCTTATAGGTAGCTAAATTATTATTGCTACTTTAGTTTGTATTCTAACATTAACTACCTCACAGCCCTGCATAATGGCAACTATGGGACATTTAACTACCCCTGAAAAAGAATTTTGCTATGCAATTTGCACTGGCGCTCTCAGTCAGTAGGGCCATGAATGGGGCGGAGTTTAGGACCCAGCGCTCGGGTAGTACAATAGAGCTGTTGTGCCGTGGTGAGAGGGTGATTTCTGCTTTTGGGATATTGACAGTGGGACAAGAAAGAAAAAATAAAGGAAAAAAACGAGTATTTGCCGCACTTCTGGATTGCTGACTTGAATACAGCCTTGCGGAGTCTATCGCCGTGTGCGATCGTCCCGAAACACTGGATTTTTGGATGTGAGGTAAGGGTGCAGCATGAACAATACTGCTCGTGTCTTCACACAGGGTTCAGTGTGCCAGTTATCCAGGCAGCGGGGCCTGCTGCTTCCTACAAATCCTTCACGAGCAGGGTTTTTCGTCCACATTAGACAACTGAGACAATATTAGTAGCAGCGATACCATTATGTTTGCGTTAAAGTTTGCGATCATGCTCTGAATGACGTTATATACACACAGGAAGTGTTATTAAGGCAGTAGAAGGGATTGTAGTGACTGGAGAGGGTTCGTCATGTAGGGCGGCTCGAGTTTGGCGCCAAGGCCGTCAGAAAACCTCGCGGGTACAGCAATGGAGGACGCCAGCACGTAATGCTCACACATAGACACTGTTTAGTGAGACTTCACAGTAAAGCATTGCTGTTTACCCTCCCATTCTTTATTTAGCTGTGTGAACTTGCATATATGTTCTCCCAGCATGGGCATAAGTGAATATTAATGCCAAATAGTCAAAATAACACAAGGGCTCGCTAAATATGTTTCTCCCCGTTGCATCATGCTGGAGATTTACAAAGAGGTGATGTGGTGTTTGAGTTGATTTAAGTCTCGTGCAGTGTGTGAATGGACACTAGGTTTTTGCATAATTACTCTACTATGTTTTTCGCCTGAATTTGTCGCCCACTTCTCATGGTCTGCATATAAATAGTGTAATCAGACAACTTTGTTTTTATTTTGAAATGTATTTCTTTCTCGTTCGGTAAAGATCATTAGCGCAATGAATGATTAAACCGATAAAACGAATAAATGTATAGAAATGACGTGCACCCTGTACAGTTTAATTAAAAAAATGACAAAATCAAGTTTTAATTCTGTAGCGGTGCACCGTGCAACAGAAAGTTTGGAGCGGAAGTATCGTTGTTGGAATGCGGGAATGCCCTTCTCGAGCTTCCGTTTCCCCCTACTGCTTCCCGCGAAATACTATGCTTCTTGTCGACGGTTGATTCAGCATTACATAATGAATTATAGGCATTTAAAATGCTTATTAACATTTTTGCTGAAAGTTAGTAAAGTGTGTAAGGTCAGTTTTATAGTACTTCTAATAGTCGGTACATGAAGGTTTGTTGGTATACTAGTCTAATGTGAGGTAGGTGTCGAGGTGAAGTAGTCTGGGCACTAGGCGGAGGGAATTTGCTTTTAGTGAGTCGAATCTTCCGAATCATTTCACTTAAAACATTTGTTTATAGAATCGTTCAATACAGATTTGTTGTCATTTGTAAGGGGGCACCTACAGCTATCATTACGCTGCTGATAGCCCCTACAAATGACAGCAGAGATTTTTTTTTCCCTCCATGTTGTCAACTTTTGAGCTTGACTTTTATCAAGTTATAGAAAAGTCTACAAAAATAATAGCCTAAATAAACTGAGTTTCAGTATCCTTCACTCTTGAAAATAAAGGTTCTTTATTGACATCTATGGTTCCATGAAGAACCTTGTAACATCCATGGACCCTTTCCGTTGCACAAAATGTTCTTTTATAAATTTTCTTTAGATAATTAAAATGTTCTCCAAACACTAAAGGTGCAGTCGCATTTGCTGTTGTTTGGCCAATTTTCGAAATCCAGTCGTTTCAATAGGAATCAACAATTTGCAGGAATGTTTTCAGGAATTTTGTGTGAAGAAGAGCTCCCCATCCAGATTTCACAACAGATTCAAGTTGGTCAACTGGATTTGCAGTGTTTTCTGTGTGCTTCATATATCACTAATAGACAAGGGATCCTTTTGCCTAAATTTGCTTGTGACCGCACACCTTAAGAAAAAAGAGTTTTTAAGAGCTGCTTACTAAAAGTTTTTTGGGGAACCCAAAATAGCTCTTCTCCCTTTTGAAACCTTTATTTTTAAAAGTGTTACATCATTTTAATTCAGTATTCTTTTCTCTCTTTTATCTTCTTGTTGTGAACGAGATGGATTCGCATGACACACTGGACGATTGTCATGCTCTGTCTCATTCGGTCAGTCAGCACTGCAGATCCGTGTTCACAAAAAACATCTCCCAATTTGTTCACAAACAAGATGCCCTATTTCAGGTGTTTTCAATCTTTTAGATGCTTCCAAATATGGTCATCTTCATGCTAGGGACCCCCATTCTAAAATTTAAAAGGCATCTATATATTTTCATGTATAAAGACTAAATTTATACAGTGAAAAATTAACATTTAAATATATGTAAAATAAATGTGAAAATATTTAGTTTTTGTTATTGAAAAATTCTATTCACTATAGCACTGTACTGTTCAATTAATTATTAATTTAAATTAAATGTATATTTAAATTTTTTTTTTTTTTTTTTTTTTTTTAAGAAAATGTATTTATTTTTCCTTATTTTTTTTCTTTACACGTTTTCCTCTAAACTTTTCCACAGACCCACTAGCACTCCCTTGTGGCCTCCTGTGGTTCCCCAGACTCCAGATTGAAAACCCTTGTCCTTGTTAATTTTGCTCATTTTTCATTTAATGCTGCTTCCGGTGTCGTTCATACTCAACGTTCGTTCAGTGAAGAGGCATATGCTTTCAACAGGTCCACCAAATATTGCTCGGGCTGCACTTAAATACTTTTGGTCTGCTATCTTTGAAAGCAGGAAGTGGAGAAAAAATAGTCAGTGCACTGAAAGTAAACGAACATTCAAGAACATTGAATGTTGAAATGTTTTCGTTGAAAGTAAACAAACATGCAAGAACATTCTGAAGGATTTGTTCAAAACAATTTGTTTACTAGCAAAACACCATTACTTAAATATAGTTCTTCTTAAGGGTCAGTTCAACACAAAATCAACAGCAAATTTAAAAAGATGCATAGGGGAGAAATTTAAATTTCAAAGATCATTTTTACAGTGCATTTCTAAAAGAGCCAGTAAATGGGACAGTTTGTTGGCACACTAGGTCATTGTGAGGTGGGTGTGGGGGTGAAGTAACTCAGCAGCCTCTGATCTGTTAGTGTTGGGGTGTGGGGTGGTCTGTCTGGGCAGAGCATTGTGCTTTATCATGGTGCAGTAGGAGTGGGGGTTGGTTTTAGGACTGTGTCATTTTGTCTTGCCATTCTGAACTACAATGCAAGGCCACCCAGATTAGATAACCTCCCCTTGCAACAAATTCATGTTTGCCTTAAAACCTTGCAAATTTGAGAAATAATGTCAGTTTACCTTTCCTAATTGGTCTTGATTGACACAACCCTCCGAAATAATTGGTCTCATTTATACAGCCACAGAAAACTGATACATTATAGGTGGATTTAAGACTAGGTTTCAAATAGAGCCGATAGATACGATCCAATTCCTAATAATCAATGTGGTGAGCTAGTCACAGCCATTGTTTCTGCTTTTCATCATAGACTGTTTTAGTTTACCACTCTCATTCCTTCTTAAATGCAGAGCCATAGATCTTCACCCATTCAGTCTCATTAGTGCTTCCTTTTTAAAACATTCGCACTGTGCGAAAGGGGGAGTGTGTGCGTCAGAAGCAGATGTTCTTCTCTGCGCTTGAAAGCTGGTCTGTTACTGTCACAAATGTGGCTTTAGATCCACATCAAGTCCTTCATGGAGCAGTGAAGAGTGCTTTTTCCGTTTAATTAGTCTGGAGACATTGCAATATACGAGTATGCAGTCTAAAATTGTCTACATTTGATCTAATTAATAATAATAACTAATACTAACTAATAAATGCTTGTTTAGTACAGTAGTAGTAGTAATCCATACCAGCTTGATAATATTAATAAGGATCATGCTAGAATTATGTTAACCAAGTGAAATGTGTAAAGAATTGGTAACATTTTTACTGACTGTTTTCTAACCACCTTCAACTATTGTTGGGGCAAACGGACAACCTCTCCTCATACAAGCCATTGGTTAAGTCTGAAGTTGTCTAGTAGTTGTCTATTTATAGTAATTACACACATCAAGTTAAATGTTTGTTTATATAAGCAGCAAATACACTATTGTGCAAAAGTTTGTGGCTGGCAAATTCAATGTATAATGAATATTCAATATATTGCAGAGTTTATTTGACCGCACACTTAGAGGAAGGTTAGGCAGTTTTGGAGAGGCTAGCAATAGCAAGCTAGCTTTTAAAGCAAAAGATCCCATCCTCCCTTCAGAGCGTCTCCAAAGCCACGCCTCCTCCAAAACACATGAACGCACACAGCCAAAGCAGAGTCTGCAAGGCGTCATGAAACGGCGTTAAATTACCTCATGTCTTCAGAGCACATAACATTACAATAATAATGAACATAAACAATGTAAAGAGCTCTGGCTTCCTCAGAAGATGTACATTTTTTTTATGTATATATATATATATATATATATATATTTTAAACCACTTCTATTATTTCTTTTTCTATTAGTTTCTAGACTGTAGGGGTTCTGGGCAGACCGCACTAGTACTCCATCCTGTATGCTAAACTGTTACATAACACAGTCACACAAATTCCCTCACTTATTGTAGGTTTTAGGGTTGATATGATGGCGAAATTACTTGAAATCCTGTAAATTCCTGTTGTTTTGTTTGTGAAGTGAGTCCCTCAAGCCCGGTACACATTGTCTCCCAAACGAAAGATGACCAATCGTGGCAATGTATGTGGTCATGGCTCCTAAATGGTGGTCCTGTGTCATACAGTCAGTGAGAGAGGTTCAAAGACGGCCGTTGTCACGGACCAAAGGTAGCCTGGGATAATTTTCTGACAGTGTCAGAAATTTAGCATAATCATCTCACAGTGTGTTTGCTGCTACGACCAACGTCTACTGACTAGCCAATAAAAGTGCAGCATGAAATGGCGTAACAATCAACGCAACATGGCGCCAAAACTTAAACTACTTATCTCAAGCTCCATTTGCAAAATTGGCATGCCAAGTTGGTTTCTTTTCCCTAGCCATGACCACATCCATATTCTCCTCTTTCGCTTCCTCTTTTTCAGCACACATAAAAACCACAATTTGCCAAATTGCCAAAGTTATCAATAGCGCATGCTGATGGCGTTTTATTCTTCTATACTAACTTGCGTTGTAGCCTACGATTCAACAGCTGTCATCATCGTACAGTCTACATACATGTTGATTCATGTCGTACATTGTGATTTGTAATGATTTTATAGGATTGCCGAAATCGCACAGTCTGTAGAAGGCATCAGGGAGCACCACGGCTTTAATTCACAACATGCTGCTAAATATGCCTTCTCGACTCTTCTCATCCTGTTTGTGGTATTTATAGTGTCCGCTCTGCCAGGCAACTGCCTCACCAGCCACAGAAATAACCAACTCAAACGATAGCACAATGTTTTCAAAAGTCGCTACACAATGGTCAGAGACGTCCGTCTACATTTTTATGACCCTAGCAGCTTTTAAAACGCAACTTCTCCCAGAGGTTTACTATGCCAAGTGTCTGACAGCTAAGGCTTTTTGAAAAATATCAAAACAATATGCAAGAAAAAAGAACTACGTAATGAACTAGTAATAAAATAATGAATAATACAATAAAAAATAATAAAATTTACTGTTCACTTTATCTTCCTGAGTCCTTCTTTTTCGTTAAACAAAAGAAGTGTTTTTTTATGGCAGTGTGCATTAATCTAATCAGAAGAGTCATTACTTTAAATAATTTGCCTTGCTTAATATAAGCTGTCCTTTCAAGGTGTGTCTGTACATAGTTTCATACGTGTGGTTTGGCTGCAATTGCTCCTAGTGAACCAGGTTAATATTTATTTAAGGAGGCCCCTCAGTCAGGTATTGGAGTCTAATAAATCACAGCACAGACTGTGCTTTGCTGAGTGTCTATCAGTCCTGTTACCCTCCACTACCTATTTTACCACCCCACATTTAGAGTGTAGTTTGTGTTCTCTCCTCATGTCTTTCTCCTTTTTTCAGGCATGAGCGAGAGGCAGAAGCACAGCAGAGGAAAACAGTAGCATGCTCTTTGAATTTATGGTAAGTAAAAAAGAGCTCAAGGAAAGGAAAACCATTAAAGCTGCCCGCTATGGTTATATTATACGATTGGACATTTATATATATATATATATATATATATATATATATATATATATAGCATAGTAAAGAATTATTACTATGTTCATGTGTCATTTATTTAAATATATTTGGTACTTAAAAGAATACCATGGTATTACCATCAGGGTTCCTACGCAGTTTGAAAAGTATGTAATTTGATTTGAGTAATTTCCAGGTCTGAATCAGTATGGAAAAAAGAAAATGGAGTATGGAAAAATATTTGTGTTTTCAGACATTGGACCTATTCAGTTTTCTATAATTTAAAATTTTTCATTCTTATTTCTATCAGAGAAAAAAAAAAAATCATAAAAGCAGATTGTTTTCAAGGCAAAAGTTTAGTGATCCTTTAGTGATTGTCAAACACGACTGAATGAATTTAAGGCGCACATTTTCATTATGCAAAAATGCTGGTTATAAAGCAGTTTAGGTTTCTTCTTAAGTTCTTATCATGTAAGTGCATATTATCACTTTGAGAAAATAAAAATAGTTGCAGATGACTGTACTATATACCAAATATAATGCTGAAAATAATGATGTAATAACCATTTGTTAAATATGGTCTAAAAACAGCCGAAGAGGTTTGGAAATTTGAGTCTGGAAAAGTATGGAATTTTGAAATGGAAAATGTGTATGAAACTTGTACCATGGTAAAAGTAAAAATCCTCCCTCAAAATTAATAATCAAGTAATAATTTCAACAACTATCAAAAAAAAAAAAAAAATAATAATCAACATATTAGAATGATTTCTGAAGTATCATGTGACACTAAAACGACTGGAGTAATGGCTGCTGAAAATTCGGCTTTGCCATCGCAGAAATAATAAAAATACCAGTACTTGTAATACTATTTTCTTCTGTTATGTGAAAACATCTCAGTGAAATCATTGTGCCTGAATGGTTTAGTGGAACGTGGTTGAGTTGAAGATGTGTTAGAGCTGGACTTCTCTTTCATTGCAGGATACGTCAGGATGAAACGACTCAGGACTTCAAGCAGCAGTGACAGTTCAGACAATGAGAGTGAGTCAAAATGAGCCTTACAAAATTTGGAGTCTATGTGTAAATTTTATAGAGAACAAAAATATATATTTATTTGTGGCTTAATCCGTTGTTGTATCATAAAGGTCCCTCGACGTCCTTTTCCTCTAACAAGTATGGAAGCAAACCGGGCACCCCCGCCTCTGCGCAGAAGAAACCAGCAGAGGTAAACACAGAAGAATAATACCTTAACCTGTTTTAAGACCATTGATTTTTATCAGCAGACTTATGCCCAATTTTACTATAAAAAAAATTCATTCATATCATTCATTTAGGTTGATATTTGGCCTTATTTCTCCCTTGTAGGTGTTCAGAAAAGACTTGATCAGTGCCATGAAGCTGCCGGACTCTCACCATATTTCTCCAGAGGATTATTACCTGTTGGCGGACACATGGAAGCAGGAATGGGAAAAAGGAGTCCAAGTACTCGCCAGTCCAGACACTATCCCTCAGCCCTCCGTGAGGTATGTAACTTTGAATAAAAGCCAGTAAAAACATGTTTTTGGACATGTACCATCTTGTATGTGACTTAAAGGGATAGTTCACCCAAAAATGAAAATTCCGTCATCATTTACTCACCCTCAAGTTGTTCCAAACCTTTATGAATTTCTTACTTCTGCAGAAGATATTTTGAAGAATGTCTGCAACCAAATAGTGTATGGACCTCATTGACTTACATTTTTATTTTTCATACTATGGAAGTCAGTAGGGCCCATCAACTGTTTGGTTACCCATATTCTTCAAAATATCTTCTTTTGTGTTCAGCAGAAGAAAGAAATTTCCAGTATAATTTTTGTTGTTCTCGGTACCAATTTCGTGACCAGAGCAAAAACAGTTAAATTAAACAGTTAAAATTTAAAAAAAAAACATGGTCCCATTTTGTTTCATCCATTGGTCATCGCTGTCAGTTATCGCAGTTTCCTATTCAATCATGCATTTAGATGTGGTTGTTCTTAGCAGCATGAAAAATTAAACTTGTATTCAGATTGTGAATGGCTAATAAACAGAAAGCAAGAGAAGAGCCCTCCCTTTATAATCACTAAGGCTGTCAATCTCTAAAGCGCAAACTCACTGGTTTTTTTTTTGTTTTTTTTTTTGTTTTTTAACTGTTATAATAAAAATAAGGTGTCTTAACTATACAGTAAAACTCTTATTTACATCATTTACACTTTGCTGGTTATAATGAAAGGATTCATTGAACAAAACAAAACCTTGTACGTTTCCAACTTAAGACTAGCACCTCTGATAGGCCATTGCATTCACAAGCTCAAGAGATATGATTGTGATTGGCTACAGTGCTCAACACCTGTAAAAACACACTGTAAATAGGAGACTATGACACTCAAACATGAACGAGAGCGTTTAAAAGCAGCGTCTATCAGCGAGTACCGAATACACCTAGTACTCTGTACTACTGGTACTGCAGAGGTGCTGGTAACGTCAACTTTTTTTTTAGTTGTTTTTTATTTTTGTTTTACTACCGACTGGTACCGGTAGTACTGGTCATTTATAATCATTTATAATAAATACTGCAATATTCCATTTAAAAAAAAAATTCTGTTTTTTTGTGTGTGTGTGTGTGTGTGTGTGTAGGATAATAGCAGAGAAGCCAAAGGAGGTCCTCTTCACAAAACCGAGGAAATATATTCAGTGCTGGAGTCAGGACTCTACGGAGACTGGTTATGTCAATATCAAGGAGCTGGCGGAGGCTATGTGCAGATATGACCTAGATGATATGGATCTATACTGGCTCCAGCAGCTTAATGCAGAGCTTGGGACGATGGGTAAGAGAGAGCATGCCTGTAAAAGCTAGGCTTTGTCTGGTGTCTTCCCTTTAAGATTTGGTGCCATGACTTGCTTCAATGAATAAAGTACGACTTGTATGTTACATTTAGGTGACGGGCCGGTGGATGAGCTGACGATGGAGCGGGTGATGGAGGCACTGGAGAGGCAGTGCCATGACAACATGAACCACGCCATCGAGACGGAGGAAGGGTTGGGAATAGAGTACGATGAGGACGTCATCTGTGATGTATGTCGCTCACCTGACAGTGAGGAAGGGAATGACATGGTCTTTTGCGACAAGTGCAACATTTGTGTGCACCAGGTGAGACCTTTGATATCATCAGTAAATTGGAATCTGCAGGATATTTTGTCAAGAAAAAATTCAAAGACTTTTTTTTGTCTAACTATCCTGTTATGATTTTTTTTTTAAATGTATTTACATTTTTGTAATATTGCAGATATATAAACTACTGTTCAAAAGTTTGAGGTCAGTAAGATTTTTTTTGTTGTTGTTAAATGAAATTGTAATAGTTTTAATGCTATAAAAGGTTGATTTCAAATCCTGAAAAAAAATTAAGGAGCACAACTGTTTTCAACATTGATTATAATGTTTCTTTAGCACTAAATCATCATATTAAAATGATTTCGAAGGATCATGTGACACTGAAGACTGGAGTAATGGCTGCTGAAAATTCAGCTTTACCACAACAGGAATAAATTACATTTTAAAATATTTTAAATTAGAAAGCAATAATAATATTTCACAATATTATAGTTTTACTGTATAGCCTTGGTGAGCAAAAACTTTTAAAAATCTGTCCGACCCCAAACTTTTGAAGTAGTGTAGTTTCTGTTGTAATGTTGTAAGAAGTTTAATTGTGTATTGTGTTTTTTTTACTTGAATATAGCCTTTGATGCTCATGAATATAAGAGAAAAAAAAATACATATTTGTAATATTTCTGTAGTATATGATTTTATTAAGTATTGTGAAGATAAGTTTATACTAAAACTCATCACGCTTGTATATTGTTGCAGGCCTGCTATGGCATTGTGAAAGTGCCTGATGGAAACTGGCTGTGCAGAACTTGTGTGCTTGGTATCAACCCTCAGTGCCTTCTGTGTCCCAAAAGAGGGGGCGCAATGAAGGCCACCAGGGCGGGCACTAAATGGGCTCATGTAAGCTGTGCCCTCTGGATACCGGAGGTAAGTTTTATGTCACAAAAATGGAATTACACCTACTTTATCATCATGCTTGTATGATCTTAATGTTGCTTCATAAATAATAATATTATGAAATTGCGCTTCCTTTCCTATGTCAGCATATTTCCTATTAGTTAGTTTATTTAAGTGTATAGATAGTCTCAGAGTTAACAGATATGGGCTAAAAGCCACAAAACTACACTTTTGATTTTATGGGATCTTTAAAGAAAATTAGTATTAAGAATTTGTTTGTTTTTAGGTGAGCATTGCATGCCCGGAGAGGATGGAACCCATCACCAAAGTGTCTCATATTCCCCCCAGTCGCTGGTCGCTCATCTGCAGTCTCTGTAAACTCAAGACTGGAGCCTGCATACAGGTAATGTATCACATTTTTATTTCACTTTTTTTTTAATTAATGGAAGAAATAATTTGTTTAATCAATTATTAAAATAATTTTTCTAGTTTTGTCTTCCAGGCTGTCCATGTTTTTTAACACTGTCTCTTGTCTTCCAGTGTTCGGTTAAGAACTGCACCATCCCTTTCCATGTCACTTGTGCTTTTGAGCACAACCTGGAGATGAAGACCATCCTGGATGAAGGTGACGAGGTCAAGTTCAAATCCTACTGCCTGAAGCACAGCAAACCTAAAGCAGGAGAAGCGGGTTTGAGTCCGGCCCGTCATAAACCTCCGACTGAGACTGAGAAACTGGGCTTGAGGGCGCAGAAGCTTCAGGAGCTGGAGGAGGAGTTCTACACACTCGTTCATCCTGAGGAAGTGGCCCAAGACCTTGGAATGCCACTCCACCTGCTGGATTTCATCTTTCAGTACTGGAAGATAAAGAGGAAAAGCAACTTTAATAAGGCCTTGCTGCCACCTAAAGAAGATGAAGAGAACCTGCTGCAGCAGCCACAGGAGGACAGCATCCACACACGAATGCGCATGTTCATGCACCTGCGGCAGGACTTGGAGAGGGTGGGTACTCCCGCCAAATGGAAGACATTTTTGTGTTTGTTTTGTTTTTTAGGCATAGGTCTAGATGTGCAACAACTGAGTAGTCTTTTTCTTGCTGTGAGCAATTTTTTCCCGTTATTATCCATGTTTCTTTCTTTTTTCTTTTTTCTTTTTTTTTCTTTTAGTTTAGGTCTGCATTTAGTGTTCATAAATTGCTTTTGATTGGTGTCTGATTGGGCTTCCTCAAAATCAAGTAGTTTTAAAGACAATCCAAGACTAGTCGGTTTTCAAAATATGTAATTTTGCACATACCCATTATCTTATTTTATTTGGTTCTCTCAAAAGTAATAAATGCACAATTCAGTTGGTTTATGTACACTACCATTCAAAAGTTTGGGGTCAATATGATTTTTGAAGTCTCTTATGCTTACCAAGGCTAAAAAAAAAAAAATCTTTTTCTTTCTATTTGAAAATAATTTTAAATCAATGTTAAAAAAAAAAAAAAAAACATTTTTCAAGATTCTTTGATAAATGTTAAAAAACGCATTTATTTGAAATTAAAATCTTTTGTAAGATTTTAAATGTATTTACTGTTTACATTTGATCAATTTAATGCGTTCTTTCAGAAAAAAATTCTTACTGATCATAAACTTTTGAATGGTAGTGTTGAATCATTGCTTAAATCATCAGTATCGTGTTGTGAATTTTTGCTATTATGATTTTTATTTTTATATATATATATATATAATATATGTGTGTGTGTGTATGTGTGTCATTTTGTCAGGTGAGAAACTTGTGCTACATGGTGAGTCGAAGAGAGAAGCTGAAGCTGTCCCAGAGTAAAGCACAGGAGCAGATTTTCAATCTACATGTCAAGCTCATTAACCAAGAGTTATCTGCAGGTAATTTTCATTTATTTCAAATAAAATGTTATTTCATATATATATATATATATATATATATATATATATATATATATATATATATATATATATATATGTGTGTGTGTATATGTATATGTGTGTATATATATATATTTTCTTGATTTTCCGTGAGTACCATGCTTTTACCATGCCTCAGAGAAAAACACCAATTTGTCAGCTAAGTAATACAGCATTTTTTCCATCATGCAGTACATTTTAAAATTAATTGCATGGCATTTATCAACACAAGCCACCCAGCATTTATTAATATGATATTCTGAAATCAATCTAGCTTACTGCAGTGTGCAACAAGTGTCTCACAGTAGCCGCCGAGCGAATGCTCAGAGTAACGTTATAACATAATTTTCAACACAGTCAAATGTATCGAATATGATAAACAGCACGGTGTTACCTCATACACTTGACCGAACAAGCGGCGCCGGCGGCTGCGGCATAATAAACGTTCTGCTGCTCTCGAGGCGTGCGTTGCGTTCGTCTCTCATTAGGTTCAGCTCCAACATCACTCTGCCCTCCGCTGCTTCATACTACAGTAACAATCTCATCCATGAACATGATTTCTGCTCGAGTCCCGTCCCGATTCTTTTCCACTGGCTGTGAGGTGAAGACGACATTTCCCAAGATTCCGCGCTCAAACTCTGCGTCATAAAGCTACACCTTTGTTTTGAATAGGCGACCTCTAGCGGCGAAAAAAAACTACATATTGTAGCTTTAAAATAAACTCATATTTTATTTTTAAAATTAAAATATATTGTTAATTATTTTATATTTCATAAATGGTTAAATAATTTGTTTACATGTTTATCCTTGGACTCTAGATTTACTGGAGTTCAAGTTAAATTCATGCAGCCAAAAAGATCCAGTGAATTAAAGGGTTAGTTCACCCAAAAATGAAATTTCTGTCATTAATTACTCACGGGTGTGGAACGACATGAGGGTAAGACCTTCGTTCATCTTCAGAACACAAATTAATACATTTTGATGAAATCCAAGAGGTTTTTTATCCTCCATTGAAAGCAACAAAATTACCATATTTAAGGTCCAGAAAAGTAGTAAAAACATAGTTAAAATAGTCAACGTGACTATAGTGGTTCAACCTTAATTTTATGAAGCAAAGAAAAAACTTTTTGTGCACAAAAATTGATTCAACAAATTCGTCTTTCACATGTCATTCTGCTACGCTATTTACGCTGCAGAGCTTCCGTGTTTGTCTGAACGCCGACTCATTATTGGCCTGCTCTGGTCGTGAGCAGCACGACGCATGCGTGTGATGCTGATGCAGGAGCCGGCCAATACTGAGCCGGTGTTCCGATGTAAAACCTGCAAGCGCTGAAACATAAACAGCGTAGCAGAATGACAGGGGAGAGACGAATTTGTTGAATCAAGTCATTATTTTTGTTTTGTTTTTGCCCACAAAAAGTATTTTCATCACTTCATAACATTAAGGCTGGACCACTAGCTTTCAATGGAGGATAAAAAAAACCTTTCAGATTTCATGAAAATATCTTGTGTTCCGAAGGGTGAGTACTTAATGACAGAAATGTTGTTTTTGGGTGAACTAACCCTTTAAAGATAATGGTAATCTGTCTTTTGACTATCCAGCACCACTGACTGACTGACTCCTACTTTTATTGACAGGGCTTCCAGTGTCCTCTTCTTTAGAGAACCTATTGTTCCACCCTCCTCCCAGGATAACCCTAAAACTCAAAATGCCCAAAGTGTCACTTGGCAATGGCAAAACCAGCTCCAAATCTGGTAATGGACCCCTGTGCCCAGATAACAGCGGAAACGTATATGACACTAGCGAGGGAGGCATCGGACAGGGCAAACCGCAGCTCCATCTCGGACGGGTACGGATAGAGGAGCGCGCCAACGGTCTCTTGCCCGCCTCCATCTACATACGGCGAGATGGTGGGACTCCCCCATTGGCCATAAAGCAATCAGGCAAACCCCTAGCGCTGCATGCTGCCCTCCACGGTCAATCATCCAATGGGAAGAGCAAGATTGAACCAGAGAAAACCCGCCCATTGAAATCCAACGGCATTATGGACAAGCCCGTACTCCAAAGAGACACTTCCTGCCAGACGCCCACTGAGAAGGACACATGCAACAAAATTTCAGGGAAAGGTCAGTCAGGTGGATTCCACAAAAGTTCTCTTGAGCACTTCAGTCGATCTCTCAAGGAGGCCACTGTTAGTTTAGTACGAACTGAGGACCTTCGGGCCTTTGAGAAGAACGCACGGAAGACCTCTGCATTCTCCAAACCAGTTTCCAATGAGCAGCCTCTAGGTGGCAGCAGAGCATGCCAGGAGAGCGACGGCTACTGCCCGGACGCAGAGCTCAGTGATTCTGAGTCCGAGGCTAAAGGGAAGTGCCGGAAGGGAGGGAGGGGGCAAAACCAGAGAGGTCCAGCTGGGGACTATGTCAGGTCAGCCAGCCGAGCAAAACTGTCTTTTGGCTCTAGGACATCAGTGCAAAGGTGACAATCTTCAAAAGCATCTCAAACCCACTGCCACAAATTACCGTAGTTCTTCAGCGGTAATTGGAAGTGCCAGATTCTGTTTTCCTCTGTTGAGGATCAGCCGATTGGTTTTTAGTGCAGTGTGCCAAAATATCCTTGCTGGCTGATTGCAGACGTGCAGATTGGTCTATTTTCAGGACTGATATATATCACTGTGTCTCTCTACCCAGCCATAGTGTTTCTGCTGCAGCTGCACTTGGACTCAGTACATGAGAGCATGTGTAAAGTAGGTTTTATGGGCCGTGAAGCAGTGTTTCTGTACATAAAAGAAACCTCCGTTTTTGACTGTACATAGTAGTTTGTTAAGATGTGGAGCACATTCTGATGCTTTCCACGTACTGAAACATTATCATACTTTCTTACTGATATGCTTATGCAAATAAATAAAGACTTAAGAACTCTAATCTGACAAATCATGATTGATTGTTCTGAAGATCTGCTTGTCTGGTTGGACTTTTTTTTTTTTTTTTTTTGCCTTCTTTTTCTGTTCCTTTGTCTCTTTGATCTCTTCCTCTTGCCTTAGTGGTTTTCACTTCTTTGCTAATGTTAGAATTGGCATGCTTAAGTTAGAAAAGAAAGTGTTTGTGTGCAACTGAAATGGTTTTCCATCTGTCTTCAGAGTGTGAAAGGATATGTCAAACCTTAATGTTTATTCTTTTCTTTTCTTTTTTTACTCAAATCCATTTTCTGTCACTTCTCAGCGCCGAACCCTTTCTTATGTTTGCAAAAGACCATAAAAATGGCCTGTAATAAAGCGAGACTGGATTTTTATGTGCTTGATGTAGTGAGTGTTTTAGCACAAGAAAAATAACACGTTTTTGGCGTAAAAGCATTTATGTGTGCATCCAAGTCAGTCAAATAAACTGGGCTCTCAGTATTAATGACAAAAAATTCAGAGATCTCCTGAAACCCAGGCACAGACTTTTGTCCTCCTGTAGAGGTCATATTTTAGCAAATTTCTCTGAGACTATACATGTGACAGATTTAAGTCTGGATGTCCTGTGCTTTCAGGGCTTTTCAGAGATACCAAATGTTTGGAGGTTTGACCATAACTCCCTCTCCTTTAAAAATGACTGACATTGACTGAATTATCAAATTTAGCACTCCTTTATGGAAATATATTTTGTAATTATCACTTAAATCAGACCAAATTTCAAATTGTCGTAAATAAACTTTAAAAGTTATGGGATTTCAAATGAGAATATGATTTTTTTTTTTCTTACGAAACGGGGCAACGATTTCATACATGACCTCTGAGGATACCAGACTTGCAGCAGGCATTCTGGGGAGACAAAAGTGAATAGGGAAAGAAATTGTATATCTGTATTCCTATGAATTATGAGCCAATTTATTACTCCCATATTACACTTCTTTTCATTACATATTGCCCCAAAAACACATTAATATGTAAATTAAATACAATGTATAGATACATTGTATAGAGTCGGGCTACCCATTTATGGCCATGTTTACACACACATATTGTACTGTATAAAGTAAAAGAGTATATAAAGGCATTGTTATATATTTCACGAAATAGTTGAAAATCATCTTTATACAAAGTTTGTTTAAAAATTAGCCTGAAACCTAAAATTTTGCCTATACATATCTTTTCATTTTCTTAATAATTTAGTCCTGTGTCCTCTACAGAGGACATAGCATAAAATATGAATAAAATATATTTTTTCAAAAAAAAAAAAAAAAATGGTTTCTTATGCTCGAAACAACTAAATTCATAAAAAAATCTGGTTCTGGGGAGGTTATATTCAAATGTTTTTAAAGACTTTTATTCAGCAAGGACCCATTAAATTGATCAAAAGTGACAGTAAAGACATTTATAATGTTACAAAAGATTTCAAATAAATCCTGTTTTATTTGAACTTTCTACTCATCAAAGAATTCTAAAAAAAAAAAAAAAAAAAATCACGGTTTCCACAACAATATTAAGCTGCACAACTCTTGTTGATAATAATAAGAGAATATAATGTTGATGATAATGTTTCTCGAGCGCCAAATCAGCATATTAGAATGACACTGAAGACGGGAGTAATGGCTGCTGAAAATAATGCATTGCCATCTTAAGAATAAAAATATATGAATATTGAAAACAGTTATTTTAAAGTTGTAATAATATTTCACTGTATTTTGTATTTTTGATCAAATAAATGCAGTGTTTGTGAACATAAGAGATTTTGCGACCCCAAATTTTAAACGGTAGTGTGCATCTGCCACTTCAAATTGTGAAGTTACAAGTTATGTTCATGTAAAGCTCTAAAGCAGTAATTAGTCTGTCATTTTCCTTCAACCTCATTCTTCTCGAGGAGCCCTCTGGCTAGTCCAAATGGAAGTGTTCTCCACAGTTTTAATCATTTTCTTCGCTCCAGAAACCACAGTTTCTGCACTCTGTGGTGATTCCTCAGGCTGTACCTGCCTCCTGCTGTCAACTAACACAATGAGAGAACTCAATAATGAGTGAATCGTTTACATTCTGAAGGGGTTTAGTCATATAAGATGTGCTTTCTGTTGATCTGATGAATGCAGAACAGTTAAAATCCTTGATTCATATTGTGTCTTACCCTCATAATTGTGCCACATTTGAGTCATCAGATGGTGTCCATTATGCTTAACTTGCTTCAGTTTAAAATACTCATTAAGCAGAGTAGTGGATCATTCACTATTGCTGCGCAGAGACATTTCCATTTCACTAAAATATTGATATGGATCAATAATGATGAGCTCCACTGTCATCTGATGTTCTTTTCAAGCTTAACCAGGTTATCTTTAGACTCAACTGATTATTTTGGTTGAGCGGCTGCTGTGTTAGCTGCTACAGCAGGACTTCAATGCTGCCTAAGGCTTATTGACCATTTGAAGGAAAAAGCTGAGTTTGACTCCAGTGTTAAACCAGTGCAGCACTCGCTCTGTTGATAAAGAAATATAAATCACAGCAAGTAAAAGAAACGCAGTTCTGCAGCTTTTATTGGTAAGGGATAACAAACAGTCAGATTTATTGTGGAAATAAAAAACACTGGACCTCAGGGTTAAGAGGGAGCTGTAAAATTTTAAAGGATTAGTTCACTTTAAAATGAAAAATTCCCCAAGATTTACTCACTCTCAAGCCATCCTAGGCGTATGTGACTTTCTTCTTTCTGATGAACACAACTGGAGTTATATTAATAAATATCCTGACGCATCCAAGCTTTATAATGGCAGTGAACGGGACCAACGAGTATGAAGCTCAAGAAAGTGCATCCATCCATCATAAACGTACTCCACACGGCGCTGGGGGTTTAATAAAGGCCTTCTGAAGTGAAGGCCACCTTCCGTAATCAAATTATGAAAAAAATGTAACTGACGCTTTTTCCGTAAGTTGAATACGAAAGGCATAGGACATAGCGTAAGCGTTTTGAACTGCGAGAGGCGTTACACTTTCTTTGTAAGTTGAATACGGAAGGCGGTCTGGCAGAAGCCAGATATTTTACTTTATAACTTGTTAAATATGGATATGTTTCTTACACAAATGCATCGCTATGCTTCAGAAGGCCTTAATTAACCCCCCGGAGCCATGTGGAGTATGTTTATGATGGATGGATGCACTTTCTTGAGCTTCATACTCGTTGGTCCCATTCACTGCCATTATAAAGCTTGGATGCTTCAAGATATTTATTAATATAACTCCGGTTGTGTTCATCAGAAAGAAGAAAGTCATATACACCTAGGATGGCTTGAGGGTGAGTAAATCTTGGGTAATTTTCATTTTAAATTGAACTAATCCTTTAATTTAGTTCTGAGCATTATTGATTATTTAGAAATTCTATTTGCAAATCTATTTCCATGACTGATGTTACTGTAAATTACAATATAATGTTAATTGTCAGTGCAATTATAAGTATGCATTGATTACTCCAAAACAAGTGTAAACAAGTTTTGTATCACCTTGTAATATTCTTATCGTAGATAACAATATTTATGTGTACTTTGTTCAACATCAACATTGAGAAGTATAAATCAATTTTAGCATTACAGAAAGTTGAGTACTCCTTTTATAAAGCACCAAGTAACCTTTTTAGTCTTGGTTTAACAGTAGCAAAGAACTAGATCAGGATTCCAAACTGCAGCAATGATCAACCTGCTCTAAAACACCTGTGTGTAAGTTGAGTGAACTCTCTCCTTGATTGGCTGGTTCAGACAGGTGTTTGACTAGAGCTGGATCACCATGAACAAGGTTGGACACTCCTTAACTAGATGAACCTGCATGTCCACATGAGAATAGAAAAACAAACAGGAGAAATTGAGCTTGAAATCAGGTCATGAGCAAGAAGTATTAACATTTTTAAACTTGCAACACATATGAATGAATTAAGTGTCTTATGACACATTTTTACAATGCACAGTGCTTTGAATATAAAAGTAGCCTACAATACCATTATTACTACACTACACTGCCACTATTTTTTTAAAGAAATTAATACTTTAATCGGCAAGGATGTATTAAATTGATCAAAAATGACAGAATATATATATATATATATATATATATATATATATATAGAACTATGTGTCACTGAAGACTAGAGTAATAGATGCTGATTATTCAGATTTGTTATCACAGAAATACATTTTAAATTGTAATAATATTTCACAATATTACTGTTTTACTGTATTTTTGTTCAGATAAATTCAGCCTTGGTGAGTATAAGAGACTTCTTTCAAAAACCCCAAACGTTTGAATGGATATTGCTTTACCCCTTCAATGTCTATATATATAGAATTTTGTATGAAAACCACTATTTGCCAATCCTTCAAATCATATTATTACAGAGGAAAGAGAAACATAGAGCAGTAACGCTTTATTCATTGATGGGATGTTTCTTTTTCCAAAGTAGCTACTACTAGAAATCTGATACTAGGCTACCTACCAAAAATGTTTTCACCTGAAACTGTAATTTATTATTATTATTAATATTATTATTATTATGAATGAGATTTCCCTGATGGAGAGTAATGTGATTTTTAAAAAAATGCATCCATTAGGATCGTTCTATCACCATGTGTACAATCTAACTAGAGCCATTGAAAAATTGCAGCTTGGAGCACAAAGACTGAATACCATCTGCTTGTGTTCTGTATTAATATTATGAACATTTGACTATTCTTATCGCTGTTCAACAATTTGCATAATGTGCGAAAGCCCTATTGTGCTATGACTGAAGTACTATATTGTCTTGCTTTCCAAACTTTGTCTTTAAAAGGGGTTTTGTGACATAATACAAGACAAAGAAGCCCTTGGAGCTACCCCATGCTGTTCTTATGGAATTCCAATGAAGTAAAAAAAAAAAGGTCAACTGGAGTCACTGCGCCAATAGTGAACTGGATTAAGTTGGCTTTGTTAAATTGAAAACAATGGAACTGCACAGCTGGAATAAACAGGTTCCATTACTTCTTTATTTTCACAGTAGTTTTTCTGAAGATGTTAGGTAAATGTAACTAATCAAATTAATCTGCATAATAGCCTAGTGCTACAGAGATTTCTCTTCTGTGTAGTAGTGATGCTGTGAGGTATTAGAGAAAAGTCCCGTGTCATCGCGAAACACTGTTTCTCTTACAACACTGAGGTCAGCAGTTTAGCATTCTGCCTCACTCACAGCAGCAGAGAGGAGCTGCATCACCAGTCCCATCTAGAGAAAACTATATAGGGAATTAAACTTGTCCAACCAGATGTATTCTATATTTTAAAAAAATGACTGTGTTGACACACTCATTTATCGTTTGAACCGCTGTCTCGTTATAAAGTACAGAAGCATGCCTAACAATTAAACGACTCCTTCGACCGCTCGCATGACAAAATACAAATCCTACTATGGAGAAGGTTTATGAATAATAATAAAGCAAGGCTGATGACGCTTCCTTCCGTCTAGCCAGTTGCCCTAATTAATATTCATGAGCAAAATTTTTCATTCGTAAATTTGTTAGCGGTCTCTCCAACGTCTGCCTTTCAGCAAATCATTTCGCCCTACGTCTTGTTACGTCATTGATATTCATAAGTCAAGCTCAGCAAATCATTTCGTCCTTCTGGCCGAGCGTCTCGTCACGTAATTAATATTCATGACACAAGCCTTCACCGTAGTAAATGTCTGAACCTGTCAGACCGGCCGGGTGGAGAATGCAGCGGACAAGTGCGCCGTTTTTATCACCATTTCTGTTCTCGAATATCTCCTCAATGGACAGATTATCGAAACGTCCAGTAGTACGTAGATTCGTTTGATGATTGAAATGAAAGGAAAACTCTGAAATAAGTTTAATTTCATTATTACACGGTGAAGAGAGAGTTTCTTCCGGACTATTTCGGTTTTCAACGCGGGATTTTGTTGTGGATACCCAGCCTTGTTCAACCTTGTGCCGCCAATGACAAGTTCAGCACCGCGTAACATCCACCTCACTTTTACACGACCACTATGGTGCTTTGGGAATCAATGAAGTGGACGAATATATATGACATTTCCTTGCAGCATCTGAGTCCTTCAGCATCAGAATCTGTTGAAGCCGGTTTAACCTGTTCTCAAGTGTCAAGTCTACCGAATAAAATTGCTTTAAACATCATTGCTGAAATATTCTTCCTGGACTAAGAAACAACAGTTAAAGCCTGGTAAATCCTGATATTTTATAACTCATGACAATGCATATTTCAATTCATTTCATTTGAATGAAATCCCGTATTTGCATAGCCACTAGTCTTTTCCATGCTAAACAAACCACAATGAATTTCCGTTGCTGGTTTGTTGTTGGTCTTGATGGTGGACCAGCAACATGAAGCTGCTTGACCTAGGGAGACTTTCTGCTTAAGCCTTAACTATGCTGGTGTATTTTTAACAGGGTGGTCTCTTTGTGTTTGTTTTGGATATTTATCAAAGTTTAAGATTGAAGTTGAATGAAATACAGTACACATTCTCTCAACTTTTACATTTTGACAGTAATTCAAGATGACATCTGCGATCAGCCAAGTGTCATTGAGTGAGCTGCCCATGGATAACTGGATGGCCAATCTACCCAGTGCACTGTGGGATACCCCTCTCTGTTACATGGCTATTCCAGGTATTTAACCTTTCATTTTCATTAATATGTTTACTAACCGAATGCAAAATCTTTTTCTTAATATGCATTTCTGAGTACTGAAAAAATAATATATAATAATATATAAAATATAATAGGGAATTTGACTTTTTTTGTTTTCATTAAGTGCCCGCAATGACAAGCTTTTTATGGTTTAAATTTAATATAAATCCACTATGTATTGAAAGTTTGGATATTGTTATTTTTGAAGGGTGCCATTACTTGATGAGAGTGACCGCAGTTCCAATTTCTGATTAACTGCATACCTTTTATTTATTTATTTATTTTTTACAGTCTGCTTATATTTGCTTAGACAGTACAGTTCAGTACCATTAAAGGGATAGTTCACCCAAAAATGAAAATTCTGTCATCATTTACTAACCCTCAAGTAGTTCCAAACCTGTGTAAGTAACCAAACAGATCTCATATACCATATACCATAGTATTTTTATTTTTCCTCCTGTGGTATTAAATGGGGGGTGGGATCTGTTTGGTTACTGACATTCTTCCAAATATCTTCCTTTGTGTTCAGCTGAACCAAGAAATTCATACAGGTTTGGAACTACTTGTGGGTTAGTAAATGATGACAGAATTTTCATTTTGGGGTGAACTATCCCTTTAAAGGATTAGTTCACTTTCATATAAACTTTTCCTGATAATTTACTCACCCCCATGTCATCCAAGATGTCCATGTCTTTCTTTCTTCAGTCGAAAAGAAATGAAGGTTTTTGATGAAAACATTCCAAGATTATTCTCCTTATAATGGACTTCAATGGCCTCCAAACGGTTGAAGGTCAAAATTATAGGTTCAGTGCAGCTTCAAAAGGCTTTAAACGATACCAGACGAGGAATAAGGGTCTTATCTAGCGAAACAATTGGTCATTTTCGAAAAAAATGTAAATGTATATGCTTTATATAAACAAATCATCGCTTTCCAAGTGCTTCTGCCAAAACCGTACTTTCGTATTCTTCAAAAAGCTTACGCTGTATGTCCTACGCCTTCCCCATTCAACTTATGGAATGAACGCAGCGCCAGTTACATTTTTTCCGTAAGTAGAATAGGGAAGGCGTAGGACATACAACGTAAGCTTTTTGAAGAATACGAAAGTACGGTTTTGGCGGAAGCACTTGGAAGGCGATCATTTGTTTATATAAAGCATATACATTTACATTTTTTTCGAAAATGACCGATTGTTTCGCTAGATAAGACCCTTATTCCTCATCTGGTATCGTTTAAAGCCCTTTGAAGCTGCACTGAAACTGTAATTTTGACCTTCAACCATTTGGAGGCTATTGAAGTCCATTATAAGGAGAATAATCCTGGAATGTTTTCATCAAAAACCTTCATTTCTTTTTGACTGAAGAAAGAAAGACATGAACATCTTGGATGACATGGGGGTGAGTAAATTATCAGGAAAATTTTATATGAAAGTGAACTAATCCTTTAATACTCCTGGTCATTGTGTCATTGTCTAAATGGCTTTGTAGGGAGCCATAATGCCATAACCTACTGCCTGGATAAGAATGACCGCTCTCCAGTGGACCCTACTCAACCAGATATGTTGCAAAAGCTGGACAAGTACATGAAACCCATCATAAGGCCATTTGTATACAAATGGGCAATAGCACAGGTACGTAGTTGTCTTTAGGCCTTTCGAAATTATTGATTGATCATCTGATCGTGGTTATTCGATCTAATTGCAGCTATTTGAGATAACTGCAATAATTGTGAAGTTTAAATTTTAATCAAGTTTTGGGAGTAAGAGGAATTCCAAATAAGGGAAATTATATCAATAGCATATATGATAGCATATTTTCAGTTCAAAACAGCGAAATTTGATTAAAAAATGAGTAGGTTGCATCATTGGATAGCTTATTTCAAAAAGGATATTAATTCTCTAACACATTTTTTGTGTTATGAGTATTTAAACATGTGTCATTTTGCATTAAAGGTGCAATAGGACATTTTCGGAGAGGCTAGCAATAGCGAGCTAGCTTTCAAATCATAACATCCCACCCTCCATTCAGAGCGTCTCCAAAGCCACGCCTCTTCCAAAACACATGAACACGCACACACACAGCTGCTCTTGGCAAAGCGTCACATGAGACGGCGTTAAACTGCCTCATGTCTCAAAGCACATAACCTTACAATAATAATGATCGTAAACAACTTAGAGAGCTTGTACCTGACTGCTGCAGATTCATTTCGGTGTTGATACTGTTGACATGGATACGCATAATTCTGAGTCTGAGGACGTAAACAGCTCCGGTTATAATGTCACGGGTTGCCATCTCTTAATTATGGTTGTTATGGCATGAACACAGCATAAGCTCGTTGCTTTGATTCGGTAGGAACTATAAAAGGTGGCTGCTGTTTGTTTGTGATGCTCTGTGACCAAGGTCTGTCTATAGAAACTCTGCATAGCATGAAATGTGCTGATGACTGCGCAAACAGGGTGCGCGAGGGTATGTAAAAACATACATCGACAGGCAGGTAGAACATCATATTCGGACAGAATATAATGATTGGATGAACATTGTATGGTCCTATGCCTTCCACAGACGATATATAATACATTTAGACCCTTTAACATAGTGATTGCTATCAGGATATGAGAAGAATTTCAACCAGTATAACAAAAAATGTTTCTGTAGAGAGAGAAAGAGAGAGAGAGAAACACACACCTATTGCACCTTTAAATGTGTGTTAAAAACAAAGACAAAATGCAACAGTGTGTCCAACACAATGTGTTAATTATTATCCAATCACATTGCTGCTTGCGTCACCTCGTGAGCCATTATTTATTGTTCTTACGAGCAAGTCTCCTTGTGCTTCAACTTTTCATCATCAGTGGATATATCTTCGATGTGTGGAGGTAAGAAAAATGTCTGTATTTGGCATTAGAGGCTTTCAAAGCGTCGTTTGTGATTATTTGTTGACAGTCGAGGCTCGAGGGGCATTTTACACATATATGCAGTAGCCGGAAAACTGCTTCAGGAATGGCAGTATGAGCCGTGCCAACGCTACAAGATTTCGGTGGTGGGAACTTATTTTAATGAGCTTTATGGTTTATGGCTTTTGTTTGATACATTGTGAGTTGAATCACTTCTAAATAATCAATGACATGTTGTAGCCATGCTGTGATTCGGGAATTTCACGGTGCCGTTTTCTGCATCTCTCTTGAAAATGAACGGTTGCCACTTATTGTGTAAAATGCCCTAAAAAGTTAAAAGGTTAGTTCACCCCAAAATGAAAATAATTTCATTCATTACTCACCCTCATGTCGTTCTACACCCGTAAGACCTTCGTTCATCTTCAGAACACAAATTAAGATATTTTTGATGAAATCCGATGGCTCAGTGAGGCCTCTATTCCCAGCAAGTTAATTTACACTTTCAGTGCCCAGAAAGGAACTAAAAACATATTTAAAACAGTTCATGTGAGTACAGTGGTTCTACCTTAATATTATAAAGCGATGAGAATACTTTTTGTGTGCCAAAAAAACAAAATAACGACTTTTCAACTATATACAGTGATGGGCGATTTCAGAACATTGCTTCGAATCTTTTGTTTCGAATCAGCGGTTCGGATTGCGTGTCAAACTGCCAAACTGCTGAAATCACGTGACTTTGGTGCTCCGAACCGCTGATTCGAAACAAAAGATTCGAAGCAGTGTTTTGAAATCGCCCATCACTAGATATTGTTGAAAAGTCGTTATTTTGGGGGGGTTTTTGTCACAAAAGTATTCTCGTCGCTTTATAATATTCAGGTAGAACCACTGTACTCACATGAACTGTTTTAAATATGTTTTTAGTTCCTTTCTGGGCACTGAAAGTGTTAATTATCTTGCTGTCAATGGAGGCCTCACTGAGCCATCAGATTTTATCAAAAATATCTTAATTTCTGTTCCGAAGATGAATGAAGGTCTTACGGGTGTAGAACGACATGAGGGTGAGTAATTAATGACAGAATTTTCATTTTTGGGTGAACTAACCCTTTAACATTATCTCTGACGCTTAAAATTTTCTTTGCTTTCTAGCTAAAGTTAGCTTACTATATTCTTTATGTGAATAAATAACAAATGTGTCTTTATTTTCACTTTCGCAGCTTTGAATGGAAGATGCTCTTGAAGTACTTGTGGCAGTTTTTGACAGTGACAGGCAGATATGCGAGAGGCTTCATCTCACCGACCTTCACCATCACTTGTATGCTCTGCACTTGAACAAATACATAAATAAAAATTATTAAAGTTTAAGATGCTGTCAAACACCACATTTTTTGATTCAAACTTTATTAACCGTTAACTCTTCAGGAACTTTTCACTCAAGGAACACTGTTAATGTTTAAATGACTATTTTGATTGTTGTCTTTTTTTAATTGTTTCTTTTTTATGTAAATGTAGCGGGATTAATAAATTCTATATAAACTACATGTGAGTTTGTTGTGTTTTTATTGCATACAAGTTTTGTTCAATTGGATCTAAAATAACATATTGACAATGTGTAACTATATAACACATTAGTGTGTAAAAAATGTAAACCATTTTTGTGTTAAGAGGAATAGCACATTGGTTGAGTTAAAATTAACAAAATGTGTTATCCTATTCTAGACACAAAAGTGTGTTAAGAAACAATACAGGTTGTTTTTAACACATCATTTTTAAGAGTACTCTGTTAAAACTAAAATGTCACATTGGAAATCGCATTCATCTTCTGCGAACAGTTCTTTTGATTGATTGGCCATCTCCATCATTTTGACATTTATGAGCATTGTTAGACTAATGAGGCACACCAGCCTAAAATGTAACTTTTAAAAATTTTGTCATCCTAACATCAAACAGAGCAGTGTGTAATACAGTGCAGTCTATAGTGGTTACAGCCCTGTCTATTAATAGCATTTTTTTTGTTTGACAGTTAATTGTTAGTACATGCTTAGTTTGTCATCACTGACGTTTTCGGAAAGTGCATTTGCATTTTTTTTGATTAGTCATAATTTCATAGTCATCACCATTGTATATGTTTCTATATTTTCCATTGGATTACTTGGAACCATTTTGGACAATGGTTGCACAATTCACATTTTCAGTTACATGAACAAATAGTAAACTGTCTGGGTTCATTGAAAGCCTTGGTGTTCTTCATATGTTGAAATACAAAATCATTAATACTAAATCAGAGAAGGCATGATCAAATTCTTTATATCCAACAATTTTGACTGTCACATTTGAAAAAACACAGTAATGGCTAAACACGTAAAAGCCGAAATAAATGGTTATGCAGGTATCGTATGGTATCAGATCTCTCATGAGGTTATAGACCAATTTATGTCAGCATGCATCAGCAGATTCCTGTAGAGCACGAGTCTCTGAAATCTATCAGCATGAGAGGCAATAAATTGCAGTCTGTTGTCGTGGAGAAATCAATTAAACACTCAGTGGCTTTGCTACTGTGAAAGCTTTGAAAGCACAATTAGATGGGATAGTTATGACAAAAGTAACATTGACGTATGAGCATTGTCCCAAATCTATAGGATAGACAGAGTGTTACGTTTTTAAAGAGATGTTTGTCACTTTCAGTGGTTTCGCTCGCACTGTTTGTCTCCATCTGGCTGTTCAGCACTATCTTTATGCACCTGCATTGTTAATGAATGTGCTTTACATTATTTACCATAGGAGTCTTGCATTAGGGAGCAGTTAGATTGTGGAGTGCGATACTGTGACCTGAGGATAGCACATCGGCCTAATGACAGCTCAAATGATCTGTACTTCTACCATGGTGTTTATACCACTATAACAGTGGAGGTAAGACTCTGAAAACAATTGATCGAACAAAAGATGTACATTTAAGACTGCCAAGGCCTTTAATGATTTAAAATATAGCATAACATTTCCCAGTATCTGTTTGTTGTGTAACTTGATATGTGCCGTAGTTCTAATATGTTAGATGTTTGAAGAATAGAAATACATGCTTTTTAATTGAATCGAACTAATTTATTGTGTTATTTCAGATAGTATTAAAAGAGATCAGAGAGTGGTTGGATGTTCATCCAAAGGAGGTAGTCATCCTCTCATTTAGCCACTTCCTTGGCCTCAGTCAAGAGCTTCACACACTGCTTGTCTCAACTATAAAGAGTGTTTTTGGTTCCAAACTCTGCCCCAAAATGGTATGCATCTTTTTTTTTTTTTTTTTTTCATTAAATTTTTAGAAATAGATGATGGGAACAATATATATACAATAACAATATATTTCCAATGCTTTATGAAAATATACTTTTGATTTTTCTGTCAGGATCGTGTGGCATTACGGACATTATGGAGCCAGGGTCATCAAGTTATCATTTCATATGAGCACAATATTGCCAACTGCCACAGAGAATTGTGGTTCCATATACCTTATTGGTGGGCCAACAAGTGCAAGGCTGAAGCGCTGATCGAGGAATTTGAACGTAGAAAACAAAATGGCCGACCAGGTAATCCTTAATGATATGCCATTAATTAATTCATTTATGTATTAATTAATAAATTTATTTATTCTCTAAATAAAAATATCATCCTTGGAAAAGTGAACATGTTTCCTCTAACAATAATTCATAAGCTATTTTTATTAATTATTATCTTGATAAAGCTATCATCTTTGGAAAAGTGAAATGTTTCCTATAACAGTAACTCAGAAGCTTTTATTTTATTTTTAATTTAATTTAATTTTATTGATAAAACAGTCATCCTTAGAAAAGTGAAAATGTTTCCTGTGATAATAATTCATAAGCTATTATTTTATTAATTATTTTCTTGATAATCTTTGGAAAAATTAAATGTTTCCTGTAACAGTGACTCATTTATTTATTTATTATTTTATTCTCTTGATAAAACTGTCATTCTTGGAAAAGTGAAATGTTTCCTGTAACAGTAACTAATAAGCGTTTATTTTATTTTCTTGACAAAACTATCATTCTTGAAAAAGTGAAATTAAACATCAGTTTTCATGTACACCATTTTCCACAGGCGGCTTTTTTGTGACTGGCATCAATCTTACTGAAGATCTGAAGTACATATGCTCCCATCCCACAGAATCACTTAAGGATATGGTGATGTCTACATATCCCATGTTACTTAGCTGGGTCAAGCAACAGAAGCCTGGCTCTAACACTGGCTCCCTCAACATCATAGCTGGTGACTTTGTGACAGAGAGCCAGTTTATACCAACCGTTATTGCACTGAATGAAAATCTGCTCAACAGGACCATAATACCAGAGCCTTGACCCTCTTAGAGTCTGCACAATGTATTTAACATTTGAAGAAAGAAGTGTTTGTTGTTCTTGTGATGTTTTTATACTAGTCAACTTTGCACTTTTTTTATAAGGGTGCTTACACACTAGAGTTTATGCTGCGTTAGCTCCATTCATTTCAATAGTGATGGTACATTGCAACCATACCCTCAAAATGGATGCTGTCCATCAAATGCTCTTTCATAGAGCTGTATCCAGTGTGTAAGCACCCTGAGGGTGATAGATAATTTTGAGTTATGGGTAGAATAATGTAATGCACTGACTATTATTACTTGAATTTACTGTCTTAAGCTTATTTATGCAGTCTCCAATATATACCTCTGATTTTGCAAAAATGTTGATCATTTTTAAGGACCTAGTTCCAAGTGGATGTCATTATCAAGTACCCAGTTACCACAACTTTACATACAGTACAGCACCAGTCAAGCACATTACAGGACACAATAAGTTCACTGGGAGGATGAGAGTTTCACAGTTTGCATGAGAATTGCTGAAGACTACTCAATGCAAGCCTGCACAAATAGGATTATAAAACACTCAGGATTGTTCATTCTTTATTATCAACTTTATACTGTGTGGAATGGCTATGGAAATATGATTCAAATAAGTACATGTCTGCATGGTGCACACAATCAAAAGCATGAAGAGTCACAGAATATTACTGTGGTTGCACATATTATGTTCTCTGCCATAGTAGCATGCAATAAGATATCAGTTTGCATTACAATTATGCTTACACTAACAAAATATCAGCAACTGAATGGAATATAAAATATTCATATTTAATATTTGAAGGTTTCCAATAAATAAAACATATCTAACTATATTCAGTTCTTTGTATTTTTTATTAGCTATGCTTTCACAAGTCATAGATTTGAATTTCAATGTCAATTTTTGTTTGTATTTCCTTTATATCCACCAAATTTGGCATAGTCCTTCAGGGGGGTGTTCCAGAAAGCAAAGTTAACTTACCGTCACATATACCCTGAACTCTCGGTTGATTAACCCAAACCTTGCCTACTCAAGGTATGCAGGTTCCAAAAACTAATGTTCCCGCTTAACACACAAGACATTCTCAACAGAGCGACAAATCGATGATTCACCGTAAACAGAAGCGCGCCATTCTACTTCCTCCTTCTTCTTTTGTTTAATGGCGATTTAAACACATGAAAAAATACTATAGTAATTTATACTATAGTGTTTTTTAACCATACTATAGTGAAGTACTTGAATTAATTTGTTGTGGTAATTCTATAGTTGCTGTGGTAATATAACAACTATATAAACAAATTACTTCACCCAATACTGTTTTCTACAACTATAAGGTATATTATACCACAATACACTACAGTTTACTGTAGTAAAAACTAAGGTATACTACAGTATGTATATACAGTTTATCAGTCACTGTAGTTAATTCTACAGTATGCTGTAGCATTCATTAACAAAGTGTTGTAAAATACTATAATATATATAGCCTACAGTATACTACAATTTACTATAGTATGGTTAAAAACATAGTATTTACTTTTAATTACTATAGTATTTTTTCATGTGGGTACATAGTCTATATAGTGCATATCACCACCTATTTGGTGGTTGTGCAATCATTTTTTCAAACTTTTCGTTTAATAAGTAGGCTAACCTTTATTCAATGAGAATCAGAATTATATTGTTTGTTTGAATCTAATTATTTAATAAGATATCACATATGTATTTTATTATAGAAATACATTATAGCATAGAAAATGTCCCATTACAAAAAGGGGGGAAAAAATTGAATGCAGATTCAATAAGATAAATAATAAATATATTAGAATTGAATAAACATTTAAATATGGTACTGTGATAGGTTGCCACCTGTGCAAGTCCATTCGTGAAATTTCCTCATTACTAAATATTCCATGGTCAACTGTTAGTGGTATCGTAACAAAGAGGAAACAATTGGGAACAACAGCAACTCTGCCATGAAGTGGTAGACCACGTAAATCACAGAGCGGGGTCAGCGCATGCTGAGGCGCACAGTGTGCAGAAGTCGCCAACTTTCTGCAGAGTCAATAGCTACAGACCTCCAAACTTCGTGTGGCCTTCAGATTAGCTCAAGAACAGTGCGTAGAGAGCTTCATGGAATGGGCTTCCATGGCCGAACAGCTGCATCCAAGCCTTACATCACCAAGTGCAATGCAAAGTGTCTGATGCAGTGGTGTAAAGCACGCCGCCACTGGACTCTAGAGTAGTGGAGACGTGTTCTCTGGAGTGACGAATCACGCTTCTCTGTCTGGCAATCCGATGGATGAGTCTGGGTTTGGTGGTTGCCAGGAGAACGGTACTTGCCTGACTGCATTGTGCCAAGTATAAAGTTTGGTGGAGCGGGGATTATTGTGTGGGGTTGTTTTTCAGGGGTTGGGCTTGGCCCCTTAGTTCCAGTGAAAGGAGCTCTTAATGCTTCAGCATACCAAGACATTTTGGACAATTTCATGATCCCAACTTTGTGGGAACAGTTTGGAGATGGCCCCTTCCTGTTCCAACATGACTGCGCACCAGTGCACAAAGCAAGGTCCTGACCTCAACCCGACCTTTGGGATGAATTAGAGTGGAGACTGTGAGCCAGGCCTTCTCGCCAACATCACTGCCTGACCTCACAAATGCGCTTCTAGAAGAATGGTGAAAAATTCCCATAAACACACTCCTAAACCTTGTGGAAAGCCTTCCCAGAAGAATTGAAGCTGTTATAGCTGCAAAGGGTGGATCAACTCCATATTAAACCCTACGGATTAAGAATGGAATGTCATTAAAGTTCATGTGCATGTAAAGGCAGGCGTCCCAAAACTTTTGGCAATATAGTGTATATATACTGTATATATATCACACATCTGAATACCTTTTAACCCAAACTAGCCCAGAGAATAAGTTGCTATGGCTACTTACATACCCTGAAAGTTACATCCGTTTTGGTACCAAAGGTTGAGGTTATTACTTACTCTTAAACATACCCAGGTATGTCACATAACCTGCTTTCTGGAATACCCCCAGGCTGTTCTGGTTTAATGTTTGTTGTTGTTGATGGTTTGAATCTGTATTTACCTAATTTTTGGTTATTTATGTCATGTTTGAGTTTCAGTGTAACATGAATAACAACAGGTGAGTTATTAATACTGAAGAATTCTCTGATTCTATCAACACAAACAGAAGCAAGAGAGAGCAAGAATTAGCTGACATGGAATGCAGCATTTAACTATGCTTTGTTCTATTGATTTTGGACTCTGCTGAAAGCCTTTAGTCAAAGTTAACCTTTGATAATGGGGCTTTGTGTCTCTATCCACCTCAAAGATGATAAAAATGATGAAAGGTCACAGATTTCCAATCCACAGTTTGGAATAACATGTTGACAAATTTGAGAGAGAGAGAGAGGAAAAAAAAGAAAAGATAAGAAAACTAAATGAATTGTATTGCCATAGTATGTCTAAAGGGAATATAAGACTTTAGTAAAACTTGATTATGTAAAATAAATTAAGTAACAGGATGGAAAAAAAAAGAGCGTAGTCAATGATCCGTGGTGAGAACGTCTAGCCTAGGCCCTACTTTTATTATTATTTTTATTTTTATTATTTTTTTTACAGATAGCTGTAATTTTGATTAGAGAAATAAAACAGAAACACATCCAATATGCTTAATACTAGTGCTATGCTAGTTTTTTATGTTAGAAATGAGTGATGTATCCGGGAACATGACAAAAAAGTTAAGATTCACCCCTTTTTATTATCATAAAAGATAAAAGAAAAAAAATAATTTTTATCTTTTGTGAATGTAATATTTTATCCAAAATATCTAGGCTATATGATAGGGAAATTAAAATGTACTGCAGAACAGGAATGACCAAGATGACTATCAAGTACAGGAAAATAGATTTTTGGGCGGTTTTAACTCTCATGAACGAAATCAGCTGTACAGCGCGAGAGACTGAAGCCGCAGGGAACAAGGAAATACAGAGTTAGCACGTGAAGTGTCTTTCATGTCCACGTATAGTCGTAACACGTACAAAAGACTTTTGTTTTCGTAGAAGAAGGAGTTTACTAACCGAAGTTATGTAGTTACATTTAAAAAGAGTTGGGCTTTGAGCCTCGTTATCGATGGTGTGTTATCTGTTGTTTCGCTTAAACACGGACGGTTTCAGCGAATCAATTCATTTTGTTTTCAAACGCAGCAATTTAGAAGCATTTGTAAAGAAGTACTGGTTTTATGCACTCCGGTAAACTGATGGATAACATTAAAGAGGCTGAAATTAATCACGAGGAATGGATGTCATGTTTGCCAGAGAAACTGTGGGATGTCCCTTTAACGAATCTCTCAATACCAGGTGAGCCCCTGCGGAAGGACAACGAAAGTGTCAATTACATGTTTTTGTTGTTGTTGTTTTAAACTAGATGTAACCTGTTTATTTATGAAATGTTATTATTTAATCTATTATTTCATTTTATAATATTTTACCAAAATAATATAAATTACTGCATAATATATTGTGCTTTACTTTGCAAATGATCATTCTGAAAATAAAAAAGCACACCAGATACTCACATTTCTATCTTACACCCCAGTTTTCTGTTAATATAGATTTCTAAATCTTTCTAAAGTAATCTTGGATAGATACAGTGATAAAACATATGCAAAATAGTTTATTTTTCCTGCCCACAACATTCACAGGGATATGAAATGTTGAGTTTAAATCTTTCCAAAACATTTGTTTTCAGGTAGCCATGATGCAATGAGCTACTGTCTGGATATCACTTCTCCTCTGCTCCCGTCTGAGTCAGACACCTTCAGATTGCTGGATGGAGTTTTCTGCTGCTTCACCCGGCCAGCTATTTATAGATGGGCCACTACTCAGGCAGGAATATACCTCAAATTTGTTTATTATTCTGACTGCTTAAAATGCCTAATATTTCATAGCAGAGGTACAAGTGCTTCTCCTATTGCTCTCATAGTGTCAGTATATTGGTTGTGCAAATTCAGGCATTTTTACATGAGAAATGTATTTGTAACACCATATCAAAGTCCCTTATTGTGTTGCAAGCAGGTGCAAAACATAGTGGAGCAACTCACAGCAGGCATTCGATACTTTGATCTTCGAATTGCCCATAAACAGTATGATTCTTCAAATGAGCTTTACTTCACTCATGTAATTTACACACATGCGACCGTCATTGTAAGTATGCATGTTGAGATGGGTCAGCTATTTAAGTTTGCCATTTTATTCTTTATTTTGTGCATTTTCTGCTTTATAGGCATGTTTTATTTTTTAGAAAACTCTACAGACAGTTGCTTCATGGCTTGAATCTCATCCCAAAGAAATCATCATTCTGGCTTGTAGTCATTTTGAAGGACTGGATCATAAACTGCATGAAGAATTCATATATTCTCTGAAGAAAATCTTTGGCTCTAAGCTGTGCCCTCGCAATGTAAGAAACCATTTGGAATTTCAGACGCAACAATATTTTTCTTTAATATCATTCTGATAGTATGTTTAATACAATACAGGTTAAAAATGTAGAATAATTAAGATCTTTAATGGCTTTGAAAGAGTCTTATGCTTAACAAGGCTGCATTTATTTGATCAAAAATACAGTAAGACTAGTAATATTGTGAAGCTGATTTAGTGTTTAAGAAACATTTCTTCTTATTATTGTCAATGTTGAAACAGTTGTGCTGCTTAACATTTTTGTGAAAACAGTGATACACTAGCATTCAAAAGTTTGAGGTAAACAAGGACACACTAAATGAATCAAAAGTGACAGTAAATAATATTACACAAGATTTGTATTTCAAATAAATTCTGTTCTTTTGAACTTTTTATTAATCAAATAATCCTAAAGAAAGCATCATGGTTTCAACAAAAAAATTAAAGAACAAAAACTATTTTTAACATTAATACTACAATAATAATAACTACAATAATAATTGATCATAGATTTGCACCAATAATAATGGATACTAAATGAGCACCAAATCAGCATGTTAGAATAATTCTGAAGAATCATGTGACACTGAAGACTGGAGTAATGATGCTGAAAATTCTGCTTTGCCATCACAGGAATACATTACTTTTTAAAATATATTAAAATAAAAAACCCAGGTATTTAAAATGGTACAATTATTTTACACTATTACTGTTTTTTTCTGTATTTTTTATCAAATAAATGCAGCCTTGGTGAGCATAGCAGACTTCTTTCAAAAAACCCTCAATAATTCAAAACTTTTCACCAACAGTGTATATAAAAACATTTTGGAGTTGGCACTCATACTAACACTTTAAACAACAACAGGCTCAAAATAGGTTACTGATTTGTTTTGTGTCATACATATTTTTAAAGGAAGTCCTACTGACCTTGCGGAGCCTGTGGACATCAGGCTATCAAGTGGTTCTATCATATAAGGACCAGTCAGCAGCACGTCATGTGGAGTTATGGCCTGCTATCCCTTACCTTTGGGCCAATAAGCCTAATGCAGAAGAGCTGCTCCAGTATCTTGAATGGCAGAAACAGCTTGGTCGACCTGGTGAGAGAAGCTTTTGGTTGATTGTAATTGGAACAAAATGATGGTTCCACTGGTCTCTGATCAGAATATTTCTTTTGCCCAGAGGGTTTTTTTGTAGCAGGCCTGAATTTGACAACAGATCGATGCTTCATCGCCACGCACCCTCTGGAATCGATCCAAACTCTGACCATGAAGAATTGGAACTGTGTGAGGAAATGGCTAGAAGATCAGAAACCAGGAGCTGAACCCACAAGTCTAAACATAATAGCAGGTGACTTCATTGGACCTGTCCCATTATGCTCTATTGTTATTGCGCTCAACAAAAAACTGCTGTAATCAAGGAGCTGTTGAAGCACAATGACTTTAGATGTAAGGTCTCTCCCGGAGTTTTACATCATCAATCAGTGACACGTTCAGTGACGTGAACTGTATTTACATGTGGGATAGAAATGGTAGCTAGCAAACAAAAACAATCTCTAGTGTTCATTTTGATCATGGCTTCTCTTGAAAAGAAAACTGGAAAAAACGAAGACATGTGTGTGGACCATGTGGTGGTTTGTTGTTGTCTCACTAATTGCGTCATCAGGTTCTGCAATTCTATTGGTTTTTGACTTGACGGTTATTGTAGGAGAAATCACACTACAGGATTGTGCGTCAAATGTTCCGACACTGCCAGAATTTCGTCGGAGGCAATAGTCATTAATCGGCTGTTGGTGAACATGTCAAACTTACAATCAAAGGCTTCTAGGATCTGAGGAATCTTTTAGAATTCACAAAATTTGTCTTAAGATGGGCAAAATCGTACAGTGTGAACCCTGCTTAAAAGTGTGTGCAGGTTAATGCCTAAATGCAATATTTTATCCTCAGTGTTTACATATGCCTTTACTGTATCTGTATGCTGCTTAATGAACATTTTTTGATAGAAAGCATACATGTATTTTATAACAATATTGTTTATATTAACACAAATCAACTTTGCTTCCTAATGTCTGATTTTATTGTAGTAAAATATAGTTTTGAGATATTTTAAATACACTGTTTATAAAGCAAATAAATATATACAAATCATTATTTTGTGAATTATTTTGGATGATGTTGTTCTGGCTGTGAAACTGGGGCCGGCTGTTACTAGGTGACCTGAAACAGCTTCCTGTAGCGGCCATATGCAGCTTGGCTAATGATGACCTTGACATTGGCAGTGCAGTCATCTCCAACATCATCTACCGCCTGAACCGTCGCCTCCTTATACAGCCAACTGTGAAGGGAAAAGGACACCACATTAGCAAGTCTTTGGATAAAATCATTCAATCCCTTATTCATTTTGACTTACGCTAATTGAGGGGTGTTGAGCTGCACTTTGAGGGTCATTGTTTGTTTTCCGGTATACTTAACAACCGCTTCTTCAATCTTTTCTTTTAATACCTCCAGTCCGTGCTGTTTAAGAGCTGATATGGGGGTAACCTCAGGATCTCTGGCCTCATATCTGTAAAATGTATATAAAACATATTTATATGTATTAAATTAAAAAAAATCTCGCTCATGCAAAATGTCATTGCCTGTGTTCAAAGTGTTTTTTAAAAAATTTTAAAAATCTTTTCAAGTCACATGATTTGAGGCATCATTCATATCTGTAGCATAAAATTCAAGGTAAGTTATGTTTGGAGGTTTATTGACTTGGGTTTTAAAATAGTATTTGACTATTTGTTACTAAATGACTGACTATGTCTCTCACCCTTCAATGAGGTCAATCTTATTGTGCACCTCTATTATGGAGTTGAGGAGTCTTTCTGGAATCTGAAGATTCTTTAGGACGTTCAGTACATTGACCTTTTGATTCACAGTTTCTGGATGACTGATGTCTCTCACATGAATTATAAGGTCCTGCAAAAGGAGAGGGTGTTAAACCTTCCGTAACTTCGGTAACACTTTACTAAAGTCTTTATTTTTAATGCATTAATTATGTCTTGTAATGCATCTTATAATGCATTGTATGGTCTCATGAATAATTGTATCTATTAAACACACCTTTAGAAAGTATAATGCATTAAAACACATGACAAACAATGAATTTCAGATGTAACAAGTAATGTGCACATATAATTCATTTTAACTTTGGTTACAATTATTTATGAAAGGATATAACGCATTCACTGATCTATATACATTTATATAGATAAGTGAATGCATTATAATGTACATTATGAATACCTTTATCGTGCATTATACATAAATCTATATCTAAATCTATAACATCGCTAAAAATGAAAAGTTTTGTGTTTTGGGTACGTACAGAATGTGTCACATCCTCCAGTGTGGCAGAGAAAGAGTCAATAAGCTGGTGAGGGAGCTGGGACAAAAAGCCAATGGTGTCTACATACAGTACAGTCATGTGACTTGGCAGCTGTCCTGCATGTACAGTAACATCCAGGGTGGCAAAGAGCTGGTCTTTAGGCTGAAGACCAGCATCTCCAGTCAGTGCTTTAATCAGAGTTGTTTTACCTTCAGAAACAAATACAGTTAATGTGTTTCTTACTATCTCATATAATAGATTAACAATTTAATATTTATCCAAACCTCACCACAGTTGGTGTAGCCCATGACAGAGATGATGGGAAAGTCTTTGTGTTTGCGCTGGGAGCGCAGCAGGTGCCTCTTCTTTCTAAGTCGCTCCAGGGCCGATCGGATCTTCAGCTCTCGCTCTTTCAACAATCGCTGCTGCACTTCATACAAGGTTTCACCTGAAGACAACATTTTAGTTCCAGTTTACATTAACCTGGGATTAAAAATGCCCCTGGATTAAAAGTTTCCTTACCTGAGCCCATAATGTACCTTGAGCCGCCACCTTGCTGGTCTAAGTTTGCTACTTCATTTCTCAGGCGTGATCTTATGTGTTCAAAAAACAAAAATATGTTAAATCTGTGTTACTTATTAGTATGATATAAAAGTGATTATACCAGACTAATAATCAGCAAACTGGACAAAATAAAACACACCAGGGTCATCGGCTTTCATTGTGTCGCAAGGTACACTACTGTTCAAAAATTTGGAGTTAGTAAAGAATTTTTTAAAAGAAATTAAAACTTTTATTCAGCAAGGATGCATTAAATTGATCAAAAGTGACAGAAAAGATTTTTACTTCAAACAAATGCAGTTCTTCTGAACTCAAAAGAATTCTGAAAAATGTATCACAGTTTCCACAAAAATATTAAGCAGCGCAACTGTTTTCAATAGAAAACAGATAAAAGATAATAATAATAATAATAATAAATGTTTCTTGAGCAGCAAATCAGCATATTAGAATGATTTCTGAAGGATCATGTGACACTGAAGACTGAAGTATTGGCTGCTGAAAATTCAGCACTGGCATCACAGGAATAAATTACATTTTATATTAAAATAGAAAACAGTAAATTTAAATAATCCTTCACAATATTGCAGTTTTTACTGTATTTTGATTAAATAAATGCAGCCTTGGTGAGCATAAGAATCTTAAAAAGAATCTCAAAAACATAAAAAGTACTAACCTTAAACTTTTGAACGGTAGTGTTTGATAGGAAAGAATTCTTGATTTCATCAGGAAACAATATAGTAAAGAAAAAGAGTGAACTAACAAACATAATTTACCTGAGCAAGGGAATCTCTGCTAAAGAGATCTGCAGTTTGGCCTCTTTTGTTTTAGCGTTACATCGGAAAATGTGCAGAACAAGCGAGTACCTATCAAGAACTTTTACTCCCCAGGCTTCCTGCAGTTCTTTCTGAAACAGAAGTATAACACATTGCATGTTTCTAAGAAAAAATTACTGACACTTTAATTTACAACAGTATTCAAAGTAGAACTTATTATGGTTATATTACAGCGATAGAGAATCTAGTACTGTTTTATAGTAATTATATACTTCATGCATCATAATAGTTAAAATATATTTTCTTTAGTGCACAAGTTTTAGAAGCCTTTGAAGTGAACATTTCTGCAACCACAGTATCATGCTCTGAATACTCACTTCCGAGGAAGGTGAAAGGCGCTCCACGTTCACAAAGACAGCTGTGACCCCAGGTGTAGCTTTGATCTTTTCTTAGCAATGTATCAGCACATAAAAAAGATGTCAATTTGTGTCTAAAATATATGATTTATTCAAAACCAGTAAGCTATATACCTGTAAGAGTCTGGAAGTTTCCCTTGCCGAAAATTCTTTTATTTTCTGGTGTCTTGGTAGAAAGGATGATCTTGTCAACAACGCTCCATTTGTGTAAAGTGTTCACCAGCCCAACAGCCTCTTCCATCTGAAGTGCCGCTGTTAAAGGGAACAACACTGTATTCTGCAATATGTCACATTTATACACTAACTGAAATCAGTGCAAGTAGTACACTTTTACCTGTGGTAAGATACTGCTTTCTGCTGCCCCATTTCACATCAGGATGAACAATGAAGATCCTGTGGTCTTCTTTACCAATACCTGTGGGAATCTGCTGCTGGAAAAGCTCCTCTATTTCAGCTTCATCAATTTCATAGTCTTCTTCTTCTAGGTTGTCATCTGTGCTGTGAGTTTTGCTCTTGAACATGCAAGCTGTCAAAGACAAAGGCCTTGCTGGTAGAACTGGAACTGCAACCCCAGTCTTTAAACTTTGTCTTGTGCATGGTAAGATGGTAGCAACTAATTTTGAAGTACATTGAGGAAATTTGATTGGTTTACATTTAGCAAAGTTCATGTACCACCTACTCAAGACATGTTTGCATAGAAACACATGCTTGGTCAAGACACTTATCTTGTTAAGATTCATCTGCTCAGGTTCAAGTTACAATATAAACAACGCGTCCAAATCATACAAGCGATCTAGAACGAAATCAGCAAGAAAGCCATTTATTTTACTGTACAACTAACTGCATATCTGGTTCACCATGCATGTTTTGATACGTCTTCTTCTCTTGTGTTTAACACCGGCGACTGTTCAACTGCGCCACCGGTAGGATAGATGCGGTATTAAATAAATCAATTCTTTATTTTATAAATAGTACGCGGTTATTTCAACTTCCCTTTTTTAACAAATTAGAAATAAGCTGAGAAGAAATCTAAGTGTTTTTTCTTTGTTGAATAGTTAAACATAATCCATCCACACGAAGAAAAATATGACCTCCGACCGATGACTTTTATTTTGAATGTATTTTAGTGGGCGTAAAGTGTCCTGCAATGCATGACTGTCCATAGATATGTATGTTACTAGCAGTAGCCTGTAATGTCTGGTATCTTTAAGGCAATGTCGAGTGAGTAGATATTGTTGTTTTCGGATTATGCTATTTCATATATTTTAGTTGCTGATAATCTAAACGTTGCGTCCATCATTTCACTTTGCATTTAGCAGTTCATACTGTCAAGTTTTGGACTGATTAAATGTGTAGATGTTTGAACCTAAACACAAAAATTGTATTTATGTTTTGTCTACAGGTGTGCTTCACATAGATCATGTTTTGACTGTGCTTTTAAGTTCAATCACACAAAACTACAATGAAACTAAAAACATGTTTTTTGTTTTGACTGGATCTGCTTTGACAAAGTTCAAAAGTGCAGAGTCCCAAAACAAAATCCAACAGATGAGACAGCTGGTTGAAAAAAATGGTAAGAGTTGTGAATCATTTATCCTGGAACAGCTAATAAACAAACTTGGTCTTCTGTCCTCTAGAGTTTCGTCTGGCTGTGGTGCAATTACATGTGTCAAAGATTAAGGCTGACAATTTAGGAAGAGCACAAAAACTTGTGAAGGAGGCTGCAGGCCAAGGTGCAAAAGTTGTGGTCTTACCTGTGAGTATTACATTCTCTATCTTTGATTATATATTACTACATAGACATTGGTTTATAGAACAATATGACATTTAATAATCCATTATCCATGTTTTTGCAGGAGTGCTTCAACTCCCCTTATGGAACCGGGTTCTTTGCTGAGTATGCTGAGAAGATCCCAGGAGAGTCCACAGAGGTGTTGTCAGAGGCAGCCAAGGAGTGTGGGGTCTATTTAGTGGGAGGTGAGACCCTCAGACGCAAACCAGCACATGTATGTATGGTTGATGCCATTCATTTCCATGGCCCTTACATGATTGTGTCTATGTTGTAGGTTCCATTCCTGAGGAGGATGGAGGGAAGCTCTATAACACCTGCTCAGTTTTTGGACCTGATGGAAAGCTGCTTGTGAAACACAGGAAAGTGAGTGACAGTAAAGACATTTATATATTTATATAATGTTACAAAAGATCTCTGCTTCAAATAAAAATGCTGTTCTTTTGAACTTTCCATTCATCAAAAAATCCTGAAAAATGTTTCATGGTTTCTACAAAAATATTAAGCAGCACAACTGTTTTCATTATTGATAATAATAAGAAATGGTTCTTAAAATCCAAATCAGCATATTAAAATGATTTTTAAATCTGAAGACTAGAGTGATGGCTGCTAAAAATTTAGTTTTCCATCACAGGAATAAATTATATAAAATATTTACAATAATAAATTTATATAAAATAAAATATATTAAAGTAGAAAACTGTTGTTTAAGTTGTAATAATATTTCACAATTTTAGTGTTTTTACTATATTTTTGATCAAATTTCTTTGAAAAACATTAAATGTTACCAACCCCACACTTTTAAACAATATTATATGTATATAAAATATTTCATGATGTATTAAAATCATAAGCCTTTAGATTAACAATTTGGCTAAAGTAAAACATGTTATTAAAATGACTCCAAAAATTATGCATTTATACTCTTCTTTTTTTTAATTCTTATTTCCTTTCAGATTCATCTCTTTGACATTGATGTACCTGGGAAAATACGGTTTCAGGAGTCTGAAACACTAAGTCCAGGAAACACTTTATCCATGTTTGAAACCCGTGAGTGTGTATTATAGAAATCTTCACCATGTTACCTAGGGATAGATTGGCACTATATTTCTTATCGGCCAACATATATATATATATATATATATATACATTGACACCTTGCACAAGGAGGGCAAGACACAAAAGGTCATTGCAAAAGAGGCTGGCTGTTCACAGAGCTCTGTGTCCAAGCACATTAATAGAGAGGCGAAGGGAAGGAAAAGATGTGGTACAAAAAAAGTGTACAAGCAATAGGGATAACCGCACCCTGGAGAGGATTGTGAAACAAAACCCATTCAAAAATGTGGGGGAGATTCACAAAGAGTGGACTGCAGCTGGAGTCAGTGCTTCAAGAACCACTACGCACAGACATATGCAAGACATGGGTTTCAGCTGTCGCATTCCTTGTGTCAAGCCACTCTTGAACAACAGACAGCGTCAGAAGCGTTTCGCCTGGGCTAAAGACAAAAAGGACTGGACTGCTGCTGAGTGGTCCAAAGTTATGTTCTCTGATGAAAGTAAATTTTGCATTTCCTTTGGAAATCAGGGTCCCAGAGTCTGGAGGAAGAGAGGAGAGGCACACAATCCACGTTGCTTGAGGTTCAGTGTAAAGTTTCCACAGTCAGTGATGGTTTGGGGTGCCATGTCATCTGCTGGTGTTGGTCCACTGTGTTTTCTGAGGTCCAAGGTCAACGCAGCCGTATACCAGGAAGTTTTAGAGCACTTCATGCTTCCTGCTGCTGACCAACTTTATGGAGATGCAGATTTCATTTTCCAACTGGACTTGGCACCTGCACACAGTGCCAAAGCTACCAGTACCTGGTTTAAGGACCATGGTATCCCTGTTCTTAATTGGCCAGCAAACTCGCCTGACCTTGACCCCATAGAAAATCTATGGGGTATTGTGAAGAGGAAGATGCGATATGCCAGACCCAACAATGCAGAAGAGCTGAAGGCCACTATCAGATCAACCTGGGCTCTTATAACACCTGAGCAGTGCCACAGACTGATCGACTCCATGCCACGCCGCATTGCTGCAGTAATTCAGGCAAAAGGAGCCCCAACTAAGTATTGAGTGCTGTACATGCTCATACTTTTCATGTTCATACTTTTCAGTTGGCCAAGATTTCTAAAAATCCTTTCTTTGTATTTGTCTTAAGTAATATTCTAATTTTCTGAGATACTGAATTTGGGATTTTCCTTAGTTGTAAGTTATAATCATCAAAATTAAAAGAAATAAACATTTGAAATATATCAGTCTGTTTGTAATGAATGAATATAATATACAAGTTTCACTTTTTGAATGGAATTAGTGAAATAAATCAACTTTTTGATGATATTCTAATTATATGACCAGCACCTGTGTGTGTGTGTATATATATATATATATATATATATATAAAATCATTATTTTATTTTATTTTTTCAGTAGTATCAATGTTGGGTATATATCTGCAGATACTGGATTTTTGTGCTTGCTTATTTACCCAATTTCTACATTTAGTTAATCTGTAAAAAACAAAAAAAAAACAACAACAAAAAAAACAATGTAATATTTAGCAAATCTCAATCTGAATATCAATTTTCCGTACTGTACATTATAATGTTGTGATGCCTAAATTCACTTATAGAATTTAAAACAATTGATTTCAGTTTTTAGTGTTTTATTTTAAATGTGTTTAGAAAGAAATAGTATATTATTTTGATATTGGTCATTTATCATTTCTCAATTATTGCCTATCAGTATTTGGCAGAATATATTGGTGCATCGCCAATGTTACCTTTATATTTTTGCTCTCCCCAGATGTGAAGTCACACTGTTTATGTCTTTCTTTGCAGCATTTTGTAAAGTAGGTGTTGGAATATGTTATGACATCAGGTTTGCAGAGCTTGCACAGATCTATGCCAAGAAAGGTGAGAATTCTTAAGATGGCATATGTGAACAATTTGGATAAAATATAATTTAGGTATGCTTGATGTGATTTCCTCATATCTCTGTCTATGTAGGTTGCCAGCTTTTGGTATATCCTGGTGCCTTCAATATGACCACAGGACCAGCTCACTGGGAGCTTCTGCAGAGGGGGAGGTCTGTATCTCAGACCATCTAGAGTTTCTGAACTATTCAGTTCCCCATTCCCCTGTAAGACAGTTTGTGTCCTTTTCACAGGGCAGTAGATAATCAGGTATATGTGGCCACTGCTTCACCAGCAAGAGATGAGACCGCCAACTATGTGGCCTGGGGTCACAGCTCTGTAGTTAACCCTTGGTAAGTGCTTTCTCTCTTATTTGCTACAGGTTATGCATATGTTAGTATAGATTACTATGGTACCTGTGCCCTCTTTCCTTACAGGGGGGAGGTAGTTACCAAAGCTGGGTCAGAGGAATCTGTTGTATATGCTGACATAGGTGAGTTTCAGTGTTTTAAATTTATTTTAAGGGTTAGTTCACCCAAAAATGAAATTTGTCATTAAGTACTCACCCTCATGTTCTTCCAAAACCTTTGTTCATCTTCAGAACACAAATTAAGATATTTTTGATGAAATCCCCCTTTTTTTTAATCTCCCCTAGAAAGCAATAAAATTCAAGGCCCAGAAAAGTAGTAAAGACAAGTAGTCAACGTGACTACAGTGGTTCAACCTTAATGTTATGAAGCGACGAGAATACTTTTTGTGCACAAAAACAAAACAAAAATAACGACTTTATTTAACAATTTTTTCTCTACCCTGTCAGTCTACTATGCAGTTGATGCAGTGAATGCAGTGCAGCGCTTCCTTGTTTACATTCGAACGCTGGATCAGTATTGGCCAAAGCTGTTCACGTGACGTAGAACCCGGAAGCTCTGCAATGTGTCTTCAATGTAAACTGCGTAGGGGAATGACAGGGTAGAGAGGAAATTGTTGAATAAAGTTGTTATTTTTGTTTTGTTTTTGCGCACAAAAAGTATTCTCGTCTCTTCATAACATTGAGGTTAAACCACTGTAGTCACGTTGACTATTTTAATTATTTATTTAATTATTTATTTATTTTCTGGACCTTGAATGTGGTAATTTCGTTGCTTACTATGGGAGATAAAAAAAAAAAAAACCTCTCGGATTTCATCAGAAATATCTTAATTTGTGTTATGAAGATGAACGAAGGTCTTACAGGTTTGGAACGACATGAGGGTGAGTACTTCATGACAGAAATTTCATTTTTGGGTGAACTAACCCTTTAAATTGTGAGCTATATAGAGCACGTTGAGCATAATGCAAACATATTCTTTCTCTTCTGCTTGTAGACCTGCAGTATTTGGCTGATGTGCGTCAGCAGATCCCAATCACTACACAGCGACGGAATGATCTATACAGTGTTAACAGTGTTCAGGAGGGCTGAACACTCGTACAGACGAAGCACTGCAGTGGACATTAAGTCTTGATTTATGGCAGACTTAGTCAGCATTTTGTCAGGTGTTAGAGAGAAGCCTTCATCTGTGTGAATGTGGGGAATCGCACTAAAAAGATGTTTTAATTATTGTGAACAACAAGTGCCTCGTAATTTGCACTCTTGCTGATGCTCTTACAATGAAAAATTGTATTTGGAATAAATAAAAGAACTTTCATTCCTTCTTTAACATCTTAATGTAGTGGTTAAAACATTGGACAGTTATTCCTGGACTGGTAGAATGGTGCATATTAAGCATTATATTATTAAGATAAGTGATTTTTAATTTAAAATCATTTCTTTTTATATTGGCACTATTAAAGCTAAAATAACTGATTAAAATATTATCTGGAATATATTTACATTTTATAAGTTGCATTTTTTTTTTTTTTTTTTTTAACTGACTATTGGAGTAAATTGAATTGTTACAAGGCTAGTTTACGTTTTGTGCAGTGTAAGATTATAGGTCACAGCATTAAGGAGCATTCCGTAATTAAATAATTTAATAAAAATATTGCTCCAGGATTGGAAAGACAAGCAATTCCGGAATTCCAGTGCTTATATATAGTTTAATCCATAAAAATTAGAAACTTGGTGTCAAAAGATTGGAAGGGGAGCTTTTTTTCTTCCTCCCAAAGATGTGTTTTCTGGCTCAGTGACCAGTTATGTGCAATGTTGTATGGGTTGGCATGGCAACTGTGCCCCCTTTTCATGCAGGGGTGAAGTTGACAAAAGCTGGGTCAGAGGAGGCTTTTGTATAATTGCTGACATAGGTGAGTTTGATAACTGTTGCATTTAGATAATTTAAAGTAAGGGATTTAGGGGTTATTTAAAACTGTTATTTACAGAAAGCTATTCAGTTCCCAATATGACGTGGTCATCTTTCTGGTTCAATGTATTTTCTTAGTACATTGACTTATTGCACATATAAATGGACTATAGACAATGGCAGATAAGATCCATGTTCATGTAACCTCTAACAAAGGGTAACTAAAAGAATTAATGTGGGTTACAACAGAACAAAAACATTTTAATTATTGACAAGAACAAGTGCATCACAGTTTGTACTTTGTTACTAGTTCTGCTATAAACAATTAAAATTCTATGTACAATACAGTCATAAATGTTGTCTCCCTGGGGCTTTCCATTTACACTTATTTTAATACAATTGTTAAAGTATTACACAGTGATTACAAGGCAAGTACCTTTTATATATGAAAATGTGGTGCTAAAATTGTCCTACTGCCACATTCAGCGCTGCTAAATATTTTAATTTTATTTAGTAACAACAGCACCCCATAACAGATAACAGCGAGAATAACATGACAGTGGAACATATGACTAATATAGTAACTCATCTGCATTTCTGCTCAAGCCTGTCTAACCATTTTGGAAAAAACAGGTAAAGTTATTAAAGTTGTTTTGAGCTCTTTCCCAACAACATAGCATGTTATAGATATTTGTAATAATCTGAAAATGTAATGTTTCATCCAAATATCTTATAATGGTACAGCAAGAATGTATGTGTATCATGTCTAGATACTTAATTATAAAGTGTTTGAGCTGTATATTGAATACAGATAAATTAATATTCTTTGTTTGACCTGTTTTATTCTATTGTACTTTGTTGAAGGCCTTTTGTTTAGCTGTTTGTATGGAAAAAAGAGGATATTCAATGAAAGAAAAGCATAAACCAATGGCCTTGAATGAAGTTTGTACCATCTCAAGGTGATTCATCCACTGAATCAGATTATGAAGTGAAACTCTGAATCATTTCCAGTGTGAATAAGCATTGCAGAAGTTAATGGTATCAACCTAGAATGCCTTTCCAAACCATGTTACACATCCGTCTCTGGAAGGGAAGCCCATTGCTCCAAATCGAACACAATCATGCCAGTGCCCTCGCTAGATGAATCATCTGCAACACAAAGAAATTACTGTCATATAACAAATCCACATAGTTAGACCATCACATAAATTGGTCTTTGGGTACCTCCACATTTGTGTTGCTTTCTTTTTCTATCTTGATCCCATTTACTCTGGAAACCCAGAGACGCAGCCACCAGCAAGAATACAACCACACAGAGAGCAGCACTGAATGCCCACATGTGCTCTGACAGCCGTACCACCGATGTACTTGACCGAACGCCAACTGATCACACACAAAACTCACATAGTAATCATATTTTTAATTGGTGTATGGTTGTGTTTTTTGTACATCTCAGGCTACCGTATTATTCATGTTACAAGACATCCACTTGTTTTACATATTATCTGGTGTATGCAAAAAAGCCCACCACCGTTACGGAAACTGACAAGGTACTTACAGTTCGTTGCTGTTAAAGTTTCATTCAGCAGGTTGTTTTTTATGACACAGGTTACAGCAGCATCTGCTGATATGTTGATGGATAGGATACTTGTGATGTTGTAGAGTTGAGACTGTGGTAGAGTATTTATTAAAGTTGTGACTAATGTTTCTGGAGGACGCTGTGTGTGGTTGACAAGCCAGTAGATGGATGGAGCAGGAAATCCTCCTCTAGAGTTGCAAAACAGTCTGGATTTGCCACCATCCACTCCATTCTCTCTCAATAAAGTAGGATGGCTGAAATGACCTGCAGATAAACAGGTTGAATGCTTGAAACCAAAATAAGTATCAGAATTAAAAGTCAATATTTGCATTAAATATTTTATCTTTACCTGCGACGGTGAGACAGACAGTGCAAAGAGAGCAACTTTTTTCACCATGAAGCTTAAGATGAAAACTGTAATTATGTGTATCTGATAAATGTATGTCGTGTAACTCCATGGAGAAATCTCCAGTTTTTGGGGCTAAAGATGACACTGTAGTCCGGATACTGTTGGATACATTTTGATCATCCACTTGTCCCTCTATCCAGACTGCAGTGTGCACTGTTTCCATTCCTCTTCTCCATTCAGATGAGATGTGGAAGGAGGTCAAATTTTTTACCCCAGTATAAACACATGGAAGGAGAGCACGCTCCCCAATCACTCCCACTATGCATTCATCAGCTAGATAGTAGATAGGAGTTAAAATTTAATCTAAAGTATAGCCTACAGTGTAAAACAACTAATCAACTTTCAAGACAGAATCAAGAGAGTCGATTGAGCTGGAACTAATTCAAACACACCCACAGGACTTACCTTGTACTGATGTAACACTTGTCACGCTAAGCAGCAAAGCACCAAACCAGGTCTCTGTCATCGCTCAAAGATAATCATGTGGTTTTTGTCAAAAGCGCACCCTTAAGGAGACTGGTACAGCGAACTGCTATCAAACTGCTATAAAACTGCCGTCACTTAAAGTTGTTGTTAGGTCATATTTTTGGGCTGTGCCCAAAACCAAAATGACATGCCAAACTGTCTGCATTGGCTATAGCGCGAGTAATCAAATGAATGGAACTTCCTGGTGATTTTAGAAAGTGTAGGCTAAGGAAATGCACTTGCCATAGGCTATATGTAAGCAAGCAAGTAAGTAAATAAATACATTAATTAATACATTTCAAAGTTAAAATAATTTGTAAATTTTATTTTTCATATTACCTTGAAGTTTCACAAAATGTTGTTTGATTTTAACCCATAAACACTGTCAGAACAAATTTGACGTGTTGTTAAATGTTCTCAAAAGCTGTCAAATCATATAGATAGATAGATAGATAGATAGATAGAATAAACTTGGTTAATTGATTGGTTTAGTTTTTTAGATGTAAATGTTGCATCATCAGATCACTATCATTGCGCTGAACCCTAACACTGATCACGTGACTCAGCACGCCCCTGCGTAATCGCCAATCCCCTCTATGTCCTACACTACACATATAGTGATTGGCGTAGAAAGGTTTTTTTGCTATAACCCTCCCGTTTACTGTAAACCATTTACAGTAAGTAAGAGAGAGCTGTTCACTCTGTGATCTCAGGAACCCGGTATCTCATCGTCAGCCATATCCGGAGTACGCATGGCTTCACACGCTCAGAACGACAGCTCAGCCGGCTTCCAGCCGGTCTTTAAATCGTTTGCCACAGATGCGATCCACGTTGGTTCAGAGCCGGAGCAGTGGAACTCTATGGCCGTAGTGCCTCCCATTTCATTGTCTACCACCTTTAAACAGCATGAACCGGGAAAACACGCGGTAAGTTGTAAGGGTTTGATATTAAGAATATATTAAGTGCTGTTTTGTGTTAGTCTGATATTTGATTATGTATATTGTGATATGTTGTTATGAACGTAATCGATGCGTGTACTGATCGAGCACGCGACTGTTATTGTGATTCGACCGTTTCCATTTAAATGGGTTTGGTGTGAAATGTACAATGGCAGGACTTTTAGTGTGAAAGAAAAGTATGATTTTTTTTTTTTTTTTTTTTTAATTATAAATGTATTCATAAATATAAAATAATATATAAGGGTAACTACATAAATATTAAGGTTGTTAATCGTTAAATCTAAGTAGGTGTATTTGTCACAATGACTAAGCAAAGTTTCTCACATTATGCTGAAAAACCAGACTAAACCGGCTTTCTGGTTTTAGATGGTCTCTAGGTTGGTTTGCTGACTGGTTTTTAGAGGGTCTTTTCAGCTTGCCTTTACTTTGTTGGACGATCCTAACCACAAGCAAGGACTATTTATGTTAACTCTTAAAACATTAAAAAGTGAACTTGACATCTAAACAACACCACAGGTTGAGGTCATTATTAAGCTAAAAAAAGTTTAACTTGCTGGTTTAAGATACTCTTAGATGATTTAAACTGGTCTCCTAGCCCCAGACCCCTCTAGAGCCAGTCAACAGATAATAATATTTAGGATACCTTTTCATAAGGGTGGTTACAGATTACATCAGCAAAAGATGCTGCAAGTTGACTGAATATTTACTCAACCACCACATGAGTCATGAGAACAGCCAGGTGGTTAGAGTAAAAACACATGTTCACTTGTGAGCTGTTTCTCTTTGTAAGAAGTTAAACCACAACATAACAGTATCAACTGGAGGCTTTTTTTCTCACATTTTTAACTTTTCTATGAATTTAAATGGTTTCTTTATTGCTCACTCACAGATTTGACACTTTATTTGCACAATTCAAACCACTTGTGTTTGCTTAGTATTTTGAATTTTGATTTTATCTGCCAGGGATTTGAGTACAGCAGGAGTGGAAATCCCACTAGAAACTGTCTTGAGAGAGCAGTTGCTGCTTTGGATGGTGCACAATACTGTGAGTCCATCACCAACACAAAATCATGAATATAATATTTACAAATGACATTGCCATAAACCTAAAGGTCTGACTTTCCTCATAGGTCTCGCTCTTGCCTCTGGATTGGCTGCAACTTTGACCATTACGCATCTTTTTAAGGCCGGAGATGGAATTTTGTGCATTAATGATTTATATGGAGGTAAGTTACCGCTCCTAATAATAAATAATACAGTTAAACTATTGCACTTGATATAAAGTAGAGTAAAAAGCAGAGATTGAGCTGGGAGAGATGCTGAGTGTGTCACATTTCCCTCCCACCAGGAACTAACCGATATTTCAGGAAAATAGCTGCAGAAGTTGGCCTTGATGTCTCTTTTGCTGACCTCACAAAGCTAGAAGAGCTAAAGGCAGCTCTAAAACCAAATACAAAGGTACACCTAGCAGAGAAAGCAGATTATGTTTTTAAGAATGTGATCAAGTTTCGAAATCTTCCTCCTTTTTTTTTTTTTTTTTTCCTCGGCAGTATATAGATCCGCCTCTTACAAAACTACTGTGTGAAAGGGTGGATGGGGAAATATTTGGTTACACAATTAAATCTGACAACATATATGTTAAATAGTTCTGGGAAGTACTACTTCCCAGAGAACTAAAATGGAGTAATAAATATTCCTGTTTCTACAGATGGTATGGATTGAAACGCCCACAAACCCTACTATGAAGGTTGTGGACATTCAGGGTTGTGCAGATATTGTCCATGAGCACAACAAGGACACAATTGTTGTTGTGGACAACACTTTCATGTCAGCCTACTTCCAGGTATACACATTTATTTTTCTTAGCTGGTGTTTACTAACTAAGGACATGAAAGACAATTAAAAAAATAGTTAACTATGTAAAAATTAATTTTATTAAGCTTTGTGTACAATACTCCAGTGTAAAGATAGAGTTTCCTTATACAGTTCATTTAAATATTTCACCATTTTTCTCATCCCTGGAATAGCGACCCCTTGCACTTGGAGCAGACATCTGCATGTACTCTGCAACAAAATATATGAATGGTAAATACAACTTAAAATTATAATTTATATAATTGAAAACATGGTTGATCCAAGTTAAAATGATCTATATAATTCCAGGACACAGTGATGTTGTCATGGGCTTGATTTCTCTCAACCGTGAGGACCTCTATGAACGGCTGAAGTTTTTGCAAAATGGTAAGGCTACCAAAAGTTGTGATAGTCTTTTCTTCACTCTTGTGACGTATATCCGAGTGAAACGGCTTCTTGAAGAAGAAAAAATGTATGGCAGGACTTGATTTTGACCATCGGGAATTGCCTGGATTTTTGGATGGTTGTGGTTTGTTACTGCTGTGATCTCATGTGAGTGAAAAGTCAGAGACTGCAAGAAGGAGAGGGAAGTTATTTTGCTAAAAGATTACGAGGACACATTCATTTTTTTTAAAAATAATTATTTGCATGAATAAATCATTTATAATAAATACTGCAATATTTCATAAAAAAAAATAAGATTTGTCAATTTTGATTTCATGCTGATAATCTGTCTGATAACATCCTTATTTTCTACAAATGGCTCTTCTCTTTATGGCATGACTTTGTGACTCAAGCAGTTTATAGCATATTATTTAATAAGAGACGTTTATTAGCCTTTGAAATACAGCCAAATTATTGGACTGTACTAACAATAGAGAACAAATGGCTTGCAATGTATAAAAGATAAAACATATAGGCCCAATGCACATTTGTAATAGATGAGTGGTGCATACTCATTTGGTACAATAATTTTTTATTTGGACAGGAATCTTTGAAGAAACCACAAAAAAACCTTTGTTTATGAAGTGCTAAACCTAATTGCTGTTGTACTATCAGCTTTTTTTTTTTTTAATGATGTAATCTCAAGGCCACTGAGCTTATCACCAAAGAGTGTTAAAGGTTCAGTTCAATGTTATAATGTACATAAATATGTAGAACTTTTTGTGTTTTAACATGCTAGAGAGAAGCACCGGGTGTAATCTTCAAATATAACTCTGCGAACAAGGAATTCTAGCAAGAATGAAGTTCTTTTATCTACCCTATTGGGGGTCTTTTGTAAGGGGCAAGAAAAATGCCTTTCATTTACTTGAAAAGAAAGTTACTTGTCTTCAGGTGAAAGTAATATCCTGTTTTAATATCTGCTGGCGATATTTCCCTTTTGTTATTGCCTTTAGTCTTATTGCTGAGCAATTTTGTAAAATGTAAATTTTCTTTTCATTGCCTGACTGTAACACTGAAAATGAGCTTGAGTCAGAAAAAGTAGAAGGTTTAATGTTATCTCTCTTCCTCTATCTTTAATTCAGCACTTGGTGCCGTTCCCTCTCCATTTGACTGTTATATGTGCAGCCGGGGTCTGAAGACACTGCACCTGAGAATGAAGCAGCACTTTAAGAACGCACTGGCTGCGGCACAGTTTCTAGAGGCCGACCCAAGAGTGGACAGCGTCATCTTCCCAGGTGTCTATGATTTTATTGTCACATTACATAGAAGTGTATGTCAGGTGAATTTGACATATATTGGTAATTGTTCAAATAAACCCTCTTAATATAAGATTTCAAATGAATGCAATGGCAAATGTTTGAGTCGATGATAATAATACTGTATGGGTGTGATATTGTGAATTTATATACACTACCCAAAAAGTTTAGGGTTGATGTTTTATTGTATTTTAAAGAAGTCTCTTATGATAAAAAATATTGCATTTATTTATTTATTTATTTATTTATTTTATTAAAAATAGCGTAAAAAATTGTATTAAACATTTTCCCCCGGTTTCACAGACAAGGCTTAAGCTAGTCCTAGTTTTTTTTTTTTTCTAGTGTACATTTATAAAAGATATTTAAATGCTTTAATTGAACTAAAGCTTAATCCTGGCTTAGGCTAAGCCCTGTCTTTGAAACTGGGCCATTATGATTTAAAATAGTTTTCTATTTTAATATGTTTTAAAATGTAATTTATTCCTGTAATGGCAGGATTTTCAGCAGCCTTTTATCCAGTATTCAGTGTCACATGATCCTTCAGAAATCATTCTAATATGCTGATTTGATGCTCAAGAAACATTTCTTATCATGGCTGAAAACTGTTGTGCTACTTAATATTTTTGTAGAAACTGTGATGCCTTCATGAATAGGAAGTTGAAAAGGACAGCATTTATATGAAATAGAACAATGTAACAATATTAAAGTCTTTACTATCACCTTTAGTCTGTTTAATGGTTTAATGTATTCTTGCTGAGTAAATGTATTTAATTATTATTATTATTATTATTATTATTATTATTATTAACTGATCCCAAACTTTTGAATGGTAGTGTAGGGACCTCCTTGGTATTATAACACCTGTAGGCAACATTGAAGTATTGTTCAAAATCAACTGATGTTGAGAGAATTAATTTTTTTTTTTTTTTTACTTCAGGTATTCCATCTCACCCTCAGTATGAGCTGACAAAGAGACAGTGCACAGGCTGTCCTGGGATGATTACTTTCTACATTAAAGGAAAACTGGAACATGCCTCAACTTTCCTCAGCAATCTGAAGGTGCTTTTAAGCTTCATATGTAGTTTAAAAATCTTTATCATCCTACATTTTAAAGAAACTATGTTGTATTTTGCATTTCAGTTGTTTGCGCTTGCTGAAAGTCTTGGTGGTTATGAGAGTCTAGCAGAGCACCCGTAAGTACTGAGCACACTACTAGCCAAATCCGCTGACTGAGGGAAAAGGTTTGATTTAAAAGCAGTGCATATAGAAAAAAAAAATGTTGATTTTAATTTATATATATATATATATAATTTGTTTATGAAACATGTATACCAAGTATGCATGGTTGTAATGTGTAAACCCGAAAAAAAAAAATCGTTCAAGCTTATTTTGGATGGCCACAAGGGGGCACTTTAATGTTGTACAAAAAGGAAATTGCACTTTTGTTGTCTGAGCAGTTTGTATCATTGTAGAACATTATTCAGCAGCATTTAATGGAATATTTCTTTAGGCTATTCTGTAGTCAGCCTTTGATATAAAAACAGTTAATGTTAATCACCAGATGGCTTTTGAAACATTGTGACAGATTAATGATACTTACGGTTCACAAGTAATCCACTAAAATGTGAGTGATAATGTCACAGAATTATCTCTTGATAAATCTTTATTGAAATCACACCTGCACCAATGTTACCATGATTTATCCTGGAAAAAAAGATTTGGATCAATCAAAAACTCATTTTGAGGAGACATTTCATCCACCTCCATTTCCCATGGTGCACTTTTTCTTTTCCAGAGCGATTATGACTCATGCTTCAGTGTCTGAGAATGAGAGGAAAGAACTGGGCATCAGTGATACTCTCATTCGTCTGTCGGTGGGCCTGGAGGATGAGGAAGATATTATTGCAGACCTAGACCAAGCCCTCGCTGCTGCAGTGAGTGTTTCACAACACATCATTTTTAAAGAAAATATTACTTTTATTCAGCATGGAAGCATTATTTTGATAAAGTGCCAGTAAAGACATTTAAAGTGTTACAAAAGAGTAAATGGTAAATACTGTTCTTTTGAACTTTCTATTCATTAAAGAATAAATGCTAAGCTTACTAACCACAAATTACTGGTAAGGAAATTAGCAAGAATTAAGCAAATGTACTCCCTTAAAAGCCATTGTTGTCTCAGAAAAACATCAAAGACAGAATTAAGTTTTTGGCAGAAAATGGGAAGAGTGATTCAGGGTGGTTCAGCAGATTTGTGTGGAGTGATGAATCATGATAAAACGAGTTGCATGGAGATGCACCATAGCAGTGTCTTTGAAGATCTGGTGCGAAATACAATAATGTTCTTATTTAAAGAGGAATGATCAGATATTTTATTTCAACAAGAAAATGCTCCTGCTCATACTGCAAAGATGCTAACTGGGAGACATTTTTCAACTGCTCATGAACTGTTTGAAGCCATTAACATTGAGTAGAACAACAAAAAGCTGTCTGCAAGTTTACCCACACAGCTTAAACATTTAAAGAAAACAAAGTGTAGGCTATCCCATACTAAATTACTTTATCTACAGTATTTGTGCAATTTTTGCTAATTTTCTGACCAGTGATTTGTGGTTAAAATTGTAAAATGTGCACCATGAAAAAGCTAAATATTTAGCCATTTTTGGCTTGGCCTATTTTTTTTTTGCCCGGGAGTGTGTGTAAAAAAAAAACAGTCCAAACAAACACTTTCAGTCTCACTGGTCCCAAATATAGATCTACAGATTGCCAGTACATTATGTGTATAGGATACCAATGTTATTATCACCATGCTAAAGGCATTATACGTAATTGTGTGCATTTCTATTTGTAGAGCCTCATTTTCAGGTGCTTTCATGTGTTTAATGGTGCATCCTCTTGTAAATTGATTTCATTTCCTTTAATTTTTTTTTTTTTTTTTTTTTTTTTTAAGCGTGTCAACACCAAGATCATAATAAGATGATTTCTAAAGGATCATATGACACTGAAGACTGGAGTAATGGCTGCTGAAAATTCAGCTTTGCCATCACAGAAATAAATTACATTTAAAAATGTACATTAAAATAGAAAACGGTTATTTTAAATTATTAAATACTTTAAATTGTAGTACTGTTTCACAATATTATTATTTTTACGTATTTTATTTTATTTGTTTTTGTGTAGACTTTTTTTCATATATTATATTTAAATACATTATTAATACAAATACATTTTATTAAACCAAATACTCATTTTATTCTCATGTTAAAACCAAGATAATTTTCTGTTCAATATCGATTAATCTAATGTCATACTTCCGGTTTCTTTTTTAAAACAGCATCCAAAAAAGTAAGAGGCTGATCAAGATCAATCAGGAACAGCAGTGATGCCACATGTGGACAAGACAAGGACACTTTTTTTTTTTTTTTTTTTTTTTAATTACTTGGTGTAAGACAGTTATATGTCAGGGAACAAATCACCTCAAGAAACTCATTTTTTCCTCATTTTTTTTTTTTTTTTTTTGTGTTTCTATTTTTTGTAATAGATTTATGAGATAGTGGGGCTAAACAAAACAGACTCCACTATTAAAGTTTTAATACAGAAAAACACCAGGACTGCAAGGGAAATCTGATATGATGCAAATGAAGATTTGTCTATTTTTATATAGACTGTTAAAGTGAGTGATTCAAGTTATTTAATCAAGAATTACAAAAAAAGACACCCTCAGAGCTCTCTCTGCACAAGCGCACTATCATTAGTCTTTATTTTCTGCAACAAAATCATGCCACCTCATAATGTTTCAAATCACCTTTCATTGATCAGTTTTGTATTTTAAATACTAGATATTGACTAGATGCTTTAGCGTTTTTGATTCTGAAGGATCACATCTGATCTTTGTCTGTGCTGCCAGACCCATTAAAAGCCATTTGTAGTCTCTCCCTCTCTGTTTTGTCTTCTTCCTGAATGTCTTTGATGGTGGTACACCATAAGAAATCACTTTGAAGTCAACAAGCACCACACATGTAATTGGAGGATAAATAGTAAAAGACATAACTAATGAGCCGATCTAACAACACCATCAATAATGCTACAAGGACAGCTTGAACTGAGAAGTAATTATTTCTACAGTATATATTAGGCTTAAATTTATTTCTACGATGGGCATGATGCGATAATTACATTACTAGTCCTGACAAGACTAATTCGCTGTCTCTTAATTTGCAATGTAAGATTTTTAGGGTGTACTGAAAGTAACTGAATAATGAAGAAAATGTTAAGTGACAAATATAAAATCATGATGGCAAATATTTCTAAATTCTTGACAGGAAATTTAGCCTTTTTATATACACTGTTTTACTGATAAATGACATTCAGTGGGAGTCAAGTCAAGCTGGTTGCGGCATAAAACTGTCAGAAAGCATATCAATAACTTTTTGTTTGTCACTATATTTCAATGCCTGTTTTCCACAATCTTTCCACAAGGCATATTCTGTAATGAAAAGCACCTCAATTATGTTATTTTCTGACTCAAAGGAAATCCATTTAGCAAAATGTACACACAGGAAGCACAACACCATTAACCAGGTATTCTGTGACGAAGGTTGTGCTCAGAGCCATTAACTCTACATATTACTGCCATATATCTATAGGAACCACTGACATTTCCATTTAAGCTATATATAGTGCATGCAAAATGTCATCCCTAATCTCTTAAAGGGTCAGGGGTGTAAAGTTCATTGCATAATGCTTATTTATAAATACTGTTTAATGTTCATATAGTTTGGGAGCTGTATGTGTTACAGGTAATAGAATGAATTGAGCAAAGCTGAGGTTGCACCTCTTGTGTGACCTAATGTTCTTTTCCTTCATCCACATTCATGTTTGATCTTGCCAGGCTCCTTTCATGCTCTGCTTTCCAATTTTCACATATCTAAAAGAGAATATATTGTTTGATTCACACCCACCCATCACAACAATGATGGCTGATCATTGACAATGTCATAATGATTTTAGCAGGATTTTGCCATTAACATAAAATGCTAAATATTTTTAGTTTATTTTTTGGTTGCACGACCAACTTTTAAACTATTTTGCAACTACTTTGCAACATTTTCACGGTAGGTTGGTGATGGCATTGAATCCTCCTAATTCTTCTCCTGACCTGAGATAATAAAATTAGCATGTACATATTTTCTTTTCAGCCCCCAGTTTCACGAATATATGTAATATGTATGTAATTTCATAACTGTGACTAGTAAGTGAACATCTTATGTTAGTCTAAATGGAACAGACCAATGTTAGCTGTCACTGTTAGCCACTATGCTAGTAACAATCGGTCAAGGTCATAAATTGAGCATATTGATCATAAAACTTACATTTAGTTGTTATTTAGTCCTGAAGAGATGTTTACATATAGCCCACAGGACAAATTAATAACTGAATTTAACACTTGATTCTTAATGTGTTGTTACCTGGATGATCATCAGCTGTTTTTTTGTTTTGTGATAGTTGTTCATGAGTCCATTGTTACCTGTCCTTTTCACAATAAGGAAGAAAAGATCTGTTGTTATTTCAGTTGTCAGAACTATGATAATATACTCAGGTACTGCACATTATTTGGTTTTCCTATGCTTTGTCGTGCCACAGGCTGGTAAAAGCTATGTACCTGTATAAAAAGTGGAAACTGAAATTTCAGTTCTAACCATCACATAGCCAGAAAAAAAAAAGGCTTAAAAGCTTACCTTTGAGCAATTTATTAAAATGATGGCTATGAACTATGAGTCATGCTATTACAGGACAGACTAAATGTTGTGATAATGAATAGCCATTTCATTCTCAGAGATTTATTTTGCTTTCACACTTTGATTTAAAGTTTCTTTAAATACTTTTTCACTAAAATGGGTAATAACAGTCTCTTTCACTTCATAGGCGCAGGTACAAAATAATGAAAAGTGACTTTGGCCAGTATGCATCACATTAGAAATTTTATAGGTGTAATTACTGGATGATGACACATTTCGTCCCTCATGTCTTTGTGAAGATGTGCCAGTTTGTATGCAGCTTTGGCCATGTAAGGTCATCCAGATAGATTAAGTGGAAAATGACTCGAGCCGTCCATTTGGTTTAAGAAAGCTGTTGGCTTTAGAGATTAGATTTCTTAAAACGTTTAAATGGTCAATGATTGTAATCATGGTTATGTAGGACAAAAGGTATGTTTGTTGTTTGTTGTTGGTTATTTACACACACTGTATGAGTAATTTTTCTCTTTCCCTTGATCCTCTCAGTGTTTCTCAAACTTTTTCACTTTAAAGGTAGGGAAGGGTTCCAAGCCCCACCTGTCCCCAATCGCCCCAACAAAATTGTAATAAACTAGGCTTTTAGTTTAACTGTTAAAATTTATTAAAATATAGTTTATTAACATAACATTTTAAAAACATAACATAATGTTAAATAACAGCATTAAAAACTTTAAAATAGAGAAAATAAAAGTGCAATTATATTATCACTTTGTATGAAAAGACTTTGTTCAAAAGTAAATAAAAATAATTAGGAATTAGCCCTTTCGTGCGTGAGTTTAAATTAAAATATTCTAGCTGAGTTTTTTGTTTCCCTTTATTGTTTCCATGGCGACGCCTCATGCTTGTCACGTCACACACCGCAGCTACAATAACACAGTATGACCGATGTATCGCTTTTATTTAGTTTCTCCTTTTTTAAAATATTCACAAACTTGCTTACCATGTCATCAACTATCAGATATCCCGATTCTCAAATATGTGTAAGTGAGTGTGTTTTGTCGTTTAAAAACCTATTTAAATGATCTTGATTTATAACGCGAAATGGGCGCCTGTCCTGTCAGTCGGATTTACAGCACGTGAATTCATCAGTTTCTCCCGAGATCCATGTAAGTGGCCGGTGATCTGGGAGAAAAATAGAGTAAACTTTTTAGTTACTTACACTTTGTGTATCTGATATGAATAAAACAAGTCGGCAAATTATATTTGAATTGATTGTTATTGCTGCTTCCAAAGACATCAGTGTGTATTTTACAAGCTCTTAATGTATTGTTTTACTAGTACTTATGGATTTTTAAATGTCTGAAACCTAAAATAAACATTATGTTGTTGAAAACACTGCATAGTTGTGATAAATGACACTGCCAAAAGCGCGAAAGCACGGTTTGAATCTGGCAGTTATGTGACATCGCTGAACGTTCTAAATCCCATATGTGGGACCGTACCGATCAAAAGGTTAATAAAGATGGGCGCAAAAAAAGATGTGCACAAAAATGACCAAATTTCCTCCCGTTTGTCGCGCCCCACTTGTCATGTCTCTATTCCCCAGTGGGGTGCGCCCCAAACTTTGAGAAACGCTGTATTACGCAGTGCATCTTTGTTCATTAATAACCTCTTAAAGATGCTGTTTTTATCTTGGACTTTGCCCAAAGCCATTGGTAACGTAAAAGAAATAATACAAACCAGGGGCTTGAGTGCTGTTTTTTTGTTCTTGAGTGCTGTTTTCATTTTGTCAATGTTAATGCTAATCTCTACTTTTATTAAACTTCCAGAGCTCAAATCATAATAGTGTTCAAGAGCATGTCTGCCAAATCATGCTAAACTATATTTCCAATGGACAAAAGCAGAAAACAAAAACAGCTCAGAGCTTCACAATCAATAAGGTCCTGTTCATGGAATCTCTCATCCTCAGTTTTTCTTTCATTTGTGCTGGTGCCACTGCACATAATAGACTCGTGTCATGTATCAATCTTTCAGAAAGGCAATCGAGGTAATTGTTTTGGTTATCTTTGCAAACTGGAAATAATTCCTTTGCTGCTCATTCATTCTAAATGTATGGGATGGATAATCTGCGTTATTTCTATTAAATCTGATGTCTTATGAAACCATATAGTAACCATAGAAATCCTTCTTTATTCCTTGCAATGAAGAGACAGGAAATGAAGAGCAATGAAGAGACAGGAAATTTAACTGCTAACATTTTAATTCCTCAATTATGTCTGTTAAAATAATAAAATAATTTTGGCTCTCCAGCAGGTTCAGCTCTGGAATGAGTGAAATCAGTCGCATGCATCACAGGAGCATCTGTTGAGTCAGAGACAGAAGGTTCATCAAGGTAACATTCAGTTCTGACAGGAACAAGATTCACTCCTACAGTGTTTTACTCTGACACACACTAGAATAAAGATTACTTGTGATTCAGCGGAACGGTATTGTCAAATACATCAGTGCACAGAGACAAACCACTTTCCTGTACACTAAAAGCTGAACTTTATCATAGTGTAATAACACTCTGAGTTTCAGGCATGAAAAGGATGCATTTTGTCATTTTCTTCCTTAATGGGATCCATTATTTTCTTTTAAGAAGCAAAAACAAGACATTTTCTATTCAAGTCCAATTTCTATTATTTAGCTAGTTTTTAATTTTCTTATTTCCTTCAATTTAGGATACTGGTCACTTCTGGTGAAATTTGCTTAGTTGGGAATTTATGGACCCTCTTTTAGGTCCTTAGACATCCACTGGTCTACTGTCTGACCATGCATGTACAAGTTGACACTAACTTTCAGATAAATCAGTCAGAGAATATTTATTAAAAAAAAAATGTTGACATCCTGATAACTGCATGACCAAAACACAGTGCAGCAAAAAGCAAAGTTCAGGCCATCTCAATTTGGAATGAACTTTGACCTCCATCTGGTGAGAGAAGCCTCTCTTTGAAAGCACTAATAGGATCCTCTCCTCCTGCTGTGATGTAATTGCAAACCCACTCCACTCATTAAGTCGAGGATGTCTTTCAAAAACTCATGGAGTGTTTCATGAATAGGACAATTAATTAATTGAATGACGATTCAAACTCAAGTCTTCTTGATATTACAGGCCTTTGTACATACATTATATATATATATATATATATATACAGGTGCTGGTCATATAATTAGAATATCATCAAAAAGTTCATTTTTTTATTATAAATTATTTTTAAAAATGAAACTTTCATATATTCTAGATTCCCTACATGTAAAGTAAAACATTTCAAAAGTTTTTTTTTTAAATTTTGATGATTAGAGCGTACAGCTCATGAAAGTCCAAAATCCAGTATTTCAAAATATTAGAATATTTCCTAAGATCAATCAAAAAATGGATTTGCAAAACAGAAAAGTTCAAGTTCTTTAAAGTATGTTCTTTTGTGCACTCAATATTTGATCGGCAGGACATATTACAGCAAATGACTTGCTCCTAGCCCAAATTACTGCATCAGTGAAGTGTGGCATGGAAGTGATCAGCCTGTGGCACTGCTGAGGCACTATTGAGCCTTCAGATCATCTGTATATTGTTGGATCGACTGTTTCTCATCTTTCTCTTGAAAATATCCCATAGATTCAGGTCAGGCATATTGGCTGGCCAATAAAGCACAGTAATATCATGCTCAGCAAACCACTTGGAAGTGGTTTTTGCACTGTGGGCAGATGCTAAAGTCCTGCTGGAAAAGGAAATCAGCATCTCCATAAAGCTTGTCAGCAGATGGAAGCATAAAGTGCTCCAAAATCTCCTGGAAGATGGCTGCATTGACTTTGCACTTGATAAAACACAATGGACCAACACCAGCAGACGTCACGGCCCCCCCAAATCATTATTGACTTCAGAAACTTCACACTAGACTTCAAGCAGCTTGGATTCTGTGCCTCTCCAGTCTTCCTTCAGACTCTGGGACCATGATTTCAACATGAAATGCAAAATTTACTTTTATCTGAAAAGAGGACTTTCGACCACTGTTCACTGTCTAGTTCTTTTTCTCCTTAGCCCAGGTAAGATGCTTCTGACGTTGTCTCTGGTTCAGAAGTGGCTTGGTAGTCCTTTTCCTGAAGATGTCTGAGTGTGGTGACTCTTGATGCGCTGACTCCGGCTTCATTCTACTCAATGTGAAGCTCTCCCAAGTGTTTGAATCGGCTTTACTTGACAGTATTCTCAAGCTTGCGGTCATCCCTGTTGCTTGTGCACCTTTGCCTACCCAATTTCGTCCTTCCAGTCAACTTTGCATTTAATATGCTTTGATACATCACTCTGTAAACAGCCACCCCATTCAGTAATGACCTTCTGTGACTTACTCTCTTTGTGGAGGGTGTCAATGATTGTCTCCTGGACCATTGTCAAGTCAGCAGTCTTCCCCATTAGTGTGGTTTCAAAGAACAAAAGATACCCGGATTTTATACTGTAGGGATGGTCATTTAATGAAACTCAAATGTAAATATTCTAATATTTTAAGATACTGGATTTTGGACTTTCATTAGCTGTACGCTCTAATCAACAAATTAAAAAAAAAAACTTTTGAAATGTTTTACTTTACATGTAGGGAATCTAGAATATATGAAAGTTTCATTTTTTAAAATAATTTACAATAACTTTTTCACGATATTCTAATTATATGACCAGCACCTGTATATATATATATATATATATATATATATATATATATTTTTTTTTTAATATAGGCTATACAGGCAGTCAAAAGTTTGGAATAATTCATTTTTTTTTATGTTTTTAAAACAAGTCTCAAAACAGATTTCCTTATATACATAATTATGCAGGAAATCTGGGATTATTAGTAGAAATTGATTCGAATATACAATAAATATTACTATACATTAAGTCCTTATTAGCAGGGGTGCACATAACTTTTGTGGTCTGGTTCTCAAGGGAGTACCTGGAGATGTTGCTTGGTACTCGCACTTTACACGACATGCTTATCCTAAAATCTGTCCTCATCACTTTCCTCCTGACTGCTCTCCTCACTATCTTCTTTTCTCTTGAACATGGTAGATGATGATAATGATTTTTTTTTTTAATGACACAGACAACAGCAAAGGCTGCTGTCACTTTAAGAAGGAAAGCACGGACCGAATAACTGACACACATCCGGTTTCTTTCTCAACTGTTCACTTATGACATAACCGAGAGAATACTTACCGAGACGGATATTTTGACATAATTTTGTGTATGTGTCCGTTAAAGCGCAAGTAAACGCGAAAGAGGAATTAATTCGGTGTTTGAGCGCTGTCTCTCTCTCACTCGCGTGCGCGCGTTTGGGGGGTGTGAGGCTGTGCGCACAGATAACAGCCCGCGAGTCCCGTTTTTCGCTTCTTCTTCCGCTTTTTAAATCGTTTGAATGTGTTAATTGGCGAGACAAAACACGTCCAAATGATAAACTTTTACTCTATGATGGTTAAATTTAGCAGTTAATCGGCGAATCACATGCGTGCCGAACCGTTGGACCTTATCCGTACGGATCACGGATTAACTGCGATCCGTTGCACACGGTACACCTAATAATTAAGGAACACACTTAAACGTGTCCCTGTGAAGTGGTCCTCAAAAATGTTGGTACTCAAAAGAGCTTCAACTCTTCAACTGCGCATCGTATTTTTTTTATTTTTTTTACCGCGCATGCGTACCTGCATACCACTTATGTGCACCACTGCTTATTAGGCTATTATATTGTACTAGGGCCTACACTGTATTAAAATCCAAGGAGTACCATGCTTCATCTTGTTTGGAGCAACAGTATAAATGCTTGGAAATACACTGTTCAGGGCAGGCATAACATTATGACCACCTTCCTAATATTGTGTTGGTCCCCCTTTTGCTGCCAAAACAGCCCTGACCAGTGTTGCCAACTGCTTTCAATTAAAAGTAGCTAAAACTGGTAGCTAAATGCCACATCATAATGGCAAATTCATTGATCTATATAAACATGAATATAGATCAGTGGGCAAATTAAGAATCTAGATAAGGTTTGTCCAAGAAGTTGCTAGATTTGTCCCTAAACTTTTGAAAAAAGTCTCAAAAGGGGCAGGGAAGTCACTAAATCTAGTGAGAAAATCCCTAAATTGGCAATACTGGCCCTGACCCATCGAGGCATGGACTCCACTAGACCCCTGAAGGTGTGCTGTGGTATTTGGCACCAAGATGTTGGCAGCAGATCCTGTAAGTTCTGTGTGTTTACGAGGTGGGGCCTCCGTGGATCGGACTTGTTTGTTCAGCACAACCCACAGATGTTTGATTGGATTGAGATCTGGGGAACTTAGAGGCCAAGTCAACACCTCAAACTCATTGTTGTGCTCCTCAAACCATTCCTGAACCATTTTTGCTTTGTGGCAGGGCGCATTATCCTGCTGAAAGAGGCCACAGCCACCAGGGTATACAGTTTCCATGAAAGGGTGTATGTACATGGTCAGCAACAATACTTTGGTAGGTGGTACGCGTCAAAGTAACATCCACATGGATGGCAGGACCATTATCCCAGCAGAACATTGCCCAAAGCATCGCACTGCCTCCGCCGGTTAGCCTTCTTCCAATAGTGCATCCTGTTGCCATGTGTTCCCCAGGTAAGCAACGCACACACACCCGGCCATCCATGTGATGTCAAAGAAAACGTGATTTATCAGACCAGGCCACCTTCTTCCATTGCTCTGTGGTGCAGTTTTGATGCCCACTGCTGGTGCTTTCGGCGGTGGACAGGGGTCAGCATGGGCACCCTGTACGCAACAAACTGCGATGCACTGTATATTCTGACACCTTACTATCAGAACCAGCATTAACTTCTTGAGCAATTTGAGCTACAGTAGCTCGTCTGTTGGATCGGACCACACAGGCCAGCCTTCGCTCCCCACGTGCATCAATGTGCCTTGGCCGCCAATGACCCTGTCGCTGATTCAGCACTGTTCCTTCCTTGGACCACTTTTGATAAATACTGACCACTGCAGACCGGGAACACCCCACAAGAACTGCAGTTTTGGAGATGCTCTGACCCAGTCGTCTAGCCATCACAATTTGGCCCTTGTCAAACTCGCTCAAATCTTAAGCTTGCCAATTTCTCCTGCCTCTAACACATCAACTTTGAGGACAAAATGTTCACTTGCTGCCTAATATATCTCACCCACTAACAGGTGCCATGATGACGAGATATTCAGTGTTATTCACTTCTCTGTTATTTGAATAAGTTGTGAAGCAGGATATTATTTCCTGATGTATTTTTGTTGACCAACATCCACTTTAGACTATTGGAGATATTGGAAACCTTTAAAAGGCTACAGTTCAGACAGGTCAGCCCTTTTACTGGCATTAAAGTTTTCACAGGCTATCAATGTCATTTATTGTTGAGCTAATTATTAATTTAATCAACGTTTATCATTACGTGCTGTTAATAATACGTGCTGCTGAATCATTTACAGCACTGTACGAATAAAAAATAAAATTCTGTAACAAAATGAATTACATAACCAGAGCGAATAACTGCACTGATCACGTGACCCAGCACGCCCCTGCCTAATCGCCAATCCACTCCATCCCCTTACACGGACACAGTGATTGGCGTAGAAAGGTTTTGTTGCTATAACCCAAATGTTTGACAGTAAGAGAGAGCTGTTCACTCTTCTGTAATCTTGGGCACGCGATATCTCACCGTCAGTCAAATCCTGAGTACGCATGGCTTCACACAAGCAGAAAGACAGTTTAGCCGGCTTCCAGCCGGCCTTTAAATCGTTTGCCACAGATGCGATCCACGTTGGTTCAGAGCCGGAGCAGTGGAACTCTATGGCCGTAGTGCCTCCCATTTCATTGTCTACCACCTTTAAACAGCATAGTCCGGGAAAACATGCAGTAAGTTGTAAGGGTTTGACATTAAGAATATATTAAGTGCTGTTTCGTATTAGTCCGACATTTGAGTATGTAGATTGTGATATGTTGTTATAAACATAACGGTGCGTGTACTGGTCGAGTGACTGATTTGCGCTATTTCCATTTAAATGGATGTGATGTGAAATAAACAATGGCAGGACTTTGTGTGTAAGAAAAGTATAAATACCAGTCTAAACTGGCTTACTGGTTTTAGATGGTCTTCCAGGCTGGTTTGCTGGCTGGTTTAGAGGGGATTGGCACTTTTCAGCTCATCCAGACCCAAGACCAACAAACCTTAGGCTGGCTTAAGTTTTTGTTTTTGTAAAGAAAATAGAACCTGTTGGAAAGATCTTAATCACAAGCCCGTCCTATTTGTGTAAACTGGATGATTTAAAATAAACTTGACATATAACAACAATATGGGTTGAGGTCAAATACTTCATTATTATGCTTAATTCTTCCTCTGAAAAAAACCGCTGGTTAAGTTAAGTTTAAAATGGTCTTAGCTTATTTAAACTGGTCTCCCAGCCCCAAACCTCTCAACCAGTCAACAGATAATATTATTTTGGATACTTTTTAGTAAGGTTGGTTACCTGTTACATCAGCAAAGATGCTTCAAGTTGACTGAATATTTACTCAACCATGAGTCATGAGAACAGCCAGGTCAGTGGGGTTGAAGTAAAAGAACATGTTTGCTTGTGGGCTGTCTCTAAAGACACCACAAACTAATAGTACCAACTGTACTTGACGGTTTTAACCTATGAATATGATATCTATATAAATTTACATCTTCATTGTAGTTTTTTATTTTCTTTATTGCTCGCTTACAGATTTGACATTTTATTTGCACAATTCAAATCATGTTTGTATGCAAAGAATTTTGAATTCAGCGTTTTTTTTCCCCCCCTCTCTCTCTAATGTTTTATCTGCCAGGGTTTTGAGTACAGCAGGTGTAGAAATCCCACAAGAAACTGTCTTGAGAGAGCAGTTGCTGCTTTGGATCGTGCACAATACTGTGAGTCCATCACAAATACAAAATCATGAATATAATATTTACAAATGACATTGCCATAAACCTAAAGCTCTGACTTTTACTAATAGGTCTTGCACTTGCCTCTGGATCTGCTGCAACTTTTACCGTTACGCATCTTTTTAAGGCCGGAGATGGAATTTTGTGCATGAATGATGTTTATGGAGGTGAGTTACCGCTCCTAATAATAAATAATACAATTAAACTATTGCACTTGATAGAAAAGAGAGTAAAAATCTGAGATTTAGCTGAGCGAGATACTGAGTCTCTCACATTTTTCCCCACCAGGAACTAACCAATATTTCAGAAAAATAGCTACGGAATATGGCCTTGATGTCACTTTTGTTGACCTCACGAAGCTAGAAGAGCTAAAAGCAGCTCTAAAACCAAATACAAAGGTACATCTAGTAGTGAAAGCAGATTTTTTTAAAGAATGTGATCAGGTTTTAAATGTTCCTTTTGTTTTTTTTGCCAGTAGCTCTGCCTCTGACAAAATTACAGTGGGAAAGTGGGTGGATGGGGAAATATTTGCTCACACGATTAAACCTGACAGCATATATGTTAATTAGCTCTGGGAAGTACTACTCTAACTAAAATTGGGTAGTAAATATTCCCGTTTTTACAGATGCTATGGATTGAAACGCCCACAAACCCTACTATGAAGGTTGTGGACATTCAGGGTTGTGCAGATATTGTCCATGAGCACAACAAGGATGCACTTGTTGTTGTGGACAACACTTTCATGTCAGCCTACTTCCAGGTATACACATTTATTTTGATGGTCTTTTAATGATTTGGAGCAGAACATTAAGGACATGAAAGACAGTTTAATGGTGAGTTAACTATGTTAAAAGTACATTTTATTAAGCATTGCATACAATACTTATTTCATAAAAAAAGTCAGTGCAAGGATTTCCGTTATACAGAAACTAGGTGTTCATTTAAATATTTCACAATTTTTCTCATCCCTGGAATAGCGACCCCTTGCACTTGGAGCAGACATCTGCATGTACTCTGCAACAAAATACATGAATGGTAAAAACACATAAAAAATAGATATAAATCTTTTATACAATTGAAAATTTGGTTGATCAAAGTTAGAATTTCCTGTATAATTCTAGGACACACTGATGTTGTCCTGGGCTTGATTTCTCTCAACCGTGGGGACCTCTATGAACGGCTGAAGTTTTTGCAGAGTGGTAAGGCTCTACCTAATCTAAACAGAAACCTTTAAAGTTTATATTTGGTAATCTGTCTGATAACATCCTTATTTTCAGCAAACAGCTCTTTCCTTTATGGCATGACTTTGTGACTCAAGATCAAAAGGGCTGTAGTGTATTTCGCAAGCAGTTTATAGCATATTATTTATGAAAAGAAGTTTATTACCGGATAAAATAAAGCCAAATTACCAAAGAGTGTTAAAGGTTCAGTTCAATGTTATAATGTACATAAATATGCAGAACTTGTTGTGTTTTAACATGCCAGAGAGAAGCACCGGGTGTAATCTTCAAATATAACTCTGCGAACAAGGAATTCTAGCAATTCCTTGTTCGCAAGTTCTTTTATCTACCCTATTGGGGGTCTTTTGTAAGGAACAAGAAAAATGCCTTTCATTCACTTGAAAAGAAAGTTACTTGTCTTCAGGTGGAGGTAATATTCTGTTTTAATATCTGCTGGTGATATTTCCCTTTTGTTATTGCCTGTAGTCTTATTGCTAAGCTGTTATGTAAAATGTAATTTATGCAAATGTACTTGCACTCCCTCTTGGTTTTGAAGTACATAGCTCAGAGAAGGTGTCAGGAAAAACTTTTTTAAATCCTTGTCTTATCCTTGTATGTATAATTTGAGCAAGCTGTAATTATATCAACTTCAGCACACACCTCCCAACTGTTATACTCCTGATGTGATGATTAACCTTGTGCTTTCCTTTAGGTACATTATAGAAATATATCACATTGCAGATTCGTCCCTGACTTAACACTGAAAATGAGCTTGAGTCATTTGCATAGCAGAAGTAGAAGGTTCATTTTCATCTCTGTACCCCTATCTTCAATTCAGAGCTTGGTGCCGTTCCCTCTCCATTTGACTGTTATATGTGCAGCCGGGGTCTGAAGACACTGCACCTGAGAATGAAGCAGCACTTTAAAAACGCACTGGCTGCGGCACAGTTTCTAGAGGCCGACCCAAGAGTGGAAAAAGTCGTCTTCCCAGGTGTCTATGATTTTATTGTCACATTACATAGAAGTGTATGTTGGGCAAATTTGACATATGTTGGGAATTGCTCAAATAACCCATCTGAATATAAGATTTAAAAAAAAGGAATACAATGGTAAATGTTTAGTTGAGTTGATAATACTGTATGGGTATGATATAAAAATTTCAAACATGCAGATTTGGTGCTCAAGTAACATTTCATATTATCATCACAGATGAAAGCGGGATTGCTGCTTAATAATAAATGTATCAATTTCCACAAAAATATTAAGTACTTTACTATCACTTTTAATTAGTTTAATCTGTTCTTGCTGAATAAAAGAATTTAATTAAAAAATCTTACTGATCCCAAACTTTTGAATGGTAGTATAGGGAATTCGTTGGTATAACACCTGTAGGCAACCTTGAATTTTATTGTTCAAAATCAACTGATATTGAGAGATTCCAGTCAGACTTCCTTGACTCTTGATCATATTTTTTTTTTTTACTTCAGGTCTTCCATCTCACCCTCAGTATGAGCTGACGAAGAGACAGTGCACAGGCTGTCCTGGGATGATTACTTTCTACATTAAAGGAAAACTGGAGCATGCCTCAACTTTCCTCAGCAATCTGAAGGTGCTTTGAAGCTTCATATTGTTTGAAAATATTTTACATCTTAAAATTTTAATGAAACTATGTTGTAATTTGCATTTCAGTTGTTTGCGCTTGCTGAAAGTCTTGGTGGTTTTGAGAGTCTAGCAGAGCACCCGTAAGTACTGAGCACACTACTAGCCAAATCCGCTGACTGAGGGAAAAGGTTTGATATAGAAAAAAAACCCCATTGAGTATATTCAGGTTTATTTATTTTTTTATTTTTTTTTGGTTGTTTATGAAACGCATATACTAAGTATGCTTGGTTGTAATAAATGTCTAAGCACTAAAAAAAATCATTCAAGAGGGCTTTTTTTGTATGGCCACAAGGGGGCGCAAGCACTTTAATGTTGTGCTAAGAGGAAAATGCAGAAACAACACTTTTGTTGTCTGAGCAGTTTGCGTCATTGTAGAACATTATTCAGCAGCAGCTAATGGAATATTTCTTTAGGCTATTCTGTAGTCAACCTTTAATATAAAAACAGAGTTAATGTTAATCACCAGAGGGCTTTTGAATCATCATTGTGACAGATTAATGATACTTACGGTTCACATGTAATCCACTAAAATGCGAGTGATAACGTCACAGAATTATCTCTTGATAAATCTTTATTGAAATCACACCTGCACCAATGTTACCATGATTTATCCTGGAAAACAGATCTGGATCAATCAAAAACTTGTTTTGAGGAGACAATTTATCAGCCTCTGTTTCCCATGGTGCACTTTTCTTTTCCAGAGCGATTATGACTCATGCTTCAGTACCTGAGAATGAGAGGAAAGAACTGGGCATCAGTGATACTCTCATTCGTCTGTCGGTGGGTCTGGAGGATGAGGAAGATATTATTGCAGACCTAGACCAAGCCCTCGATGCTGCAGTGAGTGTTTCACAACACATTTGTATGTACATACATACATACGCACACACACACACACACACACACACACATATATACACACACAAACACAAACGTGGACAAAATTGTTGGTATCCTTGATTAAAAAAAGCTTCACAAAATAGAAAGTGGCTGTAAGAAAATAGCTGAAGCATTGAAAATCCCCATTTCCACTATCAGGGCAATAATTAAGAAGTTCCAATCAACTAAAGATGTTACAAATCTGCCTGGAAGAGGACGTGTCTAAATCATCCTAATGCGCTGTGAGGAGGAAAATTTGAGTGGACAAAAACTCTCCAAAGATCACAGCTCGAGAACTGAAGAGATTAGTTGAGTCTTGAGTCTCAGAAAGCCTAAAAAAAAAAGATCAAACAGCACCTACATCCCCACAAGTTGTTCGGGAGGGTTTCAAGAAAAATCCTCTGCTCTCATCTAGAAACAATATCCAGCATATTCAGCTGTCAGACAAGACTGGAACTTTAAACGGGACCGGCTTTTATGGTCAGATGAAACTAAAAAAAGAGCTTTTTGGCAGCAAACCCACCAGATGGGTTTGGTGCACACATGGATAAAAAGTACCCCATGCCCACGGTTAAATATACTGCTGGATCTTTAATGTTGTGGGCCTATTTTTCTGCTGGAGGTCCTGGACATCTTGTTCAGATACTGATTCAGGATAATGATCCAAAACAAACATCAAAACCAACACAAAAATGTGTCACTGAGCACAAAATGAAGCTTCTGCCTTGGCCATCCCAGTCCCCTGACCTGAACCCTAAAGAAAATGAGTGGGGTGAACTGAAGAGAAGAAGCACCAACATGGAGCTGGGAATCTGAAGGATCTGGAGAGATTCTGCATGAAGGAATGGTTTCTGATCTCTTGTCAGGTGTTCTCCAAACTCAACAGGCATTATAGGTGAAGACTCAGAGCTGTTATCTTGGCAAAAGGAGGTTGCAAAAAGTATTGAATAGAAGGGTGCCAATAATTGTGGCCAACGTGTTACGGAGAAAAACATTTATTTCATAATGTGATCCCCCCCCCCCCCCCCCCCACACACACACACACACTTACACACTTTCAATTCTTTTCCTTCAATGAAAGGTTAGATTTTGGCTAATTTTATGAATTAAACATCAAAAGGATAAACAATGCAGATTTATTTTTACAGTCATCTTTGATCATATTTATCAAGGGTACCAACAATTTTGTCCACATCTGTATCTGTATATATATATATATATACACACACACACATATAATATCGTGTGTGTGTGTATATATATATATATATGTATATATATATATATATATATATATATATATATATATATATTTATATATAAAATATGTGTATATATATATATATATATAATTATATATAATTATATAATTATATATAAAATATGTATGTATATATATATATATATATATATATATATATATATATATATATATACATATTTTATATATAATTATATATAAAATATGTATATATATATATATATATATATATATATATATATATTATATATACAGCTTGAATAACAGTGTAAATTTGCTGTCCCCTCAAAATAACTCAACACACAGTCATTAATGTCTAAACCGCTGGCAACAAAAGTGAGTACACCCCTAAGTGAAAATGTTCAAATTGGGCCCAATTAGCCATTTTCTCTCCCCGGTGTCATGTTTGGTGTTATCGCTCTCACTCTCTCATACTGGTCACTGGAAGTTCAACATGGCACCTCATGGCAAAGAACTCTCTGAGGATCTGAAAAAAAGAATTTTTGCTCCACATAAAGATGGCATAGGCTATAAGAAGATTGCCAAGACCCTGAAACTGAGCTGCAGCACGGTGGCCAAGACCATACAGTGGTTTAACAGGACAGCTTCCACTCAGAGCAGGCCTCGCCATGGTCGACCAAAGAAGTTGTGCATGTGCTCAGCGTCATATACAGAGGTTGTGTTTGGGAAATAGACGTATGAGTGCTGCCAGCATAAAGGAGGTTGAAGGTTAAAGGAGATTAAAGGTTAAAAGATAGACTTATTTGGTTCAGGTGGGGTCAAGCGTGTGTGGCGGCAACCAGGTGAGGAGTACAAAGACAAGTGTGTCTTGCCTACAGTCAAGCATGGTGGTGGGAGTGTCATGGTCTGGGGCTGCATGAGAGCTGCCGGCACTGGGGAGCTACAGTTCATTGAGGGAACCATTAATGTCAACATGTACTGTGACATACTGAAGCAGAGCATGATCCCCTCCCTTCGGAGACTGGGCCGCAGGGCAGTATTCCAACATGATAACGACCCCAAACAGCTGAGGGTAAAGGTGATGGACTTACCAAACATGTCTCCAGACCTAAACCCTATTGAGCATCTGTGGGGCATCCTTAAATGGAAGGTGGAGGAGCGCAAGGTCTCTAACATCCACCAGCTCTGTGATGTCGTCAAGGAGGAGTGGAAGAGGACTCCAGTGGCAACCTGTGAAGCTCTGGTGAACTCCATGCCCAAGAGGGTTAAGGCAGTGCTGGAAAATAATGGTGGCCGCACAAAATATTGACACTTTGGCCCAATTTGGACATTTTCATTTAGGGGTGTACTCACTTTTGTGGCTAGCGGTTTAGACATTAATGGCTGTGTGTTGAGTTATTTTGAGGGGACAGCAAATTTACACTGTTATACAAGCTGTACACTCAATACTTTACATTGTAGCAAAGTGTCATTTCTTCAGTGTTGTCACATGAAAAGATATAATAAAATATTTATAAAAATGTGAAGGGTGTACTCACTTCTGTGAGATACTGTATGTACATGTCTAAACAAACACTTTCAGTCTCACTGGTCCCAAATAGATCTACAGATGCACTGGGCATTATGATATTGAAGTTATCTTCATGCTAAATGCATTATACGTAATTGCATTTCTATTTGCAGAGCTTCATTTTCTGACCAAAGGTGCTTTCACATGTTTAATGGTGCATACTCATGTAAATTGATTTTATTCCCTAAAATATGGCATTTTTTTTAAGCGTGTGTCAACAGCGAGATCGTTTCAGCCCATAAAGTTCAGCGATCCATCTCTGAGAGCACAGGCCATTTCCCCTCTCTCTAAAGTGCACAGAAAAATTAGTCTCCAGGAAATAAAGACAAATCAGCTCAGGTCAGAGTCTGAGAATTATTCCCATAGAAACGTATTTGTGAGGAGAAAGCTAGGAGTTTGTGTGCTCTGCGTTGGCTTTGCTCTGTGCAGTTTCTCTGGAAGCCTGTTCACTCTATTGGATGCAGTGTTTAAGCGTGATATCGCAGCGTTGCAGACGTGTGAGCGGATGCTTATTAGAAAACAAAGGTGCACCAGTATAGGTTGCTCAGATTTGAAAACAGGTACACCATGCACCCTATTATTCCGAAAGCCTAATGATCATGTCTCAGAGGCCCTTTTCTTCTGTCAGAAATTCAGTGCCAGCCCTGCAGTTCCATATGCTTTGCTGCTCATCTGAAGAGAATAGAAATGAAATCATGACATGTATCCAATTGATATCTGAAATCCCTCTGAGATCATTACAATAGGAGCTTTTGTGATTTGCGGTGTGTTTTAAGTTGATGACACATGTTCTGATGGGGTGAATTCCATTAGGTCTTGGCACACAGTTTTCCTTTGAGAGTTATAGATCTTCTGTTTCCTCCATTCTTTCTGAAAACCGTAGGTTAATTATCTGCAATTATATGAGGTTAAGAGCTGTCATTTTTTTTTTTTTTTTTTTTTTTAAGATTAAATATGCTAATGTTCACAGCATTTATTGAACCGCTCTCTGCGGTGAGCCTCAAATTGCTGCCTCTGTGTCCGGGTGCTGTTTCAACCAGTTGGCAGAAACTGGGGCTCTCCGTATCAGCTAGCTAGTGAACTAAGGACAAACCTTGACCTTATAGGGTGATATAATCAGTTATATTGATTATATCAGGGGTGCCTAATCTTGTTCCTGGAGATCTACCTTCCTGCAATGTTCAGCTCTAAATCAGATCAAACATTGTTGCAGACCAAATACACCCCTTTGTGACAATGGTGTTCCCTGGTGGAAGTGACCTCTTTCAGCAGGTTAAGGCAGCCTGCCACACTGCTCAGAATGTTCAGGAATGGTTTGAGGAACATGATGAAGAGTTCAAGGTGTTGCCCTGGCCTCCAAAAGTCACCAGATCTCAATCCAGTTGAGCATCTGTGGGATGTGCTGAACCAACAAGTTCGATCCACAGCGGCTCCACCTTGCAACCTACAGGACCCGAATGATCTGCTGCTATACAGTCTATATAAGACTGTATAATAATTAAATCAAATAAATGCACAATTGCTGAGCATAAGAGACTTTTTCAGAAACATTAAAAAAATCTTACCAACCCCAAACTTTTAAATAGTAGTGTAGTATAGTGTTTTTTTTTTTTCATTTATATTCATCTATAAACCCTATTAAAATTTGATTGCCTTGTTAAAACCAAGATATTTTTCTGTTCAATATTTAATTAATCTAATGTCATGCAACCTGTTTCTTTTTTAAAACAGCATCCAAAAAAGTAAGAGGCTGATCAAGATCAATCAGGAACAGCAGTGATGCCACATGTGGACGAGACAAGGACACTTTTTTTTTTTTTTGTAGTGCATTTATAGTGTACTTGTTATATGACAGTTATGCTAAAAACATTAATTGCCATCTTTTCATTCAAAGAACAGGAGATTTGCTGCTTTTGTCTTTCTACTTTTTGTAATTATAGTTTGATGAGGTAGTTAGGCTAAACACAAAAGAAACAAAACTCTCAAAAAACACCCTCTTGTTTTCTCAAGTAATGCACAAGCACACAATCAGTCTTTATTTTCTGTATCAAAGATGCCACCTCATAATGTGTCAAATCACCTTTCATTGATCAGTTTTGTATTTTAAATACTAGATATTGACTAGATGCTTTAGCGTTTTCAATTCTGAAGGATCACATCTGATCTTTGTCTGTGCTGCCAGACCCATTAAAAGCCATTTGTAGTCTCTCCCTCTCTGTTTTGTCTTCTTCCTGAATGTCTTTGATGGTGGTACACCATAAGAAATCACTTTGAAGTCAACAAGCACCACACATGTAATTGGAGGATAAATAGTAAAAGACATAACTAATGAGCCGATCTAACAACACCATCAATAATGCTACAAGGACAGCTTGAACTGAGAAGTAATTATTTCTCTACAGTATTTATCAGGCTTAAATTTATTTCTACGATTGGCATGATGCGATAATTACGTTACTAGTCCTGACAAGACTAATTCGCTGTCTCTTAATTTCCTGAGCAATGTGATTTTTAGGGTATGCTGAAAGAAAATATTAAGTGAAAAATATTTATTCAGGTTGGCAAATATTTCTAAATTCTTGATGGCAATTTTGCCTTTTTATATGTACAGTTTTACTGATAAATGACATTCAGTGGGAGTCTGGTCAAGGCATAAAACTGTCAGAAAGCATATTAATGCCTTTTTGTTTGTCACTATATTTCAATGCCTGTTTTCCACAATCTTCCCACAAAGCAAATATTCTGTATCAAATGAAAAGCACCTCAACTACTTTATTTACTGACTCAAAGGAAATCCATTTAGCAAAATGTACACACAGGAAGTACAACACCATTAACCCAGGTATTCTGTGATGCAGGTTGTGCTCAGAGCCATTAACATATTACTGTCCATATATCTCAAGTATGGGAACCACTGACATTTCCATTTAAGCTATACATAGTGCATGCAAAATGTCATCCCTAATCTCTTAAAGAGTCAGGGGTGTAAAGTTCATTCTGTAATGTTTATTTATAAATACTGTTTAATGTTCATACAGTTTATTTAATGTTCATATAGTTCGGGAGCTGTATGTGTTACAGGTAATAGAATGAATTGAGCAAAGCTGAGGTTGCACCTCTTGTGTGACCTAATGTTCTTTTCCTTCATCCACATTCATGTTTGATCTTGACAGGCTCCTTTCATGCTCTGCTTTTCAATTTTCACATATCTAAAAGAGAAGATTGTTTGATTCGCGCCCACAAGCCTATCACAACGATGTTGGCTGATCATTGACAATGTCATGATTTTATCAGGATTTTTCCATTAACATAAAATGCTAAATATATTTAGTCGCGACCAGCTTTTAAACTATTTTGCAACTAATTTGCAACATTTTCACAGTAAGGTTGGTGGTGGCAGCGAATCCTAATAATTCTTTTTCTGACCTGAGATGATAAAATTAGCAATTCCCACAGTTTCATTATTATATATAATTTCAGAACTATGACTAGTAAGTGAACTGTTACCAGACCAGACCAGTGTTAGCTGCCACTGTTAGCTACTAGTAACAATCGGTTGTGGTCATAAGTTTATTATAAGGACCATAAAAATTACATTTTGTTTTTATTTAATACTGTCGAAACAGATGTTTACATATAGTCCACAGGACAAAATAATAACACAAATTTTACACAAATGAACCAGTTCAAAAGTTCACATACGCTTGATTCTTAATACAATGTTGTTACCTGGATGATCAACAACTGTTTTGTTCATGTTTGTTCTGAGCAGTTAAACTGTCCACTGCCTTTAAGTCAACATGAAATAGAAATGTACCCTATTTTCATCCTATCTATTTTCTAAATTCATCTTATTGATCTTAGTGTGAACTATTCATCCATCATCCATATTTTTCTTTTTTGACCTGGTAATTTTCAAAATGTCATAACTTCATAATGTCATAATCTTCCCCTTGCCCTTTCTTACAATTAACCACAATCTGCCTCCGTCCAATCAATCCGATCGAACAAAGTCCCCTGGTTGCTAATCCTGTTATGTCACAACTATAAGAAAAATAGGTACTGCACATTATTTGGTTTTCCTATGACTTCAATTTTACATGCTGTGCCAAATGCTTCAAATGCTTTATATTTAAATGCTTTATATATGCAATGTACCTGTATAAAAAGTGTAATCTAAAATTTCAGTTACACATTCTAACCATCACAGAGCCAAAAACCAGCTTAAAAGCTTACCTTTGAGCAATTTGAAAAAATGAAGGCTTAAATTATGAGTCATGCTAGGACAGACAAAATGTTGTGATAATGAATAGCCATTTCATCCCTAAAGATTTATTGTGCTTTCATATTTTAATTTACAAAGTTTCTTTCAATAATTGTCTTATTTCACTTAAATCAGTAATAACAATCTCTTCTCATTTATAGGCGCAGGTACAAAATAATGAAAAGTAACTTTGGCCAGTATGCATCACATTGAAATTTTATAGGTGTAATTACTGGATGATGACACATTTCGTTCCTCAGAGTGTCTTTGTGAAGATGTGCCAGTTCATATGCAGCTTTGGCCATGTAGGGTCATTCAGATAGATCAAGTGGAAAATGACTCTGTTAAACTTTGAGCCATTCATTTGGTTTAAGAAAGCAGTTGGCTTTAGAGATTATACATTCTCAAATTGTCTAAATAGTAAATGATTGTGGTTATGTAGAACAAAAGGTGTGATTTATGAATGTTTGTTGTATTTACACACAATGTATGAGTAATTTTTCTCTTTTACTTGACCCTCTTTTTGTAATCCATTACACAGTGCAGACTAACACAGTGTAGCTATAAAAAAGCTTTGTTTATTCTAATAACCTCTTAAAGATTCTGTTTTTATATTGGACTTTGCCCAAAGCCATTGGTAACATACAATCAAACCAGGGGCTTTGGTGCCATTTTTTGTTTGTTTGTTTTTGAGTGCAGTTTTCGTCATTGTCAATGCTAATCTTTTCTCCTTTTATTAAATTTTTCGCGCACCAATCATAATAGTGTTCAAGAGCATGTCTGCCAAATCATGCTAAACTATATTTCCAATGGACAAAAGCAGAAAACAAAAACAGCTCAGAGCTTCACAATCAATAAGGTCCTGTTGTGTTCATGGAATCTCTCATCCTCAGTTTTTCTTTCATTTGTGCTGGTGCCACTGCACATAATAGACTCGTGTCTTGTATCAATCTTTCAGAAAGACAATTAAGGTAATTGTTTGACTGTTTCAGTTGTTATATCTTTGCTAATTGGAAATTATTCCTCTGCTGCTTGTTCATGTACTTCTAGATATGATGGATGCAAACTGTTATTTGTACTAAATTAATGTCTTATGAAACCATAAGAATAACCATGGAAATCCTTCTTTAATCCTTGCAATGAAGAGACGGGAAATGTAACTGCTGAAGTGCTAACATATCCTTTTAATTCCTCAATTATGTCTGTTAAAATAATAAAATAATTTTGGCTCTCCAGCAGGTTCAGCTCTGGAATGAGTGAAATCAGTCGCATGCATCACAGGAGCATCTGTTGAGTCAGAGACAGAAGGTTCATCAAGGTAACATTCAGTTCTGACAGGAACAAGATTCACTCCTACAGTGTTTTACTCTGACGCACACTAGAATGAAGATTACTTGTGATTCAGTGGAACACAATGCTGAATTACTTTATTTTCCTGTGTGAGGGACAGTATTGTCAAATGCATCAGTGCACAGAGATGGACCACTTTCTTGTACACTAAAAGCTGAACTTGAACATAACACTCAGGCTTTGAGTTTCAGGCATGAAAAGGATGCTTTTTTAATTTTCTTCTTTACTGGGATGCATTATTTTCTTTTAAGAAGCAAAAACAAGACATTTTCTTTTGTATTAAAGTGTTGTTACAGAATTATTCCAACATGTTCTCCAATCCAGTCCGTTCTCCTCTGGGTCATGTATCCTTCAGCAGCCAGTATATAAATTAAAGTCTATGGGTGGTCGAGCTTTCTCTGTTTCAGCTCCATGTTTGTGGAATGCATTACCATCTGTGATTAGAGACTCTCCAACACTGGACTGCTTTAAGAATTCTTTAAAGACTCATCTTCATAGAGCTGCTTATTGTAGTTGACTGTGATTTGTTTTATTGTACTGTCAGTTTTGTTATTTTATAATTGTGATGTAGCGCTTTGAATTTAAAAATAGCGCATTAGAAATAAAATGTATTATTATTATTACTTGAATATTCTCTGTGCATGCTATAGTAACTATAAATTGAAGTATAGTCTAGTTGTGAAATTTCTTTTTTATTTCCTTGATCACTTCTGTTGAAATTTGTTTAGTTGGGAATTCATGGAGCCTCTTTTAGTTCTTTAGACAGGCACCTGGTCTATTGTCTGCCCATGTACAAGGTGACACTGACTTTCAGATGAATCAGTTAGAGAACATAAACTTCTAGGGCTTCTTGGAACATGCAGTTCCCTCACCCCCCAAACAAACCAGAAACACACAGGCTATGATTCATAAATCAGGTGACATTCTTGCAAGACCAAAATGGAGTTATATTTCATCTATGAAAGTGGAAATAGGTGTGATGATTATATATAATACATATAAAAAATACATATATATATGAAAAAACAAGAAAAACATCAAAGTTTTCTAAAAATAGCATGACCAAAACACACAGCGCAGCACAAAGCAGAGCTTGGATCAGCGCAATTTAGAATGAACTTTAACCTCCATCTGAGAAAAGCCTCTCTTTGAAAGCCCTAATAGGATATTATCTTGTTTTCCTGCTGAGATGCAATTTCAAACCCACTCCACTCATTATGTTAACACTCAGTTATCCGAGGATGTCTTTTACAAACTCATGGTGTGTTTCATGAATGGGACAATTCATTCATTAAATGACAAATCAAACCCCAGTCTTTTTGAAATTGCAGGCCTTTGTGAGCATGTGTGTGTGTGTGTATGTATGTATGTATGTATGTATGTATGTATGTGTGAGTATATATATATATATATATATATATATATATATATGTGTGTACAGTATATAGTATTGTAAATATATATATGCATGTTATTACAGATGTAATTCATCTCTGTAATTACATCTGTCTCTTGACCAGTCCCTAACCTACCAGTATTCCACCTCAATAGCAGAAAAAGTGTTTGTATTACAACATGAACTCAGTAAGTGCATTGTACCTAACCATTTTTATAAGTACATTAGTAGTTAAAGACACCTATTATAAAATGTAACAAAAATGAAGAATGATGCTTTAATATTACAGTACAAGTTTTCTTTTGCAACACATATAATTTAATTTTTGTTTACTTGCAATTAGTTAGTATTATCAGTGTGTTTCCTCTGAATTCTCACTTAGGAGGTTTTGAGAAAGTTTTCAGTTCATTACACCATTAAAATCTTTTGAAAAGATCGATTAAGGGAAATCCAATTTTTCATAATATGAAAGAGTGTACAGTATAATTTACTTGTGTATAATACATTTGCGGAACAAAGGGTAGAAGAATTTCTGTCTTTCTCTATACAAGATTCAGTGATACGATTATTGTAGATGTAGCTCTAAAATGAGTTAATAGGTTTTCCTCAAGACTCAGTATCCTGGGAAAGCCATAAGCAGCACTTTCAGTGCACGGTCATAAATCAAAAAGCTGCACCACAGCACCATACAATGGCAGCTCTTATCTATAGACTTTGACTCAGCAACATGCACTGAATTTGCCTGAGCAAAGGACCGTCCAGCCTGAATTATAGGGTCTTCACTCATTTAGACAGACCTCCACAGGTCAGGCAGAAATGTACTTGAGTAGCTCAACATAAACCATCTCCCTCTTTCTTTCTTTCTTTCTTAATATACAGAAGGAAAAAAACACTTTTCATTCTCAAAATCATTTTTCAGACTTTATTTTCTCAGGCATAAATTTATTATGTGAACCATTTCATCACTCTAGCTTAATTGTGACTGAAAAAAATGTTGGCCTTGCCTATATGACGATGATAAATGGACAAACATGATCAACCATCAAACCTTGAAAAACTGTTGAAAAACATGTTAAAGTAAAAAAAAAAGATGAAAAAAATAGTTTTCTGTAAAATTACTGTATGTTTGTTTTAAAATTGTTTTAATGGTATTAAGAGAATATGGTTCACCATTTCAGATGCTTAATAAATCAATGTAGAACTGATTATGGTGAGGAGGTGTGTCCGTTTGCACTGATCAATCTGAAAAAGGAATGATGATAAATGACTCCCAGATCCATGTTTGACAGGTTTACAGATATACACTTCAAACTGAATTTGAACATACCTAAAGTCCTTTAAATTACTGCAACATTAGCAGCCTTTTATACTGCTTTATGTATTCCCATATTGTCAGTTTTATGTGCAATCTGATATTTATTATTAGCTGCTACTTTAGAATACAGACCACTTAATAATTATGCGAAGCACTAAATGTACAACCTAATCAATTCTGAATATGCTTTTAGAGCAGTATTCTGGCCAACACAGCCAGTTATTTAAAATATAGATTTAATGTACCACACTCTACAGCTGCAACTGCAGGAATGCTTAGCTCTCTGCTGTGGTTATTCAGCCTATATTTCACCTCTGCAGAGGTCAGACCAATCCGCAGTAGCTGAAAATGTGAGGTGTTTACAAAACACTATAATACGGGTCTCTTATCTTAGCAGACAGAGGGGAGAAAATGTATAGATTTATAACTCTTAATGCAGGCAACATAAACTATGAAATAAGCGCTCTGCTGCACATAGAGTTAGAACTTGTCCTTTATTCGCCTTTCAAACAATTACTGTGTGATTTCTGCACTACTAGTGTCACCGAAAGGAATTGCTAAATTGCTAAACAGGTATTCCAAACACTCTTCTCTCTGCTTTTGGTCAAACAAACTGCTCCTCCCCAAACTCACTCCATTGATTTAGCCATGGTTGAAATTCAGATTGAAATGAGTCTGTATCATTAAGCCTATGGAGTAAAAGTTAGATAAACATTGTGCAATTGTGAGACCAAAATTAACACTAGTGACATATAAAGTTGCAATTTGGAGATATACAATTGCAATTACCTTTTATATATTTATTTTTTTACTCAGAGGCAGAAAATGATAACGCATACTCATTAGTTTATACGTTAAACTTTGTCTTCACTGTTTTGAGCAGTCCTATATTAAAATAAAATGACTCCTGACAGAGTCAAATAGCAAAGTCAATCGAGAGACCATCTGACAGTTTACATTCTCATTTATCAACTACATTGTTTTCCACAGCTTCAGGATGAAGCTGACCAGCACTTGCTCTAGGGATCAAGATCTCTATACTTCTCGACACAAAATCAATTCCTGTGGTACTCTTTCTTCCTCAAAAAAAGACTAAAGCTAAAAGAAATAATTATGCCACTGAGTGCACAGTGATAATAGAAAATAAAACTTTTTTTACACAACAAAGAAAGCACATTTCACAACAATTCTCACATAGTTTTTGAAAGGACATGAACCATATTGCATCTGTGCTGGATTCTAATGTGAATTTCCCAAGTGTTCCAGCTTTTGAAGCACATTTCCAATTTTTTGGAGTACATGCTGAGGAACTAATTTGCCATGGAAACAACCTCAACCTTTGAAGAGCTGGGTGCTGTGATGTGCAAATGAAAAAAGAGTCATGATTTACACGAATGCCAATTTGTAGTAATTGCTTACACTGTGTAATTATTCCTAGAGAGGTTTTAGAAATAGCCTCACCTCAAGGAGCCAATGAGACCCAAAGGTGATGAGTCTTTCTATGAAGTTATTTTCTCAGCTCTTCTGAAACACTTTAATACTCCTTGGATACATTTAGAATAACAATGATGTTATTTAAGCTTCCAGGATCCTTTATTTCATCATGGATTGCAACATGATGGTACATAAAACAAGAATTTAGTATGTATTCTAAAACACATGCAGACATATGTATTTATATATTGAACATGCCCCCATGAGCATGAACAGATTCATGTTTACATAAGCTCCAGCTATTGTAATTTCATTATATACAGCCTTTTATCCCACACAAAAGGTGATAGCCACACGTCACAGCAGTTTAAAGTGAGCACACTTATTTATTGACTACTATGTATTTTTATCACTAGAAAAGAGTGCTGATTGATATAGGTAAAATGAGAAATGCCTTGTCCCAGAGGACACTGCGTACATATTTATAATGTTTCTCTTTAAGTGAACATATAAATATTAATGATGAATATTCATTCAGCTTTCCACTGCAGAGTGAGAAATAAAAGGACTGTCAGCTTTGCAGAAATTTTATGAGTTATACCATCACTCAATAGCTCAGTCTTGAGGCCATGTGGTAATTCAGTAGTGCGTGCAGCTAACTATTGCGAAGGAGATTTTTCCCCTGTGAAATACTGTATTTCAATAATGCTGTATTTTAAGTGCCATTCTAGGGTAGTACATCTTTTATACAATGATGGATTTGCTTATATGACACTATCTTTCGCTGTGACCCAGAATTTTTTTATGATATAGTTTTATGAATAGTTTTATGATACTTTTGTAGTTGCTTTTACCTCATTTTGGAACTTGAAAGCCTCATTCCACATCCACTTTCATCAAAGAAATAAAGTACGATATTCACCTTTAGTGAAAGTCACACAGGTTTGAAATTACATCAGATAGGGGTTATGTGCAATCTAACTTCCGTATTCTGTAAAACAGATCAGATCGCTTCCGATTTAGGTCTTTTGTATGTGCTTCATGAAAAAAAAATTGCTGTTTTATTCAAGATAACTTAAAAGGAGCGAGCAAAGATGAGCATAACTGATGTCCCCTGCATATGCAGATTGATATTTAAAAGCTTTTTTCATTTTTCTTCTTCACGCTAAAGTTTAGATATTTAATAGAATAAAACGCCTATAACAATGTGAACTAGGTAGTTTTGCTGATTACCTTAAAAGTCCATAGATATGCCGTCAGTTCATACTGCTGTTAACACTTTCTCTGATAAGCGGATACAATGAGACCAGTCTTCCGGTTTGGTCATGTGACGTATGACATACACTATATTGCCAAAAGTTTTGGGACTGCCTTTACGTGCACATGAACTTTAATGACATCCCATTCTTAATCCATAGGGTTTAATACGGAGTTGGCCCACCCTTTGCAGCTATAACAGCCTCAACTCTTCTGGGAACGCTTTCCACAAGGTTTAGGATTTTTTTTTTAATTGTCCAAAATGTCTTGGTATGCTGAAGCATTAAGAGTTCCTTTCACTGGAACTAAGGGGCCAAGCCCAACCCCTGAAAAACAACCCCACACCATAATCCCCCCCTCCACCAAACTTTACACTTGGCACAATGCAGTCAGGCAAGTACCGTTCTCCTGGCAACCACCAAACCCAGACTCGTCCATCGGATTGCCAGACAGAGAAGCGTGATTTGTCACTCCAGAGAGCACGTCTCTAGGGTCCAGTGGCGGCGTGCTTTACACCACTGCATCCAACGCTTTGCATTGTACTTGGTGATGTAAGGCTTGAATACAGCTGCTCGGCCATGGAAACCCATTCCATGAAGCTCTATACACACTGTTCTTGAGCTAATCTGAAGGCCACACGAAGTTTGGAGGTCTGTAGCTATTGACTCTGCAGAAAGTTATTGCAGACTTATTGCACAGGTGGCAACCTATCACGGTACCACGCTTGAATTCACTGAGCTCCTGAGAGCGACCCATTCTTTCACAAATGTTTGTAGAAGCAGTCTGCATGCCTAGGTGCTTGATTTTATACACCTGTGGCCATGGAAGTGGAACACCTGAATTCAATGATTTGGAGGGGTGTCCCAATACTTTTGGCAATATAGTGTATATCAGATTGAGTAGGGGCTATGTATAAATTCAGAAAGCCTTGTTATTAGTGACACCAGTGGCCATTAAGTGAACTGCAGTCAGCAACTTGAAAATGAACAAAAGTCATGGATTTGGAATGACATGAGGGTGAGTAATTAATGGCAGAATTTTCATTCTATGGTGAACTAACCCTTTAAATTATCATAGCTTTTATCATATGCTTCTTATATTGTTTTTGAGATTGCTGCGGTTGATATACCCAGTAATTCTGCTGTATCTTTCCAGACAGAACAGTAAAGTATAATCGACCAACAGCTAATGGCATTACTCTGTGACCTTTGTCACATCTAAAAACTAACACTGAGATTGGCAGTCAGGTTTTGGAGGATGGGCTAATATAGTGATCCAGAAAATCCTTTCAATTAATGCTCCACAGACTCAAGCTTTAGTGTAGTATTATTAGGTTACGTTCATATAGCTTAGTGTTTAGGATGAACAACCGTATTTCATCTAGCCTAGATCAAAAGTGATTCTAACTGTTGCTACTAACTGTATGAACCAATAATCCGAAAATAAATACGCTTTTTTTAAACACTAAAGTAAATATCATGAGTGATTGCCACGTAGCCTACATAACCAGCGACACAAGCTCATCCGTCAAATCTTAATTATTGGACAACGACTCTGCACCACAAAACCGATGGGAGCAGCTCTGAACAGCGATTGAGTGTAAAGGATGACACAGTTCATATAGCCTAATTTGTCTCAGACCCTGTAAGTTACCTAACTTGTTTCGTTCCATTGACACAGCACATGGTTTACCAAAAATGTGGTTGTGAGTTCTGAGAATTTAATAACGTCAGTTTCCTTTTAAAATGCGGTTGTCATGCTCATTAATAATTAACTCTGTGTGAACGTAACCTTTTAGCACTTTAAAACACAACTGACAGTTAATATTGTATTCACTATTAAAATATGGCTAAATATGTTTGTGGAACCAAATGTGCTTGTTGAACTCTTAAAGGGTTAGTTCACCCAAAAATGAAAATTGTGTCAGTGCTTACCCTCATGTTGTTCCAACTGTGTAAGACTTTCGTTCATCTTCGGAACACAAATGAAGATATTTTTGATGAAATCTGAGAGCTTTCTATCCCTTTATTGACAGTTACGCAACTGACACTTTGACGCTTCAAAAGGTTCATAAAGAGATTAAAACTAATCCATATGAATTGAGCAGTTTAGTCCAAATTTTATGAAGAGACATGATCGCTTTATATGATGAACAGATTTAATTTAGGCTTTTATTCACATCAACTCACACATCAGTTGTGGTAAACGGAAGCTCAAGCATGTTTGCTTGATGTGTGCGAGAACCAGTGATGTTCATTCTTGTGTTACGCAGAACATTTGCGCTTTTGTTCTTGCGCGTCAAGCATGTTCGGTTGAGCTTCTGTTTATGTTCGCTGGTCAATGTTTATGAATAAAAGCCTGTTAAATTTGTTCATCATATAAAGCGATTGTGTTTCTTCAGAAAATTTGGATTAAACCATTAAATTCATATGGATTAGTTGTACAATCTCTTTATGAATTTTCTGAAGCATCAAAGTGTCAGTTGCGTAGCTGTCAATGGAGGAACAGAAAGCTCTCAGATTTCATCAGAAAGATCTTCATTTGTGTTCCAAAGATGAACGAAAGTCTTACGGGTGAGTAATGACAGAATTTTTTAGGTGAATTATCCCTTTAATAAAACTGGTCATGAATACTAATCATATTTAGACATGAGTGCTTTGACAGGCTTATAAGAGAAATCTGAATGAGACAAATGCAGCTAACAAAATACTTATTGTGTCTAGATATCGCCCTATGAATCAACCACTCTGCGGGATATAAATAGATGACAGTGCGAGTTAGCAGAGCCAGAGTATTCTGTCACAGAAAGTTTTTGCCGTCCAAATATGGTAACAGTGAAGGCGTTAAATAACAGCACATTTTTACTCTTTTGTTTCATAATTGTTTCACAACATTTCCCAAAAATTCTACAATATATACAAATAAAATGTCATATATAAGTTATATAAACACTGTAATCGACTGTTTGAGCTAAAGAATAAACACAGATAATCAAGCTGTCATAAAGTTATTTCTAGATGATTTCTCTAAGGGAGTGGACTACATTAGAGTACATAATCTTCTACTGAGGGACCCTTAGAATTGCGGTTGTCTCGAATCGAGCTTATGTCTCTCTATCTAGATCTCAATAGATTAATTTGTGCTGAATATCCTACTGAATTATTTATGAAGTCAGCAGACTGGATCTAAACAGCTCGATAGCACACAGCACAAGCAGCTCACTGCAATCCTTCATCATATTGGACTACTGTTTGTTTGATTGTGATTATGTTTGATTCAATTATGGCTTGCACTATATTTTCTGCCCATTATACATTGACCTTATCTGACACAACTATCTCCTAATTAGTTTATGATGTTTAAGATATTTAAAATGGTGCTTTGACTAATAATGCTGACAGTGTATAGCTATTATAGCCGGCTGAATATCATCTATGCTGCACTCAAGTTCAACATTATTCCAGCCATCTGGTGTATTCCTGGCTCATCCCGCTACTAGAACATTTATATAAATTATTCTATGATGGTTTCTGTTGCAGTGGAGGCCGTGGATGGTATATCCTGAAGGTCTCCTCAAGCACTAATTTATTTACGCAGGGCTCTGAGCTCATAACATCAGCACCATCTGTCTCTAGAGCTGGAGAGGAAGTATAATCACCTGCTGGATTTTGTTAAATGCAGATATGTACGTGACAACAAACAACTGGTCTGAATAATCAACAATTAACAAACCATATGGTGTTTTTAAGTGACAGTTATTATGACAGTATTTATGTATAATTCAGCTGACACAAAACCACTACCCGTTCATCTAGTCTGCATGCTTAATCAGTATGCAGTTGATGTTTGGCTCTTGGATGCAAATGACAGAGCTCCACCTCTATTATAGTAATATCAGGATTTGAAGCAAGTTAGATTGCCAAGAAGTTCTTTCATTTAGACCCTGGAGGACCTAAGCCATCAATCCAATGAGTTTTTCCTGGTAATGCTCTGGACATTCAGTTGCATATGATGAGTCCAGCCATCTGTGCTGACTCATTTGGATTCACTTCCAAGGGTCTATACAATGGACTTCTTTGAAGACAGTGTATTTGACATCTGAAGAGATGTGTATTGCTTTTTTCTGCTCTGTAATGCATCATCCTGCATCTATTAGTTTTACTGGGGGCATAACCAACAAATGATTTTAGTTTAACTTTTAACCTCAGTGCTTTGTTGAGTTCAAACTTGTGACATATTGTACTATTACATTTGAAAAACGTCAGAGCAATTATTGATCATTTCAGGTCCACAAACCATTAAAATCAAAACCTTTTCAAAAATAAAATGGCTTTGAGAATTATGGTTGACAGGTATACAGCTTTTGTTACGCTAGATGATTTTAAAAGGTATAGTACGTGAAAGTAATCTGAAAGTGGTGGTATATTTCGTGATATTGATTGAATTTAAAGATGTGAACAGATCCTATAGATTTTAGATCCAGCTTATATTAGATTCATGGATCTTTTCATTCGAGTTGAAATTCACATATGGGCCCTAAATTGACTTTGAACAGATCTGACAGCCTAATTAAATAGCTACGGCTGGTTCATTGTTCTGCTTCTGCAGTGACTGGTTACTCTGGTTGCCACATGATACATAGATACATAATGCTGTGGACAGGAATTATATTTTTAATATTGCTTAAAAAAAATCAATGTACATGTAATTGGTAGAATATAGACTCTCTTGATTATCTGTTGCAAATTGGAATGCCATATTTTCACAGATATTTGGTATCTTGAAGTGGATGTTGCTTTATTTTAGAGGGAACTATGATATTCTAGTTGTCCTCAAACAAGATGCCAAGTGTTTTGTACCAGTGGGAATAAAATCTATTAAAATATTCAATAACACTTCATTTTACAGTGCCGTAGTTAAACGTTACTACATGTACTTACTATAGTAATAACAGTAAATTATGCATAATTACAAGTAACTAACCCTAAACCAAGCCCTAACCCTAACTGTAACTCTATAATAAGTACATGTAGTAAATTAATAGTACAGCAGTACTTATTTGAGAAATTACAATGTAAATACAGCACTGTAAAATAAAGTGTAACCAAATATTCTTCATTGTATATGAACTAACATTGTATTGCAGAACTAACATCATGCTTCATTTCCAACAGTGGATTGTATTTCACATCATTGTTTGAACACCTTTGCAACTCTGTATTGCAGGGCTGCTCTAACATTTATCATTCAGACAGTCTGACATGAATCACTGTTACAAAGGTTAAATTAATAATTTATGGTTTCTTCATACACTTTATTTTGTGCCTTTAATGACATTCCATAGTATTTTTTTATAGATATTGCAAGAACCTTATTAAATATATCAATATTATATAGGTATTCCAGATGATTGTTTTTTCCTCCAATTTCTACTTTCAAAGCACACAATCAACCAATTCAGAGCAAGATATTTTCTCAGCAATGTAACCATAGCAACAGAGGAACATCTGGTTATATGTGGCACTAATGGCCACATGAAACGAATGAATGAAGTGAACAAACAAATGAGTAAATAATTTTAGCCAAACAGTTTTTTTTTTTTTTTTTGGGAATATAAATACATATAAAAAAATACAACCCATTCAAACAATATTGTGCTTCTTAAAAACGATAAAATCCCTACTGTTCCTTTTACGCAATGTTTATTTTTTCCTACTTTTTTCATTTACTTTTTCAGCAGTTGTTTATTTTGAACATATCTCTCTGGAGACCTGCAGTGGATCTGTTAAATAAATAATATGACCTCAATGACAGTAAATGGACACTTTGAGAAAATCCATCTGCCATGATTAGTCATGAATTAAGGATATATAATTTACAGGGTTTGACATCGGAAAGTGGAACTATCCAGATGTAGAGCCTTGTAAAGTTTATGACGTGTTTTTGCATTTACATGTAAATAACATTTTTAATTACGACATTAATCACATATACCTTGTTTACTGTTGTCTTGGTCTGTGGTTATTATGAAATTTAACATACAGTTAAAGTTATATTGTATTTTTGATTTTTTTTTTTTTGTCAAGTCAGTGAGATGGCAGTTGGCCAGTGAAGTAAAAGGTTTCATTACATTTGCTCAGTCTTCCCCTGGCACACTAACAATGCCCAGACGTTTGCCAGGTGTTGATAAACTGGTCTCTGGAGGTGCAATGGATTTGTCCAGGAAACACCTCCTCATCTCAGCAAACAACAGACACTCTTAACTGCGTAAACAGACAGAGAGGGCTAAACGTGACATGTCGTATAACAAACTCAGAACTCATGTTTTTAAACAAAATCCTAGTTATTACTGTACACTTGACATACAAAAACATTGTTACTTGCATCTAAATCCTTTGGTTTATTTGGAAAGACGGATTTGATGAAACTGCGTTGACATCAATATTCAGGGCAGCAGACACGCATTCAGCTGTGTTTTTCTGAGGTAGCAATTTTGTACAAATGCATTTGATGAATTTTAACAATCATCCCAAGCCTTCCAGCAAACAGACTCTTTTGTTTGCTTAGAATACAACAGGCACCAACGAAGGTCAGGTGAATGTTGCTTGTCAGATAAAGGTCTGTGAGAGCATGAGTTTAATGTCTCTGGATGGTGTTTCGGTCACCTGTGTGACAGCTATTTGGCCAGTGTGTATGCCTATTGAGGGAGAATGAGATTAGTGAAACATCTTAGGGTGATGATACACAGGGCAACTTTTTGAGCAATGTTGCTGGGCAGTGTCGCCGAGTGATGATGCTTGGGCACTTTCCCGTTGAGAATGGGCGTCAAATTTTGATCTAAAATTTTTTGCCCATTCTCAATGGGAAAGTGCCCAAGCATCATCGCTCGGCAACATTGCTCAAAAACTTTTGCCCCGTATATCATAACCTTTACAGGCTCTACTGTGAATAAGAGCAAATGTGACACCCAGAGACCGGTGTGTATCTCACTGCGGTCACATGTCCGGAAAGCGTCTCAGACAAAATGGGTTTTACAGTTCATTACTCTGTGAATTGCTCACCAGGTTGGTGCATCTGCTTCATTTAACTGGTGAGTGATTGCTTTACATGTACAGATTGGCTATATTGGAGCCTTGAGCTTTCTTTCTCTGTGAAAGATACTTTATGAACCCAAGAGACCGAGAGGCGTAATTTGGGAAGACAGAGTGGGAGGGGAGCACCATGTTTAACATTATACAAAAAGGGGCATTTCAAATGACACTGAGGAAGAGAAGCAAAACATATATTATATAAACTGAGGTTCTTACAGTATAGTGGTGGACTTTAAAATGCATTTTGGAAATAGAACCATTAATCACGTACAAACCCATTCCACCAAGTATTTCAGAAGATAGTCCTATTCTCTTATCCCTCAAAAAGCCCAGTGGGGCAACACATCAAACTCTCTACACTGAAGACATTTATATTCATAAACATCTGGTGTGTATTAGGGAACAATTAAATAAAGGTGAAAATTTGCATTTGTGGAAGGAAAGAGTGTTATGAGAATTGTGGGACTGAAGCATAAAATGAATTTTGGAAAAGGATGATAATTTATTGTTCTAAAAACATTACGACGCATGAAAAATTGCTCTAATTGCTATGACATTATTAAGTCTCTGTGATAAAAGAGTAAAATAGTTCCAACTCTCTAGAGGGGGTAATGAGTTTGACTAATCCCAAATTGTCTTTAAATATAAGGGGTAATGTAGAGGTTAATTACTCAAGGATTAATTTACTAATAAAAACAAAGAAATTGATAATTATGCCAACTGTGTACAGATGAAATAACACATGTAATGTGTTTTAAATGACAAAAATAAACTCATTGTAAACTGTAAAGTGAATTTAACCAAATCTTCAATTGAAGTGGGAACAATTATGATATTTATAAAAGCTGGAAATAAACTTTAAACCTCTAAATGGCTTTAAATGACTAAAGCTTGAAATTAAAGCTCCAAGGTTTATGACAATTCCTGCAGTGCATAAAGAAAAAATGTATTAGGACATTAATTGGTCATAAATGATCATTATGAACTTGATCTACTGTTACGTAGATGACAAGTTATCAAGCCTCTTCTGCCTATATTATGTAAGTAATTTTGAGATATTTTATGTTAACTAATAAAACAAATACTGTTAATCCAAAAAAGAAAACTGAGGTATTTACTGACTTGAGGCGTAAACATTACATGGTGGAAACAGCATTAGATGAATAACAGCTTCTTGTATGACATTATTAGTATGCTCTGCTATAATAGCTTTAATAAACAAGGTTAAATATCAGTCACATGCATACTGATCATCCTCAGATGCTTGTTAATGAGTATTCTGGAGTTGTGCTATGCCTTGGAGGATACTAATGTAGGCTAATATAGGTAGAAATCATATATTTTGTAGTAAACAAGTTATTGGAAGTACTGTAGCAGAGTAATGAGCTAAAGTTATTCATTATAACAAAAATGCATGTAAACTGGCCCCTAATAAAGCTTAATGAGGTTTAATTGACTGAGATTAGTGCTGCCCCCATGCAGACTTGATAACTGTGCTCAAGAAAGAAACAATCAGTGTAATAATAAGTGTGACAGAGAGATTGCAACTTTAAATGAGCAGCCATTTGTTGTTAAGAATGAATGCTGAGATTTTGTATTTAGAGGCCAAAAGTGGGACTTTCTGGCAAAGCATATCTGGGTTTTTTTTTTTTTTTTTGCAAATCTCAAAGATCTATTTTTATCTGTTTTCAACAGATTGCATGTCGCATGTGGGAAAATCAGGATTTTGTTTTGAATTCATTTACAGTGATTTAATAAATGAGCTGATAGTTGATGACTAATGATCCCGTTCTTAAGAAAATACTGCCAGACTCAAATTTGCAAAAAGATCTTTATTACCATAGGATGTTAGGTCAAGCATTTGGCTGACTTTGAAATTGAGATCATTTCAACATTAGCTAAATTGCTTGGAGCAGACACACAATTGTCCAAAAAAAACCTTAACGTGGTCAGTAATACTAATATCAATTTCCCAAAACAGAATACCGCTACATAAAAATCAAACAAGATTTTAAAAAAAATAGAAAAGTTAAAAACAGAATTACAAAAATCTCTTTGTTTTGTTGTATTACTTTTGTGGCGGCACAATGTCTGTTGTTTTTTTTACTACTAAAGGCTTTTACTACTAAAGGCTACTAATATATGCTCATTCTCTCAAGACTGAGAGTAAGAACGGACATTCTTTTGGACTAATTTTTATTTTAAGCATTTATTTCAAAGTGATAAACTGATATTGAGTCTCTTTCTGACATTGATTATTCTTGCTGAGATCAGGAGACTAAAGTGCTTCATTAACAAACTCCCTTAGTGTGTCACTGAAAGAAACTGCAATGATTTTACAGTATATACGTAAAGTAAAATAGACAAGTTTTTTTTTAATCATCTGGAATGTCATAAACAGAATCCATAGTGAATTTGATGGGATAAAAACAGAACATCTGTCCATACACCCAAACAATTCATATTCTGAACAACGTCCTTACTAACTTACTAAGAAGAATAGAGTGACGTCTTCAACCAAGGTTAGAACAGGACAGAAATGGAATGCAAATGGAGGAACAGTCCCAAAAACCACCGAAAAACTGGCTGAACATTCAGACTAATTTCAGACAGCGACCTCAAATGCTTCCCCTGGAATTCACATAGAGTTAAATCTGTTATCAAGTTTCTTCACTTGTACTCATTTTAGATGTTTCACCCAATCAGTGGTCAGGAAACCGACATTTAGTGAAGGTCAGCATTCTCATACACACCCACTCAAATGTCACAATTTAGACATTGTGTTTTAATGCTCAAAAGCTTCCTCATTCCTGGAAGTTTTAAATATTTATAAGAGATGTGAAAAGTTTTGTGAAAAACATTTTCATCATCTCAGTACTGCATGTTTAAATAACAAATTGCATTTGGGAATCTAAGAAGCAATGGAAGGCTGCTGGTCTGTAATCTATGACATCATCTTTTATAATCTTTATCACGTTATAAAACAGATGCCAAGCCATTAGGTATGACATTGTTTTTTAAGATGTCTGTTTGTACTTGTTGCCAGCCACTGCAAAAAGGCATTTATTAATGTCAAGGTAGGATTGTGGGTAGTGAAACTTGAAATACACAACAGTAAATTATTAATCATGGTGGCTATAGCAATGTTCTTCCTTGAACAATCCCATTTCTGCTTTCGAGTAACATTAATATGTACGTAACACACCCAGACACAATGACAGACAACAGCAAAAAAAAAAAAAAAGCAGTCCATTTCCCTGTTTGTAAGTATAAGAGTGTAAAATTCGTTCATCTTTCTTTTAACGTTTTATTTGTTCATTTTGTTTGTGCACTGAAGTAACAGAAAGACCGGGTAGAGTCTAGTGTAAGAGCAGCGGTTTGCTGAGTTCACACTATTCCAGTCCTAAATCACACCTTCCAGTGTTCCTTGCTGCCTGACTGATCCGAAGAAGCTGCATTTGTGTCTCAGTAGTCCACATCTAATTGCTTGCAGGCCTCTCAGCAGCCTGGTTTTAATTCTTTCTGACCCCATGAGCTATTGATTCCACTCCATTTGTCCTTCTCCTCCTCATTAGTGTTAGTTTCTAATTATGTAAGACTGACTGACAACTAAATGGCTTTTAGTCCCTCCAGAGAACCCTCCAACAAAACATGAGTTTAGCAAATGAGCTCTCAGGATGTCTGGGGAGGCATAGTAACACCCAGTGCTGAATTATGAACATTTGGCAAAAATTGTACACATGCGCACATAGAGTGCAAACGTGGACCGACCTCACAGCTGCAAACAATGAGAGCAGGAGAGAGCTGTCCGTAAGGTCTGATTTACAAGGTCTGCTGCCTGTGCCTCCAAAGCTTCCAATCTGATGGAAAATTGAGTAAGTGCAAGATCAACAAATTATGCACTTTGGACAACAATTTTAAAAGCTCTTTTCAGTTTTTATTATTCTCTCGATTGAAATCGAGGAGCGAGTTTTTACAGCAGCATTCATGTGTGGACTGTTGGCAGTTCAGTATTACAGTTTAAGTATACAATTTATCAACCATTTATCATTTAACAACAAACACATTTTTTTTTTGGATAATGGCACTTATATTAAAGGTAGGGTAGGCAATTTTCGGAGAAGCTAGCAATAGCAAGCTAGCTTTGAAAACATAAGATCCCACCCTCCCTTCAGAGCACTTTGCAAAGCCACGCCTCCTCCAAAACACATGAACACATACAGCAGGGAGCAAACAAAAGCATCACTAGAGACGGCGTTAAACTACCTCATGTTTCAAAGCACATAACATTACAATAATAATGAACATAAACAACTTAGAGAGCACTGACCTGTACCACCTGACTGCTGCAGATTCATTTCGCGGTTGATAGTGTTGCCATTGAGATGCATAAATAAGAGTCACAAACTGCTCTGAGTATGTCACGGGTTTCCATCTCTTCCAAATTACGGTAGTTATGGCGTGAACGCAGCATAAGCTCGTTGTTTTGGTTCAGGAGGAAATGTAAAAGATGGCTGCTGTTTTGGTTGTGGTGCTCGGTGACTGACGTCTGTCTAACTCTGCATAGCATGAAACACACTGATGACATGTAATGTCTGCATGAGCAGGGTGCGCAGAGGTATTCAGACCGAATGCAATGATTGGATGAACATTACCACTTAACTTAGTGATTGCTATCAGGATGTAGAGAGACTTTCAACCAGCATAACAAAAAAAATGTTTCTGGAACAAATCGCCTACCTTGCCTCTAAGAGATTATTGGCAAGAAAAGTGTAACATTATAAATAATTTAAACTCAATTGATAACGTTAAGATATGGAATTTAATGTAAAATGATCAAATAATTTAATTTCAACTCCACAATGAGGTTCTGATCGCTCTTTTGAGGTTTATTCTGCAAGAATGACCAGCTGACTGTAGACACTATCAGCTTGTTACATGGCTACTCACCCAATAAATAAATATATGGACATAAAATATAGATTATTGTTTTTTTAAAGCTTCCGCTAAGAAAAAAAAAATCCATTATAATGTACGAAATAATCTGCCTTGAAACAAGATGAACACTGCAACAATATAACAGTAGTCTAATATTAAGGTAGGCACGAAGTGGAAATTGTGATTGTATTTTCTTCACTATTGTGACATATCTAATTGAAACGGCTTCTCAAATGAGAATGAATTTAAGACAGAAATGTTGAGACAGAAGATTGCAACTTGCAGTTATGGGTTTATATCTCGTGCGAGTTTCGCAGTTGTGAGAAAAAAGTCAGAATTGCAACATGTAAACTCACATTTGTGAGAAAAAAGTCGCAATTACCTTTTGTATATTTTAATCTCATGACGGAAACAAGCTTCCATAAGTCATGAGACATGAAAGTAGCCTACTGCCACTTTCAGTTGTACGGGTGATCGACCAATTGGTGTAGGATTTACTTTTAAACAAATTCCACTAAGACATTGATAGTAAATTCCACAAATATTTACAAAGAAATGGTAAGTAACACATAAAATGTGAAATTTTGAAGTAGAATTACCAAAATAGTATTTTCTTTTAAAATGCACTCCGATAATATCCAATAATGTTTTATAATGTATCAGGAAATACCAGAACTCAGAATGCCGCGACCAATCAGAATTCAGTATTCCATAGTGTCATATAACAATCAATATGCTTATGCTATTATAGCTGGCATTTTGATATAGAAACCACCAGTGAGCAATTGAATTAAAGTGATGCATGGACTGTTCACAGCTCAGCTGCATTGAGCCTCATGGCACATGAGTCTAATGGCTTTATATTACTTTCATTACTCATGCTCAAACATTGGGCACACATATTTCAGGTTGTAATCAGACACACTATACTTGAATGCATGATGAAACATTATTTTTTTGTTTTTCATTTCAAAAGACAATTCTTGCACCGCATATAAATTAAAATGCCAAGCCAGACCAGCATTTGAGCAGGCGAAAGGGTAATAATGATATTCGAAACCATGGTTATGAATTCAGACAAATGGTAATGTGATTAGTTTGTGGTTATATCAGTCAAATGGACATTATGAAGATGGAGAAAACAGCAGTTATAAATCAATGGCTCATTTTGTGCTCGTTCTTTCCCCACAATTACCGTACAGAATTCATTTGCATATAGACATAAGCAAAACATGCTGAAAATAAGGAAATGTTATAATCTAGTCTAGAGTGAAAGTAATTAATACAGAGTTGCATTGTAGCAACTGCTGCAAGCATAATTTAAGGATACATTTGTTTGATTATTATATCAAATTCTTTTGAGTTTAATTAAGAACTGTCTTGTCTTTTCATCACTGTGTCTGTTTAATGAAGGGGCAAAAGAGCGAAATGAAAAATATTAGTGTTTAACTATCATGCTAGCACTATTTAGACTACTTAGTGTCAAATCTTGTGTAGTCATGGGAAACCACTTGAAAAATAAGCTTTGCTGTGGAAAAGTTGCTCAGTAACCACAGAGAGCTTCACAGGATCTGCTGTTATATAACAGATTGTTTTGCAGCGTCTGACAGCGTTTGGAAAAATAAGTCCACCTAGTGTTGAAATCTTGATTGCTGAAGTTGAAGAATCAGCGCACTGTGGTTATTATGTCTCCATTCTGTAAATAATATTTGTACCACAAACAGCAGAAGGAAAATATTTGAATATTACTTTACAGCTGTTCTACAATAGAACTATTGATCTCCAGAAATTGCTCTAGGATTTTTGTTTTGACTCAAAATATGCATACAATTAGGGACACTTACTGAATTCTACAAACATGCAACAGTCTTTTTAACATTTTTAAGTGTTCCAGTCTGTTAGCTTCATTTTTTTGGGTTAGTTCACCCAAAAAAATGAAACTTCTGTCATTAAGTACTCACTCTCATGTCGTTCCAAGCCTGTAAGACCTTTGTTCATCTTTAGAACACCAATTAAGATATTTGATGATATCTTATGAAAATCTGATGATTTTGATGAAATCCGAGAGGTTTCTGAACCACACATAGGCAGCAACATCATCGCACCTTTCAAAGCCCAGAAAGGTAGTAAAGACATCGTTAAAATAGTCTATGTGACTACAGTGGTTCAACCTTAATGTTGTGAAGCGACGAGAATACTTTTTGTGCTCAAAAACAAAAATAATGACTTTATTCAACAATTTCTTCTCTTCCCTGTCAGTCTCCTACGCTGTTGACTTAGTAAACAGCAGCATTACGTCAGAACGCTGACTCATTATTGGCCAGCTCCTGCTTCAGAATCACATGCATACATTGTGGTGCTCACGTGTACAGCGTCAGCCAATACTGAGATGGCGTTCTGACGTAGAACCAGGAAGCGCTGCACTGTGTTTACTACGTGAACAGCGTAGGAGACTGACAGGGAAGAGAAGAAATCATTGAATAAAGTTGTTATTTTTGTTTTGTTTTTGCACACAAAAAGTATTCTCGGCCATGGATGTAATTTGCGGATGGGACGGGTGGGACATGTACCCACCACTTTTTTAAAAACTTTTTCTCACTGCACAGATGTACCCAATGCAAATGACATGTATCCAGTTGATGTTCGTTTGTGTTAAATTAGAGGCGATCTTGCCCTGGAATGTGTTGTTTTTGAAATCATGTTATCAGTGGTGGAATGTTCTCTTGTGGCTCGTGCACAGACGAGCGCTTTAGTCTATTGCTTAACGCTGTTGCGGATACTCTATTCTTTCTGATGAAGTCACAAAACAAAATGCAAACAAACGTGTCCCTGCTCTTGATATACAATCACTGATGAACATCTTTGATTTTAATGAGAAAAAAAGGGCAGATTAGAACCTAGAATCTCTGACACGCTTAACAAATGTTCTACCACCAGACTACTAGGGAATATGAATGTTAATTGCAGATCTATGTATTGATTCACCGACATTAAGAATCTCAGGACTAGGTACTGTTTTACAGTAGATGTAAGAATAAAATGGAAGATGGAAGATGGAAGAATGGGTGCAGCAGGCGCAATGATATTACGCAGTGCCTGTGACCCCCTGCTTGCACAGGGAGCGTGCCTTGCAACCATGGAGACATTTGTGAGAGACGCTGCGTAATATCATTGCGCCTGCTGCACCCATGGTACGGCAGCAAGGTTCCTTGATTATTACGCCGGAATGACAGTATAGTTCCTAGCCATATCGGCCTAGAAAATCGCAACTTTTCATTTTCCGTCTGTCTTAGTACACAATGCAACTACAGAAGAGTCAAGTTTTAAATAGAAATATATCAAAACTCTTTGGTCATTTTTGAGCAAGATGCTAACGGTCTAATCAGATTCAATGAACTATGCTAAGCTATGCTAAAAGTGGTACCGCCAGACCCGGAGATCGGCTGAATGGATTCGAAAACGGTAAAACTCAACTGTTTAACTCTAGGGGAGTTGGAAAATGAGCCTATTTTCAAAAAAAGTGGAGTGTTCCTTTAAAGGATAAAGAGGCAGGTAGAATCTCTACTCTTTTAATCAGCGACCAGTGATGTTACCATGACAATCGATGAAGCTGCAGTGAGTGTAGCTGATGGCTGCTGTTTTCTTAGGCTACCAAAGAAGGAAAATATTGACTTTTTGTAAATTCAATCAGTCCATCCTCTCACTAGCTGCATGATGATGTCCAGCTCATTTAACCATTTTAAGTTTTTTTTTTTTTTTGCTTATGTTTTGTCATGATATGTTAGAGGGCTAGGGATAAGCCAAAAAGTTTTAGGCCATGTGATCATTAATAACTACCAATAACAATTTTGAAGAAGTTTTATTATATATATATTAAGTATAATATGTGTGAAATCTTATCACTTATTAGGCCACAATGGTAAAAAAAGGCACGAAGTGTAATTAACATATCATTGATAGAATGTAAGGTTTATTTTGTTAATTTTGGTCCCCTTTAGACATTTTTGGTTGACTATAAGTAACATTGCACATATACATGTCAGCTAACACTCATAATAGTATTAGGTGAGTATTAGTAGACTGTTAGGGGTAAGATTAGGGATAGTAGAATAAGTTGACATGTTCTTGCAAAGTTACTTGTCAGTGAAATGTGTGTTGGGGGACACCAAAATAAAGTGTCAGCAGATATTAAGCAGACAGTCTACTAATACTCTAATGAGAGTTAGTTGACATGTGTAACATTTGAGGTGGCTGCAATATTCGCACAATGTTGGAGAATAAACAGAAAGTCTTTATTTAACAATCTAATAATGAACACTCAGGAGAATCATGGAAAAACACAACCACTTCCAACATAACGCAAACGAGACCGGACAAATTAACTAAAGAAACTCAGGGCTTAAATACTTGAAGGATGATTAGTGTGAACACGTGCAAACTCACTGAATAACTGTGAAAACTAACTAGCAAAGGGAACACAGAAAACGAAACCAAAACAGAACTACACCTGATAACATGTACAGTAGGTGCAAAGTACTTCAACAGAACAGTCTAAAGAGACCATCAAAATAAAGTGTTATTGAATGTAATTATAAAACTGACTGCATTTTTAAATAAACTCTTTGTGAATTTTTGTATAAACAAATATTTGTACGATCACCATGGCAACAACATGCCACAGAGTCAAACTATTAACAATGGACAAAAACAAGCTATTGAGGACAGCATATTAAAAACTCTCAAGTAGTGGCAAACTCAGGCGATGATGGACCTTCAGAGAGTTTTGCTAAACAATACCCAGATGAGGAAATATAACCAAATAATCAAAATTAAAGGGTTATTTCGCCCAAAAATGAAAACTCAGTCATTAATTACTCTCCCTCATGTTGTTCCAAACCCGCAAGACTTTTGTTCATCTTCAGAACACAAATGAAGATTCATCAACTCACACATCATGGTAAACAGCAGCTCAAGCATGTTTGCTTGACATGCAAGAACCATTGAGGTTCAGTCTCATGTGTTACGCAGCATGTTTGAGCTTCCGGAAGATGTTTGATCATAGAGAGATTGAGTCTCTTCAGAAAATTTGGACTAAACCACTCAATTCATATGGATTAGTTTTACAATCTCTTTATGAACTTTTTGAAGCTTCAAAGTTTCATTTGCGTAGGCAGTCAATGGACAGACAAACATCTCTCAGATTTCATCAAAAAGATCTTCATTTATATTCCGAAAATGAACGAAAGCCTTACAGGTTTGGAACGGCATGAGGGTGAGTAATTAATGACAGGGTTTTCATTTTTGGGTTAACTAACCCTTTAACATTTAAGTTAACCTTTTTATAGTCACCCACTGAACGAATAATGAATACATTTTTACATCTTTGCATCCTGAAACATCTGAGATCAATCAGAATCACCATCACAAATATACTTTTTTTGGAAAAATATATTAATCTCATACTTTCTTTACATTAACAAAAATGCAATAAGAAATGTGCAATAATGAAAATGTATGAGTTTTATTTGAAAATCTGATTACAACTCTCAATACTTTAATATGAATATTGAGGAATCTTAGAATTTCTTTGCTATTGATTCCTGCCAGACATCTTGGCACATGTATAACTGCAGAGAACAAGACTGCCAGATAGCCATTATGGACATTAGCCAGTTGTGCAGTATTGAAACAGATCTTTAGTATAGCCACTAATGGATTGAACAGCCTCTTGGTCTGTTATCTTGTGATGCAGTCACTATTTTTGTTCCCTTTTCAAAAGGATCATATAATGTTCCTATGATACATGTAGAGATGTATCTCTCTGCATTAAGTTAAAATAACAAAATAATCAACAAATAATGTGAACATTTTTTAAAAGAATTCAACGTTTTGAATTTTTATAATATTTCCAAATATTTCAGCTACATTGCTTTTAGGGACAAATTAATGATAATTACTAAAATTATCCCCTTTAATCTCATTAGATTGCAGTGAACTGATTAAATAATTGCAGTTGATTGGTAGACGCCCAAAGGGGATACTGTCATGTCTTTTTTTTTTTTTTTAATTACAGAAGCAATGGCAAACTCATTAACACTGAGACAAAAGACAACACTTCTGATAACAATGCTGATAACAATTCTGTAATTAATGAAAAATGCTCTCAACACAAATGTAAACAGTTACAAAGAAAAAACCCAGAAAGAACAAAGCATAAATAGTACATAAATATCTGTGTGAACTCTTTGAGTCACAACACAAAAATTGTTAGCACATGCAAGATGTTGTTACATAAATAGTGGTCATCACATGATCAACAAGTCTTGTCTGATTGTGAACCTCTGGGAACAAAATGTCAAGGAGTTTTTTGACCCCTTTAAAACTCCTCCAATGGACTTCAAATCCAGTTTCAAGAAAGACTTCAAGCAAGAGATTTAAATATAAACATAACTTTCACATAAACCTTTATAAAAGAGTTTGCAATGTCATTTTAAAGCAATATCCACCTAAAAAAAAAAAGGAAATTTCTCATGCCTTTTGAAACCCATATGACTTCCTTTCTTGCATGAAACAAAAGAACTGAATGTCAATGAATGTCAAGAAAGACATGAGGGTGAGTACATGATGACAGAATGTTCAGTTTTGGTCCTTTTAAATTAACTGTCATGAATGCAACAAATCAAGGAGAATAAGGGCCGGTTCTTAGACCACTTGTTCAGTGTCTTATGCGTGAGAGCGGCATTTTGAAAACTTTTACAAACACATCTTGAAACCCTGCCTTCTTTCCCATTCATCAGCACTATGTACACAGTTGTATACTATTGTGCGGCATTTTGCTTTTTAATGCAAAAACACGTTCTCTGTGAACAGCCCCAGATAAGACACAAATATCAATTCTGATGAGTTATGCCACTCATGTTGTGTTCTTTATTTTTTATTTTATTTTGTAATTTTTCCATATATCAATAGGGACAGCGTTTTTCAATGTTAATATATAGATAAATTATAAAATGTCAAAGCCATTTCCCTTTTAGTCAAATAACAACAATGAATCAGCGACTGGTTATATACTAGATGTATTATGAATACAATGGTTTGAACAAGTTCTCGATCAAAACAGTCATTTCAAATAGTTCCTCAGCAGCACAATTGATGGAAAATATTTCAACCATTTCAAACCACTTCTGGCTATTGTGCAAAATGTGGGTGGGGGTGCTTACTATTACAGAAGCACTTTGGTATACCCCAACCCCCTTCCCGATTAAATTATGATAATGGCATGAAACACAGTCCATCCCGGTGAATGGAAACACAGGCAGCACAGAATCAAATAATGATACGCTTTAGAGGCACCATTACAAGGCAAGCACATCAGAGCAGTTAGCAGACATGTCAAACAGTTGTAAGCATATGCAAACATTTCTTATCAAAAACACACAAGCAGCACCACGACCATCTGTTGATACAAGCTTAGCGTGTACAGCTCTGGGACTCCATTCACAGCCAGAGCTGTCATTGTCTTACAACATAAATAAATGTAAAACTCGTAATACATTCATGAAACCCTGTTGTTTTTAATGCAGACTCGCCACACTTCGTGGCATTCGTGATTTGGCATCTGGCATTAGGACATTCACAGGTGGGTTATGATTCAAAATGATTTGCTGGTGGCTTCACATGCAAACAAACCTGGCAGCTCTTATTGCCTGCACATTTACAATGAATTATAAATACAGATAAATCAATGGTTCATCTTGTGTTCTGGCCCCAAGAACTATTGACACTCAATCACACTTTAAAATCTGTAAATGTCTTTGCATTAGATTAGATAATAAAATAACAATTCCAAACTCACATGACTTTCTCATGTGGTACATTAACGGATGCATTTTTTCTCATCTCTACAAAGAAGGATCAATAACAAAGAAGAGGGACTCGAAAGCATCATGAAAGTAGTCCATACAATTTTTGCATTAATTATATATTTCTTCTGAAGACATACATTAGCTTTCTGTGATGAACAGATGTTTTTTTTTTTTTTTTACTTTTATGGTGCTTTATTGAACCTTAAAAGCTCTTCAGAAAGAAATGGGTTTGTATAGGGTGATAAAATGAATAAACCTTTCTATAGGAAAGAAACTCCGATATTATGCATTTGGCAACATAAATACAATGTTCTGAACAGCTTTGATGTTAGATTTGACAAGAATCTAAGGAAACAGTTACATTCACATGCAGAAAGCACTTGAATGGTCACAAGTCAGACCTTGTTTATCACCTCAATGCACATTTGAGCTGATCACAGACCTGCTTTGTACTCATGATGCACCAGCTAATTAAGCTGTGAAATATTATACAATCATACTATTTTCCATTGCCCTATTCAGCAGCTACTCAAGTGCACAACGGCAAGTTAATCACGACTAGGCGTCTGACAGTGCATCCTGAGCCACGTTCATTTCACTATTAATTAAGTCCCATGTCAGATTCATTAATTTTACTCTGTAATCACTGCCTCAGAGCATATGTCAAATGTTAAATCCATTTACAAAAGTATTCCGGCTCCCACTGACAACTATTGAATCTTGCAAATACCATAAAATTTCCAGAGCAATCAGAAATCAGTGTTTTCTCTGATGTTCTCTGAGGTTGTTATTTGGATTTGCCAAAAGCTCTTTTTATTGGATAGAGAATACTAGCAATTTCTTGCAATCTTCCAAATGTATTTACTGGTCACGCCACCTCTTCACATTGACTGATTTCATAGAGCTCTGACCTCTAAGAAAATACATTATTGCCTCTCCCTTTTTCCCAGATAGTGCTTTGGCACCTCCCTCGCTTATTTTCTTTTAATCGGAAAGGCGTAAAATCATTACAGCAAAAATTTTTAGTGTCCTGGGGATTTAAGCTGGTTTCAAAGAATTTGAGGCACAAAGGCACACATATTTTGTAAGGACAGAGTTTTTTTTTGTTTTGACAATATATTCTTTTAACAACTTACTAGTCGTAAATATTAATTCTTATACTTCTAATATTGTATAAAACATCACAAATGTATTTGCAGAGTGCCAGGAATATAACCTGCTGTTTAGCATAACTGATGAACTGATGTCCTCTCTAAAACAATAACCAACTGCACAGTGCAAACATAATATGCTAAGATGATGTTCAGTCACACTCAGTAAGATTCATGACTACATATGTGCAACTGAAGGGCCCAATTAGAAGAACAGCTTTAATCATCCTTATCAATAATTTATGTATGTTAAATTAAAATTCAACACACAAAAATGACTGCATGTTATCTTAGCAGCCAATAGTAATATAAAACAGCTGCGCCAGCTCATTAAATGTTTCTCACAAAGTCAACCTACCTCAAATGTTACATAATGTACCACTAAAAGGATGCAGAATAAGGAAAGAACAAAGCTTTAATGGCCTCTTTACAACAACAATTTCCATGAATGACTCAACAAAATATGCTGAAATTGCTTTCCATATGAATTTTAAAGGCTTTTTGGTTTATTATCACAACTGATGTTATCAAGAATATTGCGCATAAAAGATGCAGCACTTTGAGGCACTTGTGCATCAAAAAATGAGAACTGGCTACTAAAATTAACATTCTGAAAGGAGCTGTTCCAAGGCCAGAAGCATCTCAACATACTATTGAATTAGAGCCATTCACTTTTGCATTAACTTCACTCAGGAATCCAGCTGAAAAACTCCAGCATGGAATTCAATTAAACATAATCACGGTTATAGCTATCAGCATCAAAAAGAGCTCTGCAGGCTTGGCATTGAGAAATGCACACAATAAAACGAAATAAAAGTTTAGAGTTTTTATGAGAGGCTTTAAAATGAGTGAAAATATTCAAAGTGGGAGGTATTTGAGACCATTCAGTGCTTTACTGCAAATTAAACAGCTCTGAAATGTTACATAACAGATCATAAATTATGTCAAGAAATAGTCCTTCAATTTTTTTTCTTGCAGTTGGTATGTGAATAAAAGGATTTTTCTGTATAGTACCAATACTGAATGTAGTTTAAAATAACCAGTCTCCATGGGAGCTGGCAAACTTCAGTTTATGATTTTCTGTGTCGTTTAATCATCTAATTTGCTAATATTGCTGTTGTATATGCAAGATTCCCACATCTTTTGAACAATTTGTTACCATTACATTTTTAATCAAAATATTTTTGGAATAATTTGGAGCTGGACATAAATGTATATGTACCACTAAATAATTTCTTACCTTCTTACCTAGTTTTTCTTATCTTGCATGATATTTTCAAGTTATTCCATGTCAGTGGGAACCCTGCATATGTCATTTTAAAGGGATACTTCATCCAAAAATGAAATTCTGTCATTAATTTCTCACCCTCATGTCGTCCGACACCCGTAAGACCAGTAAATATAGTCCAAGTTCAGCGCTTCCAAGTTGTACGTCAGAACGCCGACTCATTGTCCGGCTCCTACGTAAGCATCACACGCATGCGTTGTGCTGTTCACATGAACAGCGTCAGCCAATACTGAGCCTGTGTTCTGATGTAGAACCTGGACGCGCTGGACGTAAACAGCGTAGGAGAATGAAAAAGAGAAGATATTGTTGAATAAAGTCGTTATTTTTGTTTTGTTTTTGCACACAAAAAGTATTCTTGTCACTTTATAAAATTAAGGTTAAACCACTGCAGTCATATGGACTATTTTAACAATGTCTTTAGTACCTTTCTGGGGCCTCATTTATAAAATGTTGCACAGAAACCGTCCTAAATTTGATCTTACGATCATTTCTCAGATGTGCTTACGTGTGATTCATAGAATAAATGTACACACAGAAAACGAGCGTACGCCTCTCTTTCAGATGTGAAATCTATAAATTATAATGTAATTTACATATAAAAGATCAACAGTCATCGTCCAAATCCTTAGCGAGCTGCAAGAATAGCTTAGATTTCCAAAAACCTGCAGTAATCTGACAATGAAAAGTGTGTACCTCTGCTCAGACCCTGACGTGGCTTTAAGCACTTTTCCACGTCAAAGACCGTTTTTATAAATATGAGCGTTGGCGTGGATTTAAGCGTACGCACACTCTAAGATCAAATCTGTGCATACGCACGCTTTATAAATGAGGCCCCTGGACCTTGAAAGCGGTGGTTGCTGTCTATGGAGGAGTCAGATACCTCTCTGATTTCATCAAAAATATCTTAATTTGTGTTCTGAAGATGAACGAAGGTCTTACGGGTGTGGAACGACATGAGGGTGAGTAATTAATGACAGAATTTTCATTTTTGGGTGAACTAACTCTTAAAGGTCTTGCCATTTTGTTTCACTTCAAATGCTGCTGAGTAACTCTAAACAAAATCCCTTTGAATGTGTTGACTGTGACAGTGACACAAAAGTGATGCGTTTGCGTGGCAGAATGCTGACATCACCCTACATCAATGCAACAATCCATAGAAAGTTTGAATCTCATTATTTTTCTGATCGTGGGTGATTATACCCTTTGTCATTTTATGCCTATTCAGTTTTTGTACCACTGTCAAGTCACTGTTCCGCTTGGCCACCATTCAAGTTACTGTTCTCCACGTTTAGGGACTTTTTGTGAACATTATCATTCTGAACGGCCTTTTTATTTAGGACATCAAGACGACACTGAGTTTCCTTCTGCGCGTCCAGTGAGCACCTGGATACTGCGCTGGCCACCTGGCAGAACTTCCTCAGGAGAATCTCTCTCAGGAGCAGGTAAACCCACGGGTCTAGAATCTGGTTGAGCGAGGCCAGACGTATGGCTGTGAGAAAGAAATTACAGTCCATCTGTAAGTCCTGGGGTGAGAGAGATACAGCAGCAGAATTGCATTGATGGGAGGATGTGTGGGTCGAGATCATCTTCAACATAAGGACCTGCAGAATGGAAGGAGACACACCAAAATCGGCATATTATATGAATGATAAAAAAAGACTTAACTTACTCTACATATTTTTTTTCATTCAGAATTAAAGGATTAGTTCATTTCAGAATTCAAATTTCCAATTTACTCACCCCCATGTCATCCAAGATGTTTATGTCTTTCTTTCTTCAGTCGGTTTTAGAGGAAAACATTCCAGGATTTTTTCTCCATATAGTGGACTTCAACAGCTACCAACGGGTTGAAGGTCCAAATTGCAGTTTCAATGCAGCTTCAAAGGGCTCTACACGACCCTAGGAATAAGGATCTTATCTAGCGAAACAATCGTCATTATCTATTAAAAAAATAATTTATATACTTTTTAACCACAAATGCTCCTCTTGAACTAGCTCTGCGATGCACCACGCATTACGCAATCACGTTGGAAAGGTCACACTTGACGTAGGTGGAATGTTTTCCTCAAAAACCTTAATTTCTTTTCGACTGAAGAAAGAAAGACATAAACATCTTGTATGACATGGGGGTGAGTAAATTATCAGGACATTTTAATTCTGAAGTGAACTAGTCTTTTAAGAAAAATTCTTATGCTTGTGCTTATAGACTTCCAAAGACTGCTCAGCAGATTTCCGTAATTCTGAATGCATCTCATTCGCAAAGTTTTACACCCCTGCAGGTTTGTTTAATATTTTGTCTAATTTTATAATGTTTTCAGTTAACAATAAAAGTTCAGTACTCTTGTTTTATGAATATTTGTTATTTTTAAAATAATAATAGAATTTTTAATATATTGCTGTATTGACTAAAATAATTGTGCAGTAATCTATTTCCCCTAATTTTACATTTATATTACCTTTGACGTCATACAGCGCTCACTTAAGTTAATATTTAAAAACACTTATAATTCAATACTGTTAAATGTAAAGATGTCAAAATACTGTATATAATATCATTGTGATGCCTAAACTAACTTGTAGCATTTAAAATGGTTAATTTTAGTTTTTGGGGTGTTATTTATTTAGGGAAAATTGTATAGAATTTAAATATCTGCAATTTATCATTATCGGCCGTAACATAAAGCTTCACTCCATTCTACAAAATATGAATTTGCATATTCTGTGTGGGCTTATGAAATTACGTAACTGGGAAAAACCGACATTTTTGCAGAATGTCAAATCATAACAGCAACTCTTTGACAAGAGTCTTTTTGGATAGATCCTAAAGTCACAGGAATCACAGGGTAAAAAGTAACTAATTTCAAATGAATGCTCAAAAACATACTGGCAACAAGTAGCCCTCCAACATGTACGGTACTAGTAAAACAGCTGGCCTGAGCTCACCCTAACATAGAAATTCATATATTCTGTTTTGTCCAATATAAATAGAGGCTTTCTGTAGCTGGCCACAATTAGGTATGAGCAGGAATGACACACTGTGCATGCTTCCATCTGATATCTACAGAAAGCGTGTCTGGCAAAAGCTGATATGATACATACCAGTAGAGGTGACCAGCATGTCAACAGCACACACATAATGCCCATCAACTGAATAACAGTCTCTGTTGTTAACCTTTCCCATTGCTTGGATGACTGGGTCGAGCTTGGCTTCGTTTTGCAACGTGTAACCAAGGCACGAATGGTCATAACATTACAAAACAAAGTAACCAGTAAAGAAAATATCCCCAATGCCGCAAAGGTCGTGGCAAAAAACGTATTTCCCGTCACGTCCTTGTCACCTGTACTTATGAAGCACCAAGTGCCTGGCCACTGCAAAGTGTACTTCCCAACCCCAACAATGGGCAATAAGGCAAAAATCAAAACAAGACACCAAATGATGACCAGGACCTGCTTGGTCACGCTGGTTTTCATGTAATGTGAGTACCAGTGAGGAGCAGTGATGGCCAATGCCCTCTCAATGGCCATGGCACTGGCTAAAAAGAGAGGGCACAAGCCAAAAATGGTCATGCACACCCCGAAGAAGGCGCAGAGAGTTCCCGATGGGTCCACGCGTTTCCATTTCAGATCTGCTCTGTACACCGAAATGACAATCGGACTTGTAAGCAGTTGGCCGAAAAGATCAGTTAACGCCAACGAGCCGATGCAAAGCAAAAAGGATTTCTTCCTTTTGTTTTCTTTTTTTCTATATGCACTAGAAACTAGCAACATCGCAAGAGAGTTTCCGACCATTCCAGTGATCATCATAGTGATGGGGAAAAAGACGGACACAGAGCCACAGCTGGCGTTGTTGCCCGTGCTGTCCTGCGAAGATTTGGAGACGTTCTTCTCCCACATCATGGTTCCAGCAGTCAGGTTTTGTGGCAAGACATCTGCAGACTGACATTTGGATGTCATCCTTTTTCAGGGAGCGTGTTCATGGCCACAGTAGCCCTTTAAAACAGGTTGAGTCCTCAGTGAAGTCTACCTCACTTCTTTCTCACTTTGTGCGCTCTGCTGTCCGAGCGCGCGCTATAAACACAGAGGCGGGACCCTTATGGAAATGTAAAACATGCCGAGAAAGACAATAAAAAAATAGTGCAATATATTTTTATTGAATATTTATAAAATCAAAAATATATATTTTTAATATATATATATATAGATAGGCTACACGTGTTGCTCAGTTCCGGATGCGCGTTTGGTAAGATTTTTTTTTCTGCTGTTCAGTTTGGGTATCTCAAAAAATAAGCAATAAAAAAAGAACAGGAAATTTTGCCTTCAACCTAGGCTGAGGGAACACATTCATTCTTTCTGTTTGACCGAAGGAATTTTTAAAAGGCTCGTCTGACCAAATGTAAGACAATCGTTGTAGAAGGTGAACTTTTCGAAATTTCTCAAGATTGTAGGTTTAACGATCGCTTAACTTTTAATAACAAAATACAAATAACTTTGATGATAGACAAATCTCTAAACAAGAGAAATATTCACCATTAAATGTTTTATTAGATGATGATGATCCCCTTGAACCACCAGCTCACAGACGGTTTTGAACGCAACAAGTGCCACCTAGCGCACGAGAAACGATTCTCAGCAAATCCTTATCAGTCAGCGCAGTGAAGGTGTATTTTTGCTCGTTAACAAAAATTCATACGGACTCATAATACAAATATTCTATAAAATAGACAAGCCAAGGACGTAAATTAAAAATCTTGAATATGTAATTTCACAAAACACCACTAAAATTCACAAGTAGCAGCGTAGTATATTTTAAACATCACCCTTTATAGGTTGATTGCAGTAGACCAGTTAAAAATGTCTCACTAAATAAATAAAAGGCAGTAAAGTGAGGCAGAAATGGGCCTATTAGGAAGAGAAAATTTCTCATCACAACATCTGCCAATACAATAAACATGGAAAGACAAAAACAGTGCCAACAAAAGGTTCAGATTAACAAGTGTTTATTCATGTTGATTACACTGTCAAGTCATGTTAATGAACAGTAAACATTTTCATATTTCATACGTCAGAAGGGGCTGAATATTTCAGATTACATGTTCCAAATTTGATTTTACCACAGAAAAAAAACAAAAAAAAAAACAATCAGGAATTTACGTGATCAGTAATTTGAGTTTGTCCACTTAAAACGTTTCTTAATTCCACAAGTGATGGATAAAAAAATAAAAAAAAAAGACAAAAAGGACAATTTTTTTCTTCCACATTTCATCGGTCTTACCAGAAGAAAACAAAACTCTACAAGTATAAAAAAAACCATACTTACCTTTAACGCACACAATTAGATAAGGCAATGTTACGCCTCAGAGGAAAATCTCTTTTTAACTTTCAGATGCTGGCATTACTGATGTGGTTAAATAATGTTTAAGCCATCAACATTTCTTGTGTTTCACATCACAAAAGAACTATAAAACCAGCATCTGATGAGTATTTTTTTTTTCTTTTAAATCAACAAATGCTTTGTTATTAAACTTTTTTTGGACTGCAGTAATGTCTGACAATGGATGGATAAAACTATTTCTGCAATATAATTCACATAAATTGATGTCTAGGAGATATGTGCCATTTATACAGTCACAGACTTAAAGTTGTTTCTCTGTAAACCCACTTACACTATAGACTTTACACCTTGAGTTATACTGTTGAAAGATTTGGCTAGATGTTAAAAAAAGAAGAAGAAGAAAATAAAACTTTTGAGAAGTAGTTAAGTGAACATGTGCGCAAGTTTTTTTTCATGGAAATCAATGTGAATTCAAACAGTTGGGTTGTTGCAATAGCACAAAAAAACTGGAGTTGGAAAAAAACAACATGCAGTTTTAGAAAGATTTGTTTCTTTTGTTAATCATTTCTGTTTTGAGCTTGAGCCAGAGTGGGATGATCCGGATGAGCCTCTGCGCCTAAAGAGAGATAGAAAGAAAGAGACAAGGAGAAAGACAATGACTGATTAAGAGATTTGGTTCTTGATATCAAAACAAAGAATAAAGTTTTGTACAGAGAAAAGCACATTTGTGTCACATTGTTTCAATTATGCACTGTATTAGCACTGAGCCCTGTGTATAATGCAGAAGGACGCCTGGTATCCAGGACACCATGTGTTACACCAAACCTTTCAGACGAGTGCGATCGTGCGCGTCTTTTTTTGCGGCCCGCAGAGGAGGACCTGGAACGACTCCTCTTCTGGCCTCCCTCAGGCGATGATGAAGGCGAGCGAGACCTCTTCTTTGAGGAAGCAGAGCCCTTTCCTGATCTGGAGCTGGATCTTTCAAAGGGGATAAATAAGCATTCACATGAAGTCAACAAATATCGCTACACATATTACTATAATAACACTACCAAAGGGACTGTAATGGTAGGAAAACATCCATCCACAGCCCTCTAAAAACTACAGTAAATACTACAACTTCTTAAAGACCAAAGCTGCAGGTCTGACCAGCTGAACTTTTCAAAAGAACAAAGCTGAACCCGTCAAGAGTTTCAGAACAACTTGAAGCTCTAATTGCCTGTCAGATGTCACAGTGTTATCAGATAAATTGAGACCTGTGACACTGAATAATCAACAGCTCCAAACAAGCACATCTTAAAAAAGCACAAGAAAGATCTTGACACCTATGCAGAGAGCAAAAAAGTAAAAAAAATCCTGTTCAAACATTCCTAAAGAAATAAAGCTCCATCTGACAGCACTCTCATCTTATTATTATTATTATTTTTTGAAAGGTGATCAAAAGTTGAATTCTGTTTGGACTCAGAAGGACAAAAAGTTCACTACAGCCACTGGCTGTTCACACACACTCTCTCTCCTGGAGAGTGCATGTGACCTCATTCACCTGGATTTGGACCTGGAGCGAGAGCGAGATCGCGATCGGGAACTGGATGAGCTCCTGGACCGGGATCTGCAAAACACCGGCATCAACAAAAAAAACACACCACTAATTTCCAATTTTTCTGAGAAAGTTAAAGACCCTAGAACAGATAAAAACCCAAGAACAGAATCTTTATCAAATGACAAGTGTTAAAAAGAAAGATCAGCTTTGACATTTTTCAGAAAAATAATTACTTAATCATCATTGAGTGTTGCATAAAAGGTCTTTTTGTGCATAAAGACATCTTGTTTCATTTAATATTGCCAAAACAATTTCTAAGGCTTTAAACCCTTTTCAAGTAGTGTTAATGGCATGAATTACTTATAAATTGCAGAGCACTAAATTTACATGATTGCTTTCGTCAAAGAACAAGTTTTATGCTATCATGTCAGAATCAAAAATGCAGTTGAAAAAGACAAAATATATCTTTAAAAATACTAAAAGAAAACAAAAAGGGAAAGAAAAAGAAATTAAACATTAAAACAGATTAACACGATACGATTTGAATAAAGATTTGAGCTGATACTGACATTTGCCTGGAGTTACCCTTGACCTGTACCCTTTTACCTGGACCTAGACCGGGAACTTGAACTGGAAGAGCGAGAAGATGAGCGTGAGGAGACCGAGGGACTCCCTTTCTTCTCATCACTAGCATCCAAATCGTACTTGGACAAATCTGCATCATCTTCATCTTCTTCTTCATCATCATCATCATCATCGTCATCCTAATAGGATAAAAATCAGAAGCACATCAAAAACTATGACAGTGGGTTCATAAATCTGCTAAAGCTCCAAGGATTTGTTCACACTGCACCCCTTTACAATTTTTTTCCCCAAATACTATCTTTATGACTGCAGTCATTTTACAAGTAATTAAATTGACAGTGTGATCAATATCTAATAAAATTAGTAAAAAAAAAAAAAAAAAAAAAAAAAATCAACAAATTATAGGACCACTAACACAGATGTACAGAAAAAAAATCTTACATCAAGTTTGTATTTTGAAAGATCTCCATCTTCGTCGTCATCCTCATCGTCTTCGCCATCATTTTTCTCTTCTTTTTTTGGTTCCTCTTTCTTTTCAATGTCCTTCTTACTTTTCCCACGATACTTCTTTTTTATACGCCCAAACTGTCCAGAAGGCCAACAAAATGATTAAAATTCAAGTTTATTTATCATTTAGTAAATGACATATATTGTGCATTGTGCTATACAAATGACAAATCTATTCTTTATTAATAACAAGAACTGTTAGAATGAAAAATAAAAATCTCCACTGACCTCATCGTACTCGCCATCAGATTCCTCTCGCTCATTGTAGACTAAATTCTCTCTCTCGTTGAATCCTCCACCGTATCCTGTTAGACATGCATCAAGCATATGGCATAAACCAAAATTATGGCAAAATGTTGCCATCAATATGCAAAAAAACAAAAAACAAACAAAAACAAAAAAACACTAGCATTCTATTTTGAACAGACAAAGCATACCTGTCCTTTCCTCCAGTTTGGCATATTTAGGAGTGTTACACATGTTGCACTCTGATCTTCTGGCCCAGTTTACATTGCCACACCTAGATTTAAAGAAACAAGAACAAGTTCAGAAATTAATAACTTTGGTGAATTACAAGGGTTGCAAACCCATAAGCAAGACAATCAGAAGACGGCCCTTTGGTTATTTACAAGACCTAGATGTCCTTTCAGAAATAAAAAAGAAAAGGGGTGCATTATGAAGAAAATACAGGGGAAAAAAAAAATCTATTCTTGTCTCAAATAGCTTATAGTCCAATATGGGTTGGATTTGTGAATGTAAGCCTGCGATTTCTGGTCCTGGAGGGCCACTGTCATGCAGAGTTTAGCTCCATGTCAAATCATACACACCTGCCTGTGATTTTTAAGTAATACTGAGGACTTTGGCCCTGTTTACACCTGGTTTTAAGATGCGTTTTGGTCGATCGGATCACAAGTAGATGAGGGAAACATATTCCCGTTTAAACCTCGTGTCTCTTTTGTCCACTTCAACCACTTTTGACCTGATTTCTTCAAAGGGAGGGTCTATGGGATCTAATAAATGAAATAAGCCCACGAAATTTACACATGAACATGACCAGAGAAAACGGAAAAACATACGAGAGCAGCTGCTTTAGTTTCTGCTCTGATAGCCGCAAGACCACGCAGAACGCTGCGAGTGCGTGTTAGAAATCAGGAATGGTGAGAGAACATTGTGCTTGGTATGTTTTTTGTCTTCAAACCAAACTTGGGTCTTCAGCCAACAAAGTTTAAACCCCATCTGGCTAGCGCACTTCCCATAATGTTTACGTGTTATGTCAGTAGGCAGTCTTTTGTGGCTGTTCGAACACATTCAACCACATGAGCGTTTACACTACCTCTGGAAGTGGTCAAAAGTGGACAAGCTCAAAATGTTTTAAACCCCTGTTAACACCTGTACTTAGCGTCGTCCACTTGTGATCTGATTTACCAAAATGCATCTTAATACCAGGTGTAAACAGGGTCTTTGTGACTTTTGTGGAGTCGGATATATCATAATTACGTGTTCCGAGCACATGATTGACAAAGAAGTCAAATTTACAAGTGGGAAACTTGGAATTCTAGATCATACACAAGTTGCTGAGTTGTGATGTTGGAAGGGACGTGTCGATTTGAAAAATGGCAGAAACACTGATCTATAACATAGAATATAATACATCTATATTCTATACATATAGAGATCAGTGAGCTGAATGCAAGTCTGTAGCAAATGGCATAAAGTTAATCACTCAACTTTCGGTTTGCTTTATCTAACAAAACATTTAGATGTGATAACATTTTAAAATTAATAATTATATTTTGAACTCCATTGCAGTTATTTGGGTTTATTTCACAATATAATTCTTTTGTTTAGGCTTTTTCTATGTTTCCAAATTGAATACATGATGCTCGACTCAGAGGTACAAGTTTCCAAGGTGCACTTGAAGGCAACATAAAACTGGAGCAGGATTACAACAAAAAGCTTTTCTGAGGGACACAAAAGTGACAGTTCAGTTATTTTTTACCTCAACATTTTCAAGTGAACTGACCGCATTCCTTCATTGTTCTTCGTGGCAAGATATCACTACACTGCACATTTATTCTGCTCCATTAAGTAGATTAACAGTGTGGGGTTCAAATGAGAAGTAAAATATGAAGGAGTCAGAAGGAATGGTTTCTTTAACGTCACATCTAAAATGCACATTGGAAGTGTATTTAAGACATTTACAGCAATACCCACGTTTTGCACTGCCAGTCGTTTGCACTGAAGAGACCTCTGCTCTTCTCAGCGAGGGTCTTTCCAATCTCTGTTCCCCCTGCTTTCATCATCTTTGCTTCAGTTGTCTTTTCTGTTTAAAGAGTATTCACTAATTAGTGTGGACTAATCATATTAAATGGATAGTTCTCCCAAAAATGACAAATCTGTTATCAATTACTCAATCTCATGTCATTCCAAAACCAGACTTTCATTCATTTCTGAAACACCAATTAAGATACTTTTAATGAAATCAAAGATTTATGTCCCTCCATTGAAAGTCTACTCACCCAAAACTTTGACAGTTCATAATGTTTATAAGGAGATCAATAAATTAATATGAAGTAAGCAATTTAATCCAAGTCTTCTGAAGAGACATGATTACAAAGAGATTTTATTAAGACTTTTATTCACACATAAACATTGATTTTGGATTACTTTTACAATCTCTTTATGAATTTTTTGAACCGTCAAAGTTTAGGATGAATAGACTTTAAATGGAGGAACTGAAATCTCTCAGATTTCATTAAAAATAACTTCATTTGTGTTGCAAATATGAACAGAAGTCTTATGGATTTGGAACAACATAAGGGTGAGTAATTCATGACCGAATTTGAATTTTTGAGTGAACTAAGCCTTTAAGAAAGAACTGTAAGCCTTTAAACACAGTGTATTGATACTCCTTGTGACACATCTAATATACAAAACATAATGACTATACACGGAAGTATAACTCACTTACCCCTGCCACATCTGTTACAGCTCGTTCTTCTAGCAAAGTTGACATTTCCACACCTTAGATATTACAAAGATAAAACTGGTTAGGTCTGAAGACATTATAAACATCATTTAACATTCATACACACAATGAACAGGCCACCTCAGACACTTTCAAACAATAGCGAGACGCTTCAGTGGTGCACACAGTTAAATTGATTTTTTTTAAATAAACATTTCACAAAAATAGCCCAAGGGCACTGCAATTTCTAATGTAGGCGATATAATGGCAGTTAGCAGACTCGCGCAAACATCTGTTGTGCTGACTAGCTATATGTTTAACCGAAGAAGTATGAGTGTGCAACTCTCAAAAGTATTTGATTGGCAGTGTTTTAGAGATAAGAAATGAGTTTAACATTTAAATTTGGGAAATGACGCTTTTAATGGCGTTTACAGGCCCCATTCACACACTACAGACGCACGCTGAAGCTAACAAATGCTATGCTAACAGTAGCATGTGGGCTTCTCTCACCCAACATTGATTTTCCACAAGTTTTGGCTTTAAAGAACTGCAAATATATTCATACATTCATTATTAGGCTTTTTAATACATCACTATAGATCAAGTCTTACTTTTTATCGGGACAGATCCAGTCCCCGTCGCTAACACGAAAACTCTTTCCCGACATGTTCGTCCTCTCAGCTGCCCGCCACAATCCACCAGAGAAATGAAGAACACCTTATGAATATTAATATGCGTTTAATACACCAACACTAACGAGTTTCAACATTAAACGTACGCAAAAAACAACACTTTTCAGAGTGTGAAAGAGCGTATGCAGGAAATACGTTTGCTACGCCGAAAGACAACCATGGGTTGCGTATCAAAATCTAATTGGCTGCCTCCCTGGGCATTTTCTGGACACGATAGTGTGATGCTGCCTTCGTAGGCGACTCGCTAGGTTTTGAGCCACAGCCACAAACTTGACGTGCAGCAGCAGCACGACCTCTATTAGCATTACATACGAGCACTGAAGTCTAATTAGATCTATTTCTAAAAGAAATTCATTTGTCTAAACTAGCCTATGTGAGACGCATCAAACAGATGCCAAAAATAGACCCTACACATTCTAATCATATTTAATTATGAGCCATTTATTTTTGTAGAGAGCCTCATAAATAATAATAGAATTAGAATAAAAATATAATAACAAACTAGACAAAATATTTTGCTCAAGTGCAATATTACTATTCAGTAAACAAGACTGATAATTAGAACGACGACATAATACTATAAAAACAAACTAAAAACATAAATAAATAAGCGATTAGTTATTTAGGCATTATTCTTTTATTCAATGCCACAAAAACATTATTGACACCATTAGCTGTCAGACAAAGTTAAGACCACTTGTTATTTTCCTAATACATAATTGCATGTTGTATTGTTCTTTTACTACTTTCCTAAATGTCATTCTGGAAATAAAAAAAAATACACAAATTTATATCATACAAACAGTTTTGTAATATAGGTTTCTAAATGCTTCCAAAATGATCTTGAGTAAATACAATAATAAAACAAATGCAAAAAACTTTTATTTTCCCAGTCCACAAAATTCACAGGTATCTATATGAAACTGTTACATCTTTCCAAAACATGCTTAACGGCATAAATTTGGACATTATTTAATCCTTCCTTCATTATGTTTTTACTTTCGCACTTGTGGTTTAAATGTGTCCACTAGATGGCAGATTGTGTTCACCACACAACAGCCTGGAGAATTAGCACATTTGGCAGCAACTATGTCTGTACTCACTACAGGCTTGTTCCCATGTTAACATTTACACATGCATCACAGAAAAGAGTAAAAATCACAGACCTACATGCCATTGCCATATGCGAGGAACATGCAGATATCCACAGACATATGGTGACATATCTCTGAATCTTTCCTTTCAAATGCAAGCAATGCCCCACACGTTATGCCAACATTTTGCAGACCTTGGTTCGGTTCGGCATGAAGGCACACACATTGCTGGGCCAGATGGAGTTGAGACATTCCTCCCACTGCGAGTTCTCAGTCCTGCAGGGACTTAGATAGGACCCATCCTTGCTGGTGCTCACCAAGCTAAGCCTGTCCTCCATTCTCTGCCAAACTCACGCTGTTTCAGAGGTCTCTCGCACAGCTGGTGCATTGCTTATGAGTCAGAGTGCCCACATTGTTTTTCAAGTAGAGGTGTTTAAAAATATCTGATGCCCACATTTTGCCATGGCCATTTACACAAACACATTTTTGGATGGACAGTTTTTTGATGAATGTTACATTTAAATTTGAAATGAATCAACGCGAAACTGATGTAAATGACAAAGACTTAATGACAGATTTTATTTAGCATTTACACTTTTTAGCTCGCACCCTTGTATCAAATTGGCTGATAAAACAGTTTCAGCCAAGAAAGGATATGTAAATATATTAAGATTAGCCTTCCCTTCTACCATGTTAGTATGAGTGCATAGAAAATACAAATACACATTTCAGCAGGAGCTCATTGAAATGAAAACAAGAACTTGGATTATGAATAATGCATTTCTTTATCAGTAGAATCATAAGAAAGAACACACTCTTCTGTGAGTGGATTTTTACTTATTTATTTATTTATTTTTACTATTTAAAAGCTCAAAATAGACCTGCAACGCTTTTCGGCATCATCATGCCTCCTCTCACCTCGCAATCAATGATACAACTAACAGCCATAATCGATCATGGGTGCAAATGAGTTTTTGGGCTTGCAAATGTCACCGTCCAGTCTAGTGCTTGGTCATCCTTGGGATGTTCCACTCAGGTGCTTTTTTGACAGTGAAGGGCAACCAACAGAGGTTTGAATCCCTATATGAAGCCACCTGGGAGTTCCGGGTCTGACAGATGGTGGAAGCTTTTCCTGATAGGAAGAGAGTTGTGTTACTTTGACACTTTGGTTTAACATCATCATAATGAGTTAATAACGGAAGCTTGTATTCCCAAATGCACTGATACAGTGATTTCCTTCCTTGTGCAAGGAAGTTGTACTTGCAGCTGCTCTTGTCGAATCAAAGACGAGACAGATGAGAACAGCAACAGAGATCTTTTGGTTTGCATGAGTAGATGGTGAGGTGCTGTCAGCTTGCTGTGCTCTTATGTAAGAGGTGAGGAGTAGCTCAGGAAAGCTGGCTGCCAGCTGTGCTGGTATTTGGATGAGAGCTCCTGCCTTGTCACCTCATTGTAATCTCTCTAATGCATATTCATTGTCAATGCATGGGAGCACTTCTCATTCAGAAGGTCATCCGCAGTGGGGCCCCATTGCAATGGATTTTTGTACGTTGAATAAGTCGGAGGGAGGACAGTGACACTGGATAAATATTCTCATCTAGACGAGTGCTATCATGTCTTCATTTCTCTTCTCAGAGGTGACCTCATGCTCGACAGCTGAACGGATAATAATGTTATGTACAGTGTAACTTAATGTGACATCATATAACATAAGGCATCCTGCTTTAACGTAATGCTTGTGAGGTGAGAAAATTGCATGTCTCATGTCATAACAGTAAATCATCTAGTGAAGGTGAAGTAAAAAAGATAGAAGGTGAGATACCATTTCTTAAAGGATTAGTTCACTTTAAAATGAAAATTACCCCAAGATTTACTCACCCTCAAGCCATCCTAGGTGTATATGACTTTCTTCTTTCTGATGAACACAATCGGAGTTATATTAATAAATATCTTGAAGCATCCAAGCTTTATAATGGCAGTGAACAGGACCAACGAGTATGAAGCTAAAGAAAGTGCATCCTTCCATTATAAACGTACTCCACATTGGAGTCCACTATATTATAAACGTACTCCACACCTTAATAAAGGCTTTCTAAAGCAAAGTGATGCGTTTGTGTAAGAAAAATTTCCATATTAAAAAGTTATAAAGTAAATACGGATACGGAAGGTGGTCTGGCGGAAGCTAGATATTTTACTTGTTAAATATGGATATTTTTCTTACACAAACGCATCACAACCCCCTGGAGCCATGTGGAGTGCGTTTATGATGGTTGGATGCACTTTCTTCAGCTTCATACTCGTTGGTCCCGTTCACTGCCATTATAAAGCTTGGATGCGTCAGGATATTTATTAATATATAACGATTGTGTTCATCAGAAAGAAGAAAGTCATATACACCTAGAATGGCTTGAGGGTGAGTAAATCTTGGGGTAATTTTCATTTTAAGGTGAACTAATCCTTTAAGATATCATATCCAAAAACAGGACATGATGAGGAAACAAAGAAATAGTTCACCTAAAAAATTCAACTGTTGTGATAATTTACTCACCCTTATGTTGTTCTAAAACTATAACTTTTGAAATTTAAAACAATGTCAAGTTTTTTTTCATTTACTTTGGCCACTCAAACTCTCCTCTTCACCATGCATTAAGACAATATAGGTATGCATCCTCTTCTAGGCAAATTTGTAACATATTTAATTGATTGGAACTTCTTAATTATTGCCCTGATGGTGGAAATGGGAATTTTCAATGATTTAGCTATTTTCTGCGGAGCCCCGGACATGACATGCAGGAAAAAAATAGTAGGCTAAATCGTGCGCACGATTTATTAATTAATTCTCTCGATTTACTAAAACGTGCGCACGATTTACTATTTCGTTCCCTCATGCGCATGATTTATAAATCGAGGGAACGAAATAGTAAATCGTGCGCACAATTTAGTAAAACGAGGGAATGAATTAGTAAATCGTGCGCACAATTTAATTTTTTTTCTTTCATGTCATGTGCGGGGCTCCGTAATTTTCTTACAGTCACTTTTTATTTTGTGAAGCTCAACAATCTTTTGCTGCACATCAGAATTATAGACCTTTACTAACACTAACCATAGAACTTGGTTTTACTCATTGTGATGGATGATTAAGGGAATTTGACCTTTGTGTTTCCTCATATTTGTACTCCTGTGACAGGAAGTCATGGCTGGACAATTTCATGTTCCTAGTCACCCTGGTGTGCTAAAAAATGAATGGGAATATACTTCAGAGATATTTTACTCATAATAAATTCAAGGGGTGCCAATAATTTTGGGTAATGTGTTTTGGAAAAAAACATTTATTTCATAATTCCCCCCACTTTCAATCCTTTTACTTCAATGAAAAGTTAGATTTTTGCTAATTATTTGAATGAAAGATCAAAAGGATAAACAATGCAGATTTATTTTTACAGCCATCTTTGATCATATTTACCAAGGGTGCCAATAATTCTGACCACAACTGTATATATATATATAGAGAGAGAGAGAGAGAGAGAGAGAGATGTGATTGACTATATATATATATATATATATATATATACATACACACAGTGCTGCTTGAAAGTTTGTGAACCCCTTGCAGAATCTGTGAAAATGTGAATAATTTTAACAAAATAAGAGGGATCATACAATATGCATGTTATTTTTATTTAGTACTGTCCTGAATAAGATATTTTACATAAAAAATGTTTACATATGGTCCACAAGACAAAAAAATAGCTGAATTTATAAAAACGACCCACTCAAAAGTTTGTGAACTCTTGATTCTTAATACTGTGTGTGGTTACCTGGATTATCTACGACTGTTTTTTGTTTTGTGATGGTTGTTCATGAGTCCCTTGTTTGTCCTGAGCAGTTAAACTGCCCAATATTCTTCAGAAAAATCCTCCAGGTTCCAAAAATTCTTCAGATTTCTAGCATATTTGAACCCTTTCCAGCAGTGACTGAATGATTTTGAGATCTATCTTTTCACACTGAGGACAACTGAGGGACTCAAAGACAACTATTAAAAAAGGTTCAAACATTCACTGATGCTCCAGAAGGAAACACGATGCATTAAGAGTCAGGGGTGAAAACTTTTGAACAGGATAAAGATGTCCAAATTTTTCTTATTTTGTTTAAATATCATTTTTTTTCATTTAGTACTGCCCTTCGGAAGCAACAGAAGACACTTAAATGTTTGCCAGATGACAAATTAAGTACAATTTACCTTGATCTTCAAATTCAAAAGGTTTTCACCCCCCTTTGAACCTTTTTTAATAGTTGTGTTTGAGTCCCTCAGTTGTCCTCCATGTGAAAAGATGGATCTCAAAATCATACAGTCACTGCTAGAAATGGTTCAAATACACAAAAGATGCTGGAACACTGAAGAATTTTTGGGACCTGGAGGATTTTTTTAAAGAATATTGGCCAGTTTAACTGCTTAGGACAAACAAGGGACTCATGAACAACCATCACAAAACATAAAAACAGTCTTGGATCATCCAGGTAACCACACAGTCAATCACATCACATTTCACAATGTATAAAACTACAACACATTTTCATTAAAATATTTTTTGATGGTGTGTCCATTTTTTTTTACGACACCTCCCCTGTAAAATCCATCCCCATTTGGTGGCTAGAAAAATATAATGTGAAGAGAATGCTCCCACCTGTATAAAGCTATTGTTCTACAATCAGATCTAGTGTTGCACAGATAAAGCGTTTTACAGATTGAAAGGCAATCTCCTATGACAACATGTGCCCTCGTGCCGGCGAGACTGAGCAAAATGCAATATCCAAACCCCTCGTTCCCAAACAAGGCCAATGGATCGACTGCAGTCATAATTCAAATGTTTCTGTCAGAGCTGTCACACAAGTTCTTGTGTAATTGGAATGATTCACTTTCGGGAACCACTTCAAAAAGAAGCGGAAATCGATACGGTGGAATATGAAGCATCCTCACACAGACAACTAGGGGAAAACACATTGACACATCGCAACCTCCTTCTCTCCTTCTCTCTTCATCCATCGCTCTCTTCTCTTTCTCTGTCTAGTGCAACATATGTTTGTCAAATCCTCGGTTCTGCTTTAATGAGTGTTCAGTTAAATGATTCATTGATATATTACACTGACACTCAGAAGCTAATGTTATTTAGCAACAGTATAGTCATCTCCAATGAATTTACTATAATTTTACATGAAGAACATTAGAACATTATGCGTCTTTCCTGAACCCTTCAAGTACAAACCCATAACCCATTATGGCATGAAAGGTTCAGTGAGCACATTAACCTGAATTACATTCTGTACTGCACATTATATATTGAACAGTCAGTTCAGTGCATGCGCCCTCATCAATTGTGTAAGCCATACATAAAATCTTGTCTCTCTTCAAACAAATAGGAAAAACAATTGGATTGTTTCCCTAATTTAAAATGGATCGTTTTAGGGTGAAGTAGCATCATCTGAAGGCTCCCATTTAAACCTTTTCCCCAGATTGGTTCGTCATCTGGATCCGACAGGGCTGATTCAGTCAGTGATAAACGTGATAGGTGGGAATTTGTCCCATTATACTGACAACACTTGATAAATGCCTTGTAAACAACAAGTCACAGCTGTTAATGTATCATAATAATCCTAGATTAGGAAGAGCTGGCCAGGCCAATCAATGCAATTAAGCCCTGACAGAGCCAGCTCATCCACATGGTGCTTGCAATGGCATGCAAATAATCGCAATTGCACGTTATTTGCACATCAACTTAATTTACAGCAACAGGTTAACACCAAACACCGTTTTAAGAGTGCCAACGTCAAATCTAACTCAGTGCTGAGACGTGTTGTCAGAGTTTCTGCCACAGCTGTCCTTTAAAACCAAATTACAGTTGACATTTCAGGGTGTCTGACCATCAGGTCGCTGAGGTAACTCTTAGCTTCATTGCCACTCTGCATAGTCATGCCCCATTGAAAACCATCTAGAGTGTCTCCTTCAATTCACATCCAAATCTTATTTTTAGCTCTCAGGACATTTAACTGATGTTTTCTGGAGGAAAATCTCAACTCCCATGCAGTCTGGCCCTGCCATTATCAGAGTGATGGTCAATTGAGATGATCAATTTGCATAATGAGGCGTTAAATTGGAGCCAGTTTAGCCACCTTCCCCCGTATCCAGCAGCTTTTACCCTGTGGATGGGGCATGGAAGCAGACTACGGTCTGGTTATCCAGCACTGGCGTCAGTCTGCCAGTCTCCTCCTTGTATGCTATTGCTACTGAAGACCAAATGACCACTTTAACATATTAATGTAATGGATGAATCTGGCAGCAAATTGATTCCTCTGTGATGGTAGAATAAATCCTTCACTCCTGCTTTGAATGCAAGACACCCATGGAGTTAATACATTCAACAACCTCGATGCTTATCAGTATCATACTTGGATAGTGTCGGGTAATTGCTTTGAAGAAGATCACGGAATAAAAACACTTTTTAAACTTTTGGTAAATATCTTCATATATCTAATTAATATTCCCTAAGAGCGATACCCAATTGCTTCTTAGCGATAACATCATCAATTTTGTAGACTGTTAAACAGTGAAACATTACGTTAGTCTTACTAAGCAGGATAAAGCACCACTGGTGCAGTTGAGCGTGTTGACCCCTTAAGACGCTGTGTCGGAGGATTTATAACAGCACATCAGTGACAGTGTGATTGATGCTGGAAGATTTTGAGGGACAGCTGGCTCATGATAGAGCCATCAGTGTTCTGTTCCTTGTCATCTCATACAGCTGTTGTTAAGAGATCTTCTGCCCTCGACACATTCACTGTAGCTCCTGGACGTGGAGGACACATGACACATACACAATGCCTTCTGCATGGTTAACAGCATCAATGCCATTACTGTATGTATTCACTGACGCTGCATTAAACCAATACAGATATACCCTGCTGACAAGACCAGCTTAGGCCAGAGTGGACCACACTGGTTTAGTGCTGGTTTAGCTGGTGGATCAACATGGGCAAGATGTTCACCAGCAGTGCTTGAAGTGGAAAAATAAAAGTGCCGGTATTCCCGATGTTCGGTTCAAAACGCGTCCCTGAAGAAGCAAGGGCGTGGCGAGCATGTACGTGCAACATGTCGGAAGTGCCGGTATGCAAGGAAAACTGGCAGTACGCTAAAGGTAAATATAGAGGCCCACTTCGAGCACTATTCACCATCACCAGCAAATCTTGAATGGTTAAACTGGTTGAATGGTGAATCAAGTTTTCACGCAGAATGATTAATGAATAAGTCTGCAAAGAATTTGGAACCGCACACAAAAATCCCACAGTCCCAGTGGTCTTATAAACAAGTAATTTGTCAGGCCAGTTTTAAAAATAGTCATGTATAATTGGAAATGAAATAACTAAGCTACACTACTAAAGCATTAGTTGTATAAGCAACACTTTACAATCAATTGCTGTGTCTAATATCTTTCTTACTGTAGAATGTAATGGTTACTTTTCTGAAATGACACTGACAAATGCAGCCTGTGAAATGAGACACAGCTAATAAGTTCTCAATTGTTAACATTAGTTAATGCATCAATTCGAAATTTGAAATCAATTAGAAAAATATTTTTACAGCATTTATTAATATTTATGACATACAGTTCTTTATTCATGTTAATTCTAAGTATATCAAATAATGTTAACTGATGAGATAAAAAAATGTATTAGTAAATGGTGAAATTTACATTACCTGAGACCAATGCATGCTGTACAACTTGGTTCATTGTTAGTTCATGTTTAGTTCGTGTCAAGTCTAATACTAAAATAAAACATTATTGTAAAGTGTTACTATATTTCTAAGAAAATATGACATAAAATAAAGCAAATATAGGCACATACATAGGCACAACTATAAAATAATGGTGGGCATATAAAAAATTGGGTAACACTTTACAATAAGGTTCATTAGTTAAGTACATCAGTTAACATGAACTAATAATTAACTGCACTTCTACAGCATTTATTAACATGTGTTAATGTTAACTTCAACATTTACTAATACATTATTAAAATCAAGAGTTGTATGTGTTAACATTAATGAACTAATATGAACAAACAATGAATTGCTGTATTTTTATTAACTAACATTAACAAAGATTAACAAATACAGTAACAAATGTATTGCTCATGGTTAGTTCATGTTAGTTAATACATTAACTAATGTTAACAAATTAACCTTTTTGTAAAGTGTTATCAAAAATAGTTTATTGCATTTTAACTGGCTTTGAGGGAGAGAGAGGCAGAGTGTAGTGATGCCTAATTTGTCAACAAATTGTTTTGATCTTTTGAGACCGAATTTTTTTATTAATCATTTGAACCTGTTTAATAAACCGGCCTTGAACGATTAGCTCACAAATCAGAGTGAATCAATCCGAGTGTTTGTCGAGTCAATGAATGGCTCAGATACTTAAAAAAAAAATCTCTGAATATATATTTTTTTAACAAATTTATTAAAATGAACTGTTGGGAAGAACAGATTCTTAGAAATGAATGAGACTTTCCATTACTATGAGGTTGTATGGAAAGCCAGATATATATATGGACATGTTTGGATGCAAATTACAAGGTGTAGACACGTTCATTATCCGGATTCCAAACCTGTTATTGAACAAAACTACTGAACAATAAAAGTTGTTGAATCAAGCATCACCAATATTCAGCATCATACAGTTCTTCCATCTAAAGGAAATGCAAAATTCTCTACTAAAATCAACAAACACAGCAATGGTAATTCTGTGACTCTTGTGAATAATATATGACAGAATTTTTAGGTAAGGCATGATAACTATTCAACACTTGATGTCCCAGCATGCACCACATGACTCATGGGTGCCTCCTTTCTTGTCAGTGCACGAGTATACAGGCATGTTTGTCCTGACATGTGTAGAGCAGGCTTTGTTAGGAATTAAATAGCTGTGTTTACATGGACGTCTGAAACATAAGTTACCTTGATCAAAGCAACAAGATGAGATGGAAAGCAATCTTCAAATGGAAGGTTACATAAAGGTCATTTTTTCCTGTGATTTGCAGGTAAAGTGACACATACATGGTTACAAGGAAGAACATGTGGTGACCTATCTAGAATCATGTCTTTATTCATCTTGTACACTTTTTGAAAACCACGGTTAACATAAAAGCTGCCATGGATGTTTGTACAATGCAACAGTAGCATCAGCAGAAAAGCAAAATCGATTATTCTAATGCAATTAAATACAAAAATGAAAGGAGTAGATTCAGGAAGGAGATTCAAAATATGATTATGATTAATTTAAAAAATGATCATACTTTGAGAGAGTTTGATATTTTCAGCAACATCCAAATAACTTCAAAACTTCAAAATGTCACAGTATGCATATAAATAGGGTGCTGTATGGTATCTAAAATATGTATTATGTATTAATATTATGCATTTATCCCTCAGTAACATCTTCTACAGTAAAGTTCTTAATAGGAACCCTTTTAAAAATTCATAGACATTCTTTTCATAAAAAGCAATTCTTGTCATTAGCAGAATGGGTGTTTTATTCAAAGGCAAGTTCAGAGAGCAGAAAGCATATGCTTTTTGTGTCATTTAAAAATCAATGAAGACTGTGTTGTTGCAACTGTGTTGGAAGTTGCAGTTTTGTGTCTTGCTTTGAGGTTTTCTTCTGCATGACAAAACTCCCCCGCTGGAAAAATTAATTCCTCTTTCTAAACCAGAAAGCGTCTTCAGACCTTCAGTCACACAGTCTGTGGTGCAACGTGTAATGAGGACGCAAGGTCGTTTTTGATGACGAAGCCTTCAACCCACGTTCCATTAGAGTGACTGCTCGAGGTGATGATGGAAAACATCAAAACCCACAGATACCAATAACACCCTGACTTAATGAACCTCATAGGTACAGGTTTGACTCTGTAGCCTCCAAAAGTTCAATGTTTGCAATACACACGCACAAAAACTTTTAAATTAAAAGATTAGTTCAAACAAAAATTAGAAAAATGCCAAACCTGTATGACTTGCTTTATCTATGGAACATAAAAGGAGACATTTTAAATGTGCTGTTCACTCTTGTACAATTATGGGGGCTGAAGCTTTTAAGTTTCAAAAAGGAACCATAAAATAAGTCCATATGAACCATGCTTAAAGTCTTTTAAGGTCGTACAATCTTTGTGTGATGAACAAACCTGAATTTAAATTGATAATTATCCAATTGTTTGTTAACCATTGTAACGAGATCTTTGAGATGAACTTGAGAACCAGAACATCCAATCAATGAATGAATCACATGTCTGTGAACTGAATTGACTGATTAATTAAAAAGATCTTACTAAAAAATAATGATTTGTTCATGAATTGTATATTTTTTTATGAATTCTCATGAATGTGACAAGCAGAGTAATGGCAGATGTAACGATTTTCAGATGAAAAACATTCAGAAGACCTGAAATATAGCACATTATTCATATTGACCACTTTTATGATCATCTTATAGTGTTTTTTTTTTGGTCCCACTTTATATTAGGTGGCCTTAACTACTATGTACTTACATTTAAATTAATCATTTGATACAATGCACTTATTGTGCACATACATGTTTTTACATTGTAGTTATATTTTTAAAATACTTGCATGTAATTACATCTGTAATTGGTTTCTGTAATTACATTTATAGTTACACTGTTGATCCATCCCTTACACCTTAACCAACCCTTAAACCTACCCATACCACCAAACCTGTCCCTTACTTTACCCGTATCCCAAATCAAGGGCAGCAAATGTGTTTTGCTATACAATATGAACACAATAAGTACATTAGTACATATTTTTGATTAAGGTACATAGTAGTAATATAAAGTGGGACCGTTTCTTTTTTTGTCATTTTAGAGCTTGAGAATCTTAATATCCAGGATATTCTTTAAAAATTCAGCTTTTGTGTTCAACAGAAATAATGAGAGCATAGGAGTTTGGAAGAGGGTGAGTAAATGATAGAATTTCCCTATTAATAAATGCAGGCCCCAATCCAAAAAAATAAAAAAATAAAAAATGGTTACACTAGGGGGCACTATTGATGCACCCAGTATTGCTGATCATCCCCTCTCTACTGGGGGGAACCACCCCTTTTCATCTCCAACTAAGCTTTAATATCTTATTTGATAATGTGTGAGTGTTAATTTGAGAGGCACACACAGACACTCTATCCTAAGAAGGTTTAACGATAACATCAATCTTTATGCACTATTTACATTTAGCACTGCCATGCCAGATATTCTGTTGAAAATTTTTCTGTAAAACAATATAATTGTGAGTTCTAGTTTAAAAAAAATGGTTTTCAGCACAATGCGAGCTACAATGCATGTGGGTCTTTATTTTATGAAGTTGTTCAGTGACTTCTGAAAGACTGGTAAATAACACTAACGCTTTTTAAGGCAAAATCTAAATATGTTGCTATCTCTCTGTGCAACAGAATGAGTTCACTCATCCCAGATTGTGCACCAACCTCTGTATAATAGGCCAGTGACCCACTTCTCACCCTGTTCTAATGGCAAGCCATTTCTCTTTTGTTGTCATGCTCACTTCATAAGAGAAAAAAGACCTCATGAATGCTCTCTGCCCCAAGTGCCTTAGTGCAGAGAGGAGCAGTTGACATGCCGTCACCATGGTAAAGAACTCCCAGCAACAACAAAGCTATCGTGGCTACCACAGATATCCCTGGTGACTTTGAGAGATACCGTCTTGGAGCAAAAATCTGCCATTTTTTCAGGATGAGCAGGGCGTTGGCACTTGGTGTGTGTCTGTTTCTGTGATAACAAGACATAAAAACATAATAAAACAAACGTTAGAGTCACTCATGCCAATATTGAGAGCTCTATCCTTTGATGAGGATGTCACGCTCAAGTTTTCAAATGATTGTGTCAGCTACAAGAGCCTTGGTGCTTCCTGTGGTGTCGCTCAGAAGTGATGTGAACTCATCTAGTTTGACAGGAGCTTTTCATTGATGCCGTTGCCTCTCTTGATGTCAAGAAATTAATAATTCAGTTTATAGAACAGTTATTTCCGGTCTCATCTGACTGGCCAAGGTTAGATTTCCAAGAGCGCTGATAATTAATAAAACAGTTTAACGGCTTGTACATTTGTTCCGTTGTAGGTTATCATTATCACTCTGCTTGTTTGTGTTTACGCATTCAAGAAAAACTGTCAGTCTGAGCATTAGTAGTGGGGATTTTTTCAGTTACTCTTTCTACAAGTTACAGTAGGTGGTGGCAAGTCTGAGTCTTTATGAGTGAATCTTGAAACATTCATTCAACCAATTCATTCAAAAACAGTGATTCATTTGGGAACTAGACAAGTGAAGGGCTGAATCTGAATATGCCTAGGTGAAAAAAAACGGGTAGAGTATTATGTCCAGATTCACAGTATTCATAAAACAGTAGGCAAAGAAAGTACCCAGATGACTACTACTTCCAGCTAGATTCTTAAAGGGTTAGTTCACCCAAAAATTTCTGTCATTAATTATTCACCCTCATATCTTTCGAAACCTGTAAGACCTTCGTTCATCTTCGGAACACAAATTAAGATATTTTTGATGAAATCCGAGAGATATATGACCCGTCCATAGACAGCAATATAATCAACACTTTCAGGTCCAGAAAGGTACTAAAGACATAGTTAAAACAGTCGACGTAATTGCAATTTTATAAAGCGACGAGAATACTTTTTGTGAGCAAAAACAAAACAAAAATAATGACTTTATTCAACAATCTCTTCTCTTCCCTGTCATTATCCTTACGCAGGTGACGCAGTAAGCACAGTGAAGGCTTCCGTGTTTACGTCCGAATGCCGGCTCAGTATTGGCCAAATCTGCACACACGAGCAGCACAAAGCATGCGTGTGATGCTGACGCAGAAGCCGGCCAATAATGAGTCAGTGTTCTGGCATAGAACCTTGAAGAACTGGACGGAAACAATTTATGAGAATGACACAGAAGAGAAGATATTGTTGAATAAAGTCATTATTTTTGTTTTGTTGTTGCACACAAAAAGTATTCTCATTGCTTCGTAAAATTAAGGTTGAACCACTGCAGTCATGTTGATGGTTTTAACGATGTTTTTAGTACCTTTCTGGACCTTGAAAGTGTTGATTATATTGCTGTCTATGGACGAGTCATATACCTCTCGGATTTCATCTTAATTTGTGTTCCGAAGATGAACGAATGTCTTATGGGTGTGGAACGACATGAGGGTGAGTAATTAATGACAGAAATTTAATTTTTGGGTGAACTATCACTTTAAGTGTGCATCCAATGGACACTTTACTTAGTACCTACTCAGAGAGAATGCAATTTCAGATGCATTCACTGTGTTAATGAATAAGTGATTGAATGATTCACTCGACTCAGCAAGACCACTGATGTTTTGCTCTGAGATGCAGCATTTGAATCTACTTTGGCTTTGGTTGAAACTTTTTTCATTTGCAGAGCAAGAACAAAGAAAGCAACTGGTACCTATTGTATCTAAAATGTAAGTTCTGTCATGACAACTCTTGGAGAGATTGGCATGGTAATGGATATGGCAATGTAATGTAGTTCCAAACATAGGTTTGGGAGGAGCTTAAACATCAGTCCTGTCAATCATCATTACGAGCGTATATAAGCAGAAGTCATTGTGTCATCCCACAATTCTTCCAGCATCCCTCCTCCTCCCCATCTCCTCCTCTATTTCTCTTATTCTCCCTCTGCGCAGTACTGTTATAGAGGGGTTTAGCTCGGAGCTCGAGCTGAGCCTTGGGTTCGAGCCTCGTATTAAGACTGAATGGGCAGGCGAACTTGTGAAATGTATTTGGTCTTGTTGGAATAGATCTGCTACGCTGCTGCTACTGTTGATTATTGCTACTGCCAATACATTCACAGACATTGCTGTGAGCAAGTAAGACATGCTGCTGCTGCACATATAACATACATGAAATAAACCCCGTAGAAGATCTATACAGGTGGAGCTGGGGAAGGTGGAGGGTTTCTGAAAGCGCTGCAGGCTGCTAACAGCAAACATTGCCAATATTTGAATGATTGCGCAGCAAGCTCATTGGCCGCTGATACCACAGCAACCAATCAGCTGCTCTATGTAGATAATGATGCGATCGCTACCAAATGAGTTAAGGACCTATCAGTTAGCACCATCTAGAGTTTTATGCTAGAACTTTGTATTTACTCAATATTCATTTACTATTAACTGAATCGTTGTATGAAAGCAGTAACAGTGTGTTTTTTTCCCTGAAATATCAGCATTGACGTGTCTGATATTTAGTACAACAGCATTCCTGCTCATGTGATATTGTAGTGCTGCAGTGATGCCAAACTGTTCGTGTTGAAAATAGATGGCATATAATTTTTTGCTTATTCTGCAAAAAGCAGAAAATAAATTAAGTGAGGGGCTATGAAAGTGAGGTCTAAGTATTTGTGAGCTCATTTTTCCTTAAGCACTTTGGAAAGGGATAGAGTCTAGGCCACGTTCCAAAGGGGTATTCCTTCACAAGAATATTAATTCAAGTTATTTGTGCTTCAGTTCAATCTGCAGATTTGACTGCTTGCACTTCAAGCAATCCATGTGGAAATAATCTGAGATTATCCTTCTCCTTCTGATGCTCCACATTTTCAAAACGGATTTCCCAAAACAAGTGCATCCCCATTTCTACAGTGAAATGACTAGGTCATCTTTTTGTCTGGATAGCATCTGTTTTTGTCAGCAAGCTTTCTTTATGATTAAGGACAGCAGACTCTCTTTTGGAAAAACAAGATGCTGCTCTGCTGGAAATATCGCAGTGAGCTGAATATATGCTTGCATGTTGGTTTTTGGTCTTGCCCTTCATTTTACACAAGAATACAATAACAACTCCCACCTATGGTTTTTACAAGATTCCAGCCTATGAAGAACATGAGGGTTTTGAGTAATCTCGGCCAATCATTGTCCCTGATGTCCTTCTAAGCTCAGAGAGAAACATGTTTTACAGATGTACTGAAACCCCCTCAGGCTTTCTCTGTACTTTCAGCTGTGGAGTCCTTAAGGCACTGCTTCACTATCCTACAAGCACACCTCTCCAAGTACCAATTGAGTGTTGATATCAATCCTTGATGAAGTGCTAGAGGATTGGCAATGGCCTAAGGGGGGAGAGGATGCAGGGATCACAAAAAACAAATATTAGTGAGAGGATTTAAGAGTGAGACTGCGAGACTGTGGGTGGGAGTCGACTCCGATGGTGGAGAATTTCACAACAACATGTGATGCGCTGAGGTGCTGAACCACAAATCAACTAATAGATAGACAGACAGACAGGAAATTACAAGGAACCGCTGTGTGGAAACAAGCTTTTCTTTTTCAATTTACATCCAATTGATTTCAAGTAATTGCCTAATGCATGGTTGCCATCCTTCCTTCTTGAACACACTGTTTGAAAAAAAAACAAAAAAAACAGGCAATGTCTTTAAGATTCATCATCATAATAAATGAAAAGCCATTTTACATTGAACTTAATAGTAAAGGGACAATTAATAATATCAATCATGCAGGACAATTATATACTATATACATTAAATGAGATTAGAATACATGAAAACCTTTCATTTCGTCTCTGAATACTGTGACAACACTTTTCTGGAATAGAAACATTTGCCTATAAGGTACACAGTGCAACTACACTTGCACATCTATATTAAAACCTAGCCAAAGGCCTGTTAAAATTCCAACTCTTCACGCTCTCTCACACTTCTGACAGATAAATCTGAAATTGTATTCTCTTTTTCAGGCTACAAGGGTTACCATGTGGTTGACCGGGGGCGTCATGCATTGTTTTTCTGATCAAAAATACAGTAAAAACAGAAATAGTGTGAAATATCATTGCAGTTTAAAAACTGCTTGTGTTTTCTATTTTTAAAATGTCATTTATTCCAGTGATGACAAAGCTGAATATGCTTTATATTTTTATGGAAACCTTGATACATTTCTTTTTCAGGATACTTTGATGAATAGAACGTTCAAAAGAACAGCTTTTATTTGAAAAATAAATATTTTGTAACATTATAAATGTCTTTACTGTCACTTTTGATCATTTGAATACATCCTTGATAAATAAAAGTATTAATTTCTTTAAAAAAAACTTAAAAACAGTATAGTGTATGCCGCATAACAATAATAATGAATAAATAAGCAATAAATTGCAACTAAAATTGACAGTGAATATTTTTTTTTTATTGTTGGCAGTGCATTCAAATGTACTTGGCTTAAAAATCTGTTTGAATATTCATGATGTATCTTTGGAAGACTTTTAAATACTCAATTTCACCACATGGATCTATGAAATCTGTGTCTGTCATTGATCTGGAACTCCTTACAGGCCAATGAAATGGCATGAAGGCAGTGTAAGATTTCGGTATCTGGTGGCCTGCAGTGTCCAGGATAAATAAGCACTAGATTGTTTGTTTACTCTGTGAATGACAAGTGGGAGTAGAGAGGCCGGGGGGAACAGATGGACAAGGTCTTCAGGGGGCTTCAGAAACACTTCAGTCGCAAAGCCGTTTCACCTCACTGAGGGGCTTGGCAAAGTCAAAGACACCCTCTTGTCTGCTCATTCTCCTGATGTTTGAAAATGAGCTCAGGCAGTTCCCTCACCACGCTCAGATCTGTCAGCCTGATTGGTGCCTCCATAACACCTCGCACTTGTGTCGACAGCAGCTTTCGACAATCACGGCCGGCAAATCAGGCTGTTCTCTGACAAAAATGACCGGCGGACACCATCCTGTTTTTGACAAGGAGGGCAAGGCTCCGGTCACTCCCGAGCGCGTCTCATTGCTAACAGACCAAGACCGAATCTCGCAGCGCTCCCTGGAAACACACACCTGTTTCTGCACTAAAAATATCAAGGAACAATATCTAAGTCCATCTGTCACTTATGAGACTCCGCTGACATTTTTAATCAGATAGACAATGTGACTGTGCGGCGGTATTATTGAGCCACAAGTAAACAGCCAACTTTAGCCATAGAGGTTGGCTATAATTGAATTCAATATGATCTTTTATGTCAGGGAAGGAAACAAAAAGAGCTTGCTGATATGAGTAGGCAGCCATAAAAGGCTGGCTTCAGTGCTTTTCTATGCAGTCTGCAAAATCCTTTGAGGTTCTGCCTTGCTTTGAGATTATTAAGTCGGAAATACATCAAAGAATCAAGCAATGAATTGCCTATTATTGCCAAATTATTACTGTTTGGAGATGCAGCCAGGATTGTGTGCAGCTATTTTTCTCTCTCCACCCTTTAATACTTTCCTAGATTTCTGTCATGGGGATAATGCCTGCAACAAAATAAGCAGCAAACGCACAATTTAATAACACAGCGACTGTACATTGCAAGGATCACACCCTTCGATTTAAATGTACAAATTCCTTAAAATCATAATCTAATACACTGGCAAAGCTCTGATTTATGAAAGAGATGCACCCTGTGTATTTCCTGCTTAAAAAATGTCTACAATTATGATCACAAAGAACCGCAGTGCTCGGTCACTAATGCTTGGGGAATTATTTGTGCCTTTTTATTCCGCATAAGAGTCTATAAAAGAAGGCTGAAAGAGTAAATAAGGCAGCAACTGGTGTTTGAGCAATGGCGAAATTGGCCCCGGTGTGTAAAAAGGAGGCGGTAATGATCTTAACGTCTCTCCTATAAATTAAATTCAAATAGCCATTTCATCCACTAATGGATGCATAATTCCAGAGTTATAATTGTACTCCATTAGATCATTTACTAGCCTGTGTCTCAGAAAGGGTACCTAGAGGAATGGAAAGCCAGGAAGTGGCACTGTTGTCTTCAGAGCTGAAGCACCATCATGTACATCAGATAAATTTTATCCATTGTCAAATGCTTTCATTCACTCGTGGAACGAACACCGTATAATCTCGAGCACCCGGTTCACATTCATTCTCTACTATTCCTCCTTCTTTCAGAGCTTTGGCAAGCTTTAAGCCGTGCCTGACAGGTCTATTTCGCTGTCCTTCACAGTCAGTATGTGCAGGTCCCGGGAGCTCCAGTTGGCTGCTGACCCTCTGGGGGATTATGTCTCTACACTAACCTGTGAGAGTGAGGGTTGAGGGGGTAATTAAAACTAAATAATAAAAGTTGCTCTTCAATCTAGGGGTGAAATTTCAGATCAATGAAGCCAGAGGGAGGGCAGCTGTTTCCTGCCCTAGGCATACACTGCTTCACACAGCGTAATTCAAACACTAGGATACTGACTCAGTCTTCACAAATCCATTTTCTTCCCGAAACCATTGACACATTGATTTAATAACCAAGGTTATTTTGTCACTGTCACTAGAAATAAAAACAATTAATTGATAAAGTCTGTGTAAACTTAGACAAGAATATGACTGAAACAATACTTACAAACAATATATAAATATAGCAAAAGTTAGTTCTTGCGGAAAACACCACCCACTACATTCAAAACAGCCTGAAGGTAGTTTAGGGTGATTGTATTTGTTTCTTTGCTACAATAACATTGTCTTTCACAATGCATTTGAAAGCTTAAATGCTAAAAGCAAGTGTTGCAAATGCTAATTCTGCTCTAAATAAAAAAAGTCTATGAAGTCAGTCCTAAAATTACAACTAGTCATGTTAGTCATCATTATTGGCAAGAAAAACATAAAACCAGAAAACAGCAAATAATTCTTTGTGCTCAAGAAAAACATGGTGCCTTATGTCATTGCAAACACAATGATGAATGAGAAAAATATGCAGGATTAAACAAAGCCATTTGCATAAACAAAGAACAAATCCAATAAGGAGGTCCACTGCTGCTTTGTTATTTGCCACTGCAACATGTTACAAATTGTTAGTTTTGCCCTTGGTAAAATGCCTGTTTTATATTTCAAAAAAGGGACAATGTCACAAAAGGGCTGTTACTAAAATGAACCTAACCTTATATCTCTTGCAGTACCTACTGTTATACCACAGTACTTTGATGTATACTATGGTGCTAAAGGATTACCATATTTACTGTAATATATTAATGATTACTATATTCAAAATAACATGCCATTAAGAACTGAATTGAGATTAAGGGTGTGTTCACACTTCTAGTTCAGTTCTCTTGGTTCTTTCAGTCCGGACCAAAAAATGAAAATAATACATTTAGTCCTGGTTCGCTTAGCATTCACACTTTCATTTTTAAGACCGAAACTAAAGATACAAAAAACATCCAGACCTTACCAAAACATCCAAAACAATGCTGTGTCCTGGGCTAAATGTGCTTGTTGTATGTGGGTATGTATTATAATATTTTGACCAGCTGAGAACCAAAGAGCTTAAAATGTGTAAAGGAGTCAAAACAGTAGCAGGAATCCCTCCGTCACACAAACGAAGATCTGCTGCAAGGAGACGCCGTTTTTGATGCCAGTTCCAAACTGTAATGGGCAATGTAGCACCTATGACAAGAAAAAGTTATGCTTATGCAGTTATGTTTTAGCATTCTGTCCTTTTTAGATCACATCTTGTGACATCATGTCCTGTTTTTGGTTCATTTAGATGTCTTTGGTCCGTGTTGTGTTCATTTTTCAGTCAAACCGCACCAGAGTTTGTTTGGAAGCAGACCGAGACCCACATATTCTGGGGTCTTGGACCACTTGTTTTGTATGCACTAGGGTTTGGATGGCACCATTTACACTTACACTTATTCAAATTAATCGCACCGAACAGAACAATCACACCAGAGTTTGTTTTAATCTAAACAATCCTGCCAAGTGTGAATACACCCTAAAATGCTGTTTAAATTCCAAAATTTTAATTAACTTTGATATGATGTAGCAAACAGTATATGCAGTATAAAACATTTAATTTGTCAATAGGAAAAATGACACCATGCACACAACATATGGGGTATTTTCATAAATGAACTTTCACTTGGAATAGGGTGGACAAACATATCATTTCCTAGAATGCTTTAATTTACCCCAAATTCTTCAAATTTGCAGAGCCAAACAAACTGAAGCAGGCTTACAAGATTTATTTGAACTGGAATTTGGTCAATTTAGACTTCAGAAAGCTTTGGATATAACGCAAGAGTCTTGACCCTTTTATGGTGCTTTTGAGTCCTTTTTTTGAGGCTTGAAAGCTTCAGACCCCATTGGGAATAAGAGAAACCAGTACAATTATCCTTTTGTGTTCCACAAAAGAAGAAAAGAAGAAAATGGGAGTGAGTAATTGATGACAGAATGCTAATTTTTAAATGAACTATCCCTTTAATTTTGCATCATGTGAGGCGTGGCAAATGCAAAATCTAACTTATTAACTGAAAAGGTGTCAATTAAAAAAATTCAAATTTTTGCCCAAGCCTGATTTCATGATATTTTAGCTATTTTCTTAGTAATGCAAAACATGAATGGGACTGACCATGATTTTTCCACTCCATATGCTAAACTAGGCTACTCCTGTCTCACTGGGAGACATCATTAATCCTCAATACGTTCTTTCAGCGCTGCAATCAACAGAGACTGAAGTGTCATTTTCACTCTCAGACTGACCTGGTCTTTCTTCCCCGGTGAGTTTGGCAGGAGTGTGAACACAAAAGCCAGCAGTGAAGGGTCAGTTCCTTGCCTGGAGGGGTTTGCCGTTACACCACATGGCCTGATGAGCTTTTCTTTGAGTGCTGCATGGTTGGTCTGAAAACTCATTTGTTGGTGGAAACCATGGAGAATTATTTCACAATATGATTTATCTTATTGAAACGGCAACAGAAGACCTTCTATGCCAATCTTGATAACTACTGAGTGAATGAATTTCTTATTTGTACAAATCATACATCAATCCCATAATTAATTTTGATTGTGGTTATGGGATTTTTCTCTGAGAAACAATTTCAGGATTAATATTCTCTAGAGCAATATTTTCATATTCATTATTTCTGGCAGCCATCCTATAATGATTACTTATTATGTATAATTTCAGTTCCCTTAACTCACAAAAATGATATTTTACTGTGCTATTACAAAATACTATTTTAAACTGAACAATGCCTTCTATGAAATAAAACCACTGGCAACTGCAATGGGTTTGTAAGAGCAAAGAACAGTTTTTGACCAATTACAATCTTTGAGCAACTAAACAATTATGCCTAGTAGAGTGCAAGGATAAGTTTGTTGCAAGCTATATTTTATAAGCATGGGAGTGACATGTCAGTGAAACGAGATGGTAACTATGCACTCACCCTTTGCCACAGACACTGCAGATCTATGTGAGTGTGAGCCTTGTTGCTAGGATACAGACCATGGCTCCTTACAGGGAGTGCTGAAGAATGGAGAGAAATGGGAAGAGAGATTTTTTTGAAACTAATGGCTTTTCGATGCATTTTGAAATAGAGATGATCAATGGAAATAATTACACATAACTGTACTGGTTTATTTTTTGTTCAACATAGCTCTCTCTCTCTCTCTGACCCACACAACACAGCACAGGAGGCAATAACAAATACTATACACAGAAAATACTGTTTTTGTTAAGTTATATTATATTTAAGGCATAATGTACAGCAAAATAAACCATAACAGTCTGATCAGGACCCCCAACAGCTACTTACAGAATAAATAAATACGTGGACATGAACTATGGATTTGGGCTGAAATTATTTCGTAACTTTACCTAAATCCTAAAGCTACTGCCAAGAAAAAAAAAAAAATCAATTACAATGTACAAAGCAATCGGCTTAGCAACAAGATGAACACTGCAACAGTATTAAAGTAATATTAATAAATATCCTCTGAGATCTTTTTTAATACAATTGATGGTTACACTTTATTTCGATGGTCCACTTTAGACATTCTACTTACTATAAGCAACTTTGCAACTACATGTCAACTAACTCTCATTATAGTATTAGTAGACTGTTAGGGTTAGGTGTTTGGGTTCGGGTTAGGAGAATAAGTAGCTAAGTTACTTATAGACAGTAGTTGTATGTCTGTTGGGGGAACATCAAAATACAGTGTTTGCAGATATTAAATGAAATGGATTTTTTTTTTATTGTTTTATAATGTTTCCTGAGGTGCACTTATAATGTTAGTATGATTTTTACATCAAATAATTGTCAAAATTTAGAAATAAATGGCTATTCTCTACCCTGATTTTAGCCCTCTGATTTGAACGCTCTGTTTGAAGGGGCGTGTCTGCTGTGAGACTTCAGTGTAAACACCCACTGCTGTGATTGGCTGACATCTTTGCAATAGAAATAAGTATTACATGTGGAATCCTTTCGAATACTTTTACCACATTTTTACTATTACAGCTGTCGCGATTAACGAATTGTGAAAAGTGTTGATTATTGCTTTATATTTAGATCTATTTCTATCACATGGAAGGTTGCAGTGATTAAAGGGGTGATTGATTATGATTTCACTTTTTTTTATCTTTAGTTAGTGTGTAATGTTGCTGTTAGAGCATAAACAATGTCTGCACAACAGTGCTCAAAGTTCAATGCAAAGGGAGATATTTTCTTTTAAAGAATTCTCTGTTTAAGGTCTATAACAAACGGCTACAACGAGGGACCAACGAGCTTCTTCCCGGGTTAGTGACATCACTAACCCTAAAATTTACATAAACCCTGCCCCCAAGAACACGCAACAAAGGGGGAGTGGCCATGTTGGGCTGCTTTAGAGAAGAGGAAGAGTTGTTGTAGTAGAGTGTTGTTGCCATGCCATCATTTTACGCCGGACTGCTTCACAAACGAGGGTCAATTCAATGCTGGATTTGCACAAAAGATTAACATGACGGCACATGCTAGTCCATGAGTTGAATCAACTCCACAGCAACTACATAAACTTTTCCACTAAACATTCAAAAATGTCCAGATGCATTCTAAAAGTTGTCTTCTACCTGAGACTCTCATCAGTGTCCGACTCCGGGTTCGAACAATGTAAGGCTGAACACCGTTTCTGACAATCGTCATTTTGGCTTTGTGTGAGATTCTCCAGCTTTGTTGTTGTTGAGAAACTGAAGCGTGATCTGTTAAAGCTCCGCCCTCTTCTGGAAAATGCCCGGGAGCAGCAGCTCATTTGCATTTAAAGGAACACACAAAAATGGCGTGTTTTTTCTCACACCCAAATAGGAGCAAATTTGACAAGCTATAATAAATGATCTGTGGGGTATTTTGAGCTGAAACTTCACAGACACATTCTGGGAATGCCAGAGACTTACATCTTGTATAAGGGGCATAAATAGGTCCCCTTTTGAGCAGATGACAGTCTGTTGATTGTGTGAATGCAGTGCAACGCAATTTCTGCACTCTCACGAAATGCTTTCACCATAACTAACAATGCAAACAAATTATTTACAAATTTAAATACAGTTTATTTAAAATTTAAAGAGATTCATTGTGTAGTGTAAGAGCGTCACTATAACGGGAGTTTTGGCAAGTGTCCAGATAAACGCGCGCTGTGTGATCGACAGCTTTAGCCGTTATTAAGAGAGCCTTCTTTGAAGTAAAAATAGTAGGATTATTCATTATGAATTTAACAGTCATTACCGGTTTAAAAATGAAATACGTTACTTACAGTTTGCGGAGTCCCTGCTGATTCCAGAACAGTTGATTCCTGATCTTTGAGCAAAAATCTTTCGGGCAAAGCCAATCTCGTATTGCGACTTGTTCTCAAAACAGTCACTGGTAAAATGTACAGTACAAACATGCATCTCAGCACTGACGTGACTAGAACGTTCATTAAAAATAAACTGAATCAATTTTTCTCTGACATCGGGATCCTCTGGCAGCTTGTGCAAAGATGCTATTTTTCCACAGCCAGGAACAGCACAACCTCTGCGTTGCATTGCAATCTTGTTATTATAACAATCTTATTGTAAACAACTAGGCTATTTTAGATCCACTCGTGGCTCATTGACTGAACATCAGCGGGTGGGGACAATGATGCAATGATGTAAAAGTAGGCGTTGTTGTCTTGTGCCAGAGGCAGTCGTATGCAAATGATTGTGCCCCTGTGACGTCACATGCCACCTCTGTTCCAAACTAAGCTTTTTACAGCTTGATTATATAAATGCTTTTTTATTGATGACAAGGACGTTTTAAGTTATGGAACTTGCAGGATGTAATAATGATACAAAGACCTGTTATATGCCAAAAGACCAAGGAAAATTTGATTTCTCATGTCATGAGAACTTTAAGCAGACAGTCTACTAATACTCTTGACAGCTTGACAAGTAGTTGCAATGTTACTTAGATAGTTAGTAGAATGTCTAAAGTGGACCATCGAAATAAAGTGTTACCCAATCGATAACTGAGATGCAAGATGAATGAGATTTGTATGAAACCAGAGAGCGAGTCCGTGATATAAGAGACATGTAAGCAGCGCCAGTTTTAGTTACCGAGATCAGTGGTCTGATATACAGTGAGCGTTTCCATGGATGACTGTGTATATTAACGTGCGGTCACTATTCCTATTGAAATGTTTGGATTTCACTGGCAAAATTTTGCAGAGCAACAATAAATGTGACTGCACCTTTGACATATTAGACCACTGGATGACATTTCTGACCAATCAAAAACGAGTATTCTAATAAGCCGTGTAATGAAAAAACTTGATTGTTCAAAATATTTTGTGTGACTGAAATGGTATATGTAGAAATATGATCATTTGTTATTAGATTTGATTCTGTTTTTGTGTGTGTGTGTGTGATAGTATGACACATAAGCTTTGAATAGGCAGCTGGGCTAAAATGGCTTTCTCTCTGCCTGTCAACAACAGCTCTGACCCCATAACCCCTCGTCTTAATTACATGTAGGATTAAAATGGATTGTCGTCCTTTAGAGATCCATTGTGAATTTTATTAGACAGCCTGGTTGCAAGGTCCTTGAGTGGATAATTAAAACAGAAAGGCAGTTTGGGTGATGAATTCAAAAATTCTGCCACTGAAATTATTCAAATGGTTAAACAGTTCTAAGGCATCATATGGGAGCTGTTATCTTCTTATTAATAAAAATGTGGAATGAAAAAAGAAACTGTGGTGATACATGCCTTGGCGAATAAATCTTTGGTATCCCTGTGGACAGTTTGAAGGTTCTTTTGGAGTGCAGGTGCTCCTGACACCTCTGTATCATTTATTCTCCACCTTTCGGCCATGACATTTAGTTTCTCCCCAAGTAACAGCAGAAGGGCCAATCAGAGATGAGAAGAGCAGCTGTGTTGAGTTGCACTCCTTTGCTTGGCGAGGTTTGTTTTAAATGTTTGTGTGACAGGAGCGGGGCATCATTAGGGAACTTGCACACACATGAGCACTGGATGAGAATGCAAAGACCTGCTTATGCTGACAGAAAACAGGATGGCCTCCTCAGACACCCTGATCTTGATGTCTTCGTCAGCCAGACAATCGATAGATGTGAGGAACTGTAAGGAATACTTGCCACCATTGAGACCTGGCAACGAGCATTTAAAATAGCTTGTTAGTAAAATGCATTTTGCCACTTTCTACCTTAAAAAAAGAGAGAGAGAGAGTTTTATCTGATGAGATGAGCTCACAAAATTACAGCCATGTCGAATAATCTTTGGTTCTACTAAATCAGCAGAGGCCATTTGCATTTTAGAATGCATAAATGTACCCGTGAGATTTTCTCAGATGATGTGTTGTAGGAGAATTTCCAATTTTCCATGCAAAATGCAGTGACCCTTGTAACCCAAGACAAATGGAATCATCTATAAGCTTAAAATTCTAATCATTCTGAGATGATTGAAATTGGTAACACTTTTCATAACATTAACACATTTTATATGATGTAGTGATAAAGAGATCTGTAGTTTCTTTATGCTACTGCATGATTTATTTTGTGTTTCATGATTGTTTTACTGTTTAAATTTTGCTGAAAAACCTATAATTGTAAAATGTGTGACTATACCCATAATCCCTTTAATTATTTTTATGGAAATAAAACAGAACCTATTTATTGAAGTTCACTAATTGCAGGGCATTATTTGCACATTTAAAGCCCAAAGCATACTATGCTTTTTATCTGTTTGCGAGGGTCCGCATACAGTGAGCGTGACGCAAATTTCGTCACCAGAATAGTATGCATGTACTGCCGGTTTTTGTAGGGCGCAGGTCGCACATATGCATTGAATTTGTTTTGGAGTTGTTCTACAAGGTGGCAACACTGGCCCAGGCCATTGTTTCACAGTAGAAAATGAAATTAAAGAGATCGAACAATAACAACAAAATACCGGAGAATGCAACAACAAAAGATGCCCGCACTGACAAGCGCTTGTGTGAGGGGGTTATGAGATAACCAAAACTTTAGTTTACAAAGACATTATTTTCAGTCATTACTTTTGGAGAAAAATAGCGCAGACACTGGACAAGGATGAAACTCTCTAGAGCGAATGTATCGAATTGCCTGCATTCACGCACGCCATCAAATGGGCAGTGTTTGAAATCGCCCCCTATACCCTTAAATAGGGCACTATTTGAGGGAACAGCCATTTGTAGTGCTGTCCATAACCATAAACGCTGCCTACAAAGTCGTTGCCTGATAAGGCAGTGAGGCAACAAGTCAGCTGCCTATGTTTTCGGACACAGCCAGGAACAGCACAACCTCTGCATTGCATTGCAATCTTGTTATTATAGCAATCTTATTGTAAACAACTAGGCTACTTTAGATCCACTCGTGGCTCATCGACTGAACATCAGTGGGTGGGGACAATGATGAAAGGTCATTCTCTACTCAAAGGCTAGAGAATACCTATAATGCACTGATAGGGTCGAGCCGAATGAATTCCCCTGTCTCGCCAGAAGATGGCGCTCGCAGCTGAATCATCCAACTCGTCCAATGTGGGTACAGCATAATATCATACAGGTATAAATTACTTTTTAATTATTAAATTGTTTAATTAAGGTTTATACATAGTTTCCATGACAGAGTTCAAGATAAATATTTTCATTACTACTAGAGCTACCATTAAACAGCAAGCACAAACTATGCAAAAGCGGCAACTCTTCCAGCACACTAACCCCTGGATTCATAGACAAGGCTTAAGCTAGTCCTAGACTAAAATGCATGTTTGAGCTGTTGTAACTGAAAGTAACTTGTACTGACAGATCTTAAAATATGGCAGTGCCATTGTTTTGTCTCAAGATGCACACCAGTAATGTTTTTTTTTCTAGTGAATGTTTATAAAAGCTACTTAAATGCCCTAATTGAACTAAAGCTTAATCCTGGCTTAGGCTAAGCCCTGTCTGTGAAACCGGGCCTAAGTGTCTGAATTTGCTCACTCGTTTTCATTCACTCCTTCAAGTGGACTATATTAGTTGATTATTGTAGGGAATAGTGAATAAAGGCATAGGGGCCGATTCTGAACAGGAACTTTGGAGTATACTTTGAACGGCTACACGTTCGACTGTATGCATACAATAGTGTATGCGTAAAAAAATAAAAAAGATATACTTTGGAAGAAGGATTAATTGAATTACTTTGTAAATGTACTTGGTGTAAACATTTGCAGAGCTTTTTTGTGAGTAATGATGTGCCAGGTTTTAATGTTGCAGGATCCTAAAGGCAAATAAAACTGAATGGAAATGCTAAATTAAAATATAATGTATACCATACTTTAACTAGGCTGAATAAAGAGAATTACAATGTGGTATTCAGGTTTCTGTTCACTGTTAGCGTAATCAGTGTTAGAGTGGTCTGGATGACAAAATTACAGCACCTCAGCACTAAAACTAGCATTTTAAATGTCATGGATTTTTTTTTTTTTTGCACATACTACTGTGGCTGTCTGATTAGCACTTCTTAAGAGGAAGACAAAATTGGCAGCTTTCAAGAGAGCAAGTTTGATGACTTAAGCATCTATAAAAGTCAGGCATGCACAGTACTTCTGAATGTTACATGACAAGCTAACATAATAAAAATTCTCCTCTAAAGATTCAGTTTTGCTGAGGACCTGATTAAGTGAACTGAATGAAACCGCAAAACCATGTGGTGTAGCCTACTGACATGATGCTAGACAGATTTATCACAGTGGAACACTGAATGGCTTTACCTAATATATTTTTCCTCAAACAAGTGATACATAAGCACCAAGAATACATCTTTTTTTAAATATTTGTAGTTTGAAAAAAAAAAAAAAAAAATCCACACAAAACAAAACTATAAATGCATATCATATATCTTCTAAAACAAAACTATAAATGCATATCATATATCTTCTAAACCCTAGACAATTTAAGACAATACTGTATTCAGTAACAAAAAGCAAACAAATATATATAGTTATGAACTGCTCTGAGATACGAGGACTGAGGATCCAAATGCAGTAGTTTATTGAAAGGATAATCCATCATCGTAGTCAAAATCGTAGGTCATAAATACAGGGTAAACAGTCCAAACCAACAGGGCACAGGCAAACAGGGAAATCCAAAAGAGATGGGCAAACAGGGTAAATCCAAAAACAGGCAAACAGGGTCAAAACCAAAGAACAGGAAACCAAAGGAACACTCAGAAATGCAGTGTGACATTTACAAGACTTTGCAATGAATGACAGAATGAACCAGGCTATATATAGGCAGGGGTAATGAGCTAATGAGACACAGCTGAAGACAATAATTGATGATGAGTCTGGGCAGAGATTTATGGGAAATGTAGTCCATGAGAGAGTGGCAATGGTCTAGGGTCGAGTGCCCTTGATAGCCATGAGAGGGCACTCCACCCCACACCATTGCCACTCTATCATGGACTACATTTTATGGTGATCCTGACTTATATGTATATGTGTGTGTGTGTGTGTGTGTGATTTTTGTGATTTATGAAGACACAAATTTGTATAATGACATGGGTATTACACTGGTATTACGACAGGACTCTTTATGAGTCCTCATATTTAAAATAGCTTTAAAAACATACTAAATGTTTTATTAAAAATGTAAAAATGCAGAATGTTTTCTGTGATGGGTAGGTTTAGGAGTAGGGGTAGTGTAGGGGGACAGAATGTACAGTTTGTACAGTATAAAAACCATTATGCCTATGGAATGTCCTCACTTTGATAGCAAAACAAACCTGTGTGTGTATGTGTGTGTTCATTTTAGCCAATTTACTTTTTTAATTAATATATAACAATTGGCTAAATGAAGACTAGCTTGGTGTCAAATGTTTATTTATATTTTATTTCATATCCACTGGGCTTTATGTTATTTATCAATCATATTTACATTCTTTAATCATTTAGATTGGATCAATTATCCAATTGATACTTTATGTCAGACCAGGATATGTTAGGCAGCAGTGTTCAGGTTAAACTAATGATCATGAATTTATAAATGGACAAACTCTCGGAGTGATGTGCCCATATTCAGTCATTATATTTTACTGAAAGATAAGAAAAACAAGGGCGAAAGGGCAAATAGTTTGTTAAACTACACAGTAGAAATAGAAAAATCTGGTCTGACATATTTTTATAAATGCTTAAGGATTAAAAAAAATAAATAAATAAATAAATACATACTGGCACTTATCTCCAGAAGACAGGTGCTCTGGTTTGCAGTAAATAAATGCTACCCAAGGCAGTTTTCTGTGAAATTGGCATATATTTGGCATAGTGTTGAAAATATGCCATAAAAGCAATTGATTTGAACCATGTTGAGTCCTTCTCAAGGCATTCATATTGTTGTTTTAGAGACATTTATATACAATTGCCTTATATTATATAATTTGTAACTGTGCCACTGAAAAAAGATGACTGATATCTCCATGAAAGCTTGAGAATGTGTCTTGAATGTCCTTCACCTAATAACCGACTGGGTTGTTACAGCAACACACCACATAGCACATAGTATTACTAGCTAAATAACCTTGTTGCATCACACATTACAAATTACATGTCTGTTTTACACCGTATACCATCCATCAAGACAAAACTGATGCTTGTACGAAATCCAAGCGGACATTTTCGTGTGGTGAGATATAAGATGACAAAGATGCTTTAAAAAAGAATAGGGAAAGCATTATTCTTTCTGCTCATTTTAATATACTCAGCTGTCTTTTCTTTCGAATATGAGACCGGAAAGTGACAGGGGCCATTGTGATGAGTTTGGTGCATTCCCAGCCCAAGAGGCCATGATTCATAGCGATTTAATTGGAATAATGTATGAAATGAGTCATGCTTGCAGCCAGGAACGTTAACTCCCAGCTTCGCCAGTCTCGACAGAGATCAATGCACCTAACCTCAATTCAAGAAAACATCCTTTAATGGATACCCTGGGGAACCACGCCAAGCTTCTACCCTTCACTTATTTATTTATTTTTTAATTTGTGCGACTGTACTGCACACTTTCTAATTACCCACCGGAGTACAAAGGGGCTTGTGTCAGAATGCAATTTTTAAATCCCATCACACTAAACAGTGGTGTTTTATCATCTTCATTCAACTTGTGATGTGCAGGTTTATTGTCTCTTTCATGCCTTGATTGTTATGGTGGAACATGTTCAGACAAGAGCTGTAAAGTACCTTGTGCTGGTGTAAAGATGCTCAAACAGCACAACATCTCACATTTATAGAGAGCCTAATGCTTGAGATTAATGAGGTGTTGCAATGATGGCGTAATATAATAGAGTTTTAGTACAATAAGTGACATAGTTTTAATCTCTCTGAAAATTGCTAAAACATGTGTGACCTTTGGAGACAGTCTTTTACTTCTCACTTTCTTTCATTTCAGAAGGAAATTAAATACATGCTTTTAGCTCGTTTAGACATGACAGGAGACTTTTTCTCCCCCATTTTATATGGAGGTTTTCTCAACCTCTGTGAAAGAAAATGTGAATACCAGACACAATATAACTGATTTCTGCAGATCACATTAAAAAGCCCTGATGAATGGGACAAAAAAGCAGTCAGAATAGGAGTCCTGCATTTTACATCTGAGCTTTTGTGTGAGGTGTAATTTTGTTTGGCCGCGTTCTTCAAAATAATAAGAGGGGAAATGAGGATTTTTTTTAATGGCGAAAGCACAAAAGGTCTCTCACCTGACGTTTTATGTTTTCATAGGATATATCTTCACAGGTTCAGCTTCAGGATATAAATTTTACATTGGGCATCAAGTGGCGACCACCAACAGGTTGGGTAACATGAGTAATCAGTAATCAGATTACAACAAAATATTTAAGTTACTTTTTCAAATAAGTAACACAAGTTACTTTGTTCTCTCATTTATTGACTAACATGTTGAGAGAAATTGGGAGGAAGGTGCAAAGGTGTTGTGTGCGCTATGTAAACATGATGGTTATTATAATTCTAGACTAAATGTGAGCATGCATGCATCATCTCACAAAAACAGATTCAGTATTCCTCAAAATCAGTAACAACAGTGAAATGCTAACTCTGAATATTAAATATGTTAAATAACATAAATATACTTTATGTATTTAATCTTACTTTATTAACCAATGTCTTTGCTGCTGACCTTTGATGATCCAGTTCAACCATACAAATAAGTAAAAATGACGGAATGATATTTTGCTTAGTATAAGGACGGTAACGGTTTAATGAATATCTTTAATAATTTAAATAATTTAATATATATATTTAAAATATCTAAATATAATCTACACCCAACATATACCACACATGATTTTAATGCACCGAATGCTGATTTTAATGCACCACACCCTTTTTTTAATGCACCACCTCAGCTTAGGCATATATATATATATATATATATATATATATATATATATATATATATATATATATATACAAATTGTAATCATACTGTGAATGAGGGAAAAAAAAAAAAAAAAATTATATATATATATATATATATATATATATATATATATAAAGATATAAAGATTTTTTGTTTACCGCTACAGTAATGCTTAATTCAGAACCGCATACTAGCATACTACTCTTACTATTTTCCCCATATCTTTCTATGGCAAAAATAGTAAGAGTAGGATGTTAGTATGCGGTTCTGAATTCAGCATAAGAGTATTAAACTTTCTTCTCCTGCATCCTATTCTTCTGCAATCCAGAAGGTCAGCACAGCTGAAAGGTTAGTTTGAGTCCTCTACTGTACAGGTGTGAATTTGCATTTCCTTCAGCCTGAGGTTTATTCATTTTACTTTTGGTGTGAAAGGGCCTTAACATTTGACAAAATTAGAACTTTTGTTTTTGTTTGTTATTAAAAAACAAACAAGCAAGCCCCACCCAGATGAGAAAAAGTAACGCAAAAGTAATACAAGACATTACTTTCCATAAAAAGTAACTAAGTAATGCAATTAGTTACTTTTTCAGGGAGTAACGCAATATTGTAATGCATTATTTTTAAAAGTAACTTTCCCCAGCACTGCCAGCCAACAGAACTAAAATTGTACAAAAAAGTAAACAAATACTATCCTTTAAATGTCTAATAATTTGCTAAATTATGGGCTATTAAAATGGAAAATGGATAATTTGATACTGTATCTTCATAGGTTCAGCTTCAAAATGTAAATTACATTGGTCATCAAGTGGTGACCAACAGTGTTGGGGTAACATGAGTTACGTAATCAGATTACTTGTTCATGTAACTAGTAAAGTAACGCTTCACTTTTACATTTACAGCAAAATACTTAAGTTACTTTTTCAAATAACACAAGTTATTTTGTTTTCTCATTTATTGACTGACATGTTGAAAGAAATTAGGAGGAAGGTGCACTGTGTAAACATGATGGTTATTGTAATTCTAGACTAAATGTGAGCATGCATGCATCATCTCACTGGCACAAAAACAGATTCAGGATTCCTCAAAATCAATAACAACAGTGAAATGCCAACTCAGAATATTAAATATGTTAAATAACATAAATATACTTTATATATTTAATCTCACTTAATTATTATTATACTTATATTATACCTATACTTATATTATTTATTACCAATGTCTTTGCTGCTGACCTTTGATGATCCAGTTCAACCATACAAATGACTTTGATAAACATCACACGTTTGTTTCATTTTTCTGTTTACTGCTACAGTAACGCTGAATTCAGAAACGCATACTAGCATACTACTCTTACTATTTTCCCCATATCTTTCTATGGCAAAAATAGTAAGAGTAGGATGTTAGTATGCAGTTCTGAATTCAGCATAAGAGTATTGAACTTTCTTCTCCTGCATCCTATTCTTCTGCAATCCAGAATGGCAGCACAACAGGTGTGAATTTGCATTTCCTTCAGCCTGAGGCTTATTCATTTTACTTTTGGTGTGAAAGGGCCTTAACATTTGACAAAAATAGAACATTTGTTTTTGTTTGTTATTAAAACAAACAAACAAGCAAGCCCAGCCCAGATGAGAAAAATTAATGCAAAAGTAACGTAACATTACTGTCCATAAAAAGTAATGCAATTAGTTACTTTTTCAGGGAGTAACAAAATCTTGTAATGCGTTATTTTTAAAAGTAACGTTCCCCAACACTGCCAGCCAACAGAACTAAAATTGTACAAAAAAGTAAACAAATATATCCTTAAAATGTCAAATAATTTGCTAAATTATGGGCTATTGAAATGGAAAATGGACAATAACAAAAAGAAATTAAAAATGTTTTCTCAATTTATTTTGCTATTTTATCCCAGCATGATCATATGATTAGTTGAATTGCATTATTATTAGCATATAGCATTGTTTTCCCCTTGCTGTCCGCTATCAGAAGAGACCTTTTACCCATTTTTGGGTCACAACCCACCAGTTCAGAGTCACTTCTCTAGATATTACAAAATGAGATGTGTAATTATTCATTACATGTCATGCACAATTCACATAGCTCAGAGTATGTTATTCTCACATACTGTTTCCACGCAGACACAAATGTTATTAAGAATAAGAGAATTAATAGCCACAATGTCACATAAAATATTTGTTTTACCGTACTTTCAATGGAGTTTAGCCCATAGTGCAGACCTGGTGCTGAAAATACATTACAGTATCTTCGTAGCACACATCAATTATTCATTCTGGAATACTATTATTTTTCTCTGTCTACTTTTTATTACCACATTGAATTTCCTTTCACATTGATATTATAATGAGTACCTGAATCCAGCAGCCACCCATCCTGGCTACATCCTCTCATTTGTATTTACTTTCTCAGCTTAGTGTCACATATTATGAAAGGATTAGGTATGATTTATGTCTTCCAATTCATGAAACCGAACACAACTACTAGGCATTCCGAAACCGTGCGACAAACAATATATATCATTATATATTGCACTACACTGCCTTTCAACCCGGATGTTAGAATGTGCTGAATATTAGCTAAACGAAAAAAATCCGGCTGAACATAAACCAAAACTCAAAGAGTACCCATTGTCTTTACTCTCACTGAACTGAAAGCATTGATTTGCCACAGTCCTTTTTTCTCCTTGCCTCATGATTTGCCCCTTTATAAGACTACTACCTGGCCAGACTCCCCACCAGTCAACACTCCACTGACAGGCAACATGATCAAAAGCCAGAGCTGTCACCACCTCACATTCGCTCTTTAATCGCTCTGAGGGGGAAAGAAGGGTGGGGGATCTACTTTGGAACTGTCACTGTGCTCTTTTTCATACTTTTATACAGCCATTAAAGCAGCTGAGACGGAAGCGGGCAGATGGAGCAGGCGAATCAACAGCACACAAGAGAGGCTTTGCAAATCCACCCTCAGCGTATGCTAATGACTAGTTAGCGCATTTCGATTTCACCTGTCATTTCTTTACTGTTTAGGGTTAACGAAAGCAAGAAGGTGCCTATTGTGTCGTGTAGGAGGTTATTTGGTTTGATTACCGAGGAAAGGAGTTTTACTTCAGATGGCCTACCACAAGTGCTTGTGATTGGAGTTAATCGCACGCCTGCTTCTAATTTGTATTTCAGAAGCGCAACTGCATTGAAGAAATTACCGTTCCAAGGTATAAATTATATTGTCAGACTGCAGGATCTGAGCGATTCGACAGGTCATCTTCGTTCAAGACAGAGTGGAAGTGAGAAACACAGATTTGCCTATTATTAAAGGAAATCACTCTAAGGTAGTCAAATCATGTGCCATGGGCCGTCATTATCCTCTTCTCATGTTCAAATCATTATCGTAGGCTTTGAGAATTTGCCCCAGTTATTGCGAATATGAGTAAGGAGATATCACAAAGCAGGCGTTTACAAGCAATAATCTATACTTATGAACTGAATCAGTTGAATTGGATCAATAATACTCCTCTTACCCCAGCGTTATTCTATTCTATTAAATGTCATTACAAGTTGTTTGTGTAGATAAACTCAGACTGACTAAAAGAACTAAGCATGACTGATGACCGCAGAGTGTCTCTACACTCTGCTCGTGAGGCGAATGAATCATTTGAAGCAGTAAATTAGCATTTAAGTCAATGATTTTCACTCACCACTGTTTCCAAGTGCCGAGAGATTTCACAGTCACTGGCTCATATACGTTACACAACCCTCAAATACTTCACTGGGACCTTCACAGTTCAAAAGTGGCCACACGGTTGTCTGTGAGTATCCTCTGAAAGCCTTTGTCATGAGAGTCACTTTGGAAATCATTATGGAGAAAAGGTTAATTAGATTCCACCTGATTACAAACCATGCTTATGTACAGACGACTGGCATACAAACATGCTTTTGACTCTCTTGCCCAAGCTGACTGTCTGTCACAAGCCTGACGGATCAATGGCATTATTCAATCATGCACAATGGAATCTATGCTGCCGTCCCCTCGTGGCTCTGCATTCAATGGATCTCTTACTACAACACATTAAGCACCAATTACTGAATAATTAAAAAAGATCTTTGCATTGGGCTCATACAAGGAAATTAATACATTTGATAGGATTAGATGCCTGAGAGATTGTTGAAAATGTATTCAACTATCAATAAAGGTGCACTTGAGTTCTGTAGGTACTAGGGTTTGAAGGCTAATTGATCCCGATAGGTAAAATATTTCCACAATGTTACTGAAGAAGTGTGAAAAATGGAAACGTCACTGAAGAGCCTGACATTTAACTGACTTTGACAGATTTCAATAGAAGATGCTTTTCTTAAACCATTTGGCAAACAAGACCTTATTATACCGTTCGCAAGACACAAGAATGAAGGAATTTGGCACAGATCTGACAAAAATGCAGCGCTGACGCACTTCTTTTGAAATTAAATTGCTTTTAAAAATATGAGTTGATATGATAGCTGATATGGCCTTGATGTTCTTAAAAGCCAGCATGACAGAGTAAGAATCTGATCGCTATCGCCCCATCTTAAAAAACGTCAGGCATAAAGCGCTGCTAGCTCATAAACAGAGATCATGGTTCAGATTGCTTGATCTGTAATTTGGCAAAGCTAATCTCCCCCTGCAAGAATCTTCTAAATACTCATGCCGTAAACACGTTGAATTTGATTTAGAGCTGGAGTAATTAAAAAAAAGTGTAAAAGCATCGCAAGAAATAAAATGCTATTTCCATACGGGCTTAAAATGCAAGCTGGCATTGAAAATGAGAGCTAATCAGGTATTAATGTATGTAAATGTCAAGTGAAAAATAGCCCAAGCTCAAAATGCATTAGTTTCCCAATAACAGGAACAGGTCTCATTATATTACCTGTGCAAATGTCAAGTCCTGTGATGTCGAGATGACACAGCTGGGAAAAAATGGAAGAAAGGACAAGAGTCAGCCAAATGTGGAGTGAAGGTTTGGCTTGTTTAGTGATGGTGAGTTAGCCTTAGGGCTCGCCTCTCTGTCAGTAGATTTTAGATGGGCAATGTCTTGAAAGGTGAAGAGCACTGTCTAGATAATTTCAGTTAGGAGAAGCCAAAACAATAGCACCAACTGCACTTGAAATGCAATCATGTTTAGCATGTTTATTTCCTCAAGGGGCATTTTTAGAGAGAGTTCATTTGTAGGGGTAGCACAGCTCTGCTTATCCTCCCTGAATACACGAGGAACGCCATCAGCGAAGGTGTACAAACTGTATACAATTATATCTTTTCAAAATCTTTGTCTCAGCTATTTTTAATACATTTCACTAGATCTAAATCGCAGCTAGTGGCACTTTCCACAGATACAATACACTTTGCTGTCCCTTGACCTTTATAAAAATCATTAGAGGCACAAATACCATGTTTTTCTTTTTTAAATAGTTCTGTGGGATCTATATGTAGCAAATTAGCTCAAATGGGTGAAATATATTTAATTAAATCGTAACGCACTATGATCAATTATAAATATAAATCAACCGTAAAGGGAATTATGTATGTAAGCAATAAGGTACGAGAGGCTGTGCTGTATCGTGAATAAGTCACGGCTGAAGGGCGTTGTCAGGCACGACGCAAAGCGGAGTGCCAGCAACTCAGCTTATATAATATAGGGACATGCATACACACAGGGATACATAGTGTACATTTTGGAATAGTTGACGTTAGAGTTAAATCTCTATGTGTGTGTGCGTTACTAGAGCGTGGGCGATCCTCTGGCCACATGGGAATTTGGTGCCTGGAGTGGGTGGGATTTGATCTGAGTTGATTAAGATAATTTTGAAGTCAGTAGGAGCATCGTGGTGTTGATGTTTAGCATTGTCACAGCAACAAAAGTGACAACTGTCCCATTAAAGTCAGACTGGCCGGAGCCGGCACTGATTTAAATAGGCAGTTAAAAGCTTTCCTAAAACTTAAAGCTGAATCCATCATCGTTGATTCCACAGATGCTACATATAAAATGTTTGGTAAACTATGAAACATAAAATTAACTTGGAAAGTAGTTTTAAACAAGGGATTAAATAGTTTTAACTAACTATTGATATCTGTTTCTGAGAATAATTACAATTAACCACATCTAATATTAACATTTCTAATCATAAATATACAGTATTTAAACAATGAATCTCCAAATTAATGTAGGGTCTACTACATAAAGAAAATACATTTTACATAGTATTTGTTTAATTGCATCTCTTTACTAATTACTAATCAAGGCTAATATTGCCAGTGCCAATACATTTGTTAAATTGAGGATAAAATGACTAATTATAACAACATTTAATTAACTGCAAATGATCAGACTACTGTTATTGTTTATCATTAACAACAATGACTTTCAGTGTCAGTTAACACAATCTCCACATCTCATAAAACCATAATAATAAATCTCATTTAACTTTGTCTTTATTTATGAGAAATAACTTCAGATGTTTCCCTGTCACCACTCTATCCACTTTCCTGTTTGAATGAGAGATGTCTAAGTTTATTTTATACAATAATGTTCACGCTAACTAAGTAATAAAATGACTAATTAAAACATTTAGTCTCAATATTTTCATATGAAGATAGATCCTCTATCTACAGTATAATGTCAGTATTGCAAGTATCGATACTTCTATTCACACTTGCACCTGTGGTGCTTCTTTGAGAGAAGTTTGGATCAACCAGGTAACCAGACAGCATTTAGTCACAAATGTGGATAACAGTGTTATCAGTGTGGCAAACATTTAAAGGCACAAAATGTAATTTTTTGCCACTAGAGGTCGCTTATCCAAAACAGCTTGACGATTCTCCCATGCGCAAAATCAATGTTGTCTTCACATCTACAGCCGGTGGAAAAGAATCAGGATGAGATTATTAACGTTACTGTAGTATGAAGCAGAGCAGGACCAAGTGCTATGCGAGCAGAAACGAGGCCGCTGGAGTGATTGCTAATGAGAGACAAGCGCGACACACATCTCGAGAGCAGCGGAACTTTTATTATGCCGCAGTTGCTGTTTCTGCTTCTGGTCAAGCGTATGTGGGGTAAAGCAGCGCTGTTTTATCATATTTGATACATTTGTGTGTTGAAAGTTCTTATAATGCTACTCTGTGTTCGCTCCACGGCTACGAGACACTGCAGTAAGCTAGATCGATATTAGGCATGGTAAAATATGGTACTAGCGGTAAATCAAGAAAACGAGATTTAAACTATAAGACTTACTCTGTTGAGCTATATAACATGACTAGTTTTCTGTCAATGAATGTATCCATCCAAACAGTTGTTCCCTCGTCTAATAAAATCCATAATATATTAAAGCGTCTTTGGTGTTTCCATGGTTTCTACAAAATAAAACCGGAAACCAAGGGTAACGCCAGTATGATGTCATTGATAGGCGACACATGGACACGGTCCGTGTCCCGGTTAAAACTACTTATTTCTCTGGATTTAAACATTCTTGGAAACATTTGGGATAAGGTAAGTACACAAGTCAAAATATATAACATCGTTCTAGTGGTTTTTGGATATTTGAATCCACAAATCTTACATATTGTACCTTTAAAATTAATACAAGATAAAACATCTCATATATCTCAATATTTAGTTTAACCTCCTGAAGTTGACAATCATTTTCTGAAGGTTAAGCACCCCATTAACCTACCATTTGTTTTAAGAAAAAAATCTTTGTGAAAAGTGCCTAGCAGTGCCTGGAATGAAATACACATGCAACACATGCAACAGCAAATCCTCTTTTCATGATAATGGAGGTTGAAGAATCATGACTCATCCATGCTGAGTAAGCATATAGGCTTAAGCGGTTAGAGTCACAGGATAAAGTGAATTTTTTTGAGACCATAACATGAGTTACATAATATACATATGGGCCTATATCTGATGATTTAAGTGCCAGGCTTTACCTCCGAGGGCAGCAGAAGCTTGCTTAGATAAACAGACTATTTCAGGAAGTGTTGTATATTTGATCACAACCTTGTGTGCTGATTTATGCCCTCTGTACCTCTGCATTTTTTTATTTTTTTTTTGCTTGTAATAAAGTTAAGGCCAGACAGACATTATGTATCTGACGTAATGTCTACAAAAACTATGTAAATTGTGGAAACTATGTGCAATAGCAATAAATTATTTCTCGTTTGTGTTAGCAGAGCTGAAATCCAATTTATTCCCACAAGTATCATTTATAGTCCAGATGATGCAGTGAGAATATTAGGATTGTTGTGGTCTCCGTCGTCCGTGCTCCATCTTGCTCTCAGACTGCTGTATATATATATATATATATATTTAAACGTTTGGTTTAGTCTTTCACAATGCGGTTGGATAAAAAGGAATAGCAGGGTCTCTGCAAGTAATTGGATCAGGTGGTATGGTTTCACAAAGATAACAAGTCAAACCCATTACTACTGAATAAGAATGGACAGCCAGCAGATTTGAATACTTTTATTATAGTGCGGCTGCATTAATATTTTCAACAGCAGGTGTTTTCGGAAATGCCGGGTGGTGTCTGAGGAACGATGACCTTGGGAAATATCCATAGCGATGAGAGGATGCATTCGGATTTGTTTGAAAATGTTTCAGATGGCTATCGGCCACTCCAGACCAAGATTAAACAGAGCAAAATGATAACAGTATTGAACTCACCACAAATCAATGTCTGCTATGTGACGGAACCTGGTCTAAACTCTTTTCTATATGTGCTGGTTCCTACTCACATTTTTATTGTGTGGCAGAAGAAAAAAAATTAAACACCACTGTGGGTTCATTCATTGTGATGTAATCTCTTGGCGAAGAATGTTAATCTCTCTGTCTCTCATCTGTCACAATGATGGATCTTATTGTTTCACTACTTTAAGCCTTTATCTTTCATTAAAGTGTGACATTTATTTCACAGAGTGTTTTTCTGCATACGGATGGCCTGAGTTAACACTGGGAAAATAAAGCCATTGAAATGGATGACTTTCCAATACACAGAGCCTTTGGTAGCAAAGAGGAAATGTAGTCATTTTCAGATCTCCCTGGAGACATTCCTGAAATAAATTAGCAAAAATGTTTTTTTTTCTTTTCTTTTTTTTTTCACTGTTGCTGAAACGGATGGTAGATATCCCTGAAGGCATGATTGAAAAAAATCTGTCAAAAAAATTTAAATATCATTATAATTATTGTATCTTGAGACTGAGAAACTGAGCATATTTTATCAGGTATATTTATTATGCTAGCTAATTTAAAATCTCTACATTCTTACAATGATTTAAAGCGTTGAGAATTTATGTTCTTACACATCTTTACCTCATATAGTAGAGGAGACGGGGGTTAATTGTCACATGTTTTACTTCGCTGAATATTTCAATTTCTGTACAGGCTCATGCCTTAAAGTCTAGGCTACAAATAAGCTATTGAAGCTTTTGGATTGAACTATTGATTATTGCCCAGACAAAAAAAGGAACACAGTTTGACCTTTAGTTGACACCTAATGGGGTATGTTGATGAAGCCAACACACAAAATCACAGCAAAAGCACATAATACTTTGATCACTAGCATTGGTTTCTAGATGAAGAGCTTAGTGTGATCAGTGACAAGGTTATTTCACAGACATTCTTTAGAACAGAAAAACATATGCTGGTACAAAAACAAAAACCAAACATTCATTTTAGCTCATTTCAGCAGGCCTCCATATGGGAGCGATATTGTTTCTAGTTGAATAATGTTGAAATCACTATAAGTTGCTGGGATATTCATCTTATTTAAATATTTCAGTGTCAAACTGGCCATATCTCTGTCCTCATATTAATAAAGGGAGATAAATGAGTGCATGTTGGCAAATCAGATGAGCCAAGTTATGAATCAAATCTGTTACAAGACTTCCTGGAATAAGGGAACCCTTGAGTTTTCCCCAGAAAGAGGGCAGGATTATGATTGGAGAATCCCCATCCATATTGTTGAGATAAATCAATTTTATCTGCATTGAGGCTGAAATTAGTTTAGTGCCAGAAGGTAGGAAATATAAAGAAATAAAGAAGTTTGTCTGCATGTGTTAAAGGAAAGGCTGAAAAAAAAAAGGTTGGCAAATCCAACATACTGTAAGAGAAACCAAGCTGTTGTAGCTTTTGGGAGGAAGAAAGCAACTCTATAGATTATTGATGCCATTGTGACACCACAGACGCAATTCTGTAAACATGTACACATCTCTTGACGGGAAGTCGGTAAGTAATTGTATGTCAGCAACAAAATAGACAATAAAAGTCAGACAGGCCTTAGAGCTATGCATTGAACAGCCTACTGACTCCAGGGCCACTTTGGCAGTCAGTGTGACAGCTCCATTAGTGTTAATGACAGTGTGTGATACTCCCTGAAACAACTATACCTGAGAAATAACATCAACAGTTGCTTCTGAAGAGAGCATTTGATTCTAAATAGGTATACTCCATGTTAGACTCTTCTAGTCGCTTTATCTCACTTGTTTAGAGCACTTTTACATGCAGTATCATTTAATGCAATATGCTCTTTGGTGAAATGAAAGCCAAAGAGTCAAGGTTTGGCTGGTTAGTATTGCCCAGTTAGTTCCTGCTGGTAAAGGCTAAAACAAAACCATCCTGGACAAAAAGTGCCTTTCTTTATTGACAGTATTTGTGGATTTTATACTAATATAATATAATATAAATGTATTTTCCAGCTTCTCCTGAGTGATTCACATGGCATTTATAGCTCAGGTTTTTAGCTCAAAAATGCCAGTGATAAGAGCCTCTCAGGAACTATCAGATTTATATATTACGACCTTCTCCCCAGAGACTGTGGTTAAACAAAAGGCCAGAAGATTACGTTGCAGAAAATACAATGTTACCTTAAATGAATGAACCTAGATTAAGTCACAGTGAGGGGTATATATATATATATATATATATATATAAAAAACTTTAAATACATGATAATATTGTTTTGTTTAATGACAACTTTGTGGATCTGTTGCAGTCCAGCCGCTGACAGTTTACAGAGCTGAGTTAAACATATTCACCGAATCTGTAAGCAGTGCACTTGGTAGAAAGAATTATGAATACCGCTTAACGTTTCTGAGGCGACATTTTGCACAGCTGTCATGACTATGATTTTATTCACAGGCAATCCAGGGTTTAGCCGCTGATGGTGCTTGACTGAAGTTGAAGTGTGAATTACTTCTAATGTGGAGGGCATCCCTGCTCAATGGCCATACGGTGACTACATGGGAAGATTCTGCATATATCAAGAGAAGAGACATAATCAACCTGAAATAGAGGCTCATTTCAGTTAGAGTGCAGGGTGAAACTCTAGGTGTATATTCAAACACATTATCATGAAGCAGGTTTAAGTGGCTACCTGGGCTTGAGTTTAGTTTGAGCTAGCCTTGGATTTTCAGTGTGATGAAAGTGGATATGTTTTTATGCTAAACACAGTGACATCTCTCGTAATAAAGTCTCATTCCAAAAAATGTAAATTCTGACAAAAAATATATTATTAATATATACACACTTTTGTTCAAAAGTTTCAAGTTAGTAAGATTTTTTTGGTAATACTTTACAATAAGTTAACTACAATAAAATACTTCTAAAGCATCTATTAATCTTAGTTAATGCGAAGTTCAACATTTACTAATACATTATTAAAAAAAAATTATTTGTAACTATTATGTAATTGAAATAATTAAAATTATGTAATTGAAATAATTAAAATATTTTAAATAATTTAAAATATTTTAAATTTAAAATAACTTTTTTCTATTTTAATATATTTTAAAATGTAATTTATTCCTGTGATGGCAAAGCTGATTACTCCAGTCTTCAGTGTCCCCAAGCTTTTGAACGTACATATACACTCACTGGCCACTTGCTAGTATCAGGTTGGACCCCGTTTTGCCTTCAGAACTTCTTCATGGCATAGATTCAACAAGGTGCTGGAAACATTCCTCAGAGATTTTGATCCATACTGATATGATAGCATCTTGCTGCTGATTTGTCAGCTGCACATCCATGTTTTCCAGTCTTCTATTGTCCACTTTTGGTGAGCACGTGCAAATTGTAGTTTCCTGTTCTTAGCTGACAGGAGTGGCACCGGTGTAGTTTTCTGCTGCTGTAGCCCATCTGCTTCAAGGTTCGACGTGTTGTGCGCTCAGAGATGCTCTTCTGCAATACTCGCTTGTAACAAGTGGTTATTTGAGTTACTGTTGCCTTTCTATCAGCGCAAACCAGATATGCCATTCTCCTCTGATCTCTGGCATCAACAAGTCATTTTCACCCACAGAACTGTTGCTCACTGGATATTTTCTCTTTTTCAGACCATTCTCTGTTAACCCTAGAGATGCTTGTGCATGGAAATCCCAATAAATCAGCCAGTCTGACACCAACAATCATGTCACTTTCAAAGTCACTTAAATCACTTTTTTTTCCCATTTAGATGCTCAGTTTGAACTTCAGCAGATTGTCCTGATTGTCCCGTAGCCTTGTGATTGGCTAATTAGATATTTGAACAGGTGTCTAATAAAGTGGCCAGTGATGCTGCGTCCCAATTCGCCTACTTATACTACGCCCTAAAAGTATGTACTCTTTCTGTGAACAAAAAGTACATACTTTTGAGTGTGTAGCAAAAGAGTAGACAAGCTTTGGGACATACTATCAAGTCATACAATTGCGTCTTTGCTCTCTGTCACATCCTGTCACTGGAAACTGGCCTGTCAATCATCTTACATCCTCCACATTTCATTTAGCTAATTTCCTACCATATCGGAGACAAATGCAGTACCACGTTGATCTGCAGTCACAGTTCTTTCATGTGGAGAACTCTCCTCATATTAATGCATAATGATGCATTTAAAAGTTAATGGCCAATCGGATCTTTATAAAAGTCCACACTGGTATTGCAGTTGAAATATAACACGGATAACATTAAATAAATATTTTCTATCAGGTTGAACTGATTATTAGTCACTCAAACCTCTCAGCGTCGGTCACGCATATCCGCCATGTTTTGTAGTTTTTTTAACACTTTTTACTCGTGTTTGTAGTTCTGAACTGAATCCTCATCCAAAGCGCAATGGGTAGTGGGCAATATTAGCCTTTATGGTGTGCACGGATCCACACTTCGAAAATCTACCGGAAATAGTAGACCATCCGGGGACTTTTGGCATACTCTTTTCAACATACTATGCTTTGGGACACACTTATTTTAATCTCACATACTATTTAGGATGAATAATATGGACATTGGGACGCAGGGTGAGTGTATATCATGGATGGCCTGCTGATCGTGATCAATTTGAATATATTCAAAAAATGAAAAGATTGCTTTCGGATTAGGATGTTAATTCTAACCCCAACCAGGAGGGCGCTAGTTCCTGCCAATCACCATAGTAATAAAAGCATAGTAGGCTGTGCATGCTAATGTGAACCAAAATGAGCAAAAATAAAATAAAAATTGACAATGAAAATCATGTTTTTCAGTCAAGATGGGAAACAGATTATCTTTTTACTGAGTTCAAGGGGGCATCCATGTGTTTGGTTTGTTTGGAAACGAAATCTGTAATCAAGATAAATTGCCATTACACTGCTGCTCACAAAGAGAAGTATGAAAGATACACCGGTGATGCCAGAATTGCTCTCATCTCAGATTTAAAAGGTAAAATACATCGTTACCAACAATAAAATCTGGATTCGCTGGACTTCTTCAGAAGAGTGGCGTTAACTGTCCAGTACTGCACTGCATAATACATCATAATACAAAACGTAACTTTTTTCACAACGGATTTTCATCCAATCCGGTAAATTTGACACACTTCCCTGCCTGCAAGGAGATGCGCAAAAATGCTCACGAATGTGAGTTTTTGCCAAGTATAGAAAAGTAATTGAGAGTCTACAAGAGCAATTCAAAATTTGCTTCCAGGACTTTCACGTCATGCAGCCTTGCATAGACCTCTTCGCAGACCCTCTGACCACGGCTGTCAGTGAGCAGCCCGGAGAGATGCAGCTAGAACTCTTCAGTTCGACCCCTTCTTTCAGGCAAGACGCAACAAGACAGTGTTTGAATTTTGGAAAATGTTTTTTTCCCGATTTCCCCTCCTCAAAGATTTTGCACTTAATGCTCAGCATGTTTGGCATCTCTTATATCTGTGAAAGTAGTTTCTTAACAACAAAGCACATCAAATCAAAAGAGAGAAACAGGCTGACAGATGACACTCTCTTTCAGTTACTGCAAGTTGGTTGTACAAACTTTCAGACTGACATTGATCCAACTGGGCACCAACAGTTTATTTTTGATAGTGGGAATATTGTCTGAACTGAATGGTAAATGTCTTTGGGGGCAGTTGGCGAATGCAGAAAGTGTATGATGGGTGGGCCTCTAAAAGTGTGGGTGGGCCAGAATAATTCGCATCACCTCATGTATTTCAACCGGCTTAAATTGGAAGAAAAAAAAAAAAAAGATGGGTCCCTGCGCAGCACTATAAATGCCCATGACTTAAAAGTGAAGAGTGTAAGATAAAGATTAAACAGGTCATGAACATGTTAAAGCAAATGGGCATTGTTACCAGTACGTTAGTCTTTGGTTTGTATAACGTTATTCTAACGTTCCCATAACATTATTATAATGTTTCCAGAACATTATTCTAACGTTAATCTAACGTTTCCAGATTGTTAGTTTTTGGTTCCCAGAACGTTATTGTAACGTCAATCTAACGTTCCCAGAACATTATTTTTTGGTTTGTATAATGTTACTCTAACATTCCCAGAACGTTATTTTTCATGGTTTGTTTTTAGTTAACCAGGAAAGTTTTCTTAACGTTCCCAGAATGTTAGCTTTTGGTTCCCAGAACATTAACAGAGACTGACAAACAGCTGACAAACCGTAGTTCTGGGAACATTAGATTAACGTTAGAATAACGTTCTGGGAACCAAAAACTAATGTTCTGGGAATGTTAGAATAACGTTAGAATAATGTTCTGGGAACCAAAAACTAACGTTCTGGAAATGTTATAATAACGTTATGAGAACATTAAAATAACATTACACAAACCAAAAACTAACGTTCTAGGAACGTTAGATTAACATTAGAATAACGTTAGATTAACGCTAGAATAATGTTCTGGGAACCAAAAACTAACGTTCTGGGAACATTAGATTAACATTAGAATAATGTTCTGGGAACGTTAAGAAAACTTTCCTTGCTAATCAAAAACTAACGTTCTGGAAACCAAAAATTGTTAGCTGGGTTTGTACTATTTGAATGTTTCTTATTACATTGATAATTTAGTGCAATTTTTGGTTCCCAGAACGTTAGTTGTTGGTTCCCAAGGAACCTTAGAAAAGGCATAATAGGGGCACTTTAAGCACTAAAGCGCCGGTGTTACGAGATTTCCGAGTTTCTGAGGTTTCTGAGATTTTCGGTTTCCGAAGGCAGAGCAGACAATGAATATTAATGAGTTTCCCAGACATGCGCAATTGCACGTGTAACTGAGAATTTTAGTTCACATTGTATCTCAGGACATTAGTGGATTATTCCATAAAGGTAACTATATTCTCAGCGTCGCGGCTGACTTATGCCTAAACTACAGTTGTTTACTTCTAGGTAACAGTTTATAAAGTTCTCATTAGTATGCACGTTTTGTGCAGTCGTCTGTAACTGAATGACAGACACTTCGTGTAACAGCAGAGCAATCTTCAGCTATCGTCTACAATGAGTTCAGCTCGTTGTGCTCTTCCTATGTACCTTGCGATGTAACAGCTGATAGGCCTATATAAATGTTCAATTCAATTCAATTCACATTTATTTGTATAGCGCTTTTCACGATACATATCGTTTCAAAGCAGCTTTACAGAGAAAGCATATCAACATTACAATTTGGAGACTGCAGTTAGCTAATAATGTAATAATTTAGGCGATTAACATACAATCACTGTTAGCAATGTAATTGGAGGTAGAAGCAAAGAGCTCCTGGAAAAATGAATTACATATTAACAATAATTAGGATTTATAGAATGTGAATAGGCTTGAATAGGCACAAATGTGTCTGTGTGGACATAATATTTTTGTAACCTATGGACAACTGGTGTGATTATACATGTGTTAGCTTACCTGTTCAGACTAACATTCTCTGGTTTTCTGGTTGGTGACAAATGCTGAAAATATTGCTGAAACTATATTGTCTTTTCATGGTTACAAAGAAAGATACACTGACACCACAAGGGTTAATTTTTCAATTGCACAATAAAACCAAGCATCCCAGAACACCTGAATGGGTTGAAGTAGATTATACTGATTTCATATAGCCTAACAGGGAAAATAAATAAATAAAATATTGTTAAAAACATGCAGCTGGCATTTCAATGATGTATTGCTATGTTCTTCTATGTTACCTCAACTTATGAAGATTTAAAACGGGGTCATCCCTCTGGAAATGAAAGAAATGTCCAAAATCAGTGGCCTAATAAAGATTTTTGCAACCTTTTGTTATTCTCTGCCATCTGTTCTCTTGACCATGTGTGACTTGTGTACCTGGATATACAATGATGATCACTGATATAAATGGACAATTTATTTTGATACACAAACATTCATTAGGCTATTTGGTATTCAGGTTGATCGGGAAACTTTTTCCCAGTCATCTCAATGGCAAAAAGTGTCCCAGTCAACCTGAATTCACTGGTCATTAATGTTCATAAACATACATTTTCTTCATGGGGTTTTAATTAGGGGCACATTTGGCCTCATGAAAATTTGAAAAAAAAAAAAAAAAAAAAAAAAAAAATTTAAACTATGTCAAAACATATATCACAAATCCTGGAATAAAGATGGGAATATGGTCTTGATTTGCTTTTGATAACTAGATGCTTTGTATAATGTGTGATGGAGTGAACATTTGATATTGTGTGAGACATTTAATGACATTTTGTTTTTGTACAAAAAGATGGGCCATGGACTTGCCAACAACAAACTTCAGCTACTGTAGCAGTCCCTTAATATATGGAAATATGACACATAAGAAAGCTATTCTCAGATCAAAAAAATTACATTTTTAGTGTTAAAGATTTTGACATTTTTACCACTCTTTGATTTTAATGACATTTTTTTTATTTACTTAAAACTATTTTTATAACAACAAAAAGTTTTCTTTTTACATACAGTGGCCCCCAAATTATTTGCACAAATGCATTTGCATTAAAATACTATTCGAATGTCTGGAATCACTGTAGTTTTTTTGTTTTTTAAGAAATGAATTTCACAAGGATGAAGTTTATTTAACAAGGAAATAATTAAATACATAAAAAAAAAAAAAGAAGAAGAAGAAGGAAAAAAAGACATTTCTAATGTTACAAAAGATTTCTATTTCAATAGTCTTTAAACTTGCTGTTCTGTGAATCAACAGAACAGGCACTGGATCACGGTTTCCACTTTCATTCAGCAGCACAGCTGTTTTCAGCACTGATAATAATAGCTAAGAATGTTTCTTGAGCAGCAAATCAGCATATTAGAATGATTTCTGAAGGATCATGTGACACTGAAGACTGGAGTAACAGGAATAAACAGCCATTTTAAATATATTAAAATAGAAAACAAATCACAATATTACTGCTTTGCCTATTTTTTTTATCAAATAAATGCAACCTTGGTGAGCCTAAACATAAAGAATTTTATTAATCCTTTTGAAAAACAATAGGCCTCAGATCCAAATGAACAAGAATTTAAGAACAATACCAGAATAGATATAGCCCTAAGTCCTCAGAAACATGTATACAGGTTTATTTCAGTTGTTACAGGCAATAATGTACTTAATGATAACAACTAATAAAGTACCGAGTTTTTAAACATACATAGGAGGAAGAGCACAACGAGCTGAACTCATTGTAGACGATACCTGAAGATTGCTCTGCTGTTACACGAAGTGTCTGTCATTCAGTTACAGACGACTGCACAAAACGTGCATACTAATGAGAACTTTATAAACTGTTACCTAGAAGTAAACAACTGTAGTTTAGGCATAAGTCAGCCGCGACGCTGAGAATATAGTTACCTTTAAGGAATAATCCACTATTGTCCTGAGATAAATGTGAACTAAAATTCTCAGTTGCACGTGCAATCGCGCATGTCTGGGAAAATATTCATATATGCTCCGCCTTCGGAAACCGAAAATCTCGGAAACCTAAAATCTCGTAACACCGGCTCTAATTGCACAGTGCGATCAAGTATGAGCGGCCGCCACGTGAAAAACTGAAAACAAAAACAAAGCAGGAAAGTGAGAGATTCAACCCGAGTCCTGATAACAACTCTTTCACGAAGAGAAATCACAATGTTTGAGTCCTGTATGGACAACCTGCCATTGCTAATAAATGTGGCTTATATGTAGCCTACATTTCAGAAAACCCCTTGTTCGCAATTATTAAATGCAAATATTGTATAACAATGCCACGGCGGGCCAGACTAAAAACATACCCATAGCTTACCTTGTATGGCTGATGTCTGTTCTAAACAAGTCAGCTGGGTTTTTGAATTTAAGATGCTGACAATATATTGTCTTAATTCTAATTATTCGTTAGTTCTCTTTCAAAAGAAAAGTATCAAGTTGTTACGGCGTCATGTCATCTTTGTCTAGACGTGTTTCTTTCTTAAATGTGTCATATAGCAGTTTAGCCAGTTTTGTAATAACATAAAAAGGGCGCTGCTAGATAATCCGGATATTGGCGCGAAGAAGAACATAACATTACTGGCGTGACGTAAAGAGAAGAATTAGCATATTCTTATTAATATTAGGATAGAGTTCTAATGAATGTCAAAACAAATCACGTTAAATAATCATAATTATTGAAGAATTGTTAAACGTTAGAAAACTGTATTATTAAAAAAATGATGTATTTCTTTGGATCTGATAGGGTGGGCAAGCTGTCAATCTGGTGGACCTGTTTGGGGGGTGGTCTGGTATGGAAATTTATGCACTGAATTGTTCTTATATTCAGTATTTGTATTACTATTTTTTAATAACTTATTTTTTAATAAAAATTTTTTGAATAAGCACTTTTTAACTGTTCTCTGAGGGTGGGTTAAGAATGTTCTTTAGGCTACTAATCAAAAATAGGGCTTTTGTTCATTTGTTTGTTGCAAATTTACAGACAATGTAGTTGGGATGTTTACATATGCTTGTCAATTGACAATGAAGTTGCCCATTTGAATTAGCACAATTGCACAAGTTTCATAGCTAATAAAACACATTGCATTAAATGTGTGAGTGCAGATTAAGCAGTCTCCCGTGGTATAAAGGGGAAAAAATGCTGGTCCTCGTCATTTCCAAAGTTGCCCTATACAGTATATAGTAAAGGTGGCTTCAATAAAATGCTTGGAAATGGTAAAGTGGACTACTCTGCCTATCACTGATGATTGCGTTAACAGAAACTTGCAGGCACTTACAGTCTCAATGTAGAGGTAGGCCTATGTACAGCTCATTTGTCTTTGACTAATCTGACATCCAGACATTGGCTGATCCCATTATCTCCTGATAACCAAACTGGCACAGCTGTTAGAGGTGCCATCATCATCATATAGTATTGCACTTAAAGTTCAATAAAACCACACTGGTATACCAATTAAGTCTTCATTGCTTTTCACATTGCTGGAGAAATATACAAGGTCACTCTAATAACCAAATAAGGCCATGCAAGCAGGTTATGATTCATTCACTGTGTACTGTCTGCTGGCCAGCCACTGACCTCAGTTTGAGAATCCATATGTGTGTGTACTGCCACCAACATCACATAATTTCCTGAACTGCAGATAACACTCTTACAGCCAGCCATAGCCTCAATTAATAACTATGAACTCACACATACCCTGCATCAAAGAGCTTTGTTTGGAGGAGCCAATACCAGAATATAACCCTTCCAGAATCCTATCCATAATGGGTCTCCTCCTCTGCCATAGTGAAGACTCTTCTCCCATTTTCTCGATACCACATTTTCCTATTTGCTGCAGATGATTTGTGTGTGATAATGTACACAGCATAGTTTGCCATCCTTATGAGTTGGGGTAGCATCTAATTATAATGAAGATCAGGCGTAGTCCCCAAACTCTTTTTTTTTTTTTTGCTAAAGCTGTGATTCCCAATCAGGGGTACATGTACCCCAGAGAGCACTTAAGCTGGTTGTTGGGTCTTTCTAAAGAAAGTGATTGCCCTCAGAACTGACAAAGCTTGGGATAGACATTAAAGCTCAGGTGTCTCATTAAAGGGAAAGGAACATTCTGAGTTTGTTTTATCACCTACTGACTGTGTAAAGTTTAAAGGTAAATAATTGTAATAATGGCTACTCAAAGAATGTTGATGAAGGAGTACTTGAGCATTATTGATAGCACTGTGAGGGTAAATAAGATGAAAAGGATTGTGAAACATTTTGCTAGAACATTATACACAAAATGAAAATTATATTAGGCTATTTTAAGCTTTTAACTCATAGGCCTATATATTTATTTACAATTTGATAGACTATATCAATTTTCTTCAGTCTTCTCAAGCTTTCACAGCAAAATAGTGTTGATACTTGCTGTGTAAATGTAGTTACATTTTTCATAATCATTTCTTAATCTTCAGCAGAACAGCAGTTCATGCTGCCTCCCTCCATGCTTTACAAAAGTATAATGCGAGCGGAGGGACCTGTTTTGGTTTAGTCTCCTTGCATCTGGTCATTACTGATTCAAACAACACTTGGTTAAACGTAATTGGTAATGGCATTTTATTGTTTGACTTATGAACACATTATTTGTTTATACAACTATGAACAGTTCTAGGAAAGGCGAGAGAGTTCTGTTACAAACAAATCCAACATATTCATACATTTTTTGTATGATCTGCTTGAACACCACAGTATGGCAAGCCAAATTAGCTTAAAATGCACCCAGCGTTACTCGTTGTAATTGTATTACTAGTAAGAACTGAATTAGAGAGCTCTCTGATTTTTACACATGATATGCAGGGAAAAAAATGGTAGGCTAAATCGTGCGCATGATTTACTATTTCGTTTCGCGCATGATTTATAAATCGAGGGAACGGATTAGTAAATCATGTGCACAATTTACTTTTTTTCTTGCATGTCATGTGCGGGGCTCTGTAAATTTTAACTGTTACTAGAAAAAATGTAATTAAAGAGCTCTCTAATTGGAATTCTTACAATTGTAGAGATTTCAAACTGAATTGTTACTAGTAAAAATGCAATTACAAGTAATGCTTGGAACATTTTAAGCCAAAACAGCTTGCCATATCACAGTGATGGTTATGGTTATGTTAAGGGGTGGAGCTTCATTCTTACTTTTTTTTTTTTTTTTGTTTGATTCACATCATATAAAATCATACTAAATGGTCACCTCATAAAATAGTTACGTTTTCCAATAAGATCAGATTGGGAGATCTGTTGCGTGATACGTTGTCCAGTGTGTGTTTGTGATTCACGAAATTAATAATTCAGACAGGTTTGTGAACAGGTTTTACAGATACAAAATAACCAAACTGAACAAAAGATGCAATTCAAACAAACTGTTTGTGAATTGGATTTCGCTACCACCGAACAACATGCAGCTAACATTATACTGTCGAAAATGTAATAGATGGGTCTCGAAAAAAGTATTGGAGTATAGGGTCTATTAGTTGTATTATCAAAACAATGAAGTAATAGTGAAAGTTAACATAAAAACTCCAGTAAAGCTGAAATATCCCAAAACTATATATTTTAACAAGCAGTACTACCTCATAACATAAGTTACAAGCAAATATCAACATTAATGCGATTAACATAATGCAAATTATTACAATGCTCTAGCAAAGTTCAAATGAAATCTGTTGGATACAGTCCACGACTCACATTACCAAAGCATTAGAACAGAGAGGGTTAAATTCCATGCATGTTCATTCAAGCTTGATTTGAAACTCTGATGACTTGTTTGCATGATTCTTGCCTTAAGAAACCCGTTTCATGGGTAAGTTGAAGCACGGAGGATGCGTGGTGTGCTGGTGGAGCATCCCAGTTTTGTTCCTTTGTAGATTGCGGTTTTATACGCCATCTTGCTCGTGGCAGTTCTTTGGTGGAACAAGATAGCGCTCTGTTTACCAATGGGGAAATTGAAATGGGATAAGAGGGATTTGTATAGGTTTTGTCATGTGTAGTCAATTTAACCCCAAGTTTCGCAAGCCATTTATTGGTTTAATCTTACAAGGTTCTGCCTGGAGAAAGTATGAAAAATGAAAACCAACCAAACAAACAAGGAGCCAAGGAACAACTGCTTGAAATCTTGACGTCCTAATTAGATTTGCTCTTATTGCTTTAATGAAAAAACATAAACAGGGCTATTTGCATCCTCGTGCCTTCTGGTTTTGCTGGAGTGCTCATATTTGCGACATTAAAATCAATGAAAAAGCATTCATAAATCAGGCTTTAAATAAAACACTCACAAACAAGAAACAGCCATTGGCGCTTGCTGCAGGAAGTACGAGGGCATTATCAGTCTGTCAGCGAAGCCTCCCTTAACCACTATTTGCATCTCTCTGTTATTCCTTATCGGGGTGCATTCAGTTTGACATGCATTATGACTGATTCTCCACTCTTGTCACTGATTAAATTTCCATTAGCCATGCTTACCAGTTGTTGTGGCACTGAGAGCTCCTGAAAGATGTTCTCCAAATATGATTGCTGGGAAGAGAGCAGAGGTGGGATAATGACACAGTAACATGATTTTAGGAAGCGCTCTGTGTGACGGCTCCCTCCCTCACCGCTTCAGTCTCTCCCTCACACGTCCTTTCTCATTCTTCCTCTTCTGTGTGGAGTTGTTTCTCATCTGCCATGAGCATGGCAATAAGGCAAGCATATAGAGAAAGACAGAAAGTGTGTATGTGTCTGTGTGTAGCGGGGTGTTAAGAGATCAATCCTAATGTGCACACACACACAGACAAAAATAGCCATGTTTTCACATTTTCATAACTCCCACAAATCCCTTTTTAAATTGTGGGGATAGTTCACCACCCAAAAAGAGGCCTTATTTTTATTTATTTATTTTTTTTTTACAAAGTCTTGATTTTGTTTTTGGGGTTTATTTGAATAGCTTTTCATGCTTGAATGTTTTTTTTTTTTTTTTTTTTTTAAACATATTTTACATTGTTGCTCTCTTCCCAGTCTGTCTGTAATGCTCTGTTTAGTTTCTGTCTCTATGAAGCCCCTCTTTCTGAATAGTGCTCTGATTGGTCAGCTGGACCAATGTGTTGTGATTAGTCAACCGCTTCAAGCCTGTTTTGGAAATGTCACACAGCGTACCATAACCGTGAGTTTCAACACACTACTAAAGCAACTCAACCACCACTTTTTGTTGCGTATGCCTTGGGTGGGAATTATTTAAATGAAGAATATTGTGACGTGTACGTTTCCGGAAAAAACCTATACAATCGAGGGAGTTCAGAAACACTGCTTACTGATCTAGAGAATAACTCCCTTCTTTGTAACTTTGCAGACATTTTCATGCTCAAACAGCAACATTACAAACTAAAGAAAGTTAAAAGTGTAAAAAAAAAAGCATAATAGGTCCTCTTAAAGTCATTGTTCACTGATAATTCCCCCACAGTAAGCTGTTAACTTGAGAACTGCAGCAGCTAGATAATTAAGTAAATTCATTGATTAATCGTTCAGTCCAATTTGTGAACCATATCAACCAGTTCATTCAAAAGAATGGAAAAGCAATGATTTCTTCTCTGATTCAATTCTCAAGTCAATTCACTGAATCAATGATTCATTTGAAGATGTTATCGAGGTAACAGCTCACTGGAAGTGAAGTTAGCCTAACTGAATAAAGACTAAAGTGAATAAAGACTTAAATTTGGTCTATTTCTCACACAAAGCTATTATATGGCTTTAGAACACTTTTTTGTGTTTTTTTTCAGCCCTCATTTGAAAAACATACCTGTGTTGTAAAATTTTTACAAAATGAAAATACGTAGCGCCATGACAGTTTCAATGTGAAATGTCCACTGAGTGGCGCTAAAAGTGTGTTCAGTTTTTTTTTCGAAACAGATGAACGTGAATATGGTATGTTTTTATTACGTTGGTTTTATACGTATCACCGCAGTTCTGATTTGAAATGTCCGGTGAGTGGTGCTAAAAGTGTAATGCTCCATTACGTTTTAAAATAACGTACCACTAACACTACAACTAAACCAGGGGGCGTTTCCTCCAAGGAGGCAAGGGAGGCAGTGCCTCCTCAAAAAAAAAAAAAAAAAAAAAAAAAAATAGGATGAGAAAATAATCCATATTACATATAAAACACAACAAATATTACAAATTATGACATTAAAAAGAGTGCAAGTCACTCGTATTTCTTAAGGAACACTGCCCAACAGCGACAGCCGCAGGTAAAGTTACAACAGGAGTCATGCCTCCTTTTGCTCTCATAGAAAACCATCAGACCCCTGGCGTGCGGTGGGTTTTGTGGGGAGTAATGAAGAATGAATGGGGGAAAGTCACGTGAGAGGAGGCAATGTCTCCATCGCGCTATGATTGGATGTAATTGGTTATGATTGGATATGATTGGTTTGTGCAATAAATCCCGCCTCTTGTTTACGTGCACGTTCCGCGCATCAGTTTGAATGAACAAATGATGGCATCAATGGGAAGACTAATTGAAAAGTAAGTAAACAGATCACCCAGTTAGATATCACCACTTTATGTCACGTCAAAATCAAACTTGAAATGGACTGAAAGCATGATGACTGCAGGGGTTTTTAGTGCAATCAGCTTGGTGAAATTAAAAATACATCTTCGTGTCTGTGACAGACGGTGTTTACGGTGCATGACTGATGATCCAAAATAGCCTAAGTTGACTATTAAAAAGAAAAACATCAATACACAAATAAAATATATTGTTTAAATTATTATTGCCGTTAGTTATTATTTTGGAATGAATGTAGAAATGCTTAAAACACTAACTTGAGGAGACTGACTTGGTCAAGATGTGTCAATGTTAAGAGTAATGCACATGAATTTACATTGATTCATAAATAAATAAAAAATTGCCTCCTCATTTCAGAACACCACTGCACGCCACTGACCTAAACCTACCTGATAGTGTTAACAAAAGCAAATGTGGCATAAAAAGCATTCGTAATCATGACATTTTAGTTTGTTTTTGATCTCACATCTTTGAGCTCTTTTACCGTGACTCGTCTTTCACGGGATTCGTAGGCCTACCCAAGACTTCCTTATCCTAAGTACAATTCTGTATCAGCTTAAGCTACCGAGCAAGCTTGTTATGTCAGAAAAGCGAAACATATGGAGCTGGTTAAGTGATGCAAAGACCAAAATGTATTTGTTTACAAATCATGCACTTTGGTAAAAAGTGTTTTCAGATCATAACATAATACTGTGCAAGGAGATGTGAAAACAAGTCTTTATTAATCCATAATCTGACCCTGTAATCATAACTGTGTATGAAAACGAATAAAAGTGCTTGCTGTCTTACTGCCTCTAGTGATCATTTCTGTTGGAAACTGCAGTGATATGTACGTATTGGTACGTATTTTGCGACTTGCAAAAATGTTCCCACAGGTACATCTTTCCATGAGACCAGGTTGCAGCCTTTTTTCTGGAGCTTAAATTTTTTTTTGTTTATGGAGTTAACTTAACTGAGGTTCGGAGACGGGCCAGCCTCAACCAATCACCTGACTTCTCAAAACCTTCTTATATCGGGCAGCCCCCTACAGTACTGTTTGTCTCATTCTCTCGAACCCTCCCTTCCCCTCCTTCTCTCATCCATTCAATCCTTACCATCCCCTGTTCTATTCCCTTCCAGGTTGTATCGGGGGGATCCTAATCACTCGGCCTACATTTAACTGAGATGATGCCCCCACTCTGAGTCTCCCTGCCGCCTACACCATGCCCGGATCAACCTGATAACCATCCCTTTCCCCCTTCCTCTTCATCCTCTCCCTATTCATCCCTAACTTTCTTTAATAAATAATTCTCTAGCATTTATGGTTGTGGTCCTTGCTTGTGAATAGAATAGCAGAGTAGATCAAGTAAAACGAGTGAGTAAATAATGACAGAATTTTTATTTTTGGGTAAACTGTCTCTTTAAGAGCAACCTCTGCCCTCATCATTTCAGCCTATATGTTAATCAGGGCAGTTTTTCTGTGCAAGTTTCATTATAGAGATAACATAAAATGCTTGGTATTTGAATGAAGCTAACCGTTAGTGCTAATGACCAGCAGGATTAATTAGCGCGAGTAGGATGGGCAGCTCGGAGAGCAGTCTTTCCCTCATTAATCCACTCGCAGGTGTTCTTCTGCCACTCTCTCCCCCTCCGTCTGCACATGGAGAAGATCGACGAGAAGCAAACTCACACCAATTCAATCTTATTAGTCCTCTGCAGAAATCACATCCCTGTAAGAACCTCCAGTAGAGGACAGCTGTAGATAAGAGGAGCACGAGACTCTGAAACACAAAGGAAATGAGGAAATTGTGCAAACCGGGAGAACTTTTGTGTGAAGGTCTTATCTTCTGAGAGACCAATGAAAGATGTTTCTAACTGACTTTCTTAGTTTTGTTTTCAGCACATTTTCCTCAAGCTCCGAGTCAAATCAGCATAATGTAATATTTTTGTCATTATTTATAATGTCACTAAAATTTTAGGGTCAACCCAAATTCTAAAATAGGTTGACATATGCTAATGATCAAGACCTATACACACACTTAAAAATATATATTTTATTTAATTTCCAAATCATTATAATAATATATTTAAATTAAAAAAATAAATAAATGCAAATTATACAAAATAAATAAATATTTTGTTTCTGCTAACATTTGACATTTACATGTAAATATAGTTATAGCAAAACACTCATGGCAATTCATAACCATTTTACTTTTTGCTTAATTGGTGGCTATATGAATTTGTACGATCTCATGCGTACGTTTTCATACCAGCTGCTTATGCTCCACTGATGGTTAGGGGTGGGGTGGACCTTCATGTTAAATTTTTTCTCTCAAAATCACGTTTCCATACAAATCACATCATACAAATTAATATATAATTTTCTGATGAGATCAGGTTGGTTAAATACCATCCGATAACATTAGATCAAACAAATCCAAACAATAAAGGGGAGCTATTATGCAAAATTCACTTTTACATGGTGTTTGAACACATGTAAATGTGTGTTGGTACTAGTGTGTGCACACAACCACCCTATAATGGTAAAAATCCACCAACTCCTTTGTTTAATCCCCATAAATCAAAAGCATTATCTCAGAATAATCCATCTGTATTTTCTATGCAATGTGACATCAGGTCTCAGGCCGCGCCCATGACTACTGACGGACTCTGTGCCATTAGCATAGACCCCGCCCTGAGTGAGCTGTACACAGTACACAACATTTAACAACAGCATTCAAGTAAGAAATGTTTTATTATTAAAGCTACTAAAGTTATTTAATCAAGAGCAGTGAGTGATTTTCTGTTTTTCTTTTGTTGTTTGATTCATTTTATCAGTATACTGTATAAAGCAGTAGGTACTGTATATTACGCTGCTTTCACTTTAATACACAGATCTAATATACACATGTGATTTCTTTACTTGCTGTGTTACGTTCACAGACATAACTGACTACGTTTATGTGAACTTTGTGTGTTTTTGACATAACTTTGTGCGTATTTGACAGTTTAAGCGCAATAAAAAGGTGAAAGAGAAATTAGTTTAATACTTACGGGACGCGCCGTCTGACATCCAGCTTTCTGTGCGTGTGCACTCAGAAAACCATATATCAGAAGTTTAGACTGATATGGCTTTAAAACGCATGATAATAAACTTTCATAATTATGAAGAACTGCAGTGTCATGTGAGATTGACTGCGATAGAGATGATAATCAAAACCAAACAGATGTTTTAGTTTTTGGCAGATTATTCGAAGCACAAGCTGTGCAGGCTCCGCCCTCTTCTGGAAAGTGGGATGGTGAGCAACAGCTCATTTGCATTTAAAGATACATGCATGAAAACAGCATGTTTTTCCTTCCAAACAAAAATGGATATTTACATTTACAACATGGTATAATAAATGATCTGTGGGGTATTTTGAGCTGAAACTTCACAGACACATTCTGGGGACACCCGAGACTTATATTACATCTTGTGAAAAGGGGCATAATAGGTCCCCTTTAATTAATCCCAACATTGTAAACCAAAGCCAGAAAAAGTTGAAGTCAAAAAACAAGTAAGCCCATTATTGATTTTAAATACAGCAGAGGATCGCTGATCTATGTCTACTGTAGATTTAGAGCTGTACTTAGTAGGGGAGACTGGGGAGTGTTTTCACACTGAGTGAGTTGCAACACCATCAGTTTAGCCAATTAGAAATGAGCTACAGGGGCGAAATCACTGTCACACATGATGACCACCACCCTCCTGAGGTGAGAGCAGCAGTTGCAAGGCTGTTTGTAATTTTAAAGCAAGAAAGTAAAATCTTACATTTCTTACATTTTACATTTATAACATCCACACAAGTTTTCATGCATAAAATGATAATATTAATTTAAAAATAAAAGATTGCAATTTAATGGCAGATGGGGAGGATTGTAACCCTACTTTCCAATGTGTTTCTAACTGCTCCCACATAAATGAGACAGTATATGCATTTACTTCCAATTTTTGAATTAGTGATTTCCATGTTTTACCATTTTGATTTATAATTAGTTAATTTAATTTCTTCAATTGATTACCATTTTATAATTGATGTACACAGTTTAAACTGGTGTCCATGTTTTCTTTTAGTGTTACAACTTACCCTAGTAGAGTGATATTGAGTAGTATATTTGTACTTTAATTTGCAGCAGATAAATATAGAAATATTATAGCAAAATCTGAAACACTGTGCAAAAAATTAAACAAAAACAAAACAAAATCACTGCAGCATTACAGCTGCTCTAACTGGTGTTCTTTATTCAGTGCAGCGTTTTCTTGAAGTTGAAAGAACACTGTGATGTGGGCCATTAACTGAGGCTTTAAGAGGGCCATTGAAAATGACCTGGCCTGATCTCCAAATGAAAGATAAATATGCTGCAGTGTGGACATCTGTCATGGGGATGTGGGAGGAGGCTGACAGACTCAGAGTACTAAATCATTTCCACTAAACTCTGGGTATGATTCACTTTGTGACCGCGGTTACACAACGTGTTTTTCATCACAAAAGGTCAAAGGTTTTTCTGTGTAGAATGCACTCTTATAAACATGAATCGTACAAGATGTAACCAAATGTAGTCACTGGGGAATGGTCTTTTTTGGCAATTTGGGTTTTTCAGATGAAGCAGGAGGTCAGCTTGTTTCCAGCACACATAAAACGCTGTCTCCCATGAGATGCTGCTTGGATCCTAGTGTAGCAGGCCATGGACCACTGACATGGAAACTCAAATAGACAGGGATTAACTCTTTAAACTTCAACGGACTCCCCAATACATTATGTTCCTGATGAGAAACCAAACGAGGAAGGTTAGCATGAAAGACAGAAAAAATACTGCTAGCATGAGGAATGTTACCATGAAAGCCAAAGAGAAAATGAGAGAAAATTGTCACCCGACCAACATCATGGTGCTGTATTGTACATTTATGTGGGAAGTAGTATTTTGGCATAAGAGTCTATAGATTTATCTTATTTGAAATGTTTTCATATTTATTTAATATGCAATAAAACACTCCATTTTGTGTTCTTGCTTAATTATATCATATGCAGATGACTATTTCAGGTACAGTGTTTTAAAATAACATTCCATTAAGTATCATGTAAAGCACATTTCACAGTTCCATCACCAACTTCCAACTTTATTAGTATCAAACCACTGCTACAAAATTACATCAAACATGATGAAAATGAACTTGCATACGTGCTATACACAATGTAAGCTTTAAAGTAATTAAAGTATATGATTCTTTTTTTTTTTCTTGACAAATATCAATATATATCAATGCCACTTAAAGCCATATATGTCATTCCAGTGATCTAGAGCCTAAAATATACAACTATATCCCTGGTGGCTAAAGTATCTCCATACACATGTAAGTAAAGATGACCATTTCAAATTTCTCATCACAGAAATTTCAGCTTCAAGAGTTGAGGAAATAAAAGTACAGCCATCCCATTATGGTTACAATGTCCATTTTACTTTGTCACCAAATTGAACAAAACAAAATAAAAGGTACCAAAATCAAATAAACATGTATATACAAAAGTAACCAAAGCTCACAAAATGTTTCTAAAATGTGTAAATTTGGATCTTTCTGGCGGGTGTCCTCAATCTGTGCTCAATTACTCAGTAGTAGACAGGTGGTTTCACTGGTGGACTTATTCCACTTCACGAAATAACTGCTTAAGATATGAACGGTGCCCACACAAATAGCCCATGCCATTCAAAACAGCTAGCAACAAATTACCAGGCCAACCGACATCTAATGAGACATAACAGTGAATTCAAGAGAATAGTGTGTTTTTATAAAACCCTAGACTTCTAAATTGATGCCTTGCTTTTTACGTAAATGCTTCTCCCGATGAGACACAATCGCCGGTTTCAAACAGAGCTTAGCAAAAGACAACTCTGTTAAAACCTTAGCATTATCAAAACCACTGCATCAGTGCTTGGCTAACTTATTTTCCAGCTCAGTGAAAATAATGAGCGAGGGGGTTGACAAACACTTGATGGCGAGGGGGAAAAAAAAGCTTTAGAATTCACCCATTCTCGTTTTGGCAGCTACTTTATTATCCAGACAAATATTTTGCCAATGAATGTTTCTACAGGCTAAGTACAGTCATGGCGGCCGGTTCATTTGTCATCAGTTTCATATCATTTGAAGGTTTAACACAATAGCCGCAAACCAAATGGGCTTCGGGAAGGATTATAGGTTTTTGTTCTTTACGGTGCTCCGTGGAGTCAATTAGAATACTGCAAAACTGCAATTACTGGCAAGCGTTTTGAAAAGGACAGAGGTTTATGTAGATTACTGTCAGCCCTGCCAGAGTGCTGCTGGGAGAGTGAGCGCTCACAGCTGGTTAATGCAGCACCCTCCAGCACTCCACAAAATCATCCTCCAGAAACTGACAAAGGCACAGGAAGAATTTTATTAACTGCCAGGTCAGAAGAATCACCTCCCCTGACCGCACACACAGCACTCTCAAACCGACTTTCAAAAGAGTCTGGCCAAGACAGAGATGGAGCTGACAGGTTTTTAATCATTGAAATACCGCCTACCACCCTCATTCTGTCTCGCCAGCAGCTCTGCTCAAGATAGGAGATGAAGTATCTTAAATGTTTGTTTTTTTTGGACTGTACACGTGTGGTTACACATCCACCGAAGACTTTTCTATACTGATATGTGCTCATAGGATTTATATTTTTAAAAAAATCGAAATTTCTACCTGATACCGCACGGCGAGGGATCCAGGAAGGTGTTGGAACTCAAGGGATCTCCTCGGGCCTCAACATACCATGTTGCTTGCAGTAATTTGAACCCATTCGAAAATAGCATCTGTCTATCGGGTTTTCATGACCACCGGCACAATGCGAGTTCTGAGTATCTGTCAACAACTAGCGCTTGCCTGACGTGAGCCATTTCGAAACTCATCATTGAATATTAATGCATGTCCAAGGAATGTGATTATCAAGTCATTAGATGTTCAGAGTGAAAATTTGCAGCACATTTGCCTGTTATTTACAGACTCTTTTGAAAGGCTGTAACTTTCAGGAGAATTATGCATGCATGAATGCCTCTTGTCTGCTTTTTTTTAGCCTTTTTATCTTGATATCCACTTACGCAGTTTTAATGATGCTTTAATGAGCTCTTTGTTGATGTTTCATTCACAATATTAATTAAAAGAGCATGTGCTACTTCTACATCTTTACAGAACTCAAAATTGGTAAACGTTTTTTTTAAAAATGCCCCTTTTATCAGCTATTAGTTTGGACTGAAACAATCAAATAGGAAGCCAGAAATACTGCGCAACACTGATATTTGTCTGGTATGCTAGTTATGAATGGCAAATGCATGATGCTTAGACATGGCATTTGACATGGAATGGCAACAGATCATATCAATTAATACTTTTAAAGGCACATTTTATACAGTACTTGCTTCTAGAGTGGACTCGAAATGAATTTTACGTCGATATGAAATGCAGCGCATTTACTGTTCAAAGCTACTGATATTAATCTGCGAATATGGAGGTTTGTGGTTATGATAAGCAAGTGCAATGTTACTTTTTACATCACAACTGCAAGAGCCAGGCCTTGGTATGTTCACACAGCGATGAATATATAAACGTCCCTTGGTTTGATCTTTGAGGCTTTCGGGTCTATAATAAGCAAAGGGACATTAGGTGAAACCCATATGATACTGTGTCTGATACCTCATAGTAAAGACTCATGTCAGAGTATATCTGTTGTAAGTGTACATGAAATAGTCTGATGACTTCTCCTGTCCTTCAAAATGTATTTTGTGCAAGAACTAATAGACAAAAAGAATGTAAACTTGTCACGCATTAACCTAAATGTAGTCCATACAGGAAAGGACCCAATATTGGGCACTGAGCAGAAACGATTCTGTGATGATTTTCACATGAAAAGAACATTTCATCAGCTCAACAGACAGGCTTAGTGATGTTCAGTAGTGTGGAACACATTTCATTAAGTCAAAGCAGCCTCGAAAACTGGTTTTGTTCTCAAATTATCGATTTATGGTAAGTGGCCACCTTAACATACATATTAATTTGACATGCAGCACATTTATAATTTCTGCACATCTTAGTATACAACAAGTGTGTGGGAACTAGGGTAGAGGTTAAACTAAACCTAGACACTGGCTCTACCAATAAGATAAAATGAATTCTACTTTCTTCGAATATACACACACGTGACTCGTTTTCTATTATACCGTATGACTGGTTCACACCCTCTGAGTTAAAAGTAGATTATTTGATTACAAATGGTTCTTTTTTCCAACTTCTACTCGTTTGACAAGAATCATCAACAGTTGTGGCATCTAAAATGAAAGACAACATTGTAAACTATGCCATACTGCATACGTATTTTGAAATAATATTCATTCACAAGTTTGGATCCACACTTGTAAGTTTCATATTGTCCCCACAAGGGAAGTGCATATTCTTTTTTTTCTGCTTCCCTATTCAAAACTATTTCACACTGACAGAAGCAAAGCAGGTAATATGTTAATACACTATAAAAATCCTGTTCAAATGAATCCAACCATAAAACAATCTATAAAATAAAATAAAATCCAATAATGAATGTTCATCAGATAAGTACCATTATACACTGTTCATAATTTCCTCATTTAATCAAAGTGCACATCAAATATGGCCCACTTTCTGCTGTCTTCCCTCCAGTTTGGACTTTGGATTGACCCATTACATTATTTTGCAAGCTGCCAACTGCAGAATGTCTTTTATGCGCTATTGTTATTTGATATCTTATTTAATATAACATCAAATGCAACACTGAATATTTTCCTATTCATTTTTCATAGTCTAGCTCTCATTTTTAAGACCCCCAGGGTAGAAGGGGACAGCTTTGTTGACTCGTTGTATGAGTCTCATTTTAATTTTATAATTAGGCTCACAAATAATTTTACAAGATGTAAATTTAAATTGCAAATTTATCTCATACTACATGCATATTTTAACGTTAAAGTGCAATCTACGTTTTTTTTCCCGCAGTAAAACAACTAAATCATGTATTTCTAGAATAACTAGAAAGGCTTATGATTTTACTCTGCATAATTCAGTTAAATGCAATTGGGGTCTATAGCCCAGAGGTCTAAACCATTGAGGTATGGCTGCAGTTTTGGTCCAGAAAATGAATAATCATATTTCATTGTCAGTGGAAAAACCATGCACATTAGCACATTAAACTAAAGCTGCTCTTCAATTGTTCACGTCGCCTTTGATCGTATTACTTTTGATATCAATTTCAATATCTCTCCCTTTGTGAAATCTTATACAGTGTTTCTTGGTTCACTGGATTTAAATGAGCTCACCAAAAACTGTATTATTTAAACACTATGCCAGCTTTATGGGTATGTGAAGGATGTACCAGCAGAGAGAGAAAGGTGGCACACTAGTGTGTCTTTCCTTTTTCAATAACAAAGACACTAATGTCACACACCCTCACTTTTCCAAAGCGTGATTTCAGCTAATTTGAGAGCGTTTGAGGGGGACAATGTGTGCCGATTCACAAAGTGGGAAATCAAGAAACGAAAACAAGAAAAGAATAGAAAATAAGACAAAAGAAAGAAAACAAAACCCCTAAAACTGTATGTATTTACATGATGACAAACACCACAGAAGAAAATTACCATCCCAACATAAGCAATGCTGATTAAAATCCCTCGCTGCTTTCCAAACACACTGTACCAGATTGGATCAAGCCATCAGCAATGTCAAAGGATCTGTAAATGCTCAAAAGGGTTCTTTACAGTCATTGTGTATGGCCATCCTCAGGGCTAGTAAACGCTGACGAGAGAAGAGAGAGCCAGGATCAGGTACCGGCAGGCCAGCAGGACTTCAGCGCCTCCTGTACTTCCATACGGAGCGGTGTTGGGTGCTGTAAACAACAGAGCAGAGACACACGCTGATTAGCAGATTCTCTCTCTCTACTGGCAGCAAGTCATAGTCTCAGTCAAGCAGTACCTCCTCCCTTTTCATATGAGCGGAGCTCACGCTGCCTGCCTTCATGCTCTCAAATCAAGACTCACGACGAGCTCAGATGCCCGAAGGAGTCCTTCAATACGCCTTGTTTTAAAACCACGCTGGGTACTTAAAAATAAGAGGGCATAACAATTCATCTCAAAGATTTGATAGTATTACCTTTGAGAGAAGAGCACATCAAATCTGTTCTATCTATTATGAAAATATATTTGCATAAGATAGATTTTAAAATATATGCAAAGACTCGCTGACATAACGCTTCTAGGTTGTTCTGGGTGGTTGCTATGCAGTTGCTAAGGTGCGCAGAGTGGTTATTACACATTGCTGTGTCATTTGCTAGGGTGTTCTAGGTAGTTGCCAGGGCACTGCTATGCAGATGCTAAAGTGCACCTCGTGGTTACTGGCACATTGCAGTGTGGTTGCAAGTGTGTTCTGGGATGTTGCCAAGGTGTTGCTAAGATGTTCTGAGTGGTTATGAGCACATTGCATTGCTATGTCATTTGCTAGATGTTCTGGATGGTCGCTGGAGGATTACTATGCAGCTGCTGAGGTCCATTGAATGATTTTTTAACACTTTGCTACAGTATGTGGTTGCCAGGGTGTTGCTATGCAGTTGGTAGGGTGTTATGGATGGTTATCATGGTTTGCTAAGATGCTCTGATTGGTTATTAGCACATTGCTGTGTCATTTGCAAGGATATTCTGGATGGTCACCAAGGTACTTTTAATAATTCTTAGCATGTTGCTATGCCATTGCAAAGGTGTTCTGGGTGGTTGCCAGGGAGTTGCTATGCAGCTGCTAAGATGCTCTGCTATTAGCACATTGCTGTGTCCTTTTCTAGGTATTCTGAGAAGTCGCCAGGGCATTCCTATGCAGAAAGTGCACCTTGTGATTACTGGCCCATTGCAATGTGGTTGCAAGGGTGTTCTGGGAGGTTGCCGGAACATTAATATGCAGTTGCTGAGGTTCTTTGAATGATTTTTAACACGTTGCTACAGTATGTGGTTGCTAGGGTGTTGCTATGCAGTTACTAAGGTGCGCCGAGTGGTTATTGGCACGTTGCTATGCAGTTGGTAGGGTGTTATGGGTGGTTACCATGGCGTTCTATATAGTTTGCTAAGATGCTCTGACTGGTTATTAGCACATTGCTATGTCATTTGCCAGGGTGTTCTGGATGGTCACCAAGGTACTTCTTAGCATGTTGCTATGCCATTGCAAAGGTGTTCTGGGTGGTTGCCAGGGAGTTGCTATGCATCTGCTAAGAGGCTCTGTTATTAGCACATTGCTGTGCCCTTTGTTAGGTGTTCTGGGAAGTTGCCAGGGCATTCCAGATGCTACAGTACACCAAGTGGTTACCGGCATGCTGCTATGTGGTTGCAAGTGTGTTCTGGGAGGTAGCCGAGGTGTTGCTAAGATGTTCTGAGTGGTTATACGCACATTGCCATATCATTTGCTAGGGTGTTCTGAATAGTCACCAGAGCATTACTATGAGGTACTTTGAATGATTTTTAACACGTCGCTACAGTATGTGGTTGCCAGGGTGTTACTATGCAGTTGCTTAGGTGCTCCAAGTGGTTATAAGCACATTGCTATGTGGTTGCAAGGATGTTCTGGGAGGTTGCTGAGGTGTTGCTAAGATGTTCTGAGTGGTTACTGGCACATTGCTATGTCATTTGGTTGTTCTGGATGGTCACCAAGGGACTTCTAATGATTCGTCCCCCGCTGAAATCGCGTTCCGGGGGGGACTGCAATACGATGGAAAGGGCATTTTACTATTAGCGATTAAAGAGGCAGGGGCTCAAGCCCCCTATGTAGCTATACAGCTGCTAAGGTGTTCTGGGTGGTCCTTTGTATGTTGCTATGCGGTTGCTTGATGGTCGATAGTCAAAAAAGTATTATTCATGTCCATAGCATGGTATGAGGCAAAGTTTAGTCTCCAAGTATGAGCAATAGTAATAGTGATGCTTGCCTTAGCAAACACCACAGAAAAGCCTGTGCTGATGTTAGGTATGCTCGTATTTTCTCAGTCAACGCAGATCTCAATGGCAGAAAGCCTTCAGGTCTGTCCCCGAAGCAAAACAACTTGAGTGTAGTACTCAGGAGAGGTGCTTCAGAACAGGTGTGAGAGTGTACAGACATTCATCTTCATGAGAGTTTTTGTTTCACAGCTCTGTTAATGACAGACACTGGCCTACCTAAGGAGATTAGTACATCACACACACACACACACTCAGGAGATTATGTGCCCTGGCTGGAACTACTGACTTTCTTTTACATCCAGGAATTTTTCCAATGCTTTTGTTGTGTGTTATTTGCGAATACGCGTTATGACACTATCTAATGGAGTCATTATGATATGGATTCATTTGTGGGAGCTGTTTTCCCGCATTCAAAACCACAATAAGACTGAATCACAGCATCAAATAGCACATCTGACAGTAATAAGTATGTTTGTGCATGGAAGGTTGATAAAATAATTGCTTTGTGACAAGTCCTCTCCCGAATTGCAAAAAATGGGAGCTCAAAGCTCAGATGAAAAGCCGCACATCCATTTTCGCTTCCATTCCAGCTTTTATGGTTTTAAATTACCGGTGTTGCTTAAAAATCTTTATACCAAAAAATTACAGCCACGTGCAATGGGAAGCCTAGCATATCAGAAATGACTATATGAGATAGAAAATGATGCAAATTGTGATGATTCGCGCGAGATGCATGGTCAGGCCGGGGAGGAAACGAGGAGAGCAAACTGCCCTGTACACTGCGGCTTCATTCTGCCTTCATCCAAAGCACTGGATAATGACACAGTTTTTGCTAGGCAGAGAGAGTGGAGCCGGTAACCATGGAAACAGCTCACATCCTGCATTGGCCCCTTTGCCAGAGCCACAGAGTGTGCATGCTACCAATGGAACAGAATCATTTGGGCTATAGGCACCTGCTGCAGTATCTAACTATAAGCAGCCTTTGTCAAAAAACAAACAACGCCATATGGCCTGTGAATGGTAAAAGGACGAAACGCTTTGTCCCTACAGTATATTTCTTTCCACCGCCCCATCGGACCAATAGCTACTGTAGCGTCAGCGATGATTCAGGGTCGTGCTAGAAACATCCTATCATCTGGCACTAGAAGCAATTAAGGAAAGCACCAATATTACCTGCCTGGCTGCGTTGTGTGAGTTAGGGAGCTGTTTAATATCCCACTGCGTCTAAATCAGTCTGTTGTTGTGACAGGTGCAGGTTGTTACTGCACTTGCCATTTTAATTAACTCAACCCCTCCCCATCCAGACAGTGGCTTCCTTGTGATAACTCTGCTTTAGGTCTAAAGTGTGTAAATACAGTGAGAAAAGGGGTTATTGAGGTGGTTTTGCAACAACATGGCGGTCCCACAGACATATGAGTGAAGTTAGTAAAGGTATTAAGAATGCAATGACATTTCGCACCAAAAAACAAATTGTCGGATTAACCGTCTAAAGACAGCATATCTTGAGATGCAAGAGCATCAATTTCCTCATTAATTTCGGATCAGGGAGTAATCAGTCATGCGCGGCTAAATCACAGTTATGCACTCTATCTAAAGCACATAAAACACCTCGTATGATTATGAAGAGTACACGTATTATAATTCTGCATAATGATTGTAGAGGAACATCTTAAGACCCCCGACAGAAGTTTCCACAAAGCCTTGATATATGTCCTAGACTCCAATTAAAGCAAATGAGAGCTCTCCCTCTGTCCTCCATTGTGTATTTGTTTTGGTTGATTTAGTTAACAGCTTAAGTTTTTTTAGGCATAATGTTGTTGGTGTGACACAGCGCAGAATAAAAAGAAGGGCTGGCACCCTATAATCAGCTGCTAGTTCGAGTTCCACCATTCCTTTTAACTGGCACAAGACCCATCGTTAAGCTGCTTAATGAATTTCATCCTTCCATTCAACACTCTCCATCATTGTGCCGCTCTTATGCTAGGATAAAACAAGTTACAGTTATAATAAGACTATTTCCACAGTTTCCATTATTACTGTATTACTATAAAATAGATAGTTTTGGTTCTGGCTTCTGATTAGTCAATTCCTACATTTTAATTGAATTTAAGGTAGCAAACAAGAACTAGTAATGAAATTTTAATAAAAAATTAAAAGTACACAAACGTTCAAAAGTGGGGTCAGTAGATTTTTTTTTCTTTAATTCAGCAAGGACACATTAATCTGAACAAAAGTGACAGTAAAGACATTTATAAAAGTCTTACAAAAGATTTCTATTTTAAATACAGTAAATTATGTTCTTTTAAACTTCCTTTTCATCAAAGAATCCTAAAAAAAGTTTAATAGTTATTTATTAAGAAATCATTCAATTATTAAGCATAACACAACCAGTTTCAACGTTAATACTGTAAGCATCCTTTGTCAAAAAAACAAACAACGCCATATGTGAATGGTAAAAGGACAAAATGCTTTGTCCCTACAGTGTATTTCTTTCCACCACCCCATCGGACCAATAATGCTTCTTGAGCACCAAACCAGGATATTAGAATGATTTCTGAAAAATCATGTGACACTGAAGACTAGAGTAATGATGCTGATTTTTTTTTTTTTTGCTCTAGACTTTTATCAGACTTTTTTTTCAAAAACATTAAAAAATCTTACCGACCTAAACTTTAGAACAGTAGTGCAGACAAATTCCCAATAAGTCAAATAGTCAAAAAAAAAAAAAAAAAAAAAGTTTTTCAAGACAAACATTGAATGTTGGATTGACAGCCTTGTTTTAAAGTTTACAGAAAAGTTTAAAAAGTCTTTATAAGGATTTATAGGCCTTACAGACATATTTATGGACCAGGGTGAACGAACACTTAATTTTTCAAAAATGCCATTACGTTTTAATTTAGCAAATTCCACATCCTCTCATTCCAATTCAAATTCCATTTAACTTCCTGTGAAGCATGGACAATTTCATTCAAATTCAAACTCATGAACTGAAAGGGAGGCAATTCCTAAATTGCCCTGATGGCACTGATGGCATTATTAATGTTTATTCATTATTTAATAAAATAAACCATATTTGACAAACGTAAAGTCAACTGTTTTAATTTATACTGTTGTGAAAATTCAGAATCATCACTCCCTAACAGCACTGTAGTACAGCACTGGCAAATGAAACAGCAGTTTACATGATTAAATGAAAGCAATCATCTCATTGGCGGTTATGTGAGGGTGGCCATATCTCCAGGTAATCTGCACAGACGACGGCTGGCTGCAGCCCTTCTCCCTGGAGGCTAGTCTTCTCTGGCTTCGAGAGAAGGGTTCAATGTCCTTGACCATCAATCAGTGGCCTATTGTTCCCTCTACTGCCTCCAGAGAAAGCCTCTCCACACAGGCCTAAGCTTCTGCCGAGTCCTTGGCAAACTGGCATAAATCCCACATCTCCAATCTTGGATTTGACAAATATTCCCTTTAAGTCCTCTTTCAGTGTTTCTGCTCTCCATATGATAAACTACCTAATTCCCTGCCTCATAATAGAACAAACATGAAAAACGCTTTGTTTTCCTCTGCTTGCTTTCGCACAAACATTGAGCTGGTTGGCATCATTATTGCATTGAGTGTACTTGGAGGTTAGAAAACTTTGCTTGGAATACTTTCCTTATTTCAACTCTGCAATGAAACAGCATTAGAAGAAAAGCTTTATTCATTAGGGCTGTCAGTTTAATACATTCATTCAGCACAACTAAGCAGCACATTATGAGTACGTTCCTATTCACGCCGGTCTTGCTTTTTCAGGAAATATTGCTAAATGTGATTTTATCAAGTATGTCAATATGCTGTTATATAATCTGGTTAATTAATATGCATGTACTAAAAAAACAATAATCGACTGACAGCCCTAATATTCATATACCTTGGTATTTATATGGTACTGGAGCAAGTTAAAGAGTGCAATGCGCAAAAGTCATGATGAAGTTCTTTCCTTATCCATGAAATCAGAATACTGCAATGAAACAGTATGAGAAAGAAATAAAGATTTCTTCTTTTATTCATTAGGGCTGTCAATTTAACACATTAATGTAGTATAATTAAGCAGCACAGAATGAGTATGGGGCTGTTCACACCGTTATTGAATTCAAAAACAGCTGGATGGAGTGCAAACAAAATGGAATAGAACACATGGGGTCTCGAGACGTGTTTTTTCATATTGAAGTCATTTTAACTTAACCAAAGACATCAGTCTGAACAACAAGACATGGCATGATGGAAAAATATGCCAATCTGACTCATGTATATAGACCAATGATTAAAAAACAGGATGGACAGAACATGCGAATATAGATTGCTGTGGACTGTAGGCTGACGTTCAATGATAAGGAAATAAAAAGCAAACAATATGCAGTAATCACTTCTAAAGTAATGTTCGTTTAAAGGCTTTTCTCAGCAAACAGTGATACATGTGTTTATTCCAATTACATTGTTATATAATGTGATTAATTAATCAGAATATCATGCAATTCAGTTGTTTAAAATTTTTAATCACTCTAATATTCATATATGTTGGTTTTTACGAGGTACTACAAAGAATACCATGTCCATAAAACATGGCATTTTTTGAAAGAAAGTGAAAGAAAGAAACAATAAAAATGTACAAAAAGTTTCTAACAATGAGAATAAATGATTTAGTTCATATAACAAAAACTCAACGCCTGCAATTACAATGTGAACAGCAATTGACAGAACAAACACGTGGTGAACAAGCTGCCACTATGAGTCAAGATTGAATAGCACTTGGAGAAAGTCAAGTGTCTGTGTAACTGTCTGATCAGTTTTGAGTTAACCACCTTGCTACAACTTGGGGTACTGGGGGAGGTTGTTATTTTTCACACAAATGTTTATCATGTTTCTGCTGTGATAATGATAATGGGTTTGAAATCCCAAGAATGCATTATCATAAATAGAGCCTAACACTATGTGTGATGGTCTGATGAGATAAAAAATGAGCTAATTTCTGATTCTGTGCTGAGTAAAAGCTCATTTCAATATTGTACACAGAAGGAGTTCACCTGACATGCTGGTAGTGAATAAGACTCGACTGCGTCTCTGCCTGGCCTTGAGCTTCACCTGAACACCAACACAGCAGGAACTCTTTTTGATACGAAACTGAGGCAGAGAACGCATAAACAAAAAAAAAAGACATTTGATTTCGCTTCCCTTATGATGCACTTTTCAGCACAGGTGGCAGTTACATAGTGGACTTTCTTAAAAAAAAGAGACATATTTTGTGTGATACCCATCTGCAGTCTAGTTACTTTTGAAATTTCACTAAACATTCTTTCCCCTCAAAGCACGTTTCATCCTCAGCCTCGACTGTTCAGAGCGGGGAAGCGTGAAGTTATTGCCTGTAATTGACCCAATGTATCGATTGATCATTGTGCTGCATTTTAAACGCCACTGTTTCCAGCACATAATTATGCCTACCGGGTTTTGATTAGATCGCTGTGTGCTAAAGACGTCATCAAGCTCTTTGAGAATTCTCTGGAAAAACAAAAAGGAAACACATCTGTTGTGGAGTAAACATGGGAGACTCAGTGTCTTTGCCTCCTTCATCAACAAGCATCCCATGGGTGGCGTAAATAATGAGTACCATGAATTGGAGCAGTAACACAAGGCTTCGTTGCTGAATCAGCCAGTGCTGGTATAATCTGGCCATTTGTCCATTCTTCCCCCTCCTCATCATGTAACTGGAGACAACTAATGAAAAAATCTGCAACTGTTTGAGATTCCCTGTAATGCATCTTCATTTCTCAATCATGCTGTTAGATCTGTATAGATATGCTACTTGGGTACAAATAACATCCCATTTTGTAGTATACTGCAGTATATGTGTGTGTATTTATTTTTTGTCCAAAGGCCTTAATAATAATAAAAAACAAAGATATGACATCCAAAGTATGTAAGGTAGTACAACTAGATCTCTTTTATTGAATCCAAAAGTGTTTAATTATATTTTGCACATATAAAGGTATTTTAATAATTTGTAAGTGTTAAAAGATTTCGTTTGTGATTAAAATATCTTAAAATGTACTAAATGTATATATTTTTTTATTCTGGCATGATTTTATGACATCATATATCAACATAGTGTAAAATGGTATTAATATTATGTGTAGAAGTCGTTGCTTTGTTATGAGAAAGAATGTCCGGAAAAATTAATTTCACTGATGTCATTCGGAGTAACCAATATAAAGGGACCATTTTGGATCAATATCATGTGACAGGATGTGACATCATTCAGACACCTGCAAAGGACCACATGGTCATGAAGCAAAGTAACTAACTCTCTTTTAACTATTTGAAATTTTCACTTGCTCATACGCATGTCCCGAAACATCAGGTCATTCAGTTCAACCGCTATAAAACATGGAAAATGTTGTAATTTTAAAAATTTGTACTAAATATAAAAGGTTTGATTGTCCTTTTGCTAGCTAGCTAGCAAGTTAACTAGCTAGTTTGGCTAGATATCAGCATGTTAGCATTGTTTGAAAATATCTTCATTCGGTAAAACCAAAATTTTGGTTAAACCGAATGACTTTTTTGGTGACAAATTTCGTCCATCTTGTAAAAAATAACAAAAGCAGTGTTAGTTGATTATAAAAACTACATACTCTCATTGTTAACGCTGAATAAAACGTCAAAATTAATTATATCTCTATTGTGTTTTTTACACTTTTAAAAATCCTTATTCATCAATGACCCATATATATATATATATATATATATATATATATTTTATGACATCATATATCTCTATTTCTATTAATATATAGTCAACTCCAGAATTATTGGCACCGTTGGTAAATATGAGCAAAGCCTTGTACATTGTGGGATTGTGGGGGAAAAATCTCATTTTGAAATAAATGTTTTTCTTCACGTTGGCCACAATTATTGGCCCCCAATTATTGCAACATCCTTTTCCCTATAACAGAGTCTTCTTCTATAATGCCTGAAGAGTTTGGAGAAAACCTGACAAGAGATCAGAGACCATTCCTTCATATGGAATCTCTCCTGATCCTTCAGATTCCCAGCTCCATGTTGTTGCTTTTCCTCTTCAGTTCACCCCACTCATTTTCTATAGGGTTCAGGTCAGGGGACTGGGATGGCGATAGCAGAAGCTTCATTTTGTTCTCAGTGACACATTTTTGTGTTGATTTTGATGTTTGTTTTGGATCATTGTACTGATGGAAGATCCAGCCACGGCCCATTATATGATTTCTAGCAGAAGTGGTCAGATTTTGATTTTTTTTCTGTTGGTATTTGATAGAATGCCATGTATCAGAACAATAGGCCCACAACATTAAAAATCCAGCAGTATATTTAACCGTGGGCATGGGGTACTTTTTATCCCTGTATGCACCAAACCCATCTGGTGGGTTTGCTGCCAAAAAGCTCTTTTTATAGTTTCATCTGACCATAGCACAGGTCCCTTTTGAAGTTCCAGTCGTGTCTGACAACTGAATATGCGGGAGTTTGTTTTTAGATGAGCGAGGAGGATTTTTCTTGAACCCTCCCAAACAATTTGAGGTGATGTAGGTGCTGTTTGACATTTTTCTTTTTTTAGGTTTTCTTATCCCAAGACTAAACTAATCTGTGCAGTTCCCCAGCTGTGATCCTTGGAGAGTCTTTGGCCACTCAAACTCTCTTCCTCATGGAGTATTAGGACGATTTAGACACAGGTCCTCTTCCAGGCAGATTTGTAACATCTTTAGTTGATTTGAACTTCTTAATTATTGCCCTGATAGTGGAAATGGGGATTTTTGATGCTTTAGCTATTTCCTTACAGCCACTTTCTATTTTGTGAAGCTCAACAATATTTTGCTGCACATCAGAACTATATTCTGTGGTTTTACTCATTGTGATGAATGATTAAGGGAATTTGGACTTTGTGTTTCCTCATATTTCTTGTGGGACAGGAAGTCAAGGCTGGACAAGTTCATGCTCCTAGTCACCCTGGTGTGCTAAATATGAATGGGAATATGCTTCAGAGATAAGAATTTCTATGGGTGCCTATAATTGTGGCCAACATGCATTGGAGAAAAAATGTTTTTTTTCATAATGTGAGTTTCCCCCCACTTTCAATTGTTTTACTTAAATGAAAGGTAAGAATTTTGTGATTTTTTTAAATTAAAGATCAAAAGGAAAAACATTAAAAAATCTTGCCGACCCCAAGCTTTTGAACTGTTTATATTATATAAATACTCATGTCACTGCTTGATATTTCAACTACCATTTTACATAAAGAATTTACTATTTTATATAAAAGTAAAAGCAGCATAACTTTTAACGCAGCATTTAATATAGAATATAATTCCACCAATGGTATATAATTTAATATGCAATATAAAATTTCCCTAAGCACAGTCATTCACTAAGCCCAGATAATAAGTGTAGTTATGTTTTATGGAGACTGAAGTTAACATATGCACTGTTGGTAGGGGATTCACTAATTAGCATATGTACAAATTGTACATGTTTTAAACAGCAACAGCCACTTTAAGCTCTATCTGTGATCATTGCTTTCTTACCATCAGATACTTCAAACTCCAACACATGAAATATGAGTCAATTACATGAGGATGAAACTCAGGACGCTATTGTGCACAGCCCCAGGAAAACACGGATGAAAGCCATAGTATCCACGAGTGAGCTATATTCATTCAGCGTACTGGTTGTGTTATGCACGTCTAAGAGTGCAAAGATCACCTGCAGAATACTAAAAATCTATTTAATATATGAATTATTCCCTTCTATTCTTCTCCACTACTCCAGATGGTTTCTGCAAACAATTTTCACCGCTGCAAGGCTGGATGGGGAAATGGTGCTTTTAGCCACATAATGCAACAAACCATTATCACAGGCAAACAAACTGTATGCTCGAGATAAGCTAGAAGTTACATTATTTGCTGAACATTTGCCTAGTGGTTTTCTTGTATTTTTATCTGATATCGGACCATTAGAGTGTTTGGACGCTGGAAGCTTTTGGGTCAGATGCTGTATCTCATGAAAGATGAAACGTAGTACATTAAGAGTTCTCTATTTCTGATGCTGTTTGTTTTAATTCAAAATTCATGTAGCTGAGCCTGTAGGCCATATTGATTGACAGGACTGCTAGCACCAGACAGTCTCTACAACAACTACAATGACTTTCACAAACAAGCACTTCTGCGCACACAGACCTTCAAATGTTATCACCGTCAAATCCAGTCTATCCTTTCTTCCATTGCTCTATCCTTTTAGGCACTCTGACACTATCTGTGGGACTTACAGCACTGCATAAATACCAAACTCCCCACAGTGACACATGCACTTTAGCTTGATATGGATGCTGTCAAACTCCCATCGCTTCAGGCCAGGAAGTGCTTTATACCTTTGTGTTTGAGCCTTTCTGGAAGGGGTCAAAAATTATTGATCAGCCTTACTTGATGATTCCTGACAAATTAGGCTGGGATATTGACCCTATCTACGACCCCCTCTGGCAGCCGTGGTGCAAATTACATTGCAGTCCTGTCAGAAATACATCCACCGCTGGGAAAAATCAAGACTAGAGCGGGAGAAACAACACAGAGGCCCTTTACACTAGGCAATTCTGTGGGTGAAAGTAACATTTAAGCTCGCAAGCTGTACATAAACCTTGCATGAAAAAACGCTTAGAAAGAACTCAAATGTGTGTAAAGAATGATTCGTCGTGGATTATCACAACCAAGGAGGTCTAAAAAAAAGCTGGTGCTTGGCTAGTACATGGTCTTCTGAAAGTATGTGAACATAACATAACATAACACATATATATGTGATATACTTTATCTGTTTTTATTCTTTCAGATTACACAGATGGTTATGGCATCTACCAGCAGCGGTTGAGAGGGCCATGCAAACCAGACAAACCTTGACCCCTTGATCACAGCGACAAGTACCTTTAAGGTACATTACAACAGATTCTCTTACGTGTAAAGTCATGAAATTCAGTGTTTTCCAGTATTCATCTGCTTGTCCCACTCATCTCAGTGTAGAGTGCTATTTCCACATTATGGAGCTGACAAAGCCCTTCAAATAAGTTATGTTCATGAATAAGATTTGTGGTGTTTGAGGTATTGTTAATCTCCAGGGAGCAGCCAAATTGCCTTCTGCCAAAAAGCTAATGATAAAATGTTCACAAGCATTTTTGAAAGTGTCAGTTTTCCCATCATAATGAAAATCCAATTTTGTGGCGGTTCACTGTCAATTAATATGCTCTTTCAAAACATAGGAATGTAAACCTACTAGGTATTCTACCTTTCTCTTGTCAGACTGTCAGACTATTGTGTACAATTCAAAATTTTTGTCATCCTGTCTTAAAAAAAAGAAAAAGTATTCTGTTTATTTCCATGGCAGTAACTATTTATACAAGATGCTTCAAAATTGACTTTCTCAACTTTTTGTGTCTCTGTATTTGACATAAGGTATACATTGTTGGTGGTAACAGCATAAATGATTAGAAAAATTAATAGTATGAGTCAAACCACAAAGTGCTTTGAATAATATTTAAGAATAATTACATATACAACTATACCATAGTCAAAAAGTATTATAAATCTTCCTGTAAAATCAGTCTTTCTTAACATGAAAATGATATAAGGTCAGTATATAATTATAGTGTACATATAAATACCATTAAAAATACCAATGCTACATATATTGTACATTTACAGAGTACAAAGATTGTTAATTTATTCAATGCAAACCAATATTGAAATTCAGAATTATTCATTGTTTACAAAAAGACAATCAGAAGAAAAAAGTGAGGTACTTTCACAGATCTTATCTTATGATTAAAATCTTTACTTGCGCTGTAAAATAACATGACTATCTAATCATTTATCCCGCAGAATAAAACACCAAATCACACACTCTCTACACACAGGAATTAAAATGATCCTTCTTTTAAACTAAACCGTAAAAATTCATTCCAAAATATAAGAATGACAAATAAAAACACTTCAAGCACTTTAAGTCTTAATTTCATCATTATTATTTTTTCTGGTCAAGAGAAATTCAGCTAATTGACAATTAGGCCTCTCCTTGGTCTTATTTGTAGCATGGCCATGAAGTAAACCTCAGATAATAGTTTCATATTCTTGCTTCGTCGCTGAGAGAGTGCATGAACGTGGAATCCAAACAAACCCACCACCCACAGGGTCCTTCATTAAAGACATCGAAAGAAACCGATACAAGACAAAAACAAATTATGCTCTTCTCTCAAGATGATTGAAAAATCCAATTATTGTTATTTGAATAACTATGATTGAGATTAACCCTTGGAGGACCCAAAAGGAGCCAAAAGTGTAAATGTGGCTGCAGTCAAAATGCCACGCTCTTTGTATCAATAGATTGCGAGTTTATACTGGCACCAAACAGTATCTGATATCTGCTTGTAAAATAGTCTCTTAAACGAAACTGTTTTCCCTCTTCTTTCCCCAGACAGTGAGCGACACCTCCGCCTCAGCGCTCCAAAAGACCTGCTATTCATCCAAAGAATAAACCCACTTCAATCATCCAAATGTCAACAAAGAAAAGAAAGGACACACTATCAAAAACTAATCTCATGGAAAACATGTACAGCCGTTAGAAATAAACAACCCAGGGTAGCAAACATATCTCTGGGAATAATAATAAAAAAGTCCCCCCACAAGAACCTCAAAACACACTTTGGTGAGGGAAGTCAAGGTTTTAATACTCCTCTGTTTCACTTTGACGAGAGACAAACACCGGGGTAACGCTGTAACGCTCAAAAGGTTCTGTGACAGTAAAACACTATAAAAATGAAAGCAAAGCAAACTCACTAATCCTCTTTTCTCAAAGCAGCTCAGACAAAAGTGTCTGCCAATCCCTCGCATACAAATTAGCGTTGTCAGTGTGGACAGGATGTAAGACGGGACTTATTAATGTCGATTGTTTGACTAGTCTCGTTCTGGCGGGATCCTCAAAAAAAGTGTTTGGAACTTCGGCTGGCAACATGGTCTTGGGAATCGCACCTTAAGATCTCCTGTCAAAGAGATCACTCTGCTTACTGACCTTAATCTTTCGCACAGCACAGAAAGAGAAAATGACACGTCCCAAGGAGATTTTTACATGCCTGTGTGTAGTCTTGATGTTATCTGAGGTGTTTAGAAAATGAAAATGTTGAGCCCTTGGGAGTGCAGAGGCCTCAAGGCATATTTCTTAATTTGAAGTAAAAAAAGAAAAATATGTTTAGAGCTTATGATGATGGAGTGCATGATATCTGTGATTAAAGAGATCTGATTAAAGAAGCACCCATTCCATCTGATGGAAAGAGAGAGAGAGAGAGAAAGAGCTAGAAGTGATTGGTTTGATGAAGAAATTAGATCAGTAACTGCAGTGATAAAACTTATAAGACAAAACATCTTCCAATATTTGTTACTTCAGTGTAATATCATTTATCATTGTAGAGTTTCAGAAATACTTACTGGTTACCAAAACATTTCCCACATGTATGCCATTGGTCAGTTAAACAGTTAGCCACGCCCTAAACTCACAACATTGGTTGAGCCAGTGTTGCTGATGACAGGCTGCTCAAACAAGCAGAGCAATGTTTTGATAACAAGGATTCAAGGGAATCAACCGATAAATGGCTTACTTATAGTTGTCTCTGCATATTAAGCTGGGATAGGAGAAAGTATTTTAACATCAAAACAATTACACGTATCTCCTTTTAAATGGGAACAGCTGTCTAAAAAATTACATTAACTTTCGTAATCATGTTAAAAAAAAAGCATTTGTGCCTGGCTGTGCTCATGACATTTAAAAACAGTTGTGCTCACAGAAATGTACATTTGTACATTATGTACAAATGCCATTCCAGCTGTATCTCAATCCATTTCGCTGTATAAAAATAAAAAGGCGTACATAAATATCTTAACTTATTTTAAAAAGCCCAAAATACTTTAGTGTTGACACCCATCCAATCGCCTCCAAAATAAAAGTTTGTGTTTACATAATATGTGTGTGTACTGTGTATAATTATGTATATACAAATACACACACATGCATGTATTTAAGAAAATTTGTTATATTTATATATAATATAAATTATATAAAAATATACAGTATATACACTGATCAGGCATAACATTATGACCACCTTCCTAATATATGCCAAAACAGCCCTGAACCGTCGAGGCATGGACTCCACTAGACCCCTGAAGGTGTGCTGTGGTATCTGGAACCAAGATGTTAGCAGCAGGTCCTTTAAGTCCTGTAAGTTGCGAGGTGGGTCCTCCATGGATAGGATCTGTTTGTTCAGCACATCCCATAGATGTTAGATTGGATTGAGATCTGGGGAATTTGGAGGCCAAGTCAACACCTCAAACTCATTGTTGTGCTCCTCAAACCATTCCTGAACCATTTTTGCTTTGTGGCAGGGAGCATTATCCTGCTGAAAGAGGCCACAGCCACCAGTGAATACCGTTTCCATGAAAGGATGTACATTGTCTGCAACGATACTTAGGTAGGTGGTACGTGTCAAAGTAACATCCACATGGATGGCATGACCCAAGGTTTCCCAGCAGAACATTGCCCAAAGCCTCCCACTGCCTCCGCCGGCTAGCCTTCTTCCCATAGTTCATCCTGGTGCCATGTGTTCCCCAGGTAAGCAACGCACATGTACCCAGCCATTCATCAGACCAGGCCACCTTCTTCCATTGCTCCGTGGTCCAGTTTTGATGCTCACGTGCCCGTTGCTGGTGGACAGGGGTCAGCATGGGCACCCTGACTGGTCTGCGGCTATTCAGCCCCATACGCAACAAACTGCGATGCACTGTGTATTCTGACTCCTTTCTATCGGAACCAGCATTAACTTCTTGAGCAATTTGAGCTACAGTAGCTCGTCTGTTGGATCGGACCACACAGGCCAGCCTTCTCTCCCCACGTGCATCAATGAGCCTTGGCCGCCCATGACCCTGTTGCCGGTTCACCACTGTTCCTTCCTTGGACCACTTTTGATAGATACTGACCACTGCAGACCAGAAACACCCCACAAGAGCTGCAGTTTTGGAGATTTTTCCTGCTTATAACACATCAACTTTGAGGACAAAATGTTCACTTGCTGCCTAATATATCCCACCCACTAACAGGTGCTGTGATGAAGAGATAATCAGTGTTATATAAGAGATAATCAGGTCACTTTACCTGTCAGTGGTCATAATGTTATGCCTGATCGGTGTACATGCAAATATTTCTTAAATATACACACGTATGTGTGTGTATATGTTATATAAAAACAAACTTTTATTTTGGATGCGATTAATCGTGATCATCATCATTTGAGCCCTAGCATACGTTTACAGCCAAACGCATAACCTTTCAAAATGTACTTCTATCTCCTCCATTTCTTTTTCAACTGTGAAACAACAGGCTGGGCCAGCGTTGCCAACTGAATAGTGCAAAAAAAAGGGAAAAAAATAGATTTCAGTGCACATGTGTGAGCTGAGAGTAAAGAGTATGTGTGATTAGAAAAATCTAGATGCATGCGTACTATGCTGATGACGCAATTAATGTCACATGCACTGTAGACATACACTTGCATAAAAACAGAAGTATACTTTAAAAAAAAGAAAGGAAAGAAAGAAGAAAAAAAAAAAAAACAGTTCAACCAAAAATTAAATGTACTCATTTGACTTTCTTTCCTCTGATGGGTTGAGGAACGAACTGAAATTTCAAAGTAAATCTTTTGTGTTGCATCATTGAATAATTATTTTCCTGTTTCTCATTGTAAAGCTGCTTTGAAACAATCTGTATTTTCTACAGATACAGGTGACTTGACTTGACTTGACTTTATGTCCAATGAAGAAAGAAATTTATACAGGTTTTGAGGGTGAGTATAATAATGGAAGAAGTTTAAATTATGGGTGAACTACTGCTTTAACTAAATCTATTCTGGGCACAACATGGCTGTAAAGCATGTCTTAATAAGGCTTGTTTATGGTTCAGGTAAAGTGAACAGGATTTCAGTTTTGCGATGGTGAGCGAGCAGGGAAGGCTGGGGGTGGGTGGGGCAGCTGGTAGAGAGACGAAATGAAAGACTGAATGAGAGAGAGAGAGATGGGGAAAAGGTGAAGAGTGACAGAGGTTTTGCTACTTTCAGGTGAGAGCACAACCTGCCTCACTGGGCTTCAGAGATAATTGGATGGCAGAAAAAAAAAAACATCTAGCCAGAGATTATTCCAGAGGAGAGTGAGATTCTCATACTATAATGACTGGAAAGAAGTTTGACTTTAATAAGACTGTAACAGTCTATGTAATGAAAGTATACGCAGTCTGGAATATTTTAATGCAAGTCCTGTCAGTGAAGAATGATCTAGATCTAGCTAGTATATTACATATATCACTTCTTTGTGATAAATCATCTTTGCTTTACCAAAACGCCTCATTAGTAACATTAGAAACAAACAAATGTCACAGTGTGGCTGAACAGCAGCTTATTTGCAATAAACTTGCATTTTACCTTCACATAAATATTTTCATAATTCTCAGAAGCTGGCTTGAGAACTGCGGTGTTTTTTTGTTTTGTTACTGCATCTTAAAAAGATTTTTCTTTTTTTACTGGCTGCAGGCACACAATTGTGTATTTCCAAAAAACGAAGTGACTTTTTCATGGATTTTCATTGAGGTCAGTTTAGAGTTTCCTTTCAATCAAATGCTCTTCATCGCTTTAGCTGCCATTTTCCATGCACTGAAATGGTCATTTAATGAGCCCCTGTGAGAAGCAGATGCGACTGTAGTAAGGAGGACAATAGCTTTATGATGCAACTTTACCGTTTCATCATTCTGAGGCAAAATTCAATCCTTCAAACATGTAAATCATTTAGGAAATATATTCTTATAAATACAAGCCCTGAGGTTTAGAGGCCATCTGAGACATAGCAAGATAACAAGAGCACTGTTGGCGTGACAACTTGAAAGTCTGAATTAATCTGTTTGGCTACAAGTTGCTCTGCTAACCTCACTAACATGAGAACTGTGAACTGTTTATCCACAAAACCTTAAAATAGCTACAAGCATTTTTTCTCTGAGAACAGCATTGCCATTAGTGGCTAAAGAAATAATCTTTTGCATAAAAACAAGTTTGTTCTCATAGTTAAAAAGCTCTGGTCGGTGAATCCGGGCTGTGTTTAGATGGCTGAACAAAAAATGCTTTCTGGCAAGAATGACAGGAGCGATTATGCATCTTCACAGCCTAACTACTGTATCATCAACAAAGAGCTATCCACTGACACTATCATTCTCATGTCATAAAAACCATTCCACACATATTGTAAACTGTGTCAGTGAGAAACAGATTGAGAGTTATTGACTCATCAGGGGTTTTTGCACTCCATAAAAAAAAAGAAAAGGAAAAATGTAAAATACTCTCCAAGTGAGATCCATTAGTTTGCGGCTTGAAATCACGCTGAAAGAACATTATTTCCCCCTTCAGCTTAGCCACATGAAAGAGCAATGAAAACCAACTTTCTAATGACACTCCCTATGACATTATCATTTAAAGACAATAGCATGTGCATCTTAAATTAGTAGGCCATCGTTAGTATGAATTTGAATAACGTTCAAATGTCGAGAAGGAAGAAACACAGACCATGGCCTTTTGCTGTAGGCATGTGGTACAATAATGAGCGTTTCTTCAACTTTAGGCACTTTCATGTACCAGAGGTTTTTTCTTAAAACAAACAGATTTCAGCTTTTCCATTTGTTACAAAGAACAATAAAATGTGGAAAAATATTTTCCATATATTCATCACTTATTTCTTTCAATGTTAAAATCCATAATAAAAACACAAATAATTACATTTTAAAACGGCACTAACTTAAATTAAGTGAAAAAAACAAACCATTTCAAATCATTATGCTAAAATTATTTATATACATTTTCACACAAATTATGACTGTCCCTTAGCCAGGGAATCATTGGTACCACTAATTAGCTAATTAACCAACTAATTAAGTTAACTAATTAATAATATATATATAAAAATGTTATATACTTAAATATTATTATTACTTAAATATTTATTTGGGATATATAAAACTAGACATAAAAGTAGACTTATCAAGCCATTTTATTAAATCAATTGATCAATTAATAAAATAAATTTGGAGCAAAAGTGCCCACAGAAAAAAACGAGTACATCAAAATGCACACATACATATATATATATATATATATATACGGTATATTATATACTAGTACACCCATGTCTGTCTGTGTATGTGGCATTATGTATTTACACAGACAGAAAGGACGATAGGCAACATTCAAGATGGGACTGAAATGGGACTGACAAGATGAAAGCTTTTCTTTTGAGATCAAGAGCAGAGAGGAAGGGAGGAAGGAGAATTATCATATAAGAAAGCGAGGAGCTGGGACCAAGCATGTCAAAACAAAGGAAGTTCCATGCAACATCTTGTCAATCCTGAGCAAGTTCTCACATATACAGACCTTCCAAAAATGCAATGTTCAGGTATTACAGTCTAAATGGATATATGTGAGATTTGATTTCACTGCAAATTTACCTCTGCTGACTTTTTTTTGCAAAACTTTTGCATTTATTCCTCAACATTAACCTGCTCATCCTCTGCACCCAGCCACTTGTTTGGGCCTTGATGCTTTTGTGCAGAGCTGGTGCTAGTGTGTGTGGGGGGGAAGGGAGAGAGAAGCTACGGATACCATTTAATGGACAGCCCAGTGAAGGAGCCCCAGAGTGGGTGAGATAATCAGGCCGAGAGTGCATGTAGGAGAAGCACAGATAATTGAGCGTAGGAGAGGGAGAGAGGGAGAGAGATGGGAAGGAAAGGTGGGGGTGATTCAGTATAGGAGAATGGACTGGAAGCGAGTGATCCTTTGCTATTGCCCATTTATGGCGGAACATGACATCTCAGAGAGGGTACAGAGCTCAAGGCTAAAGATTAATCTTCACAAGAGGAAGAGTGCATTTTTGCCCCTGGTAGAAGATTTTAGCCCATGAAAAATGCATGTTTTCGTTTTTGTGTTTAGTGTAGGTAGGAAGAAAACACCAGCTCTGGCTCACAGAAGCCTGAATACTTTAGCGAGGACAGTTCCGTTGAGTTTATGTGTGCTTAGATGCTAATTTATGCATGTGGAAAATGATGAAAGCAACATTAATGGCAAAACTACACACACATATGCATAACCAGAGTCTTTTAACACACCTGGCAATGGAAGAAAATGTATTGTCATAAATATTGTTTACCGGCCATGAAACTGGATCTTTTCTATTAATATACAGGAATATTTTTGCCTGTAATCAAGGTTTTTCTAGTTTTTTTCCTTGCATATTTGTGACAAACAGAACTAAATCATCAGCACCACAGAAAAAAAGAAAAAAAATTAACATTTTACCTGAGTTGTGAATGCGAGCTCGTAGTCTGTATTGAATGTGATGCAATAAAATCTGTGTACCGTGAAATAATAGCAAAAATCGTCTTTCTATTGAGTTGTCCTTGTGAGCTGCACATAAAAACATACATACAACACTCCTGACCAGTGCAGTCCAATTCCCAAACTAATGATGAGTCAGTTCTCTGAATGAATAGCTGAGTTATGATGAGTAGATGAGTTACTGCTTTGAATCAGTCTGACAGATCCTTCACTGAATCAAATCACTCAGATTTAACATCTGACTCACTTAACTGCATTATTTTGAAGTCATTAACAAAATGAAGACAGTTTTGAGTCAGGGTTTTAAGGAATATATATATCTATATATAATCTATGATTTCTTTTTTTATGGCTCTGATGATTTAGGGGGTGTTCACACTTGTAGTTTGGATGTCTTTGGTCCGTGTTGTGTTCATATTTCAGTTGAACCACACCAGAGTTCATCTGGGAGCTAACTGAGACCCACCTTTTCAGCGGTCTCAGTCTGCTTATTTGGTGTGCAGCAGGGTTCGGTTGACAGCATTTACACTTATTCAAATTAATCGCAAAACAGAGCAATCACACCAGAGTTTGCTTTAATCAAACCAAATCTGGCAAGTGTGAGCACACCGTGCACTAAATGCTGATGAAACAACTCTCCATCTCAATGTAAAACATGCAAAACACAAAAGTTGTATGTGACAAGCAGGGCGGGGCCAAGAGCCGTGGGAACGGAGCAAGGCCAGTGTTGTGAGTGTTGATGAGCGTCACCTTCGCACCACACTGGTCTTTGAGTCCCACGGAGGAGCGCCAGGAAGAATAAAAGGAGGAGTGACGACAGTGCAAGACGAGAGAGGACCAGGCCTGGGAAACTTATGTTGTGTTTTATGTTTATATGCGGCAGTCGTCCGTGAGGGGCTGCCGCTTTACTTTCGTTTTGTTGTTTATGTTTATTTTCTCATTAAAGTTATGTTGATTAAAGTTATGTTGGTTAGCTGGTTTCTGCCTCCTTCTTCCCTGAGCCTTTCACGTTGTTACATTGTGATTCTAAAAAATAGTTTGTCATATTTTTGTTTTGGTGGCCAAACCTGTGTGAACTTCCCTAAAGTTCACACAGGTGTCCTATCAGAGCAGATATATAGTTCATCACATTAACTATGGACAAAGTGCCCAAATATAAATATTAACATTTTTATTTTAAACTTAATGAATTATCTAATTAAAATTTTAAAAATGATTATATGTCAATTTTTCTCTCTCTCTCTCTATATATACACATATGCACATACACATACACAAAGACATTTTAGTAATATTAGTTTTTTATATTATATGTAAAACACAAAAATTTAGATTTTTTTCCTCATATTTTTTGTTATGAGGAACATTTCACATATGTGTTTCCACATAGGGATCTGGAGAAGGAAAAAAAAATTGTACCGGCCAACTGGCATTCAAGTTTGCTTTACTTGCTTCGCAAGGCCATTTTTTTTACCTTGCAATTGGCACTTGATAAGTGTTAATTTGGAACCCTGCGCAGCTGAATACTTGGGCATATCTCTAGTGAGTGATAAAATTAATGTGCAATATGTAAATGTATATTTATACATGATACCTGTACAAATCCATCTGTGCGATATGCAAATTCAGTATTTTTAACTTTTATTTGACATTTCTATATCTTTATATTCATACTAGCTCTACAGATACCCATCTGCTCTACACATACTCATTCTCTGCTTCACATACCTATATATAGCAACTCTCTGTAGACATACCACTCATATTAATATAATCTTGCTTGTATTACTCTGTAAATATATTTTTTCTTCTGTAAACCAGCCTGCAAGTACTTCAAGCTGTTATCAATTCAAATTCCTTGTGTGGAGGAACTTCAACCAAAACTCATTCTGATTCTGATTCTAAAACATGCATATATACATTGAAACTAAAATAATTAAGGCTGAGAGACATCGATTTTACAAGGAATCTTCCACAGAGTATTACAGGGTTCATCCATTGGTGCATAAGTACTAAAAAGAGAGCAACGCAGTGAAACACAGCAGAAGGCTTTTCTGTGATGTACAATTAAACCGATTCACTGTATGCCCCTGAATGCGAGATCAAAGCAGAGCGCATCAGTATGCAGAACAGGGTGCAGTATTGATTTTTGAGCTATTCCGAGGGCTCATGTAAACACAGGATCATTTAGACTGGGGATGTCTTCCACAAAAGCACACATGAGACTCCAGTTGAACCATATTGAATACAAGCATTATTGCACTAGCCATGCCTGTTTAGAATCTAGAGGTCAAGAAAGATTTATGACATGCCACGCGCTTATCATCCACAACCAGAAATGGTGCCGTTTTTTCATAACACGAAGCAAAATGAAGGTCAGGTAGCACCACATCACGTCTATACGAGAGGTCTCTCCCTCCGTTGATCTCAGCCTTCCTGATGCAGCATAAATCTGATAAGTGCACCTGAAAGAATCGCTAAACAGGATTATTCCCCGATAGGCCACTATGCCCCATGCGGTCCATTCTGAGAGAGTTCACGGAGTGCCATGAGACCACAAGCCTGAAGGATTAAACAAATAAAAAAGACGAATATGTGGACAGCAGCTGAATGACAGCTAGGTAAGCTAAAAAATCTGAACTCATTAATATTGAACTTTGGAGGGACAAGGTGAATTTTAATACCAAATATAATACCAAATCCCACGGCAAGCCTGAAGCATTCTGTGCCCTTCATGTGGGACATACCAGGTCCAACCATTACACTTCATTTTTAATTGGAATACATCATATACATATGTCTCTTTTGTTCACTAAGACTGCATTTATTTGATCAAAAATACTGCATAAAAGTAATATTGTACAGTAATATTATTACAATTTTACATAAATTTTACATAACTGTTTTCTATTTTAATATATTTAAATATAATTTATTCCCGCGATGACAAAGCAGAATGTTCAGTAACCATTACTTCATTTGTCAGTGTCACATGATCCTTCAGAAATCAGTCTCATATGGTGATTTTTTGCTCAAGAAATATTTCTTATTATTATCAATATCAAATAAATGTGCACTGCTTAATATTTTTCTGGAAACTATGATACATTTTCTTTTGGGATTCTTTGAAGAACAGAAGGATTAAAAGAACAGCATTTATTTGAAAATGTATAAGTCTTTTTTGTCACTTTTGATCAATGAAATGTTATTGATCTTGATACAGCTCAGCGTAAATGAGTATACCCCCTTTGAAAAGTAACATTTTAAACAATATCTCAAAGAACACAAAAACAACTTCCAAAATATTGACAAGACTAAGTTTAATATAACATCTGTTTAACTTATAACATGAAAGTAAGGTTAATAACATAACTTAGATTACACATTTTTCAGTTTTACTCAAATTACGGTGATGCAAAAATGAGTACACCCCACAACAAAAACTACTACATCTAGTACTTTGTATATCCTCCATGATTTTTAATGACAGCACCAAGTCTTCTAGGCATGGAATGTTTAAGTTGGTGACATTTTGCAACATCTATCTTTTTCCATTCTTCAAGAATGCCCTTTTAGAGACTGGATGCTGGATGGAGAGTGATGCTCAACTTGTCTCTTCAGAATTCCCCATAGGTGTTCGATTGGGTTCAGATCAGGAGCCACTGAATCACTTTCACCCTGTTCTTCTTCAGAAATCCAACAGTGGCCTTAGATGTGTGTTTAGGATCATTGTCATGTTGGAAAAGTGTACGACGACCAAGGGCACGGAGTGATGGTAGCATCTTCTCTTTCAGTATAGAGCAGTACATCTGTGAATACATGATGCCATCAATGAAATGCAGCTCCCTGACACCAGCAGCACTCATGCAGCCCCACATAAGGACACTGCCACCACCATGTTTCACTGTAGGCACCATGCATTTTTCTTTGTATTCCTCACCTTTGCGATGCCATACAGTTTTAAAGCCATCAGTTCCAAAAACATTTATCTTGGTCTCATCACTGCAGAGTATAGAGTCCCAGTAGTCTTCATCTTTGTCAGCATGGGCCCTGGCAAACTCTAGGCAGGCTTCTTTGTGCCTGGGCTTTAGGAGAGGCTTCTTTCGTGGACAGCACCCATGCATGCCATTCTTCTGCAGTGTACGCCGTATTGTGTCACGGGAAACAGTCACCCCAGTTTGGCTTTCTACTTCTTTAGATAACTGCAGTGAACTTGCATGCTGATTTTCTTCAACCCTTCTCATCAGAAGACGCTCCTGTCGAGGTGTTAACTTCCGTGGATGACCTGGACGTCTCTCTGTGAGAGGGTTGCAGTTCCATCTTTTTTAAATTTTTGTACCACTTTTGCTACAGTATTCTGACTGATAAGTAAAGCTTTGCTGATCTTCTTGTAGCCTTTACCTTTCTGGTGTAAAGAAATAATTTTCTTTCTCAGGTCTTGTGACATTTCTCTTCCATGTGGTGCCATTGCTGACAGCATGAAATGGGAAGGGATTTTAACACCCTTTTATAGTCAACTGCCTGCTGGACACCTGTGTAATGAATAATTAGACTCACCTATGGTTGAATTTTTGTTAAATTAGACATCTGTAGTCTAAAATTTAGCTCTGCTCCAGAGACTTTCAGTGGGGTGTACTCATTTTCGCATCACCCTAATTTGAGTAAAACCGAAAATTTTTATTAAAGTTATATTATTAACCTTACTTTCATGTTATAAGTTAAACAGATGTTATATAAAGCTTAGTCTTGTCATCATTTTGGAAATTGTTTTTGTGTTTATTGAGATATTGTTTAAAATGTTACTTTTCAAAGGGGGTGTACTCATTTACGCTGAGCACTGTATATATGTATGTATATATATTGTGAAAAATTCTGTAGTGAAAAAGTGAAAAACAAATGATAACATCCTTAGACTGAAATGACTGACCATCTTGACAAACCTGATGACATGAATCTTGTACACTCTGGACTAGATTCTCATTAAAGTATTACATCAGAGTGACAATGATAATTATTCATTTCTTACAAAAAATAATTGACACATGGGAGTAAATTATGTGATGCTGGACAATTAGTATTTAGCGAAGGAGTTGCCCCAACATGTCATCTTTTATAGCACATTATCAATTCAACATTTTTGACAGCATTTACCAATGTAATTAAAACATGCTAAAGGGACAGATCATTCAAAAATGAAAATACTTTCATCATCAACTCACACCCTCAAAAAGTACCAATAAGTACCATGTCATTCATGTGCTGCATTCCAAATCCTTTAGAGCCATATGATAGCTTTATATAAGGAACAAATCGAAATGTAAAATGTCATATACTGATAATCATAGTACTTTTTGTCCTTTAGGAGCTTGACAGACACTGGTCATCATCCACTTTTGTATGAAAAAGTTGTATAAAAAGAAACTAATTTTGTATTCCACAGAAATATATCATTCGTGTAACATGAGGATGGGTAGATGATGTCAAAAAGTTTTAATGGCTATAAGTGAAAGTCTCATTTAAAGAGTTCTAGGCAAGCCTGGCACACTATAAAACACTACAAGAGGAGATTCCACATGTGTGGGACCTCGCCACAAAAATAGAGCGTTTCTGCAAGGCATAGATAAAACGGGAGGATAAATGACTTGGATTTAAGTGCTTAAGAGGCACTTTTTCAGTTAAGAAAAAGTCTTCAGAAAGTTTAAGAGTATTAAAGTAAGTAAATAAATAAAAAAAAGTAGATTAATTTGAGCTCAAGAGGCCTAGATGCATGAAATTATACACTACAGTACCGTTATACACTTTATATTCATCAGAAAATCAGAAAAAAAAAAAAAAAAAAACCTTTTAAAACTTTTTTTCCTGGGCACCAAATAACTATTAAAATTATTTCTGAAGGATCAGATGAGTAATATCTGCTGACAATTCAGCTTTGCCATTCACAAGAATAAATTAAATTTTAAAATATATTAAAAAAGTAAACAGTTATTTTAAATTATAATAATATTTCACAATATTACTGTTTTTACTGTATTTTTTATTAAATAAATTCAGCCTTGGTAAGCATAAAAGACTTCTTTCAAAAACATTAAAATAATCATACTGACCAAACTTTTGAATGGTAGTGTATATAATCTTTTACTGCTTTTGATACTTCAACTATTCCATTTCTTTGTTTTTGTAAAAAAAGAAAAAAAGAAATAGGACAATATCTCTGCCATAAAATAGCTGAGATATTCTTCATTGATTGATTGGATGATTAGCTGGTCAAGGAAGTTAAGAAACTTTTTGAGGACACTAAAACACCAGTATATCATGCTAAACTCTTTGACCATGCCTATAAAAGCAGCACAACCAGAAATAAAATGGCGCAGTGCATTTATTTTGAAAACACAGCCCTGACATAAAAATGTAGGCATGGACAACTAAAAATAAAACCTAAATATGGATTAGAAAAATATTATATCTTCACAATTTCATAACAGAACACATTTGAGGTAAACAACCTAATTATAACCATTTCCATTCTAAGCAAGCACATGTCCATAGGCAATAACTCTCTCTCTCTCTCACGCTGATGCTCATTTTGGTCAAAAAGGCACAGTGTTTGCAATAATAATCAGTATTCATGCACCATGCATGCTTGGCATATGTTCTGCCATATGCTTGGAATCCACTGCAAGGATTCGGTACGCAGCGTTGTAACAGTTCACAAGAAAAATACTGACAACACTATTCCATCACGTTTGCCAGATTAGTTCACATTGGAGATAAAATGTGAAAGTTTCATTTGTGATGCTGAAAAGAAGTATCTTGATCTGCTGACAGCGGTAATTGCTTTGTTTTGTAGACACAAAAAATTAGGGATGTGAGTCTCAGAGGAAGAAAAAAAAGCAATGTCAAACTAATGACATCCAACTAATAACCTCATTTGTTGATATGGTGAATGAGACACAGTTGGGCAGAATGTCAGAGCTATAGTTATGCTCTTAAACATGATTAAGCCCTGTAACTAAGCTCATTTGGAGGTATGAAGAATAGGATCATGAGAAGACAATTGAATGTGGACAAAGTGTCAAATTGAGATCCTCAAAAAGCTCTCTGTGAAAAGATTATTTGTTAAATATTTCACTTTGGATTTCTTTTTTTGTAAAAGTGCTAAATCTACTATACAGGAATCAGGTTATGATTATATACTGTATATATACCTATAGGTTACCTCAATGTACAGAAACAAAAAGTCCATTCATTTAAGGTTGCACTTTCTCTAAAGAACAACTTCAGGACAATCTATGTGACAAAACATCAAGGGAAACATAAATCATAACTTCAGTCTTGGGGCCTGGGCTCTCAATATTTTTTTTAAATGAAGCACACTCTATTTCACCAAATAAATCTTGTATGAATCCCAATAGCACAAATACTTCATAAATCTCACTTTGTGTGGAAGCTGTCTGAACTATTTCTCAGAATGGTTACCGATAAGAGACAGGTTGGTTTTCAGTGGAATCAAAAGCTTGTCTGAATGTAGCTGCTATTTCAGCCAACATGCAGAGAAACACAAAAGTATTGGCAGTGTGTTTGGAGAAAAGTGCATACTGTGTGTGAACTAGGGATTGATTTTCACAGTCAATTATAGCCATTTTTAGAGCAGTTGTAAATGTGTAAAGAAAGGCCAAAATGTTTCAAAATGATGCAAAAGAACTATGAACAGGTATTGACAAGCATCTGGTCAGGAAAGATCTAACATCTCCTCCTGTTTCCATTCCATTCAAGTATGAAATATCTCACACATACAAAGTAAAGAATGGATTTAATAACTATTGAGCAATGATTTAATTTTATACACATACAGGGAAGACTGGGGCTAATAGTCACACTTTTTACATGAGGGTGGGTCCAATTTTTTGTGCAGACATACAAAAAGCTATTAAACTTAAATTAAATTCCGCCATAATTGGCCAGGATAGAAAAAAAAGTCATTTTTGTGACAACATGCCCCTATTAAGCAAGCTGTCACAATATAACCTACCATTTAAAAGCCTAATATAGGCAAAATCTAATCAATAAAACAATTATGAAAAACAAAATGGTCAATAATTATTGTAATTAATAAATTACAACTTACAAGTATGTAACACCTGACATTTACAAGAAAACCCTCGTCAAAAAACAATTACCTCGGTCTTCCCTTATACATACTCATATACATTTCTATATATCATTGCATTTGCATACCGTATGTATTGCTTCTTTCTGAATACCCATAATCCAACCCTCCTGTGAAGAGATGTCAAAACATAATTAGCATTTATTAATTCATGTATAGTCTTTGTCAAATAAGTAGTGCACCTGTTGTGAGGAATTTAAACTATCCTCTCTCGGCCAAGTCGCTCAACTAGGACATCACAAAATTAACTAGAAATACAATTTGGAACTTGGAACAAAACAAGAACAGTGGGACGTCGAGACAGTTTATCTCAGCGATTGATACTGCCGCTACTGCAGTGGACCATGAAATTGTCATTTGTTCTGCAAGCGTTGCATCAAATGAAAGTTAAGGGCTACACACTGGCAAAGGTCTAAACTCTGGCAGTGAGAGGACCCCATGGCTAATTATATCCATTCCACACAAATGGTATACCTGCTAATACAGTGGCATATCTCTAGAATGGAGTATGAAAATGCATTAAGATCTGTAACGTTGAATGATACTCATTGTGGTTACTAAGAAAAGGTCATGCAATACAACACATCACACACACACTGTTAGTGTGTGCATTGTGTCCATGTATGTCAGAGTTTATGTGCTAAAGAGAAAGCATAAGGGGAAGTAATGTATCCCATTTCAGAGATTACATTTTCACACTGGCTTTCAAAAGACGTGTCTTAAAAGAATAGTTCAACCAAAAATAAAAATGAATGTTATCATTTATTCACATTCATATTGGTCCAAATTCCAATTACTTTCTTTATTCTGTGGAACACAAAAGGAGAAATTTTGAAGAATCTACTGGTTGTTCTAAATGTAAAAACACCTGAAATGTCTCATTTTTATGAACTGGATCATTTACACTGATTCATTTACTTTAGTTTGTCCCTCACACAAAGCTATTGGAGGCTTTAGAAGACATATGATATGTTAAATGGGAAGGGAAATGTTAAAATTTTATGTTATTTCATCTAAATAAAAAAATAAAAAAACACTTAAAAACTAAAATCAGTCATTTTAAATACTACAAGTACACTGTAAACCCTAATGCTCAAAATACTTAATTGTTTTGAGTAGGACAAACTTAAATTTAACAAATTAGTTCAGTTAAATTAACTGTAATGAGTATTTAGAACTTTCTTTTTCTTTTGAGTTCACAGAACTGATATATTTTAGGTAAACTGAACTGTTTTATTGTTTTGAGTTGTATGAAATCATTTCTTTTTAATTTAGACTAACTTAAGTTTAATTGAAACTGGGCTGGGATTTCTATTTCCCAGCATGCTTTGCCCATGGCACTCGAAAGGGAGAGTAAATGCTAAAATTAAGTGTTATATAATGTTTTTTGTGCAAAATTAATGGATAAGGGAGATTTAGTAGTGATTAATGATTTGTGCTAATTTAGAAGAGTTTCTGTTAATGTGGGTTTTTGGAGAGTTACCATCATGGTGACAAGTAGTGCATGTGGCTTGGTTTGAGAGCAGGTAAGTTACAGTACATGTTTTAAGTTGCTGTACTCAAGTTGCTGTGCTATTGTTAACATGTTAGCAAATTAGCAAGTTGGCGTTTTCTGAATTTTCTTATTAGGGTTTACAGTGAAGTAAATAACTCATTTGATTTGGACGACCTTAAAATAAAAAAGTTAATTAACTAAATATTTTATGTTAATTGCTATCAAAGTGTATGAGTTAGCTAACTCAGTACTTCAAGTTAAGAGCAATTATCATGCGTGAGTACTACAAACTCAAAACTTGATTGTTCTGCTCACTTAAAATTGGGAACATTATAACTCAAAAAATTTGATGTAACTAATTACCTCAAATTCTTTGAGTTAGCCCAAATTATTCAGGTTTACAGTGTACCGTACAGTATGAAAAATGGATATTATTATTATTGATTAAATTTAACAGTAGCTGCATAATCTGATTGTAATCGGACTAGTTGCACAGTCAGAATAAAAAAAGTTACATGTAACCATGTCAATTGGAATGAATTGGCCGAATCCGATTTAAATTTCATTCGGTTTGTAAGTGGTAGAAAAGTAAACCTTTTCTAATCTGTTCCACTTGATAAGATTGAAAACCGAATCCAGAATGTTATGCGCATACGCAATGACGCAGAAATGGTGTAATGACGTATGACGCACATAAACACTATGTTCGGATACATCAATCGGAATGATTTCATTCCCATTTAAACAAAAGGTGTCCATGTAAACATAGCTAGTGTTAATAAATTAATGATTTTAAAGAAAACTAAGTGAACATTAGATGATGGCAAGGGTAATCCAAATGTGAAAATAGCAATAGAAATGAGCATGCAGAATTAAATATATCAGGTGATTTATATCCAACAACGGTCAGTGCAATTCTTTGGAAATTTTTCCTTTTGTGATATAAGAAAGAAAAAATGCCATATGTGTTTGAAACAACATGAAGGTGAGTAAATAATGACAGAATTGTCTTTTTTGGGTGAACTATCCCTTTAATACACACAACACCCCCCTCCCCCCCAACACACACTCCACGTTCCCCCAGTAAGAGAATATCATGGTCTGTGATTTCAGTAAGGAGCACAACAGTGAAAACACAGCGACGCTATAGATAGTGAGAGACGTTTAGAGACGGCGGAATCAGTTGCTGCTCAGGAAGAGAAAATGGCAGACAACAAATAAAAGAGAGAAGTCGAGGAGGCGTATTATCAATATCCCGCCCTTCATGCAGTCGCACTAAAGCAGAGAATGAGGAAGCCAGAGAGAAGCAGTCAGCGTTTAGGAAAGCCACTCGCCCCAGCGCTACACATGACAGTGCCCACCATAACGCCACAGTGCTCGCTCAGAGGGGTGTCAGTGCTGTACTGTGCAATGCCACAAGTTAAAGAAATAAAACACAAAGAAACACAAAGAAATAAAGTGAAAATTTAGGGCTGTCAATTAAACAGTTTTTTAATTTAAAGTGATTAATTATAAAGAAAATAACGCAATGAAAAAAAAATGCTTCTTTTGTGAACGGCCCTAACATGTTGTAGTTGATCTACTTTTTAGTAATGTTTAATTTGCTAACAAATCATTATTTTGATTTGGATCTTTTGTAAAAGATTTAATTGAACTGGTTCACAAATCTGAATCAGTCCAGGTGGTTCTCGAGTCTACAACTCATTGAACTGAGAACCATCTGTTTTGGACATATCAGACTCAAAATGATCCAGGTAAAATGCTCGCCAACTCGTAATGAGAGAACCAATGAGTGAGCTGAAAGTACGAGCATCTGGAGTAAGCAATTTAAAGGGTTACTTCACCCAAAAATGAAAATAATGTCATTTATTACTCACCCTCATGTCATTCTACACCCGTTCTGACATCTTCAGAACACAAATAAAGATATTTTTGATGAAATCCAATGGCTCAGTGAGGCCTCTATTGCCAGCAATGTCACCGAACTTCTCAAGATCCAGAAAGGTACTCAAAACATATTTAAAACAGTTCATGTGAGTACAGTGGTTCTACCTTAATATTATACCGAATCAGTGATTTGGATTGCGTATCAAACTGCCAAACAGCTGAAATTACGTGACTTTGGTGCTCCGAACAACTGATTCGAAACAAAAGATTCGTAAAGCTTCGAAGAAGTGTTTTGAAATCGGCCATCACTAGATATTGTTGAAAAGTCGTTATTTTGTTTTTTGGCACACAAAAAGTATTCTCATCGCTTTATAATATTAAGGTTGAACCACTGTACTCACATGAATTGTTTTAAATATGTTTTGAGTACCTTTCTGGATCTTGAGAGGTTTGGTGACATTGCTGGCAATAGAGGCCTCACTGAGCCATCTGATTTCATCAAAAATATCTTAATTTGTGTTCCGAAGATAAACGAAGGTCTTACGGGTGTAGAACGACATGAGGGTGAGTAATAAATGACATAATTTTCATTTTTGGGTGAACTAACCCTTTAAACAGCCAAAACTGTTAAAAAATAATATATACTAGAAATTTAAACTACCACTCAAAAGTTTAGGGTCTATAAGACTTTTTTTTTTCTTTTTTAGAAAATAATACTTTTATTCAGCAAGGATGCATTCAATTGATCAAAAGTGACAGTAAACACATTTATAATATAAAAGATTTCTACTGTATTTAAAATAAATGCTGTTCTTTTGAACTTTCTGTTCATTAAAGAATCCTAATAACAGTTTTATTGTTTCCACAATAATATTAATCAGCGCAATGGTTTTCAACACTGTTAATAATAAGAAATGTTTCTTGAGCACCATTATAGCTGCTAAAAGTTCAGATTTTACCATTATAGGATTCAATTACATTTTAAAATATATTAAAATAGAAAACAGTTATTTAAAATTGTAATAATGTTTCACAATACTGTATACAGCCTTGGAGAACATAAGAGACTTATTTAAAAAACATTTAAGAATTTTACAGACCCCAAACTTTTGAATGGTTGTGTTGGTTTAATAAATAGCGTTGTAATAAAATACATAAAAACATTATATGTAAATAAAATGTATCATTGTTTAATGTAAATGCAAATCTATATTTAGGTTCTAAACTACTTTTTTAGGAGCTGAATCATGGCTACAACTACCTTTTCAGCAAACATTCATATGTGATGAATTAATCAACATATAATGTGATTAATTTGATTAAAAACCAAAAAGCAAACAAACAACCGATTGACAGCCCTAGAAAAAAAAAATTAAAGTGACGACACACAAAGCTGAACGCCAGCAGGCATCCTGGCCAATCGAGAGAAGAAGAAATTGCAATGAGGAAGAGGTCATTTTTGGTTAGTGCAGCATTTCGGATCCCTTACTGAGCTGCGAACAGCATGTGACATATACTGACCTGGACTTGAGACAGCACTAGTTGTTGTGGGTTCAATAATTGCTACAGGAAAAGAAGGGGAGAGGGAAAAGAGGACATTTATATATTATTAACACAATGAAGACCCAAAAGAAGGGAAAAGAGAACAAAAACATGCAAAGACTGAAGAGTGGGGTGTGAAAACGCTTCTGTGGTCAGCGGGCAATAAAAGGGCCCTTTCAACCACAAAATAAAACAAATCCCATGCTGAGGTTGATCATCTTGATCAAAACGTAACGTTCAATCATGTTTTGTTCGGTCTTTATGTTCAGAAGGGTTTTGACGGAGTCGGTTTCAAATCATATTATGATCGCTGATCTTTGATACTCCAAATTAGAAGCTTCTGAGCATCACTCAATTCAATGGACTGGAATGAAGCTCAGTTCAATTAACACATGAAATTAAATTTGCACCTAGCAGACAGTCATTTAATCATGACGATGTAATATAGTTTTCATATTATTAATAGATATCATACTCTCAATTGCCCCAGCTCCCTTTTTGGGAAATGTTAAAAGCAGGACTTTAATGTCAATCCATTTTTAATCTCATATAGGCTCAATATTTTCCAGTGAGTTACTTAACTGATGGTAATTAAAACTTAACTGGGGGGATACGTCTAGATCTGGGGGAGATATACAGAAACACTTCTGTTATCACATTTTCCATCTGCTGATGAAAAAAAAAGTAAATTATAAAAAATATAAAATGGATCCATGCCCAATGAAAGCAAAAGTATTTGGACACTTAAAAAGGTGTGAATGTCATTGCATTACACAAAATATCAAACCAAGTGGTATCTGCAAACAAAAGTGGTTAACTTTATTTTTCCTAGCCATTTTTGCTATTCTTGTTAACCAGCTGGTCATTTTTAGTGGATGTATGAAGTCAAATCTCCCTAAGTTCACACAAATGCTCTTGTAGAGTAACCAGAGTTGTAGTTCATCACATTAACTATGGACATGTTGGACTAAAGGTCACACAAGGTTTCAAGCATTTAAAAAAATACTTCTAACAGATCTCTAATAAAAATTCAATTGTTAAAATATACCATTCCTGCAACAACGCATAATGCATAACGTGCAGCTTTGAAGTTTGCATTCTTTGTATTGAGCCAAGACATAAATTCATCAGTTTAGATCTTCTACTTGCGTTATGCGAACTCATAGGTCAGAGTTCACCAAACTTAGACTTCGACACACATCAAAAGGTGAAATTCTCTGCATGTGCTTGCATTTCCAGTCTCCCACATTCACATGCACTTGAATGGAGGTGAGTGAATCACAAACTCTAGCCTGACTGCACCTTAAAGGGTTAGTTTACCCATTAAAGGGTTAGTTCACCCAAAAATGAAAATTCTGTCATTAATTACTCACCCTCATGCCGTTCCACACCTGTAAAGGTGATGATACACAGGGTAACTTTTTGAGGAATGTTGATGGGCAATGTTGCCGTCAACTGGCAACTTGGTGAGACTAATTATGGCAACGGACAGTTGGCAGCAACCAATCTGAGAGGAGCAAATCTATTGCCAACCAAATAAATACTTTATTATTAAACACTTAGGCACTTAATTTCAACTTTTCAAATATTTTCTTCATTTGTATTAATTATAAATGCCTTTCCGATCTGATTTGTGATGGGAAAAGGGAGATAAGCGAGTTTGGCAAAAGATGGATTCAAACCCGGGTTAATCGCGTCAAAAGCTACTTTCAAATACCATACGCCCTACGCCATTGCAGACGTTAAACAGAATGTTTTTTTTTAGTATTTAACTGAAACATTTGATGGCTAAATTACAGCCTACGTACATTAAACTTGACAACTGTTGGTACTTTAAGCATTAAATGAGGTAAATTCCCTGTTTTGGGTTGACACAGTATCAGCGTAAAAATATATAAGGTCACGCTCCTTTTCTTCGCTCCCCTGCTGCTGAGATGCCACCATCTTGTTTGATTTTTTTCCGAAATCTCCAAGCCGGTCACGTGATTGGCTGCTAGCATTTTGATTGGAGGATCTCAAAAAATTGCCCACGACCGATCTAAAGTATCCAGATAGAAATTTGTTGCTTATTCTCAATGGGAAAGTCCCCAAGCAACATTGCTCAAAAAGTTGTCCCGTGTATCATCACCTTAAGACTTTTGTTCATCTTCAGAACACAAATGAAGATCTTTTTGATGAAATCTGAGAGCTTTCAGTCCCTCCATAGACAGCTACGCAACTAAAACTTTGACGCTTCAATAAGTTCATGAAGAGATCGTAAAACTAATCCATATGAATTGACCGGTTTAGTCCAAATTTTCTGAAGAGACACGATCGCTTTATACAGTATGATGAACATACTGAATTCAGGCTTTTATTCACATATAAACATTCATCAACTCACACATCAGTAAACGGAAACTCAAGCATGTTTGCTTGACTTGTGCGAGAACCAAAGAGGTTCATTCTTGTGTTACGCAGCACGTTTGAGTTTCCGCAATAGGTTTGTTCTAGCGCATCAAGCAGGTTCGGTTGAGCTTCTGTTTATGTTCGCTGATCAATGTTTATATGTGAATAAAAGCCTAAATTAAATCTGTTCAACTATCAGATGGGTGAACTATCCCTTTTAATGAGTATTCTGAGTATTCCGAACTGGTATGACTTTCTTTTTTCTGCAGAACACAAAAGAAGATATTCTGAATAATATCTGTAACCAAACAGTTTTGGTTACCAATCGACCAATTGACATTGTATGGAGGAAAAAAATCCCATTTCTCAAAATTTCTCCTTTTATGGTCCACAGAAGAAAGAAAAGCATACAGGTTTGGAACGACTTGACTGTGAGTAAATGATTACAGAATTTTCATTTTTGGAACACAAAAGAAGATTTCTCAGGTTTTTTTTTTTCTCCATATAATGAAAGTCATAAGGGTCCAATGTAACCCAATATAAACCAATGAGCCCCAATGTTCTTCAAAATCTATTCTTTTGTTTCGCAGATGAAAGAAATGCATATACTGTAGGTTTGGAACAATGAATAAATTATGACAAAATTTTTATTTTTGAAAGAACTATCCCTTTATGTCACCAGAAATTGAACAGTCTATCTATTATTTATAGTTTAAAACCAAGCAAACTTCCTTTTGTGAAAAGTTTTTCTGAAAAAAAGGTCTTTGTGCTATTTTTCTTTAAACAAATTTCCACTTGGTTCAATTTTTTGTTATCTCATGCAGTGGCATTCAAATACTAAAAGCAACCAAATACTTTTTTGGTGTATTTCTGCTCACCTTATCAACTTTTAATGAGCTTTTATCAATAAAATTACATGAATAACAAATTATGACAACATATACAAGTGGTTGCGTGACAGACACTGATCATTTGTTTTTAAAAAGGAAAACAAAAAAGATTCAGGCCACAATCAAAACATCTAGACATTATCATTCCCTTCCAAGATCCTTTGTGACAGTAGAAATGAACCGAACATGAAAAAAAGTCATAATCTGTGCTTTCTCTTTTGTTGTTCAAATCAACATTACAGTGACTCCATACAGTAACAGTGACTTTGTGATTAAGGGGTGTAATGACCTCAACAGAGGCTTCTCTCTGGTAAGCCCTTTGCTAAATTGAGAGCCCTGGAGTTGAAATCACAGCGCCTAGAGACAGTTCACATCATTACTGTTCGCAGGTTCAGGGGCAGGGTTGAGACAGTGTGTGTGTATGAAGCAAAAACACAGGCGATGTGTGTTACCGCTTTCAGGTGATGTTCATGTTAAGCGCACAGGCATGCAACCTGGAGCAATCATCACCACTGACAGCACAATGCACACTTTGGGAATAAACTGACATTTCACTGTAAATCAGAGAAAGGGTATAAAACCAGAGAAGGCAAAGGCAAAAGTGGAGTCACGTTTTACTGAAAGATTATGAACAAACACAGTTATTTATTCATAGATCTATTGCTGTACATAGATACATACATCCTTGGTTTGTACATCCAGGAGTTTCTTTCTACTTTCTAACTTTGGCCCTGTGGAATTTCAGAAATTAAAATCCCCTAAAACACACTTTCACTAGTTTATGTACTTTGTCCATTAAAAATGTCCAACAGTGTATACATACACCACAGGAAAATTCTTTCATTTTAATTTAAAATTTTAATTGAGTTATTACGACGAAATAACGAGATATATCGAAATAATGACTTATGTCAAAATAACGACTTAATATCTCGAAATAACGACTTGATATCTCAAAATAACGACTTATTATGACGTAATAATGACTTATGTCGAAATAACGACTTAATATCTCGAAATAACGACTTAATATCTCGAAATAACGAAATAAGTTTTCTTTTTTTTCCCTCCCCACCATAAGTTTTCTTTTATTTTTTTCCCCCAACATGCGGTTCAGTGCTTCCGTAATTTTTCACCACATCTCAACGCCCAATTTATTTTATAGGGGAAATTACAGTTAATTTTTTTTCTTTGGTAATTGGACAAGCAGTTGGGAAAAAGAATGGATGGATATTTTTGTTATAAAATGGCCAACAACGTTGTCCTGCTAAGGCTAATATTAGCTAGCATTTTATGTTTCATGCACATACACACAATTACAATTATTTTTATACATAATTTGACAAAATTACAAATGACAGACAATAAAAAAAGTCATATTTACCTTACGCATACCTCAAACATGCTCTTCAATGACACTGTTGTCTCCTGGGTACAAAACTAGTACACTAACTTTAGAATTATAGCTTACGTGATTATAGATTATGTGCCATAGCTGTAATTTTTGTAAAAAAAAAAAAAAAAAAAAATCATATCTAAATCAATTATTTCACATTTTGTTTAGATTGTCATAGTTCTAATTATGTAGAATATAACATTATTTTTCATATTGACTTTCCTAGATTTCAGAGTGTAAGATACATAAATAACTACATAACTAAATAATCAGGAATTTCCTTGTTTCTTTAAAACATCTAAATCTTTAGTATTGATACTTTAGTATCTGGGTACAAATACCTGGCTTCCTTTCAGATATTTTAATCATTAATATTTTGTTTAATGTTTAAAGGTGCAATGTGTAAAATTTCGGAGGATCTATTGACAAAAATGCAATACTATAATATACGTAACTATGTTCTTCTTCAAAATCGTTTGTGTTTTTAGAGGCAGCTTGCATCGTCACTACGTTGAATACGCATGAAGAAGTAGTAGTAGTAGTAGTAGTTGTCTGGTTTATTAGAAGCAGAGACCGTTCTTTGTTAGAAGTAAGAAGAAACCTCATTGCTTGACTGGCTAACGTACTCTCTTCTGTCTCAGACGACGGCATCTTTGACTTGTGTCGGCCAGACGGCCACCGTAGCTTCTCTATTTTGCTTCGAAAGGGAGGGGTGAGCTGCCGTTGGTTGCAGTTCGCAACCTTGCCGCTAGATGGCGCTAAAAATTACACACTCTTAGCAAATTTGGCCTAAATTGCAATTTTAGTCAAGAATCCCAGTTTTGCTAAAACTATGGTTCATTTGAAACAAAGATCATCTTACTCATTATATTCTTTTTTTTCTTCTTGTAGCCCTAAAAAGATTTCTTCTCCCTCTGTTAATACTGGATGAATACCTTAATGTGATTTGTGAAATTTCTTTCCATGTGGAGCTCTCAGTCTCTATATTACAGTATTGCATGACGTGTAATCTTCAGGTATACTGTATAGGGGAATGGAGTAGCCTGCATTGCATCCACATAAAAGCTGATTGATGTGTACGCTGGATGACCTCTGTTCTCACTTGCAAGGGAAAAAACATCATCATGGTGGGAGGAATTGCATTTCATTCTATAATAACATTTTCCTTTGCAAGGCACAAAGAGAGAAACATCCAGCTTCTATACAATTCACAGAAACCTATATTGCCAAGATACAAGTGGAGTGCTATCTGCTGTGCATTGTTAGATCATTTTGAGAGTAAAACAAGACTATGAGCTGTGCATGAATTGGTTTATTTTACACCACCCCCTAACGATGGATTTAAAGCACAATGCACAGTACTGATGAAGAAAAAATTTGGCTGCATCCTTGAACGGCTAAACCTTCTATCTTCCACGCATGGTCAGACGCATCGCAAGGATTGCCTATTTCTCCAGGCGGTTTTAACCGCAGTCTCCGTTAATGATTGGACAGGAGGTGTTTTATAGCCAAAACAGACTCTTTGCATCACAAACACCTTATTTTTCAAGGACTTGCTCGCTGCACATTCAGCGTACAAATGGCAAGGCGGCACCCTTTAAGATGTCAAAATGATGACTGTTGTAATACAAGATAAAAGTCAATGAGAAAGATAAATGTCAGTCCATCTGTTCGGCTGTCCTTTTCAACGATGGACTGAATTTGATTAGGGCTTCAAAACCACTGCAAATGAAGACAACAAAATGCAACCTCAACAAGCAAATGCAGTACAACATCAATCGCTCATACAGTATGTGCATCAAGAAAACAGCTACAAAATGGGTTAACGTAATAACATTTGTAGTCTCGGCCACAGACTGCACATCCACAGTCCACTTTGTTCACCGATTGTCTGACGCATAAGCACAAAAAAACTGGAAAGCACTTTCTCAGTCTGGCAAGCCCTAATCTGATTGGCTGGTGTTATGTAGCTTCTGGGACTAAGGGCACAAAGTCGAGTTTACAAGGCTGATACAATAAGCGCTTTTTAGGGAGATCAAATCACCGGATTTACCAAAGTTTGCAAAGCTACTGGAATCAAAACTGAAAGATATTCCAGAGTTTTGTTTGAGGCACTTAGCAGCAAGTAAACTTGATATTCATGAGTAGAACTGTAGGGTTGCACGACAGTGTATGCAATATGCGTTAACTTGTTAAATAATGCAATATTTGATATGCGAGACGAATGTTGCTTTAAGTGTGTAAAATCAATTTAAAGTATACTTAAATATATTAAAAAACATGATATAACCAATATATATGTTTCACATTTTTTTCTGGGAAAAGAAAGCATCACTACAACTTCTGAAAGTGAACAGCAGTGTTTTAGCATTACATAAAAAGTAATGTCACAAATCTGACAATGTCATTTTAACAACAACAACAACAACAACAACAACAACAAAACTAGCCTATTTAAATACCAACAACTCTTTGCTCAACTTGGTAATATATAGTTCTATCAACCTGAAAACTTAACATCAAGAACATCCAGGTAAACAAAAACACCTGAAACTAAGGGTGGACAATTAGTTATTTTGGTAACACTTTACAATAAGGTTCATTAGTTAAACATTAGTTAATGTATTAACTAACATGAACTAACCATGAGCAATACATTTGTTACTGTATTTACTAATCTTCATTAACATTAGTTAATGGAAATACAGTTGTTCATTGTTCATGTTAGTTCACAGTGCATTAACTAATGTTAACAAGATTTTAATAATGTATTAGTAAATGCTGAAATTAACATTAACAAAGATTCATAAATGCTGTATATGTGCAATTCATTATTAGTTACTAATGTTAACTAATGAACCTTTTTGTAAAGTGTATTTTTATTTAAATAATAAGCACAAAAAATAAGAACAAAGGTGCAAATTACAAACAATCGGACAAATACAATAATATATAGATATACAAATAAAATAAACAGTGCTGTAAGTTTTTCAGTAGGCCTACATTATATCTATTTCACAGTAGCGTTCAAGTAAAAACAATACAGAAACTGAATAATCAAATGTAAAACTAAAACACTGCATAGTCCTCACAAGAATTAAATATACATTGATTCATATTAAAGCTACAAAATGTATTCAGTCAAGAGCAGTGAGTGATTTTCTCTTTTCTTGTGTTGTCTGACAGACAGCAGCAGGTATACTGTATTAGGCTGCTGTCACTTTAAGACCTAATGCACGGATTCTATTGACACACATCCGATTTCTTTCCCAACTGTATACGTTCACTTAAGACATAAGCGACTGTGTTTACATGAATACTCCCCAAGACAGGCATTTTGATATAACTGTGTGTTTTTGACCGTTCGAGTGTAATAAGGCGCAAAAGAGAGCTGAATTCGGGATCACACGCTGCCTGAGAGGCAGCTTTCTGTGCGCGCATTTCTTGTGTGTGTCACACTGCGTGAGTACCGCAATGAGTTTTCCGTAGCTTATTGCGCTTAATAACTCTTTTTAATGTCAAGCAAGTTACACGTATGTAACAGTCGTGTGCCCAGTCTATTAAAATTTGCGATATTTCGATAATTTCAATATATATCGCGCAACCCTAATATTGAGCTTATTTTTGTCTTTGAAATAATTGCTTCTTATTTTTGACCAGGCTGATCACATAATTTGCTTCCATTTTTAGTTTTGTTTGTTTGTTTGTTTACTTTTTTTTAGCTATTATGGAGAATGTTGCAAACAGTGTTATACTTTGACACAAACAAAACGTGTTTAGTCAATTTACATGCCAGTGTTCTCCAGAATAGTTGCAATGTGGACCGGACTTTATGCCGTATTCAAATGTTTGGCTATGTAAGACTACATTAGTGTTGTCTAGAAGTTTGTTTGAAATTTATTCAGAAGAACTGGAATAACATGGTGCATATACCAGCCAATCAGATTCATAATCCATGGGCACTTAACACAGCACTTAAATGTATCAGTATAAATTGTACCCAGTCTGTATTTGGCAGTTCTTTACAGTGCATGTAGAGGTGCTTGTGGGGGAATGCAACCTGATATATGATTGATGGGGAAATAAGAATAGGATCAGGAGGGCTGGCTGAATGGCAAGATGAATGCATGAGTTTCCCAGCCTGGAGAAAAACGATATTCATGAGAATAAATTGACATCATATCTTCTGTTCTAGTTCACCTTCCATTTCATCCCTTTTTTATGCCTCCGCCCTGTGACTCAGACAGGGTCACAGTATGGTAACCACGACAACATCATCCGACACAATTCTGTAAGAGCGGTAAAAGAAAACCGGGACAACAAGAAACAAGAAAGTATGAAAAGATGACACTGAGGTTGTGATTGATAGGCATGGCAAATGAACGAGGCTTCCATTAGCTGGTGCCGGCTGAAGATGTTGAGGCTTTATCAAAAAAGGCTGAGAGCTTCTTCGGGCTATGAGTGTTTTAGTCATACTCCAATGACAGGTTGGAGGAGATTATTCGGCAAAGCCTACACTGTGCTATAAGCAAAAATGAGGAGGGAAAGATAGCTTGGATTACAGACCAGACGAAATCTGCCAATTAAGGACAACAAAATCTTTGCTTCTCAGCATTGCGCCTTACAGTCGGGACAGCAAAATGTAGAAGAAAGAGTTGCAGAAAAGCTCAGACAGGAAAACACACCAGGTATTAAAACAGCAGGTTCACAATGTACCTTGCTTGAGACAACGTGCAAGACACATTTACCTCACACATACAAACTTGTTTATGTTACGTAAGACATAACAAGAGAAAGCTAGGCCGTGTTAACACATTTACATATCATTGTTTCTATAAAAATATGCTGCATTTAGCAATATGCATGACATGAAAGTTTTATTACACATATATACTTTTCAGATTAACAACCTGAGAACAAAGCAAAACAGACAGCAAATGCAAAGTGAACAGTTAGTTGTTCAACTACATAACAAAAAGTGATGTAGACCCACATAAATGGAATGTAAAGGACGCATTGGCCCCCTTTACACCTGCCGTTAACATTCACTTGGTATCCGGATAGTATGATTTACATTACCGTGCATTCAATGCATTACATTAGAGGGTAGGTTGCGTTAACTGCATTTTTTTTCTGCTCGCAGATTTAAAAAAAGGCCTTTGGTCTATTCCATTTGTCTGCTTTTTAAACACTCCCTACAGTAAAGGATGGTAATAGGGATTAGAAATGAGGAAAAGGATGGAAAATAAAGTTTTAAAGCACCCACACAAAAACAGATTGGGAGAGAGTGAGGATTTGGGCAGAGAAATGAGAGATTTCAAGTGTAGTGCAGTGGAACAATTCATGGGATATTGTTCATTAAATTGGGTGACCAGATCGTAAAACCACAGTGTAAAACAGAATAAAAATCAAGACAAAAAGCCACAACACAGCACTTGGTAAGACAAAAAGAGCTTTTGCCACAGACGTTTTTGTGATAGTTGCATAGTTATAGCTGTCCCGGATCATGTTCAAAATGTGGTTTCAGTGATCCGATCACAATGTGTATTCAATGTGGTCAAATGCTATCCGATTGGGATCCGATCACCGAAAACGCACTTTAATGCCAGGTGCAAAGGGGCCAAAAGTCCAATCAAATGTGATGACAGTGAGTAATGGGGAAAGAGCCACGTAAATGTCAAGTCAATCTAATTCGTATCATATGTGCAACGCATCACCAATTTTTCTCAATGCAACACTAAAAAGACTTAACCTGTTTGTGAAATTGAGCACTTTGCCCAGTGCCTGCTAATTTTTATTTTCCAAAAGAGTCTGATCAATGAACTGGTGTTTGGAGACAATGGTCAGGAAGGTTTTAGAAATCAAACAAAAGAGACACAACTAACTGCCAGACATTTGTTACCTCACAAAACCGCAAGTTTACATTGTCACGTATGAGAATGTGTGTTCACTGAAGGAAAAATATCAAATTAAATACAACAGAACTACAATAAAGTGACAGCATAGTATGATGCTGGGAAACTCATGGCTGTTTATCAATTTAAGCAATCATTTATCCCAGTTGTATGCACTAAAAATCAGCATTCTGTGAGATTATTTTCATTATAATCAATTACTAGTATGTGCTAAACTCATCCTTGAGAGTTAATATCTTTCACACTAATGAATTCCTATTGAGACATTAGGAAAACAAAGACTGACTGAGTGTGTTGCTTTGACATGCATTTTTTATCTACAGAAAAGAATCTGTCTCTGACAATTGCAACCAAGGCCATTAGCTATATTGGGGTCATTTGGCAATTGGTAAGGCTTGAATAATGCAGTTTTAAACATGTGGTTCGATCTCTGAGTGTATCTGATTCTAACGTCATTAGCAGAGTGCATGCCAACGCCAACGTTTCATGAAAGTGCACTTTTTCTTAATGAAAATTTAATCTCTTAAGCATAATGTCAGTTAACATTCTATTTCTGCTGTTAAGGATTACATTCAAACATACACTTTACGTGAAGCATAAAACAATGAGAAATAAAATATTCAGGCCAATGAAGAACTAATGGAGTCTAGACTCGTGTGCCAGCTCTCTTTTAGCGGTAATATTGGGCCAGTGTAGATATAGTGACAATGAAAATGCCTGTTTTGAGGATTCATTTTGGAGATAGTTCATCAAAAAATTCTGTCAGTGTGTATTCATCCTCATGTCATGTCATCCCAAACCTGTTAGACATTTTGTCTTCAGCAGAATACAAAAGAAGATATTCTGAAGCATGTTTCAGAAAAAGAAAGTCATTGGTGTCCAAGACAACATTGGATCCCAATGAGTCATGAAATGCATACAGGTTTGGAACAAAATAAAGGTGAGAAAATGATGACCAAATTTTTGGTTTTGGGTGAACTATCCCTTTAAAAAAACGAAAATGTCAAATCAATCCCTCATTTCATCCAAAAACAATGAATTTTGACATGCAAGTCCTACCTAAACATCCTAGCGAAATGGAATAATGGCCTTTACCTCCCTTACTTTCACCTTGTCACAGAGGACCTCTAATGGGAGCTCATCTCTGCTATTAAAGAGCATTTCACTATGCTAAATACTCTTTGTAGACGCCAAAAGCACTCAATCACCTTGATGTTGGCAGGCATACAGTACAGTAAATGACCCAGCCGGTTCCATAGGGGGAAAGTAGTTAATTCTGTGACTATAGTGGTCGACTGGAGATACTGCATGTCTGGGATGCAGAGACAACAAAACAAATCTGTGGGAATAATCTAAGAAACACTTTCAATCGATACTAGGTATAAAATATGAGGGCGGAAATCATACGCTGGGCTAAAAATAGAGCAAAATGATAGGTTTCTTCATGCTGAGTAGAAAATCAAACACTGCACTTTGATTAGTACTCCACACCTTGTCTCTGAGGTTGAGGTCCTCCATTAAATATTAATGTGTCCCTGAATCCACCTTTGCTTCATCAATACTTATTGACCAATATTATAACAGCAATTTAGGCCCAGGCAACGATGACCAGCTCTTGCATTTGCAATCTCTACAGATGTGGAGATGTGTGTGTTGTGGAGGAATTGCTTGCCATTTCTCATTAGGGGCACAGTAGGGTAGGTTTCCTTTTCATTAGCGATGAGGAAAATAAGAACGAAGTAACTCTGGTGGGAGGAGAAGATGCAGCTTTCTGGTCTATTCTGGGTTTCCCGCATCACAGACTGTCGGTCTTCAGTAGAACGTGAAAGATACTGGAATTTTCATCTCAGCTGGGCCTTTGATATGCTTCATTTGAAAGCAAGGGACTCAACTTTTCCATCTGCCACTTTTAAGACTAGCACTATTTTTTGTTGTTGTTGGTTTTTTTTTCATTTGTTTATCTTGTTAGCCCACTTACTTTTATTATTGACTCAGCGACCACTGAATCAGAAAAACACTAAGCATTTCAAACAGACCTCTCAAAGAAATTGCATCTCATTTTTAAGTGCGATAGCTCTTTGAAAATGCTTCACAGAAAACTTCAGGCTCAAAAACAATGACCTATTTGAGTACCATCTTCTCTCATTTCTCCTCTGCAACATATGTATTAAAGATTGGCGAAAACATTGTGTTTTCTCAGTGGAGCTCTGTGATGACTATATGTGAAAAAAAGCAACTACCAGCACAACAAGAATTAACCAGGGGGTAAAGCTTGTTACTTACGAATCAGAGGCACACTGGCGTTGGCTGTTCCCAACCTGTTGGCGGCCACACAGGTGTAGTTGCCATAGCGATCCTGTGTCATGTTCTTGACTGTGAGAACTGATCTGGAGCTGAGGTTCTTGATGTCTATTCCTTGGCCCATGTTAATCCTGAAAATAAGACCATCAGTTGACGTGACATGTCAAGCAGTGACACCAGCGTGCCACAGTATGACATGGTAATAATCCATCCATCAAAAACTATTTTAACAGCACTTTCTCTTTTCATTTATACATGCAGAGAGACTACACGGGATATATGTACTTTTAAAAATTAATTTGAAGTGAACTGCAAAAAATGGTTGATTAAAATTGTGCAAGACAAACGCTACATTGTAAAAAATGTTTTTTTTTTGAAGTTGTGAATAAAAGATTAGTGGAGTACATTTTACAAGAAAATACAATTTCAGTCGTCGTACTTCACAATTTCATCTTTATTTCAATGTGTTACTTGCAGTTATATATATATATATGAAGACTTCAAAAGCCTCTAAGTGCCGACTGGAGTTTTCTTATAAAATGAGCATTTTTATCAAGCTTGTATGTTTATGTTCAGTTATTTCACTTTAATGGCAATGAAAAAGGACCTATTAATTGCCAATAAAGTGAAATAACTGAACCTAAACAAACGAGCGTGATAAAAATGCTCATTTTAAAAGAAATTTCAGACGGCACTTAGAGGCTTTTGCATCTGAAGTCTTCATAGACACACACACACACACACACACACACACACACACACACACACACACACACACAGTATATTAAGTATATTACATACTGACATACTGTACTGTAGATATAAACCATTTTGTCTGTTTTGATTTAATTCTCTTTTTTTTGTACTTTACTGTACTTTTTGTTTTATTGTTTTTTTCTATGGTCAAAACTATTTAACTAAATTATTATTCTGGAGAACAGTCTTCTTTTCTTTTTAAATGCCTACTTTATGTTAGAACAGATGATCAGTTTAAATTATATCTAACTGGATTTTAAAAAGAACATAAAAAAAGAACTTGAAGGGAAAATAAAATGATCATTCTGAAACTAAGCTATTTTCTCCCAAACAGAAAGACAATAAAGTCAGAACATAAGGGATAAACATGAATAATTCCTAAAAACTAAAGGAATTAGCACAAAAATAAAGGTGAAAACTATTTAAAGATATAGATAAATATTAAAAAAGTAATATTGTTCCTTTGAGGCATCACACTGTTACGGAGGATAACATTGATTTCTTGTGAATATCTTTCATGTTACACATCTAAGTTTTTTGTTTTTGACACATATTAATGTTTCTTACACCAAAAGATGGCAGGTAGATATATGGTAGGCTGTGTTATAAAGGAAAATGTAAAAAATGTTACAATTGTCCCTGGTCCTAAGGGAATTGCCAAAAGGAAAATCAGAAGCAGAAAAATTTGCACATGGCTTGTAGCTTTGTCAAGGTCTAAAGTTCAGCAGCAGTTGCTCTTGAGAGTCCTGACTCTGGGTCATCCATGTTACTCTCACAGGTAAAGCGATGTGCTGACCTTTTGTCCCCCAACTCTCAAGTAGCTTGTCTCCTGCTGACACTTACTTAAATAAGAACAAAAACTTTTCTTAAAACAAAAGACCATTGCTACCACTGTATTATAGGATATTATACACAAAAACATTATAAAATCTATTCAGAATCACCTTACTGATATACCATTCTGTTCAGAATCTGTTTTTACTTACAAGTAGAGATGCACCCATACTAAATTTCCACCGATAACGATAGTTGATTATTCAGAATATCTGCCGATACCAATACTGATATTTTGATTTTCTTAAGGACAAAAAAAATCTCTCCCAACTAATGCTGTAAACTATACAGGGAACCCTCTCATTTAGTACATTACTATAATATTAAAGGTTTAAATTAACAACAGAGCTATTACATTCAACTGCTATTTATTTTCAGATATAATACACCCATATATAATACACAATGTATGTATACAATTCAGTTGCACATAAGATAGCTTTCATAAAAATCTTCATGACAAATTTATTCAAACATACAAATTTAATTAACAGTAAATAAGCTCCTATCTAGTGTTTTTTAACACCTGAGGTAAATGCAACGTTAAGTGACACATGATTGTACATGAGACATGATACATTTCGGTAAGTTGTACTGTATCTTTAAACCAGGGGCGTAAATTTCGTCTAACAGTTAGAGGGGACAATAAACAAAATTTCTCAATAGTAATTTATGAAGGGGACACAAATAATACAGCTAATTTATGTCCGGTTTTCTTTTTCTGTCATTTTATCTGGCCAACAACAAAAAGCGATAGTTTAAATACGAGTTAGGTTCATAGGTTCACCACGCGGTCATATTCTAATTATTAAATTAACTTGCGTCCTCCACATAGTATTTTAGATTTCGTCTGGGGCACAGAACGTCTCTTACTATATTCAACTGCAGCAAGCCCACTGATCTGCCACTATTGAGCAAAACTCAACACAGCGGTAGATCTAAAATATTAGCCTAATATCAGTTCACCCATAGGCTTATCGCCGAGTTATTTTGGCGGTTTGTCGTGTTTTTCCAAATGAAATGGTGAAAGAAAACTCTGAAGTGACTGAAGTTCATGTAACACAAGCGTCACGTGTGTTTGAGTTTGTGTAGTAGACGAAACAACGCCATTCATTCACACAGAGACAAGCAGAACATGCAGTAAGCAACATGCTTTGGCTGTAGTCACGTTCATTTCTGCTGTGGGTGAAAGTCAGGTAATAGTTTGTGACATTAAACATACATCCCTCCTCCATCCTTAGGTTGCCACTTATTCATTACAAGGATAATACACATTAGTAAAAGCATCCTTTTTCATTTTCTTTGTCTACAGATAAACTTTTTGGCGGCCGTGGTACATCATGAAAGTAGTAAAAAAAACGCAAACTCTGTAATTTTTTCCAGTGACTGCATTTTTAAAATAGCCCAATTGTTCGGGTAAACCGTAACCCTGGTTCTCTCCCACCGTGTGTGTAGGTGAGGTAGAGGAAAGCAGGCAGTGGACCAAAGCACTGTGAGGCAAGGGAGGGGGGACTCAAAATGTTTGCCCCATTTGCATTTGTATTGTTTTAATACTTACACAATTATTTTAAGTATATATCATTATATTATTTACAATACACAGCGTGGTTTTTAATGATATTTTTTGAAACCCCCTGCGATTTCCGGCTATGCTTTAATGTTCATGCATACTTTATTGCGCTACAACTTGTATCAAAGTGGAAGAAAAGACTCACGCTCCGTGATGCCGCTTAAACTAAAGCGCATCACATTTAAGACCATCAGAAGGCCATATATTGTTTGAATTTTGTGATAAAATGGACAGAATTCGAAAGCTGACACTGTTTCTTATCAGAAGTAACAAAAGCACGAAGCTCTTTGCAATTATTGGATGGGAGGCAGGATACAAATAATGTTTGGTGTAGGGAAAAAATGCAGACCTGGCAACCCTGGCTTGAACTAAGGGTGATTCATAGGGTCAAATAGAGCCTGCTTTAACGTTGCTATTTTTTTTTAACTGTTAATGCATTATTGTCGCATTCACTTTGACAGCACTAAATTTAACACAAGAGATTTTCTTCACACATAGTATGAGTTGCAGTCTGACACATTTTTCCACCCCTTTTGATTGACAGGATATAATAGGCACTGATCATTGGCTGTTTTTAAACAATTGGTCGATGGCCGATACAGGCTTTTATCAGCCGATACAGATAATTGGCCGTGTAACAGTGCATCCCTACTTAAAAGCAATTACATGTTGCAACTGGAAAACAAAATGCTTTAGGGAGTCGCAATTTCACAAGTGCTTTCCATCACAAAAGAACCTCATTTTGAGATTACCAACTACCTTTACATTTATAAGAATATATCTACTTCATAAAAATATGATTATCACTTTTCATGATTATCTTAAAAAAACCCAAACTAGTTTATGAATTCTCTGCATCATTTCTTTTGGTTTCTTCAGTATTATTTGAATGGTTTCTCTTTCACTGTTTTCCTGCACCTCACTGCCATTAGTTCAGCATTGAGTCTGCACATTCAGACAAATACAGTAAAACAGACAGTTTATAGCAACAATGTTCGATGTAAAGCCTTAGATTAAGCAGAGTACAGACCCAATGCCAATAAGCCTCCTTTGCAATTTGAATAAATCGAGTGAAGCCTATAATTACAATTAGCACAGTGTGAACTGCTGATTCAGATCGTACTCAGCAAGAGTGGGTAAATGATGGGTAATGGGGTAATTTGGTATTTAAATTCAAGAACCACCACTTGAGTCAACACTGATTGGTGCGAAGACTTGGAATGCTCTTTACTAGTGATGAGGTTATACAAACATACAATTAAAATGCAGGGTTAAGATAGATGGATTTTCCTAACATACAGTAGGTTTGTACCTATTTCTAGTTTAACGTGACTGTATAAAAATTGTGTGTTCAGAAGTAGACTTATATCAAAGGAAATTATATTAGATGACTTTTTTAGGTAAACCTCTGATTTATTTATTCATTTTATCATCACATTCCATCACATTTCATTAATTTGGCTGCTTTTAAACAATCAAATGTTAAAGTAAATCATAGAATCATTCCTCAAACATTTTTATTCACCTACACAGATTTCTGCCATTTATTAAGCAAGTAATTTCAGCCTCTCTACTATTATTTTTTATAGAAGTATACTTTTTGAAATTTTAAATTAAATTCTGAAAATCTTCCACTGTGAAAGAATTGGAGATAATATATACACATCTACAGTACAGTATAAAAAAATGCTGGTGCACAGCCACAAAATGTTCACTGAAAACAACAAAAACCCTAAAAAACAAAACACTGACTCTTCCAGAAAGAGGTCGAAACGGCAATAAATTGGAACAGTTAGCAGTGTGCCAGTGTTTTTCAGTGTGCTGACAGTGATGAATATTTGCATACTTAATTGCAATTGGCATTCTTTCTTGCATTCATTTGCATATTGAATTGTGATTGGTCTTATCTCCCTTACATCTACTTAACCATCTGTAGCCATCATTATACTGCAAAAAGAGAAAGTCACATTAAGTGCTGATACTTGTTCATAGTTGACAGAAAACTAGAAGCATACTGAGTGTCATGACAGCTGAAGAGTTAAAGATGAATCTGATTTGACATTTCATTTTCACAGAACTAAAGCCTAAACCAAAGCAAACTATTCCTTCAATGCTTTGTAAACACAAGGATTTCCTTCTGAAAAGTCATCATTTTAGTACTTTTTTGGGCATGAAAAATAAATTGTGCCCTCCAAAAACTCTAATAAATTGTTAATATATTTAAACCAACTCTTAAAATAATACATAATGCTGACTGATCAGCCAAGACATCTTTTCATATTGTTCAAATGGTGCATTTTGCTTCAGAGCTCTTTTAGAAAGTTAGATTATTTTTGCCAGAAGTGTAGGACTTTAATTAAAAGTTAAAAATGACGGTTAAGTTGCGAAAGTGATTTTCATGAGCTTATGCTGTGCCAAGAGTGACTATCTTTCGAAATTAAGACTCTTTAATAAGACACTTTGTAATATTTGATAAGCTGCAGATCCATAGCTATTAAACTAATACTACTAAAGACTGTAATTCAGCTTTAGATCAACTTTCAGTGATTAAACCTTAGGCAAAATTCTCAAAACTGGTGTACAGTTTGATTGTACAGTAATTATTCTGTGGATTCAACAAATGTAGTGACTGCAAATGAATACTGCTCAAAATAGGCACACTTTGACACAAAAAGTGGACTCTTCTCTGTGGTGAGCATGCTAAATCACAAAAACTCACTTAACATGCATAATGTATGATAAATGATCACTGTACAGCTAAGCTAATGAAATGAAGGCTTTTATCATCTATCACTCTTGGTTTTACCTTTTCTCTCCCTTGTACCACTCAAAGACTGGAGAGGGGACAGCTGCTGCCTCACATCTCAGCAGGGCAATCTGACCGGGTCGAACCCCGTGACTTTTCATCTCATGGATTGCTGGAGGAACTACAGAAAGAAAATAAAAACCAACGTTATTTAGGGCAAGAGTGAACACACATAATAAGCAAACTCAAATAAACTAACCCTCCGAGCCTCAGAGGAAAAGCCTTCGAAAACGCAAAGTTTTCATTTACAGTCGTGTGAAAGAGGCAGAAATGAATTAGCAACAAGATTCAGAGTGGTCAACATGTGTAAATCTTATGGGTGCAATGTTGAGAAATACCATTCATCCCAAGGGTTGGAGAAAAGAAATTAACTGCTCAGTGATAAATTGTTTAATGGCTGTTCAAAGGCTGGGGAGCTGAGGAAGGTTCTCTGAATATGTGAATGTAAAATGAGGGTCCTTTCATGTTCACAAATGCAGTGTAAATCTCTCTAGCGGCGTCGGTGAGCAAGCTTTAACTACAGGCTGAATTTTTATTTTTCAGCTAGTCAATAAGCAACAACCTCTCTTAGTGGAAAAGAGAAATGTTTATCATACATAAATCTTCATTGTATATTATTTCTTACAGCACGAGTAAACAGAGTAAGCTACTAGAATGACATGTGTACAAACTCAAAAGGACATATAGAAAAAGGCTATGAAAGAAATAACACCATACTTAATATACACACAAATAAAGCAGGCCTGTACTGAATACTAAGTTGAACACGATATGAAAAAAATCAGAAAATAACTCCCTTCAAGCAGGTGATCCACTTATGTCTTTCTAGCTAGCGTTAAATTACTTGCTATGTCTGAATTTGAGTGGGGGACATTTATATTCCAGGCAACTCGTTCTTTGAAAATCACCTGCAAGTTATTGAGGTCTGTGTTCAGACTATTTTTTCCTGAGTGAATTTTTGACATTCTCTTCTATAGCCCCTCAGTTGAAGGTATGAAGTTCTCTAGACCTTCTGTGTTATCCGTTTCATGTTATCTGAGTGCTGAAAAGAAATTTCCACTATTGTGGTGAGAACAGTAACAAGTGATTTTTTTAGAATGACATTCTTAGACTTGGGCTCCCATAGTAACTTCACGCTGATATGTCACATCATTTAACAAATATAAAGCCATGAGCTTCCCTACACTGTACACAAATGTGACAGTTTCTCTCATTTCACATATCAGGAAAACTAATTTGCATAATTAAAAAAATCAAAACATCTAACACTAAGTGTGAGGAGGAAAAATCAAATTTCACATATCAGGAAAACTAATTTACAACATTTAAAAAATCAAAGCATCAAACAGTAATTGTGAGGGGGAAAAAAATCTTACTATTTTTATAGTTAATTACTCATTGTGAGGGAGAAACATTAGTCACTGAAGATTAGATAAAAAAAAAAAAAACTATAGTATTTCAAAATTAAAAAAAAAAAAAAAAAATTGACTGTTTCATGACCTTCATAGTAGAAAATAATTTTTAAACAGGGATTCCTAGATGGATTCCTATTTGTATGTTAGGTATCAGTTACTTGAATTAAATAATATTCACTAAAGAAATGTTTTTAATCAAGCCTAGAAATCAAAATGTTAAAATATCCAGGTTTTCATGGTTGTATAACCGTGTATAAAGAATATGGATATCCATCACTGTAATCACTGCGTTGAGATATTCTGTTCTGTGATACTGTGCTGCTCATCATTTCTTCACTGCACAATCTCCTGGGAAGGTATGAAAATAGCGGTGACACATCAACACTGCTTGAATGCAGAGTTTTGGCATATGTTGGAAGAGAATTCTGTCTGATCCAAAAAGTGGCAACGGATGAATCTTGTGCTTTGGCTGGATCATGCATTTACAGTACAGGCATCAGCCCATGAAAATGCCTAGGGAGCATTACATAACTTGAGCCTCACAGAAGCACGCTAGCATAAGATATAAGGATAACATAAAATAAGAGATTAAAGGAACACATTGCTGATGACAAAGGCGAGGACAAATGGCTGCTGAGCCTATAATATATGTGTGTAGAAAGGACAAGGCTGAGAATGCAGAGAATTTAAAATAAAAGTTCCGTTCAAAACCCATTTTACTCCCGTAATCTGATGCATGTCGGAATGAAACATGATATTCAATGAAAAGAAGAGGAAGGGTTAGATAGTGAAAAGTAGGCACATGATACTGAATTTGCTAAAAAAAAAAAAAAGCCTAGTTATTTGATAATTTGTTAACATCCAATTCTGTGCAAGAATGTTTAGATTATTCTGCACTTGGCATGTATACAATAAATGTAATGAATATATAATAAAATATATTATAGCTTATATGGCCAAATACACACGGTTATGTCTTAAGTGAACTAAACATTTGAGAAAGAAAACGCATGTGTAACAAAATATTGGATCTGTGCAATTCTTAAAGTGATAGCAGCCTAATAAACCTGGTTCCGTCTGTGTGCTTAAAGCTGCAGTCCGTAAGTTTTGCCTCTTTATCGCCATCTCTGTTTGAAACCTGCAATTGCAGTTATTTCCGGAATTATCATCTTTACATGGGTTGTGCCTCGGCTTTTGTGCCTTTTGTAGCTTTAATAAGTATCAGTATATATTTGATTCATACAGAGAAGACTAAGCAGTGTTTTATTTTTTACATTTGATTATTCAATTTCTGTCATTAAATAAATCTAATGTAGGCTTACCTGAAACCCTAAATCCCCTGGTTTACCCTGACGTTAAAATGACACTTACTTTTTATGTAATGCTACAGTAAAACACTGCTTTTTGCTTTCAGAATTTGTAGGGATGCTTTCTTCTCACAAATAGAAACTGTTGGTTTTTATATAATTATTAGTTTTTAAATATATTTAAAGATCCCCTGTGGTGAAAATCAAGTTTTTAATGTTCTTTGTGGTGTTTTTAATATGCTTTAAGACAAACCATGTGCAAATTCATGTCAACATCATTGCTGAATATTCTCTCCTTAAAACTGTAGTGATCTAAAGACAGTCTCAAACCCACAGTTTGAAATCGCTGGTGTCTGTGACGTCACAAACTACCTAGTAACCAATCACGTCAACGTGCTGGCGGGCTTTAGCATATCATTAACAGCAAACTAGCAGGGGAGTCTCGAGAGAAACGAGGTTATCCCGGCATATTTTTCTGTTGATATGAAAAATCGTGTAGATTTATTAATATAGCGGGTGTATGATGTACTATATTACGATGTGATGATGAAGTATTTGCCTTTCTTCACCGATGTTCTGAGTTGTTCAAAGCGTTTGTAAGGATACTGATTGTTAGAAGGCAGCTGTCTGACTCTGACATGGCGAACGGGAACATGGTTTGTGTAACATTAGCAACACATTATTAGCTGTTTGATAACACAGTCAAGCAAAAGGCTAATCATATTAATTACTGTTATGTGTCCGATGTTGTAAAGAGTGTTTACCTGAGTAAGTTGACCGAGTGGATCTCTGAGCTGGCGTGAGCAAGTGGAGGTGAGGCTAATTTGCATTATAATTGACCCGCGCATATTAAATGAGGCAAGGTAGAGTTACATTCTAACTATTTTAAGGCATGAAGCATTTTTTTTTCACAAGAAACAAAACCACAAAACCAGTCTTAAGGGTCAATTTTTTTAAATTGAGATTGTTACAGCATCTGAAAGCTGAATAACTAAGCTTTCCATTGATGTATGGTTTGTTAGGATAGCACAATATTTGGTCGAGATACAACTATTCGAAAATCTGGAATCTGAGGGTGCAAAAAAATCAAAATATTGAGAAAACTGCTGAGAAAATCAAACAAATATATATTATTAATGTTTTCGTTGCTAGGTGGCGCCGGCGGGCGGTACACTGCGGTTTATAGAGACTACTCAGCACTCATTAAGAGTTGATCAAAATGCATTAGCTGCATTAAAAAGCCAAGTTTCTAAGCTTTAAAATGATACCTATTTTGTGTTATTCCACGTTGGAAACAAGCATGGACAGTTCCGGGAACACTGGATAACACATTGCATCCCGGAAAGACGAGAGACATATATTTAGCCAAATATGTTACATCAGTGGCTCCTAAACCTGTCCTGAAGGACCCCCAGCACTGCACATTTTGTATGTCGCCCTTATCTGACACACCTACTTCAGGTCTTGCAATCTCTACTAATGAGCTCATGAGTTGAATCAGATGTTATAGATGAAAGAGACATCCAAAATGTGCAGTGCTGGGGGTCCTCCAGGACAGGTTTGGGAACCACTATGTTACATCATTCCGTGAGTAATATCTCGTGACCGCCACAATGGATTATGTTGGTTTTGGGCTCATTTTAATCGCAAGAATCGGCTGTAAATTATGCTGTACCATGATCTATGATCTGTGCAATTTTCATGAAGTTATGAGCAAATCGCCACGTGAAATCGACATATTTGTTTACAGTTGGCGCCTGTGCGCTGTTTTTGTTGTAAAATCAATTTGTGCAGACTCATTAGAAAGTGAAAATAATGCAACAAGAGCATGTTGGAGGCATGATCTGAATGTGTAAAGTCTCTGATTTTGTATGCAAAAAGAATTATTGTGGTACCTACTTGGTTTCAGTTACTATTGGCTCTTAGAGCGAGACAAAAGGGAGTCATTAGCAACGCATATTACTTACAAAAATATATTTTTGATATAATTACGATAGAACATTTACAAAATATCTTCATGGAACATGATCTTTACTTAATATCCTAATGATTTTTGGCATATATATTTTTGGATAATTTTGACCCATACAGTATATTGTTGGCTCTTGCTACAAATATACCCGTGCGACTTACGACTGGTTTTGTGGTACAGAGTCACATTTAAATATGTCATTTTGGTGATCAAAGATGAATTTTAAGGGACATTAAATATGATTTACATTTATTTTACACACTTAAAGCATTATGGTATTGCATATTGAATGTAGCATTATTTAACAAGTTATCGCATATCACATTTTTCTTCAATATCGTGCAGCCCTACAATTCACAATATGCAAATGCATATTTAGAACCACCGGTCTCTGCAGAGAAAAAGATTTTGGCAATTCAAATCAGGTGTCAGTCAGGTAGCATGAAAGTGTCCGTATTTGTGATGGCAAGTTCAGTCTTTAACAGAAAACAGAATCTCTAGCTCTGTTCACTTCAAACATTTGCCACACTACCTGACATTTCAGTTTGGATGTAGTTGCAATATTTCACACCTCCTCTGGCCCGTTAATCAGTGTGAGCTTACTTTAAATGGATTTGGATGCTATAATACGGCATTCAGAGGCAGAATCAGAAAATTATCTACATATAGAGCCAACGTGAGAGAATCCAAGTGTGCATTTACTAGAAACATCTATGCGTCTGTTATGTGTGTACATGCTTCAAATCTGCAAAAAACACCTCCATATTGGTGGTTACACAAGTGGATTTCAAGTTAATTCAGCTTATGTGTTTTGCACATAAAAACAGAGATTTGAGAGCGGCTGAAATCTGCTGAGGGTGAGATATGGTATGTATCTGTCTGTGTCATTCATCACTGAGATTTGTGCTGTATTATAAGCTATTGGCATGCCTTGGCAGGCTGCCTAATAGCACAAGAGAAGCTGGCTCTGATATATATCCACACAGCTAACTTCTCGTATCTAACAAACCTCTGCATCTGTCCTCACTGAGGGATGATCCAGTTCATTATAAAGCTGCATTAGCAAGAACTACCCAGGGAGGAAAACAAAGCATTAGCCACAACTGCAACCACAACTTTTCATATTAATTAAAATCGTTTGAGCACATATACTGCAGTGATAAAGGGTCCAAAGGGACAGAATTCATGCAAGTCATCTAATTTCAAACATCAAAATATATTTTACAGCAGAAAAGTGAATGTATCAGCTAGTTATTTAATACATTTGGGGGAAGAAAAAAAAAACTGATGCCAAATGACAAATTCTTATTTGATTGTGAATAAAGTCCATTTTCAGTTTTCATAACAAGAATCAGCACAGCATACACAACAAAACCATCCACAAAAGAGCAGTTTATAATAAATAAAGCACAAAATTTATCAAGGATTAAAGGGACAGTTCACCCACAAATGAAAACTGTGTCATTGTTTACTCTCTCTATCATGTAGTACCAACCTGTATGACTTTCTTTCTTCTGCAAAACACAAAAGAAGATATTTTGAAGAATGTTTCAACTATCCATTTAATGAAAGTCAATACAGTCCAATCATGTTGTTTTGGAGCCCACTGAAAGCCATTATATGCCATACTAGTTTGTAACAACATGAGGACGATGACAAAATCATTTTTTAGGTGAACTATACTGTTAAATGTGTGTTAACAGAGCGCAAGTCCCAATCCACACAGTGAAAGAAGACAAAATCCCTATTAAACCCATATTCACAGCTTCTAAGATACAATTACATTAGTCTTCTAAGGAGCTCTCATTATACCAATCACATACCAGCATTGGCTAATGCAAAATCACGGTGTAAAAACCACAAAAGCCCTACAATCCTAGTCATTTACAGGCTTCATAACAAAAGAGTGCAACTGTAAATCATTGGTGAGTTTCTAAGCTCGTACCAGATGGGAGGGTCTGAAAATAGCAAAGTTGGCATGAAAAATGGATGCTGCGGGGCTTACTGTTTGACAAATTTGCCAGTTGCAGCTTGATCACAAACGCAAATTAAAATGACAAGGCAGAGATTATGTTTGAGAATACCTGTGAACACAGCACCTCACAAATCGGTGAATACGTCAATATATGCCAAACAAGGTTCCCTAGGGTTAAGCGCCTTTGTGAGATTTCTTTCATGCACAGATTTGACACGTACAAAAAAGCAGGTTGACTAATTCAAAATAGACTGCTATTGAATAATATTTTTATTGTTGGGATAAATCTAGGCTTTGGTGTATCCAGATTTTTCAAGGGGAAAACAAATCTGAAGTTAAAAAGGATTTTCTATTATCACTCTGAAGCCAGAGGTTAGTGGGTTAACTGAAACTGCATGCTAATCCAGTTTATTATTTTCCCTCTTAATAGGTTTTTGAACATCACAGCACGTCTGACTTTAAAGTTCACTAATGTTGATGTCGGGTGGACGTACAGGATGACTAACTGGCACATCTCCCGACCAACAATAATTAATTTATCACATGTTACAGAGACGCTTTGGAGGAAGGGATGATTTATATAGTCTTGCACCTTTATCCTCCCAACAAGTATAACATGTTATTTTAATTACAAGATCAATTAATAACCCACCTCTTCAGCCAGAGGCTAAAATGAGTTTTCTTCACAATTAAGGAATAGACTCATCAGTCCATGACTTATCAGCTTATAAACAGAGAGACTGCTCCAAGTGCTGTCTCCACCTCATTGTCCTATTCTGTTCGCCAGCACTGGGTTTAGCAGCCAGGATTTATTAATTCATTAAGTTTTCCATTTAAAATTCAAGAATAACATCATGTTCTTTCTCTAACACATCCAATCCTTATAAATAACATTCATGCTAAGGGAACATAGGCTTTGTGTGCCCCATAGAGAATACGCACTGTGGAGAAAAGTATTGAGTTGAATGAAATCATTAACCACAGTGTCACAAATCTATGCAAATAGACAAATTGGCTTTTAGCCTATCGTGCTGAAGAATAGGAGCCATATTATACTGTGCAGGGAAGATGGGCACTCCAGACAATCAGTTATTTATCCGCGAAGCCTTATAATATTAAAGGGGAATAATTCAGAGTCATTTATGAAAATGTATTACAGTCTTTTGTTAGTATGCGCGTCAGAGATACATAGTTCACAGTTTTAGGGAGCAAGTGGCCTTTTATTACGTATAAATTCTAGTTTCAAAACTTACATTTACATCACAGAAAAAATTACAAAGGACAAAGCATCGTGTGTGTCCAGTGCATGCCAGAACTTCATTAAAGACAGACATCAGCTGCGTCTAAAAGCTTAGGCAGCTGACTTGTTGCCTCGCTGCAATGACATTTGCGAACAAAGGTACCTCACAAAACTGATTTCGGACAGAGTTCTGAGGCAGAATAAGCGGTTTAATAAAGTAGAACAAAGTAGAAAAAGGGGCCACTTTGGGGCACCATTGACTACCATAGTAGTGAAAAAAATACTATGGAAGTCAATGGGGCCCCAGAACTGTTCAGTTTCCCACATTCTTCAAAATATCTTCCTTTGTGTTCAACAGAACAAAGAAATTTATACAGGTTTGGAACAACGTGAGGGTGAGGAAATGATGAATTTTCATTTTTGGGTGAACTATCACTTTAACTGTCACCGAATGGAATGCACAGGATTGTGGGATATCAAAGGCAGCGAAGGATACATCCTAGCTGCCTTTAAAAATTGATCAGATGAAGGTATCTCAGGAGAGAGGAAGTGAAACTAACATTGGATTCAAATGTGCCTTGATAGCTTCCTACCTTTTAAGCTTTCGGACGCAGCCATTTACAGTACTTTGTGGTTACTGAGATCTATGTAGCACATTATAAAAAAGGTATTGATAAAACAGTTTAGTGTGATTAAAAATATAATGTTTTACCCCCAATTTTATGCTGCTTAGAGTGTTGTGCCATTGCCTTAGCAACGTGTTAACAGTTAGCTCTAGTGAAATCAATCGCTGCTTATGTAGGCAGTAGGCAGCAAGGCAGTTCAGTAGGTTTTGGAACAGAACTAATGTCATTCATTGATTTCAAAAGCCTATTGTAAGCCCTGGACAACTGTTAAGATTGACTTCTTCTTGCTAGTTTTTATGCTAGGTTTCTACTGAAGTAAAATGACACCGAATGCCATCCAAAGGCCTCCCCCATATCCTTCTTATCCAGTCTTGCAGACATAAAGGCCCTTTCATTGCTTTACAATATTCAGGAATTTTCGCAAATCTGCATTTGCTGTTGCTACAATTTCAGTCACACATCAAATCATACAGAAATGATGGGTCACTGTTGGACTGTGCCAAGTAACAGTGCATTTCTTCTCTGATAAATCTCAATGTTCCATAAAATCAGGTCTTGCTTTTAACGTATGCTTGGTTGGCTGCAATGTACAGCACAGCCCAATGAATACAGCTGTACACATTGGAAATTCTTTCAGTGATACGGATATGTCAAATCATAAATGCATGTGTCCGTGCATGGATATAATCATTAGAGTAAAATGTCAAGCCAGTAACAGCATAAAGTCTTTAATTGCATTTACAAATACCACAAATATGGTGAATACAAATCAGGACAACCCTGATGAAGTCCTGACTTTTTAGATATGCACTGTTCAGGCAATAATAGCTGTGAAAGAGAAGAGAATGCAAAGTGAATTTAAACTACAACATAAAATATACAACTGCATTATGCTAATATTAGAAAATGCATATGAAGATGTTACAAACTACACATGAACCCCAAAATAAAATATGTTGATGCTTACATTGCAGCCCACAATTGTGGCCATTTAGGGACAAATAGGGCCATTTTGTTGGTGCAGCAAAGACCATGTGCAAATAAAACTATCGATTATTGTTATGACCCAACTAGAATCACCATAAGACTAAAGTGCAAACAGTCAGCTTTATTTTGAGAGTATTTATTTCCAAAAAATGCTGAACCTTGTAGGATTTACAGACCTTAATATACACACAATGTCCATTTAGGGAACCAAAAAAAAAAAAAAAAGAGAGAATAAATCAAAATCTTATGTACAGTGTTATTTTAGTATCATTGAGATACTATTATAGCTTTTATTAATAGTTTGAATTATTTTTTATTTTTATATTTTTCATGAAGCTTTTTTTATATTTTATTCTATTTCAGTTAGCGTTTATTTTATTTCAAGTAATGAAAATTATGGTTTTATTTAACTATAATAACTAAAACCCTGGAGTGAAGTCACCTTATTACATACTTAGTAGTAAATCTACAGCATTTAATGAGTGACTGAAATCTGGCCCATAGGAACATGGTGATTTGGTTTGTTTTGGGCATGTGAAAGGCATTCTCAATTGTCTTCAGTGAGTGAAAAGCATGCACAAATGGATTAGAGAATGATTTGGTTGGTCAAGAGTCAAGACCATTCGTCTACTGGGCTCTGAAAAACTCATTGGTTGCATTAGCAGCATTCATCTTCATTACAGCTCACATTACATTAATAAGCAATCACATCACTAAAGTCAAGGGAGACAGAATTAGCCGCACATGCCTGGGGCATAGCACACAGCCATGTCTCTCAAATAGGGTGGTATGCTTTGGATCACAAGCACTTCTTTTTTCCCTGTTTTTTTTTTTAAACAGGTGATTTGGACATACCTGCTCTGCCTCTGATCAGTTTATCCTGCTGCTCGGCTTAATGACAACATGCTTTATTAGAACTGACAAGTCTTTGGTCCTCATGTTGAGAAACTTCAGCAACAAACTCGAAATGCAAATGCCTAAAATTAACTCACGACTTTCTGACAGCTTTCTTGAGCATAAAAATGCAACAACACACATTTGGCCAAAAGCAACTGGCTGAACAGCCAATTTAAAATCGAAAGAATGCATGAGAAAGAGACTGTAATTGCGACATTGTTCACAGATTGTTTAAATAACCTCAAATTAAAGCTGAAGTTTAAGCTGCACTATAACCTCTTAGTCAATGACTATGTTTACACAGAGTGCAGAAGTGGACTCTTAGCCTCATTAGGACAATAACAGGAAACCATCATGTAAACACATCAATTTTAGACATGGACAATTACACTTTTGTCACATTACTGAAAACAGTATAGCCTATAGACTTGGTTGCTTTTTCCATCTACAATGAATGGAGACTGTTTGCACATCCTGATAGGTCCAACACAGCAACATTACCTCATCCAATGATGTGAGTCTGGGGCGGGGCAATCTGTTTGATCAACCAATGGTTGAGAACCGTATAATATATATATATATATATATATATATATATATAAAACCAAAACTAAAACAGTGTCTTGCTAGTACAGTTTTGATGAATGAGGATTGCAATCAAGGTAAAGATGATTGCAGTGACGTACAGGAGTCGTACAGTAAGCACGTGGATTCTGAAAAGTTTTTTTTTTTTTTCTGTAATGTTTTATTTATTTTAATGGGTGCTTTGGTGTGCATACATTTATGAATTATATCAGGAGTGTCCAAACTATGGCCCGCGGGCCAAATGCAGCCCGGGGATGAATTTCAAACGGCCAGCAGCTTGTCTATTAAAATATATTATATGTGGCCCGCCATGCATAATTTACAAATCGTGTAGTTCACCATGTCAACACAAGGTGACAGTACTAGATTTTAGGCCAGGTAAACATTAACGCACCAAAAGTGGAACGAAACAGCTCTGCTTGTGCGCACTGCGCAGCGCGCGACTCACGAGTTCACAAATGTGTTTACTTGTCTTGATCACAAGACCACTAAACAGCCAATGAGAAGTGTTCGAGTTCGGCGTAGAGGTCTCCGGTACAAGCTGCAAATCTCTCTGTGATTTAATTCAGTTTAAAGCCAGTTGAAACGGTGCTGATTTAACAACACTAACGTTAACGTGCAAATCAGGAGAAACATTGAGCCGATCCAGTTAGAAAACTTTTCAACCAACAATTCACGAGCATTTATCATGGATTTACTTTGGTAACACTAACTGTAACCGTGGTATTTTGTCAGAAATGTAGGTTAATATCTAATTTTATTTAATTTTTAATGTAGATATGTATTAAATGAGTAATAAAGGCCAAATTACAGACTATTTTTTGTCATAAACTTGCAGTTTTGTGCATTCGTATTTATATTAAATATGTTTATAGACTAAATATCATAAAGCCATTCTAGATATAGAAACAATATTTTTACTTTTTACCATGCAGTGAGGTGCCATGTGTGGTTTTACCTGCGGTGATCTAAATAGAGTACTTTTTAATTTAAATAAGAATAGAGTTCTAACTCAGTAATAATATTTAAATTTCACCCTTTAAAAACGAGGTTGTTAAAAGTTTTACAGATATTGTTTGTGCAATAAATTTACATCAGTGTCCTATCTCAAGCTACTCTACTGTCAGCTCATTTTGTCAAATCTGTCATGTTATATATATATAACATGTTATATATATATATATATATATATATATATATATATATAAAATAGAAAAGGAACCGGCCCCCAGATGTGTCCATGACATCGAGTCTGGCCCCTTTTTAAAAAAGTTTGGACTGCTTATATTATTATTATTATTTGGTTATTTGGTATGCTTTTGGAATCTCCAAGTGTCTTTTTTTGGAAAAAAGCTTGCAGAAAAATACATATATTCTTTACAGAGATTAAATTTATAGCATCATGTATAAAATCATGTACAAAACAAATGACATGCATAAGAATATATGACCTTAACCAGCTCAAGATTAAACATCCATCAAAGATTAATATTCTACTAATCATTCATGCAGCTATAGAGCTTAAATCAACCTCTTATGCAACACAATAACACCAATCCCTCTCGGACTACAAATTCCTTTAAAAAACACTAGGAGGTTTCAAGGAAGGTGAAATCTGAATGTAAACAAACTATGTCTTTCTTCGTAATTTGCAGAATAAAGTGGTTGTTCCAGGACACATTAGCTCAAAATGTGACTTGACAAAATGACACATGAAGTAAAGGCATTACATTGCCGCTCGAAAGCTCCACCAATTGCATTTTGCATAAACATTCTAACATCTGTGAGCTACAAGACATCACCTAATCCGTCTTATTTATATATTTATTTTCCTTGATGTCTTTAGAAGCAGCATATGAATACCGCCTGTGTGAAAGTGGAATGTAAAACTAAACATCTGGTGCGAATTCCAACAGGAAAATAAGACAACGCTGTGACATATATTTAGACAAGACAAACTGAGCTTCATGACATCTAATTTTAAATCAGTACAGTGTAAATTTAAAGTGTAATAGTTGTTATATATATACAGTTGCAATCAAAATTATTCAAACCCCTTAACCTGCAAGACATTTTGCTGCTGAGAGGAAAATTTTATGAAAACAATTCATCAAAGGCATCAATAAACTATTATACAAAGTTTATTAATACACATTTGAGTGATTCTGAGGATGTAAAGTTGATGAAAAATGAAAAAAATCAAACTGGCTCTAAACATATGTATATAAAATTATTCAACCCCCAAATGTCAAATTTTGTGCACAATCTTTTATTCTTTATAACCTCCAATAAATGCTGCCTGTAAGTGCTTAGAAGCTTCTGTCACCTCTCTACTGCAATCTTGGCCCATTCCTCACTTGAAAAAGCTTCCAGATCACTGATAGTCTTTGGTTTCCATGTTACCACTGCAGAAGAACACCATCAAGCATGGAGGTGGTCCAGTCTTGTTGGGGGGGTTCTTTGCTGTTCAAGGAAGTAGAAATCTTGACTGTATGAAGGACTTCATGAATTCTTTGAAGTATCAAGCCATTTTGGCAAAGATGGTGATGACTTCGGTGCAGAGAATGAAGCTTGATGATCAGTGGACTTTCCTGTAGGACAGCCGTCCCAAAGTATACATCCAAATCTACTTAAGCTTGGTTCAGAGATCAGTCGTAGAATGTTCTTGAGTGACCTGCACAGTCTTCAGATTGAAATCTCGTTGAAAATATTTGGTGGAATTTGAAGAATTGTAGCAGTGGTACAATGGAAACCAAAGACTATCAGTGATCTCAAAGTTTTTTCAAGTAAGGAATGGGCCAAGATTGCAGTAGAGAGGTGACAGAAGCTTCTAAGCACTTACAGGCAGCATTTATTGGAGGTTATAAAGAATAAAAGATTCTGAAATCTCAAAATTTGACTTTTGGGGGTTGAATAATTTTGTACACGTATGTCAAAATTATTTTTGTTTTGTTAGTTTGATTTTTTTTTCATTTTTCATCAACTTTACATTCTCGGAATCACTCAAATGTGTTATAATAAACTTTGTATAATAGTTTACTGATGCCTTTGATTAAATGATTTCATAAAATTTTGTTCTCAGCAGCAAAATGTCTTGCAGGTTAAGTGGGTTGAATAATTTTGATTGCAACTGTATATATATATATATATATATATGTGTGTGTGTGTGTGTGTGTGTGTGTGCTTAAACAGCCACCCATGGAACTATTTTAATTTTACATTTTATATCTACAACAATTACATTATACACCTATCAGGCATAACATTATGACCACCTTCCTAATATTGTGTTGGTCCCTCTTTTGCTGCCAAAACAGCCCCGACCCGTCGAGGCATGGACTCCACTAGACCCCTGAAGGTGTGCTGTGGTATGTGGCACCAAGATGTTCACAGCAGATCCTGCAAGTTGCGAGATGGGGCCTCCATGGATCCGACTTGTTTGTTCAGCACATCCCACAGATGCTCAATTGGATTGAGATCTGGGGAACTTGGAGGCCAAGTCAACACCTCAAACTCGTTGTTGTGGTCCTCAAACCATTCCTGAACGATTTTTGCTTTGTGGCAGGGCGCATTATCCTGCTGAAAGAGGCCACAGCCACCAGGGTATACAGTTTCCATGAAAGGGTGTACATGGTCTGCAACAATGCTTAGGTAGGTGGTACGCCTCAAAGTACGCATCATTGAGCCTTGGCCATCCATGACCCTGTCGCTGGTTCACCACTGTTCCTTCCTTGGACCACTTTTGATAGATACTGACCACTGCAGACCAGGAACACCCCACAAGAGCTGCAGTTTTGGAGATGCCCTGACCCAGTCGTCTAGCCATCACAATTTGGCCCTTGTCAAACTCGCTCAAATCCTTATTCTTGCCAATTTTTCCTGCTTCTAACACATCAACTTTGAGGACAAAATGTTAACTTGCTGCTTAATATATCCCACCCACTAACAGGTGCCGTGATGAAGAGATAATCAGTGTTATTCACTTCACCTGTCAGTGGTCATAATGTTATGCCTGATCGGTGTATATATTCAAGTAACAATTCTAATTCAACATTACTTAAATAATACGTATAATTCAAATTCAACTCTAATTCTGGAATTTAAAAGGTATTCTCAAATCAATTCTCAATGCCGCACAGCCCCGGTATGCCAAATGTTTTTTTTTTTTTTTTTTTTGTACTTTATTTTTTTTGAATGTTTGATTTGGCTGGAACTGAGCACCAGGTCTGGGTAATGTTTACGAGAGGCCGGATTTCAGCATGTTAGGATTTAGCATGCTTACTCAGAGATACAATCGCTGCACACCAACCGAAACAATAACATCTCTTTTTTTTTTGCATGAGTGGAGGTAACATATGAAGGTTATATACTGGAGATCATCATGGGCATTTGAAGTGTTAACATTATATGATCTACATGACTTTCACAGAATGCTGACAGAAGACTATCAGAGGATTCACAAGGGAACAAGCAACAACAATAACAGTAAATGATTCAAGGTGTTTGTCACACATGGGTCCGTTGGGATTTTATTATTTACCGCGGGTCTATAGTTATCAGACGTACAAAGATTCTGACACTGACCTGAAAGTCTTCATTTAGATATTATTATGGTGTAAATGGCTGAAAAGTAAAAAACGTCCTATTCACAAATTTCTACAAAAAGTCCTTGTGGCTTTAATAAAGTTACAACTAACACATACATGTGTTAAATGCATTAAAACACATGCACAGAATTAGGTTTCATCTAATAAATTAGCTTATTTCAATTAGTGGTCATAATCTGCAATTAACCTGAAGGTCAGTTCCGCTCATACCTAAAAGCTGTAATTATTTTCAAACTGGATTATTTTAGCGTGTATTTAATTACACTGATTACCCTTGAAATGTCAGAGTCGAGTCACACTATCTGCAGTCGTGTTAGGCTAATAAAACTACAAATACAAAGAAAAGTGTCACAGATGTCACATTATAAGTAGTTCTACCCATGCAACATTTTACACGATTTTCACAAGACTTTGTGTATTTTTTTTTACAACTAGCATACTTGAAATGAATTGGCAACCTAAACTCAGAATGATACAACTTGAAATACACAATGAAACCATGTCCACCACATTATACCGGTAATATCCTCAGATACAGTACAGCATACTATACTATGATGTAGATTTTTTGTACTGTTGAGTGGTTGAATAAAATCCTATTAGCTCTGCACATTTCACATTGAGGATTTCTTTGAGCAAGGGAATGGGCACTGGCAGAGTAGTCCTCTCGCATCCTTCTCACTTTTATTTTGGGACATAATGATGAAACAACACTTCTCTTCTAAATACAGCATTGGCACCTCCATTCCAGCAAATTTTTCACCCTGCTCTAGTGGGTGAAAGTGCTTTGATTGATACATTGGGATTATGTCTATCCCTTTTCCTGCTCTAAAACAAAATGTTTCGATGGGAACAAGATCAGCTGCTACTGCTTCCATTAGCTGTCACTGTGAATCAACCGGAACCTCAACCTCTTGGTTCCAGGGAGGTCTATAATACCTGGAAAAAGCCATCCATTAGTGTAAATGCCATGTGACTAAACACTCTGGAGCCACAGGAAAATGTCATGACAATGGCAATTGGCTGATGGCACCACAAAAATGTGCACAGTCTCAAATGAAAAAATAGATAAAATTTAAGATAATATACAGTATATAGACAAAACTAACAGTTAAAAATAACAAGTATGTGTGTGGTTCAGGTATACCCTATGTTATGGGGACAAAAATCCTTGTCCTTGTGGGGACATTTTTTGGTCCCCATAAGGAAAACAGCCTATAAATCATACTGGGTCCTATTTTAACGATCTAAGCACATGGTCTAAAGCGCACAGCGCAAGTGCACTTTGGGCGTGTCCGAATCCACTTTTGCTAGTTTAATGATGGGAAAAATGGTTGGTGCACCGGCGCATGATCTAAAAGGGTTTTTCCTATTCTCCTAATGAGTAATGGGTGTGTTTTGGGCATAACGTGCAAAAAACCAATCAGAGTAACATCTCACATTCACTTTAAAAGCCAGTTGCGCTCGCGCCATGGCGGATTCGCTATTTACATGGCGGAATTTGCAAGCAGAAAAACTGAACGCTTCTCCAGTGAGGAAACTGATCTGCTCGTGTGCGAGGTTAAAGCGCGCGAGCAGATCATTTATGGGACAAGCCGGATTCCTCCAAAGCATTTTTATCTTTATGCACACAAAAATAATCTTTTACATTGTAATCCTTTTATTTTTAATATTTGGCAAGTTTGTGTGCTGTTGCACGTACCTGTGTGTGTAATAAGCAGAGTGTATGCGCTTATAGGCGCATATTACTAACGCACTCTTTAAATAACAAAAAAATATTGCGCCAATGACTTTAGACCAGGTTTTTGTTGGTCAATGGCGCAGTCTATTTCAGTTGCCTCAAAATAGCAACACGCCAACAATGCATCTGAACACACCTCGTTTTCAGACCAGCACACCCATGGGCGCACAAATGGGTGCAAATGCATTTGCTATTTAAACAATGTGAAAATGATAACTGCAAGCTGAAACTAGCAAAAAACACTTCATACACAGAGTGTATGATAGGGCCCACTAAGTGATGTTTTTTGAAAATCCAAAAAAGCAGTGATGGGTAGATTTAGGGGTAGGGTTAGGGGATAGAATATAAAGTTTATACAGTATAAAATCATTACATCTATGGAATGTCCACATAAAACATGAAAACCCAATATAATTTATATGTTATAAAATATGTTAAAATGTTATTTAATCAGAAATCTAACCGCATGGCCTAACCAGTCAAATTCCATCCAACCCAACAAACTCTACAGTATATATGTAACATATATAGAATAGTGTAGAAATAGTGGCTATAAAATGAAGGAATTGCACTTTGAAAACGGTCATTAAGCTGGAGAAATTCTGGACCAGCAGACACAGCACTGAGCTGTTCCTCTATCTTCTCAGCTTCACTCCTCATTAGAGAGTGTCAATACAATCGACGGGGAGGAGATGTGATATGACTTATGACTTCATCCTTGTCATCAAGCCATTCCCGCTCAAATCTTGACATTTCCAAGTGGTTATCTGCCCATTAGTCTGTGTTTGCATGATAGTAAAGGGAGCTGGCGTTTGATGGTCTGAACGCCACATTTATTCTGGTGTGAGTGTCGGGCTATCTGATTTATGTGCTCTCGCTGTGCCGTGATTCAGCATATGGTATATACGGAGACAAAGAGATTAATGATCCCTGTGACCGCAGATGAGACAAAATGACTTAAAAGAGAAAAGAGGAGGAAGAGAAACTGTCAACTGTCCTTCCCCCTGTATTTGGTGGGAGGCAGATCCTCACTATGAGCATGATGGGTAAAGTCAGTATAATTCATTAATGCTTGGAGTGCTCATTACTGTCTTTTCACACTTTGAGAGACTCATTACCTGCATAATAGAAGACTCCGTATAACACTGAGACCATTCCTCACTGAAAATTAATCATCCCATCCCAGACAAAAAAGGGAATTCTTTCGTTAAATATTAAGAAACTCCAGTACCATGAATTCTATTCTAATTTCCATCCCAGCCGGCCTTGGAGACACAGAAGTAAGACAGTAGCTCTGTTTCAAAATCTAGCGAGAAGCCGGAGGCCACAACAATTACAGAGTGCAATGCGAGGAGCTGAAAATGAGTCCAAGATGGCAGATGACAGAAATGTGGATTCAAAATTATAATATTATATTACATAATTACAATAATATATAATATTATATTAAGTCCCACTTTATATTAATTTACTTTATATAAATTAATCGTTTGATACAATGCACTTATTGTATACAAACATTTTTACATTGTACTTATATAAAAAAAATACCTGATTGTAATTACAGCTGTAATTAATTTCTGTAATTACATCTATAATTACACTGAAAGACAACTAATATATTTTTATATAATTTATATATAAAAAAAAATCATTCAGTATCAATAAAATAGTTCAGTGTAATTAAAAATGATTATTTTAACACATTTTATTAGAGTATTGTGCCGTTAGCTTATCAACATGCTAACACCAAACTCCATTTAAATCAACTATGAGGAAAGTTTTCTGTGTGCTTTGCCAGAGGACTGCTATTTTTATAATACATGGAGTTTCTGCCTATGTAGAGCTTTCCAAATCGGTCACTTACAATGTCTTATTTCAGTTGGGATGCAGTAGACAGTTGACAGCCTCACTAGGTTTTGGAACAGAGTTTGTATCTCCAGTAGAGAGGGGAAAAAGACTCAATGTCATTGTGCATGTGATTCTACACTGTATGACAGTAAACAAACATAAACAAAAGAAGTATATGGTACTCACAGTTGACTGTGACTCTCACGGTCTTAGTGTCAGGTGAAGCAATGTCGTTTTCGGCGCCGCACTCATAGTCCCCTGCTTGATCCCGAGTGATGCCTGTGATATTTAAATACTCCCCACTTTCATACTTCCTGGCTGTGAACATAAAAAAATAAACAAGCACAATCCTTCAGAAGAGTTCTTCCACAGCAATGTACTAATTAATGGCTAAATGCTTAAAGGTCCATACACCAGTAAAAGAAACCGAAGTACACCCAGAAAACTGAAAAAAAAGAGGTTTATTTAGGCACTTAATTGCTTTGTTGTCAAGACATCCAGTGGGAAGCATCTCCCCAATGAGCTGTATTCACACAGGGAGGAATATTACTGGCGTCAAATACTGTGAGGAAATCAGAACTGTTCCAATATGACAAATATGACTTGAGGTCCTTGAGTAATGAGAGGCAATATAGCACAGCGTGAGGCTGCCACGCTTCTATTGGACTAAAAACCTCCCTGGGTTCCCCAGACCAGGATCCAACCTTATTGTAATATTCCTCAGTGAAACCTATTTATATCCTACGTTACAGTGAGGTAAATCTGTCTCATGGCACAGAGAGGTAAATCCTGCACTGGCATACGGAAGAGGAGCTTCTGACTCAGCAAAACCCCCACAGAATAAAAAAGCAAGAGAGCGATGCAAAAAAAAAAAAAAAAAGGAAGGAGAGGCTTTGGGAGGGATGTGTTTTTACCAAGTGCTTTGTAAAGCATCATAGAGCTTCAAGATCTGACATCAAGAAAGCTAAGGGACAGTTTACACAAAAATGAACTCACCCTCATGTCATTCCAAACCTGTATAGAGTTCTGGTCGCTCTTTTCCATTCAATTAAAATGAATAGGGATTGGAGCTTTCAAGCTTCAAAAAGTATGCAAAAGCAGGTATGAGAAACGAGCATGTTAAAATGGTTCATGCACTATATTGCAAATCTTCTGAAGCCATATGTTAGCTTTCTGCAGTGTTTCCCACAGGATTTTATGGCACTATAGTGGACCTTGGGCCCTTTAAAACGGTTTTGAATATTTCAATGTTAAATTCATCAATTTGTTCACTTCTTCATTTCAAGTGTACTGCTTCTTGCAGTATATATATATATATATATATATATATATATATATATATATAAACAATTTCAGTTAGAATTCAGGCACCATCATAGCACAGAAACTGCACTATTAAAATTACAATGACTTACTTCTAGCTTCTGCTCAAGGCTGCATCTCAATACTAGTTTTACTTGATCTTAGTGCTGCATTGGACACTATAGATTATGACTCTCATAAGGCATTAAGGTGGTTTAGATTGTACCTACACTCTACAAAATCTGAATTCATATTCAACCCAAATTTGTTTAAAAAATAGAGAAACCCAACAGTTGGGTTAAATTTTTGAATTAAATTTTTAACTCAACGGTTGAGTTTGTCCATATTTGAGTCAAATTTGGGTTGAAACAACCCCAGCATTTTTACCTACCGTATACCGACCGGTACATTATTACATTACCGTTAAATTATGGAGTGATGCAAGGGTCTGTTTTAGGCCCTCTGCTATTTCCCTAACCCTAACCCTGATGCAGAAAAGGTAGTGCATGCATTCATGACCTCTAGACTGGATTACTGTAATGCACTACTACAGTAGGTGGTTGTCTTGCATCCTCATTAAACAAGCTAAAGTTAGTCTACAGTTAGACTACAGTTTATCGTCCTACAAATCATCATGCTCTTTAAGGTCACAAAACTCTGGACTTTTGGTAGTACCTAGGATATCTAAGTCCACTAAAGGAAGTAGAGCATTTTCACATTTAGCTCCTAAACTCTGAAATAGAAACTCTCCCAGTTTAAATATAGATTAAAGACACATCACTTTAGCCAAGCATTCGCATAATGCATCTCATTACCTTGTACTCCACTTCTATTGCTTGAAATGTTACAAACAGCAGCTACGCTAATTTTTTTCTATTTGCTTTTCTGTTTCTGTCAGCTCCAGTTTGGATTCAGCCTCTTACCAAGATTTCAGATGACCCAACAGCTGTGAAGAGATGATGCCAACCCCTGCGAGGTCTTCAGATGACGCCCACTCCGAATAAACATACACAACTGATAAATTTTCTATATATTGTAATCATTATGATCACAACTTGTAATAATTGCTTCAATGAGCTCATTGTTTCTTGATGTTAACTGCATGATTTGTATTATCTTAGAAATGTACATTTCTGACATATGGACATTATATTCACAGTCACCTCTGATAACAGATTACTCTAAATTCTAATGTAGAAACATGCATTTTCTTTAAATCTACTTTGAAATTAGATGTACTGTGAAAAGTGCTATATAAATAATTTGCCCAATGAGCTGTTAACAGCTGAGACAAAATTACTGAGTTAAATGAACTTGAGAAACATAAGTCTGAGTCAAGAATTATTCATTCAGATCAGTTTTGTAAACTGAAACAATTGATTCATTGAAAAGATCTGACTGAAAATAAAGATTCTTTTAGAAATCAGACATTACTTCTCTCATAAACTGAAATTTTGAACTGTTCCTTACACAAAGCATCGTTCTGACTAGCTGGTACAACACTGATAGAAATACAAGAGCTCCAATACCAAATTATTCAATCCCTGTGCGATTTGCATAAATATTTGTGTGTTGCATGAAAACAATTACATCTGTATAGTAGGTAACAAACTGAACAATTGAACAAAATAGTTTGCTTTGGGGTTATCAAGAAATTGACTTAGACGTGTATCTGAGCTGACAAGGTGCTATTTGGCTCCCAATGCTTTAAAAATGAATAGAGGCAAAGACTGTAAAATAGGATAAATTGTATCAAACGTTTCATGCAAAAACAACCCATATTCAAATGTACAAAGATGAAAAGGAAAGTAGGATATCAGAGCAAAGGAAGTAAACATCATAGTATGAGATTGTTCACCCATAACCTAAAGAATGTTTGTTTGTTTCACCATCAAAACTACATGGTGTTTAGCATGACATCTAACAGCGTTTGACAGAGCATAAATAAAAGATTTAAGCCAAGCAGGATATCACTGTAAACCCTAATGCTCAAAATAATTAATTGGTTTGAGTAGGGTAAACTTGAACAAATTAGTTCAATCAAATTAACTTTCATGAGTATTTAGAACTTTCTTTTTCTTTTGAGTTCACAAAACTGACACATTTTAAAGAGTTAGTTCACCCAAAAATGAAAATAATGTCATTAATTACTAACCCTCCTGTCGTTCTACAGCCGTAAGGCCTTCATTCATCTTCGGAACACAAATTAAGATATTTTTGATTAAATCCAATGGCTCAGTGAGGCCTGCATTCAAAGCAATGACATTTCCTCTCTCAAGATCCATAAAGGTACTAAAAACATATTTAAAACAGTTCATGTGAGTTTAGTAGTTCTACCTTAATATTACAAAGCGACAAGAATACTTTTTGTGCGCCAAAAAAACAAAATAACAACTTTTCAACAATATAGTGATGGACCGATTTCAAAACACTGCTTCGGAGCTTTACGAAACTGCTGAAATCACGTGACTTTGGCACTCCGAGTCACTGATTCGAATATTTTTGGCGCACAAAAATATTCTCGTCACTTTATAATATTAAGGTAGAACGACTGAACTCGCATGAACTGTTTTTAGTACCTTTATGGATCTTGAGAGAGAAAATGTCATTGCTGTGAATGCAGGCCTCACTGAGCCATCAGATTTAATCAAAAATATCTTAATTTGTGTTCCGAAGATGAATGAAGGCCTTACGGGTATGGAACGACATGAGGGTGAGTAATAAATGACATTATTTTCATTTTTGGGTGAACTAACCCTTTAAGTAATCTAAATTGTTTCATTGTTTTGAGTTTTATCTACTTGTTTCTTTTAATTTAGACAAACTTAAATTTAAACGAAACTGGACTGGGATTTCTATTTCCCAGCATGCTTTGCCATGACACTCGAAAGGAAGAGTAAATGCTAAAATTAAGAGTTGTATAATGTTTTTTGTTTTTGTTTTGTTTTTGTGCAAGATTAATGTTAAGTGGGAGATTTAATAGTGTTTAATGTTTTGCTATTCTTTTTAGAGTTTCTGTTATGTTGGGTTTTTTGGGGGGTTACCATCATGGTGACAAGTGGAGCATGAGCTTGGTTTAAGAACAGATATGTAAATGTATGTTAAATTATATTATGCCAAACCAAGAGGCATTTATTTTAAAATAAAAATAGCATGTGCATACTTTTTATTTTTTATTCATAAAATAATAGATATTATAACAAAGTGCTGAAACACCTGTGTGAACCTGACAAAAACTGATTTCAAACACTTACTAAAAATGACCTTGAGTCCAGTTAGTTAAACACAATTGTAAAAATAGCTAAGAAAAGTGTTGTTCCAGAGAAAAGCTCTGGCATCAATGATTTACAGATGCCTCTTTTGTATCTAATGGAATAAAAACCACACACACGTTTAATTTTGTCCAAATACTTTTTCGGGGCATACTGTGTCTTTTAAATAACAGCAGTGACAGTCATTACATTATTAAAACAACTGTTCTCAGGTAAGAGGCAAACTTACAAAATTAACAAACATCGACTACAACCTACCATATTTCTTCCTCCAGCTAAAAACCAGAGGGATTGTTATCAGTGATTAACTCACTCCATAATTCCCTTAGTTCAGTGATTTATTTGATTTATTTTCTTTTTCCTAACAGAGACTTCACAATGAACCATCATTTATCTTACTGATTACACCAAAAGAGGAAATTACCAAGGTTTAGTGACATTTAATAAAGAATGGATCCTTCGTGAAATCAACCTTTGTTATATCAACCAACGTGTTTGCTATACTATATAAAACACACACACACACTTAAGCATTTTAAAGGCTCAAGGGACACTGATTACATGCCAGAAATGTATTCAAATGTAAACTTGCTCCTTATCATCCACAATCTCGACTGCCTCCCAAATTGTGCATGTTGAGAGTTATTTGGAAAGCTCAAGAGAGACTCATCAGAGCCTCTGGGAAATGTCACTCCAACCAAATTAGCCAAATCATAGCAAGGTTAATCTAGGATTCCACATTGCTCTGTGTTAAGTGCAGTCACAGTAAGCACTTTCCCACATTGTGTGGAGAGCACAAAGTACATTTCCTTGAGGTCTGCCTGCTGCTGATATGATGAGTGCTGGTGAAGAATACATTATGGGCTAAGGTGGCAGTTCTCTGTACATCCCTTCCCTTAACCTGTGAGAGAATACTGCGGCAGCCCAAATGTTGCATTATGAGAGGCTTCCCCCAGGCATTCATTGAGTTGTCAGCAATGAACCATCAACCATCATTCAACCGCCACACATACTCGCTCTCTGGCTCTCGCACACAAAACACACATGCACCTGAACCGCCTCCACTTTTCCATTCCCAGTATCTCACCTTAACCCTGATAGCCTCTTCATTGTCCCAAAGTGCCCCAAAACAATTGCTGAATATCTGTCCGAGCACTTTTTAAGAGCTGGTCTTTGTATTGAAACCATTTGGCGATGTTTAGACAGACTGTCAGTGCCGAGTACAGAGCTATTGTTCGGGAAACAATAAACCAGAGTAAAGACAATTTTGGGAGGCAGAGGCACGAACAAAGGATTGACAAAGGACAATTGAACGCTTCACTGTAGCCTTATCATATGAGAAAAAAAATCAAATCTGAAGTGTTATAGTCAGCTATTTGAAAGGTCAGAGTTCCTTATATCCCGAGGCCTTAAATCACAATGGAAAAAGCTTATGAAAGCATGTTTGGGATCAAGCGTGCTGGGCCAGGCTGTACGGAGAGCATGAGGCCCTGCACCCTCAATACGTCCCTATATAGGGCTCACTTTAGGATCTATCATCATCTAGCCTACAGCATTTAAAATCATGTCTATAAAGCAATTTTCAGTGCCCTGAGTACTGAAAATATTAAAATACAGAGTGTGATTTAAAGCTTAGACAAGGAAGTGCTCAGTGAAGTGTTCTTCAGTACTCTTTCAAAATCTGCAGCGGTGGAGAAAGTGTGCAGTTTACTTGAAAGTCAGTCCAACATGATTGCAGGTGTTTGTGCGTAGTGTGGTTCCAGTTTTCGTAACTGAAGTGTATGCTATTGAGAGCATATAAAACATACACATTTTGTGTATAAACAGCTTTAGAAATTCACAAATCTTTACAAATCTTTGAATATTGAATTCATGGTATTAATAGGTTGATTTTATTGTATTTAATCAATTACATTAACTACATTTGTTCAGTAGCATCACATTTAACCCCTTAGGATTCCTGTAAAATTTGCCTAAAAAAGGCATGCTGTTCTTGAACTATTAGTATATGCATAGTTTTGGTCTCTTTTGAAAGGTATGTGTTCTGCGGGTGGTACAGTGGAATGCTAACAGGTTCATTAATGCATAATGTAATCTTTCTTTATATCAGTTTCATTCTGTTCTGTGTGTTTTATGGTGCCGTATTCAAATAATTTCTAATGATTCCATCACTCAAAAATATCTTACCATAGTAAAACATAACTATACAAATATATTTAGAATACAAAAGGATTCACACTGTAAAATTCTAACAATTTTAAAGTTGTGCATATGTAAATACATTCATATTTTCGATGATGTCAATTCATTCATATTGCATTTTTTAGTCTAAAATCTACAAACGTTGTGAACACTTAAGCATAATAATGCACTCAGTCAACTACCATTTATAACAAATACTTCTTGTGGACCAAACCTTTGAATCAGATGGAAAATCAGAGGTCTTTGAGAGGTCTTAAATGCTTAAATGTCTTTAAAAGGTCTATAAGAGTAATTACCCCTTACATTTATATCAATGAAAAGACTATATGCCAAGCAATAATTAGAGGCACTGAAGTCAAAAGTCTGATGACACACACACACAAAAACGAATGAGGCCAATTGCATTTAGAGTATTTCAGCAATTAAATCTAGTGGCTCTATGTTAAAGGTTCTGCCTCCTGTAGGGTCATTCAAGAACTACTGGAAATCGCAGCCCAGGAGCTACTGTGATTATAGCTCTGCACTATTACCACAGTGCTGCCATACATGCACCAAATACTGTTATACTTGATGGTACATAATGTATAACAGTACAAAACACTGCTTCATGAAGATTCGAAGTAGGGCTGTGCCATTTGACGATATATATCGTTACCACGAAATAAAATGTCTATCGTTAGAGACTTTGCTATATCGTATCGTAGTATGAAATGCATGAATGAGAATATAAAGAGTGGGACGTGCTTGATGTTAAAAAGAGTTATAAGCGCAATATATCCTGAAAAGGAACTCGGTGCAGCGCTTGTGCTGACTGGCACACTGCCAAAGTGCGCGCATGAAACCTGCCTCTCTCAGAAGGCTATGGCGAATTAGAGACGTGCTCGATGTTAAAGTGTACAATAAGTAGGGGTGGGGAATAAACTGGTAGACACGATTAGCCGGTAGAAATTAGTCAACCGGTAGAGATTTTGGACTATCGTCTTTGTCGCGGTTACGCTCACGGGAGGTTGCTATGCTGCGCGGTCACGAAAACGTATAATTTGCACGAGTTTTTAAATATTGCTGTTTAAAAACAAGGGGTTTCAAACTGTTGAAGCACAATTGGCAGCGAAAGACAACTCATTTCATCAAATATATGCGCGCTCTCTGAGAGACTGTTTCACAGTGCTGTCTGAGAGACGCGCGACATGAAGCCGCTGCTCATAGAGCGCGTGAGGACTGCTTTTTGCCGCCTAATTGGGCTTGAACGGTTAAATACACATACATATGTGTCAAAGTGACCACGTATTTGCAAGTAAACAGAGCCAATTATGCCTTAAGTGAAGGTACAGTTGAGAGAGACAAGGCTTGAGTAATGGATAGGAGCAGTCAGTCTTAAAGGGACCTGCTGTCGTTATTAATGTTAATCAAACAACAAAAAAGAGAGAAAATCTCTCACTGCTTGCTTTTGTAACTTTAATAAGAATAAATGTCTACAGTAAAGACTATGCATTGTTTTGTTTTTTTACACCTTTGATTACTTTATACATTTTATGTAGTATTTCTAGTGCTTGAAGTTTTTTTCAGGTAGGTCTATTTCGTCTGTCTTTGTTCTACTGTAGTTTGTTTTCTTTGCCATTTCTTTATCACTGTTTATTTGTCTTCAGTAAGCTGAGTAAGTTTTTTAGGCTAGTATTAATTAATAAATACATTTTGATATCATAAAAATCTTATTTAAAGCAAAAATTACTATATCGTGATATAAAAATATTCATATCGTGATATAAGATTTTGGTCATATCGCCCAGCCCTACTTCAAAGCTTTATGAATCTTTTGTTTCGAATCAGTGGTTCGGAGTGTGATGTCACGTGATTTCAGAAAACGAGGCTTCATTACGTGATAAGTGTTTCGAAATTTCAATGGTTCACGAGACTTTGGCAGTTTGATACACACTTTGAACCACTGATTTGAAACAAAAGATTCATAAAGCTTCGAAGCTCTATGAAGCAGTGTTTTGAAATCGCCCATCACTAGATATTGTTGAAAAAAGTCGTTATTTTGTTTTTTTTTTGGCACACAAAAAGTATTCTCGTCATAACATCACGGTTGAACCACTGTAGTCACATGAACTGTTTTAAATATATCTTTCTGGGCATTGAAAGTGTAAATTAACTTGCTGTCGATGAAGGCCTTACGGAGCCATCGGATTTGATCAAAAATATCTTAATTTGTGTTCCGAAGATGAAGGGTTAGGGTTAGTTGAGTAATTAATGACAGAATTTTCATTTTTGGGTGAACTAACCGTTTAAGGCTGAGCCTTTAGCATTTTTTTTCAGGTACTTTTATAGCCTCGTACCACCATCAGTTTCATGCATATTTGTGCCGTTTTTTCATGCATATTTGTTTGTGTCGGTTAAATATTGTAAATGAGTCATTTTAGTACATCACAAGATACAGTGGCAGAAGTAGCAGTATCTTTAAAATGTTTCTATTGTCACTGGCTGTCGATCATTGTCATTCTCTCTGCCCACTCAGACGTTAATTAGCCAGAAGAAGAATAGTTTAGACAAATGGCTTTTAGTCACATCTGAGCCAGATTGAATCTGTTGACCAAAAGTGAAAGTCCACCATAAGCAGGATGGTTTCCTGAGGCTAAAGTTAATATTATTATTGACGCACTTCTTGTCTGGTTTCTGGTGTTTCTATAATTTGAAGTATCCTACCTTTGGTGAGTAGTGGTTTTATGACTCTTTTGATCAGAATCTCAAAAAGCAATTAAATCGCAAAATACTCTGGAGAATGAAATAAATATGGCAGTCCAAAGATAAGTGTAGCTGACTTCAATAAAATTCACAACCACTCAAAAATACTGCTGTGTACTGAATTTTCAATTCGCTTTGAAAATGTGCCAAAATTTCTGCTTTAACAGCTGAATATAAACTATGAAAGGTAAAGTTGAGGTTGATGTATCCTCAACATGTTGTTTAAGCTGCAGCAGAGTGATAACTTAATATAAACTAAGACATCTTTGTGAGAACAACAGCAAAATGAAGCGATAATTGATTAAAAGCCTTTCCTAAACTCAATTATGGAGGGTTTAGAACAAACTCCACTAAACTCCACCATACTGAACAACTGGGACAGACATTAATACACTGTTTTAAAGTCGATGTGAAATTCTGTCTAACATATTAGGGCTTTTCACACTTGAATAGTTAACCCTGGGTTATTGTAAACCCTGGGTAAACGTAATCCTGGGTTATCTTGTGTCACGTTTCACACTGCTCATAATTTACCCAGGGTTAATAATTAATCCTGGGGTATTCATACAGGTAAGTTGACATTTCACATGGAGCATTCCTAAACCCCAGGTTACCATCCTTATTTGCACATTTGCGGTGCCAGTGTCATAGATTGGATGAACACTGCGCGTGATATATTTACATAAAGACTCTAGCATTGGGCATCCTCATATTATACATTGCTGACTGTACTATCAATTTTATCCCGAATGGGCTTTTCCAACTATAAAGGTAACAATGACATGGTGTCTTCTTAAAGGGATAGTTCACCCAAAAATGAAAATTATCCCATGATTTACTCACCCTCAAGCCAACCTAGGTGTATATGACTATCTTCTTTCAGACGAACACAATCTGAGATATATTTAAAAATATCCTTAGTCCTCCAAGGTTTATAATGGTTGTGAATGGGAAGCCAAATTAAAAAAAAAAAAAAATGCATTCATCCATAAAAAAAAAAAATGAATCCATACGACTCCAGAGGGTTAATAAAGGCCTTTTGAAGCGAATCGATGCGTTTGTGTAAGACAAGAATCCATATTTAAAACTTTATAAATTCAAATAACTAGCTTCCGGCGGACGACCGTACACAGAATGCCCAAGTTGACTTGCGCCAAATGAATAACCCCTGGCGCGATGTATGACGCAGGATGTAGGAGTATCATAATCTTAGACTCAGTTCAAACAAATAGGGCTGGGCAACAAACTCTAGCTCCTCTTCTCTTATATCGAAATAAAATTTCTTTAAAATTTCTCAATTTAGACTAATTCATGACCGGTGTTTTGTTTTGTTTTGTTTAAAGATTGCTCTTCTGCCCAAATCGACGTGCACAGTATGCATACGGTCATCTGCCGGAAGCTAGTTATTTCAATTTATAAAGTTTTCAATATGGATATTTAAAGCATTTGGCGTAACATTCTAACACTACACCATTTCACACTAAGTTTAGCACCACATTGCGGGGTTAACACCACAAAAAGCAGTGCTAACTGTTCCTCTACATGGGGTTAAAAGTGGGGTTTGGAACGACAATAACCCGTGGATAAGTGCAATGTGAAAAGACCTTTTGTGGCTTATTTTACAGTAACTGCTTTGAACTCACCTGATGGGGTGATGTGTCTCCAAGAGATTTTGGGCTCTGGTTTCCCACTGGCTGTGCAGATGAGTGAAACATTGCTGCCTTCGTTTACTGTAATGTCCGATGAAATGTCATAGATTTTGGGAGGAACTGTGAAACAAAACAAACAGTTAGATAAACAAAGCTGCAAATGAGCTCAATGCCAAAAGCCTGGATCTAGAAAGTCAAGTATGTAAACAACAACAAGTGTCAAATACTGTAGTATTTATCGAGGTCCAAACACAATACCACTTTATCCCAATAAGGTCATAGGTCTGTCATTCATATTTTAAAAGAGTAACTGTTCTGCTCGAATCTTTTTGTCAGGCATTGTTAATATTGTCTAATTATTGTTGATGGCTATAGAGTTTTAGAAGGGTCCCATCACAAAAAATGATGTCCCACTTAGAATGATATTTTATATAGGTGTGTCAAATTCTATGAAAATTTGTCATTTTAATTAAGGAGATACAGCCATTTACATTAGACTACACCTACTATACCTGTGATCACTCGTTCAATTTAAATATCAACAAGTTTTTCATAATTATTGACATTGGGAGACCAGAAAATCATCTTCCACTGGTTTCATTCTGACAGGGTGAAAATCCTAGGATTACTTTATAGATATACTTATAAAGCCTAAGTGCAATATGATTTAAACTGTAATATGGGTATTCATAGACTATATGCCAAGGATCATCTACCATCTTGTTCAGTATATTTCATTTTAAGGCAGAAAAAGTTGTATACAGTAATAATGCTGACATAATAGAGTTTCATACTTGGACTGCTAAAAATAAAAGAAATAAAAATGTTATTGGTAATTGGTATTGTCAAGCATTTGTGAAGAAAACATCAGATCTGGAATTCTTCATGTAATTTTAGATAATATTTTGGTGCTAAAACTAAAGTGATGGTTTTCTGGCAGATGTAGAACTAAAAAATAAGTCTAGATATAAATCTGTCTTTACCCTACCTTTCATCACACACGGCCTCCACTCTTTCTCAAAACCACGTCAGTTGTCAAGGGGTTTATGAATTAATGTCTAACCTCCTGGTTTTGCTTTCCTACATAAAAAGGCAATAAATTGTCAGAAGTCTGCAAAATCAGCTATTCCCTTTGTTCATTTTTTGAGGTCCGGCTATGATTCAGGTTGTTTGAAGTGCATAGCATTTAACTAGACCAGTTCTGATCCTTTCACTCTCTTCTCCCAATATAATATTCTAAACACCATGCATTTCCTGGATGCATGTATAATGGCCAAACTTTCTCAAGAGATATTTATTTGTTCTTCTCAAACAGTAAATTGAGTTAATTAATTTTTATTTTATTGTAAATGTCAATTAATACTAAGTTATCCTGACAGGCAGACTCCCCACTGCATTCAGCTGCAATATATAAAATCATGAATTATTGCTATCATAGAATAAGCAATACTCATCTGGGGGAAATCAATGAGAAGAAAAGACACTGACAGAATCAAAATAAGAGACTTTAAAGCATAGTGAATTGAAATAAATCAGAGGGCACTCAAGTTTTCAATGAAATGCCGTTATTTCCAAGCAAAAGGAAACCAAACATTCAGGAATTTGTACTTGTCAAACAAGCAGCAACATCACTCACTCCTACACTATTTAATCTCCAGTTTAGGTCTTTCTTATCATGGTTTTTGTAATCTGTTGGCACTAAATCGTTGAGTTGAAATTCTAATGAACCCTTTCATTGTTTGAAAGCACTGCTCTAACTGTCATGCTCTCCACTGCAGGTTTACTTGAACTTCCTCCCACTGTTGACAAATGTCCACAATCACTGATAGCACAAATGGAAAATGTTGCATTCGTCTACTGATCATATCTACCTTCAACAGGATCAAGACCCTATTAGTCAATGCCTGAGGAGTCAGGTACCAGCCCTTTAAATGAGATGTGAGGCCTTTGCAGATCTTTAAGCTGAACATATTTGAAGAAACATCAGTTTCATCATGCCATATATTCCAGAACTTTCTCTGTGAATGTGCACCATGAGATTTGAAGTCTTTTATTATGTTTTTTCCCCCCAGATACTTCTTTACTTTTACAATGCAATAATAGCAAAATTGTGTCGAAACAATTGAGCTTTTTGAGCTTATAAGTTGGGAGGGAAAAAGTCCAGAGGATTTGGTGCATTGAAGGAATATCTCTCATTACAGCCCGAGACAGTTTTTGACTTTCATTACTGGTCTTGTGTGTACCACCTGTGAATACAGAGTATATTATCAGATGAAATGAAACCCTCTCTGTATTTTCAAGTAGCTCAAAAAAGCAGAGAGGACTGGTATGCCTTGGCACTCCACTGAAATGGCAGCATAAACAGATGTAAAGGTCAATAACCTGTCCCGGGATGCTCTTTTAACTATCACTAAATTCATAATGAACGCATGTGTTATTTAATCTCAAGGTCTAACCACAACTTGACTTCTATGAATCCATTCCGAGTGTCAACCTCAATGCTTTTGGCCATAGCTATTTTTAACCTGTTTATTTCCACTCAGTCTGTTCAATTGGTAAGGTAATGACGACAAGAGAAAAACAAGACAACGCTAAAGCCCTACCCCAAGGCCCTATTCAAGACAACTTGATGCTTTGTTTTCCGTTTAATTCATTAACTGTTGCACGATTGTCATGTTTGCCCATTCCACTCTAATTTTCCCTCCTCTCCTCGACGGGAGGCGCTGAGATGGAGCTGCCACAGCTGATGGGGGAGGCATTTCTGTCTCTCAGCCCCAGAGTGAATAAATAAGCCTCTAATGACGCCACCTTGAATTACTGAAACGCTTACAGCTATTAAAATGCAGAGTTTCCTCTGAATAAAGTGGAGTACATGGCTTGCTTTCTATAAATTCTGACAGGTTCTCCAGGGCTGACTGCTGCCACCCAATTCCAAGACCCCATTGCTTCACACCTACTGCCAGCCCACATTCCAATTACAGAGCTGAGGGAAAAGTGGGCTCCTGTCATAATGCAGACTAGCATAGGCAAAGAGCCAAGGAGAGACAGGTAGAGAAATCAGATTCAGCCTTATCTATTTGTTGTCTTCCGGCTGAAAAAATAATGGGGGAAAAAAAAAGTTAAGGCTGATGTACAATAAATGGACTTGTATGTTACAGTATCGTGGATACATTTATGGCATAAATGAGGTGAATTTTATATATACGAGGCCTCTGTGTGGTAAATTACCAGTGGAATAGGCAATACTATAAAGATGCACTCTATTGCACAGCTGAGCCCCTCATTAACCTTTAATATCTGTTGCATGCCATGCCAAAAATACACAGAGAGCATTCTAAATTAAATTTTCTCATCCTCCTTTCCAGAAGAACTGCTACAGTAACTTACATTTAAATAACAGGGTAAAACATTACTATATTACTGTTGAAGTCAGCAGAGTTTAAGAGTTTTCACAGCTTTTTAGTTAATTTGGTCAGTGGAAAGCATTTTTTTTTTCATCAACTTAGGTGCACTCTCAGAAAACAAAAAACAAAAGCTGTCACTGGGGTGGTAAAAGTACTAATATGTACCATTTAGGTACTATGTGCAACCTTTAGGTACTAATATGTAAGTTTAAGGTAAACCTTTTAAAGTTTTTGGTGTGTGCACAACAATCCATACCAGACTCTGTCTGAAAAAGGTATGGTTCATGTGGAATTCAGCACGATTTGTTTTGCAGTTGGTTTGAATGCAGTTGGGTCTAATTTGAATCAACGCTGATGATGTATTGATGTTTATTACACAACAATGTATTTCTAATTGCTACTACTCTCCACGTTATGGTAGTAAAAACAAAGGGAGTAAAAAAGGTGAATTGTAAAAAAAAAAAAAAAGAAAAAGTGATGCTGCCTTCTTTATTCATTATGGTACTAAAAACAAAGGGAGTAAAAAAGGCGAATTGCAAAAAAAAAAAAAAGAAAAAAAAGTGATGCCTTCTTTATAGATATTACGTAGCTGTAGTAGTGCACATTTGCTGCTACTGTAGTACTCATGGTAGTGTTCATTTCGATGATGCAAATCTATTCGAAAAGCAGATAGGGAGCAAAAATTATTCAAGCATGTGCGAAAAGTCACTTGAAGTGCCCCTATTATGCTTTTTCGGATATTACCTTTCATGAAGTGTGTAATATAACTGTTTGTGAATGTAAAGGGTCTGCAAAGTTTTAAAGATCAAAGTGCCCCCAAAAAAAAAGAATCAATTATGAACTGCCGAAACGAGTCTTCAGTAATTTCTGTCTTACTTACGTAACTTACATACATAACAGTGTAACAAATATGCATAATGCCTATGGTCTTCATTGGCTGCCCACGAACAACATCTACTTTGACCCTTGCTCCACAGAATCACAACCTGTAAGTATGATTATTAATTACTGATGTATATTTTCTACTGGGTGTTCAAGATACGTAGTTGTTCTTCCTACTTTGAGTAATGATAAAGGATGGAGCAAGATTTGTTTTACAAACTTTAATGTTACATCAGTCATTCACGTTAGTGCTCGGTTAACGTATGCGCTGTTATTGATACAGTTAATGATACAATTCCACGTGTGCCCCGCAATAAATTAGAAATATACACATCGTTTTGATGATGATCATACACTTGTTAATGCTGATGTAGAGGAATTACAGTTGCAACATTTCAATATACGACAAACTGAGTAGCGCATCACTGAGAAACGTCGGGTTGAATAACTAGTTTTTCCAATGTTTCATCGTCATGTGCTCAAATTGATATGGTAAATTCAACGTCATTGTTACTGTCTTTACAGTGTGTACAATCGCTGAGGACTGAGGAAGCCTCCGGAGCTAAAGTTCAGTTATGGTAACGGGCGTTTTGTTTCCGACACGAGCTGTAAGTGGTAGACCAATCACAACAGACTGGGCCATCTGACTAATCAGCGGAGAGCAGTCTCTCGGAAAGGAGGGGTTTAGAGAGACTGAATCTTCAGACGAGTCGTTTGAGGATCATTGAAAAATGTGGTAATGTGCAATTATGGGAATATATTATGGGAAAATGAAAGTGTTTTTTGTCCTTTGACGCATGTAAACCTGAGACCTCCAAAACAAAATTAGGAACCTTTAAAATAGCATAATAGGGGCACTTAATACAATACTATGATTTCAGTTAAGAAATGTTAGGAAGGACATTACATTCACTGAATCAAGCTCACACAGACTGATCTAGAAAGAGACATTGTGATCAGGAAGGCAGATGGTCAGTAACTACTTTAACCATAATAATAAATTCTTCTGTGTTCTGAACAACTAATGTGATTCACAATGCGGCTCTGTTCCAAAAGCTAGTGAGCTGCCAACATAGGCTGCACTTGAAATCATAGGCGCAAACCCAACTCTACCGCTGTTCCAAATGGTAGGAAGCATAATTTTGCTGCCTTCTAAGATAACAATGTAAACAAAATAATAAGTAAATAAAAGGAAAGAAACAGCCTAATGATAATCCACCGTCACAGGTATTCTTCACAAAGGAGTCAACTTCATAATTGCTCTAAGATGGCAAATATAATCTAAAATATAATTTATGCACTACTGAAAAGAACTGATAAAAATAGTTGTCTTATTAAAAAATGCAATTATACTCAATATTTGTGTGTGCTACTGTATGTATTTTTATGCATTTTTGTATGTATTTTTTTAATAAGTATTATTTTGTTAGCCTAGCCACATGCTAACACCAAATTAGTCTATTTGTAGGATGCAGAGTTGCTGCAAACATAAAGCTGTGACGAGCAGGGCGGGCGAGAGCCATGAGGGAACGGTGCGAGGCCGGTGACGCGAGTGATAACGAGCATCAGCTGCACGTTGCACCGGTCTCGCGCCGTTCCCTCACGGCTCTCGCCCGCCCTGCTCGTTACAAAAGCGTTCCAAATCAGTTAGGATGCAGCCTTAATAGGCAGCTTAAGGTTTTAAAACAAGAGTGCATGTTGGGAATACTCCTTATGTTTCATCCATGCACAATATTACAGGGAATACTGAATATTTTGATCCAGAGACTATATTGTAGTACAAAATATGCACATGCATTTTAAATATACTCATGTGGCTGGAAGTGGAAATATGCTACAGTTGCAAAACTGCCAGATTCCACATTCATTCATAGTGGTTCCCAATTCCCCATACAACATGAAGGCTGCTAAAACCAACCAACTTAGATCCCTAATTAGGTGTCATAGACAGAAACAAAACACAAACCCTGACAGGCTGCTCAACCCACTGGGATTTCTTCAGTTGGTAATGCCACGGAACGTGAGACAGTGAGGATGTGCACGACCCAGTACATGAGCTCTCTTGGTACAACGTGTCCATTTGAAGAGTTAATTGAAATGTAGTACTTTGATTAAATGAAATAAGTAAAAAATGCATTTCTAATATTCTGATGATGTTTCTGAATATTGCTCTCATAATTTATTTATCTCTAATTTAAGTTATTAATACAAAATAAAAGGTATACAAGTAACATTCTGGTATAGACACACTGCTTTGTTCCCCAGCACACTGTATCATTTCTATCTAGGCAGGACTCAGGAGTGCTTACAGTATGAACAGAGATATCAGGGAGAGGAATATTAGGTATTCATGAAAGGATCAACTTTCACATTAAAGACTTTGCAGAGTTGCTGTGAGGTGCAGACTCACTGGTACAGAATCTAAAATGAGGCTTAATATTTCATGACATTTTAGATGAAGTTCAAAACATCTTAACCTAGCTTAATGATGTTCCACTAAAATTGAGGACTGGATTGAGGACTAGTGATAACAGTGTTGTTTATTGCTTGATTAATTCAGAATATATAGATAATTAGAGTATATATATGTGTGTGTATACTTTTGCTGTAGTATCAAAATTGGACTAGAGAATTGTGATATTTCACTGGTATCTAAAAATTTGAACCACTGGCCCAGTAGAAAAAATCCTTAGCGCTGAGCCCTGCTGGAGCAGCTCTAAATATGCCCTGTGCTATTAAATGAAAGATAAAATACGATAGAGCAATAGAATGAATAATGAAAGTAACAGAAGCTTGTACAATACATTTTAACAGGAATGATTAAGCATGAAAATAACTGAAGGAAATATATAAATAATCACACACACAACTAAGTTTATTATTAATACTGAATTAAAAGGACTACTTATTAATTATATTATTTATGTTGATCAAATTTGACAGTAAAGACAATCTTTGTTAACATTGATAATAATAAGAAATGAGCACCAAATCAACATACTAAAATGATTTCTGAAGGATCATGTGACACTAAAGACTGGCATATTGGCTGCTGAAAATTCAGCTTTGCCATCACAAGAATAAATTACATTTTAAAATATATTAATAGAAAACAGTTACGTGTGTGTTTGTGTGTGTGTATGTGTGTGTGTGTGTGTGTGTGTGTGTGTGTGTGTGTGTGTGTGTGTGTGTGTGTGCCTTCTTAACTATATTTTGGGGACAAATCTGTACCCAGAAGTGAGCTAAACCTGACCAAAGAAAAAAAAAAAAAAAACTCCTTTTGGTGATGTAAAAATTGTATAAAAGTAAATACTTTTTTATTTTAATCATAAAAATGCAGAAATTTAAATTATAAAAGAAGGAAAACAAAATAGCAGTACATCAGAAAAAAATGTAGCCTTTGTTAAAAAAAAAAAAAAATAGGCTACTGGATAATGTAGAAGCAAAATGAACAATAATTGCAGTTAAAAATCTTCAGTCCAATAATTATTCCAGTGTATTCTGAACCTAAGTGTGAACTATTCAGTGGGGGAGGGAGAACCAAAGAGAATTTACGTATAGACCTTTTACTGTAAAATCTGGTAAAATGTTTAAATTACCACTGAAGTAATTACAATTGCATCAGGTTGAGGAAGGGGTGGGCGATATGACCAAAATTTTCTATCACAATATGAATAATTTTATTTCACGATAACATGATATAGTTATTTTTGCTTTAAATAAGGTTTTTGTGATATTAAAATTTTTTATACCATTGTAATACTAGCCTAAAAAAATTCAAGCTAACTGAAGACAAGTAAACAGTTAGTGATAAAATAAGAACAAAGAAAGTAATTATAAGCAATAGGACAACAAACTACAATAGAACATAAATGAAAGACAAACAAAATAGACCTACCTGAAAACTTCAAGCACTAGAAATAAGTTGAACTACATAAATTGTATACAAATAAATCAAACATACAAAAAAAACACTGCATATTCTTCACAGTGTAAATTAAATATACATTTATTCTTATTAAAGTTACAAAAGTGATCCTGTCAAGACCAGTGAGAGATTTTCTCTCTTTTGTTGTTTGAGTAACATTAATGACACAGTAGTTTTGTCAAAAGTACAGACATCGATACCAAGTCGATACTAAAATTTTAAAAACGTGACGCTTTGAGTGCTTTTGAGCGGATTCGTAAACACATCTGATTGGCTAATGTGTTCACGCGCTCAACATATATGTCTGTGATTGGCTACAATGAACAACGCTTCAAAAACATGTTGTAAATAGACATAAATGATGCTCTTCACTGATCACTTACATAGATACACACCGGTCCTCTGATAGACGCCTGCTTTCAAATTCAAACAATTCCGCATGCTTTCAAACACTCCTGTACATTGATCATTGTAGCCAATCAGAGACATATATGTTGAGCGTGTGAACACAATGACCAATCAGAAGTGTTTACGAATCTGCTCAACAGTGCTCAAAGTGTCACATTTTTAAAATTTCAGTATCAACTTGGTTTGTACTTTTGACAACACTATGACACAGACAGCATATTAGGCTGCTGTCACTTTAAAACCGAATGCACGAATCCAATATTCTGTTATAGATGGGTTTTCTTTCTCAACTGTTTACGTTCACTTAAGGCATAAATGACTATAAATGACCTATTGCGCTTCAACAGTTTAAAATCAGTTTTTAAACCGCAATGCTTAAAAATGCATGCAAATGATAAGCTTTCGTGACTGCACTGCACAGCACAGCAACGTCACTTGAGCGTAACCGCGATAAAGACGATAGTCCAAAATCTCTTCCAGTTTATTGTGCCTACCGGTATATCGCCCACCCTTAGGTTGATGTCAGTGACACAATCCAGCCAGGTTGACGCCACTGATGTAACTGAATGTGAAAGACCAGTTTGGCAATGTGAAACAGAGAATGACATTTGAGAGAAGCCACGAAGAGATGATTTTCTGTAAATAATGTCTTAAATTTCAATCTGTTTGTCAACAAATTTAGTGTATGACTTCAAAAGACTTGGAAGTTTAATGATAAATGGTTAGAAGCCTTTCTGTTGAGTCTTATTGTTACTGCTATACTAAAAAGTATGCAGTGCCAGGCTGCCTGATTTCTTCTTGAACAATAAACAAAATGGTGGTTGCTGATGACAAACAGACCATCGCTCCTAATATTTAGCTAAGTTAGATATATAGGGCCAATGTGCAGAATAGCAATACATTTGATCTGTCATTCACTAACTGAGCACATCTATAAAAGAATAATGTGGTGGTCTCAAACTGCTCTATTTAATGGTGACTCACCAAAGACTATGACAAATGGTACTGTCTGGTAAACAAGGCTAAGATTTAAGTGGTGGAGAAGATAGGTGATTATTCTCCGAAAAATGTGTGTGGGCTATCCTCATTCGATCCCTACAAAACAAACAAGCACACTCATTCTCTGATGATGCCCAGTATTGACCCGTCTGCTAGAAAGAATGACCTAGCAAAACTGTTTCGTCCACACAAATGTTCAGGATACATCAAGATAGCTCGAAGAGACCGCAAGTACAGTCTGTTCAAATTTCATAAAGGACAAATAAGATATTTTAATCGCATTACGTACGATTTGGCGTTTCAGGATTTGTGCCACCGTAAGAGTCAATCTAGCAATTTCATTTCTGATACAATTCTGCAGGAGATTAAGTTTACCACTCACCGATTCCTATTACAAGGCCGCTGTTCATCATGTGTTTCCTGTCGTTTCTCTTCTCTCTCTTTAGTTGTTGTCATTACCCCAACAGTGCTTGTATATTTTCTTAGCAGTACTTATTAATTATACCAGATCATGCAGAGATACATGCAAGTAATGGATTCTAAGGACAAAAGATCCATCATGATCATGAAACAGCCCTCGGCTAAGAGAGTAAAAAAGAAGGACATTCATTTTGTTGATTATAATTACACAGAAGAGACTCAGTGATGGGCTACAGGTTACGGCCTCTAAAACTACACATCTTCAGATATGATTGGCCTGTATTAGTTTGCTTTATCTCAAAGAGGGCTAGGGCCCTTGCAGTGATCTTTCTCTAGTTAATTATAGACAGTGGATTTATGTGCATAGAAAATAAGCATATATTTGCCACTGCTGAGAGTCAGCACCTCCTACTGAGGTGTCGACCATATACACCAAGTTTATTATTAGGAAAAATACACAATAAAAGCCTACCAGAAAATTTACACAAATATCAAGATCATCAAAGTATCTCCTAATTACTAGAATGTGAGATGAAGCCAGCAAACAAAACAAACATCTACACAACAGCTCAAAAGAATAATGAAATATTTATAAAAATTGATACGTATTATCAGGTTTATGTATGTGCTGCAGCAAACACTAAATATACATTTCTTTATAAAACTAAAATTGTAATCAATTTAAATGAGCTAAAAATTTGAAAAGAGTTGGAACAGATAGTAAAGGAAAAGCAGCCAACATGGGAACCAGCATACATGGGAACCTCTTCAATAGAATTTAAAAAGCATCCCAGGTGGCACCTCAGGAAGCTGGTTGAGAGAGTGCCCAGACTGTACAGAGCTGTTATCAAGACAATAGGTGGCTAAATTGAAAGAGCTAGAAAGATAGTTTTGAATTTTTTTTTTTTAAAGTCAATGCATAATTAGTAATACATAAAAGTATATTCTAGTTTCAGTGAAGAATATATAAAAATAATATAAATTATATTAAACAATCTAAAACTAGTAGGAGTTCTGCTACTGTTAAAGGTGCACTAACTTTTGGCCCTCTAGCAGTTAAAAAAACAAAAGTGCATGCATTTTGCAGAAGAACATTGTTTTGGTTGTGCTTTGGCTCTGCGTGACTGTGGATGAATATGACCCTTCACAATAGATAATACTTTACAGCAATCTCTGTTAGAGAGCTACATATGGAAATTTATCTTTTTAATAAAATACCTTACTTACCTGCTGAGTAATAAATACGCCATCTAGGAGTCGCTTTTACAACATTTCAAATCCTTCAGTTCTCGCCATCTCTGAAAAGCCAAGCCAATGTTGATTCTTGTTTTATTACAAGCTCTGTCTCTGCCAGCAGACTCTCCTCTCTTCTGCGTTTTTTTTAACAAGTGATTCTCCGAAGGTTGGAGATTTGGCTGCTTCATGTCAACCTACTTGATTGTTGTGACAGCTATGCCTATACAAGTCCCACACCATATACGGGTCAAAGTAGATGGAGAAACTTTTCTCTATTTACAGATGTGACGAGGCATGACGTATGTACGCAATTTCCTGTGTAAATCATCCTGTCAGGTCTAAAACATAAACAATTAAAATAGGCTTAGCAAAGTCCCTTTAAGACAAGTCATTTCACTCGGTGGCCATCTTTAAAATGCCTCTCGGGCATGCAAGTGCAGCTCCTATCTCTTCAAATGGGGAAACATCAAATTCTCCAAAGCTATTTGCCAAGCCTTCGATTAAATTTCATATTTGAAATCACCAATAAAATCTGACAACAACTGTCTCATAAATTTTGTTTCTAAATGCGCGAATCATGACAAAAAAACAGCATTTTTCAGGCTGGATCAAGCTAATGCACATGCGCAGTTCTAATTGCGCGTCTCTATAGACCTTATGTAGCCCCGCCCCTTTTCAGCACTGTGCTCATTGTTTTGTCTTCCGGTTTGTATTTCCACAGCGATCTTACATATTTATGAATGAACTGCTCATTTTAAAATCTTCCCAGTCTGCTGACATTTGTTAAGACATCTGCTTTAAACATTACAATGCTCACGATAACTTTCATTAACTCTACAACAAGTAAATCCACTTCACCAGCTAATTTTCTTTGACAGCGATGCCATAGAAATATACAGAGCAACCGCAAAAACAGAAGTTCAAAGACAATATTATACAGACGGCGGCACGCTTGTTTCTCTGGCGCATAAAGTCTATAGGAAGCGTGCGTCTGACTGTTTCTATAGGAACCGGAGCTTCTAACGGCTGCTGCAGTGACGCGACAACTTTACCAGCCGGCGATTGGATCTTATATTTAGAAGGCGGGACTTATTCCGCGTTGCACTTTCTCCCATTCATAATAATACGTCTCCTATTCATAAATATACAGTCTTTCTATATATAAAGTCTTTGACCATAGTCAATCAGGGTAAGACAAAAACAGGTTTTGGAAGAAGGATTGATAATGTATTGACTCATTAATTAATGTTAATTTTGAACAATAAAAATTTACATAGTGTACCTTATTTTCCTAGCTGATTAGTAGAACTCTGACTAGTTTTATTGGAAAAAACCAACAACTTATCCTACTTCAACTTACCTGACCTGAGGTGTCATTTATTTTAATTACCTGTTTATAGTAAAAGCTGATTATTTTTTCACAAACATAAAGCTTATGTAAACAAGTTCTGAGAGCAGACCTCACAGTTATGCATATTCACTGAGAAGAGGGGATTATCAGATAGACATGTAAAGCTTTATGCCAATATTTGTACCTGCCACTTGGAGGTTTTTTCAAAGAACAACATTGGTGAAATTCTTTTCTTAATCACCATTCCGTCAGGGAGTTAAACATATTAATTAGTATGGAAAACCAACATCAATATGCAAACCTAACAGAAGAAATAATGTTTTCCTTACAAAAAAAAAAAAAAAAAGATGCCCATTTGGCCCAAATAAAAAAAGAGTCTTGCATAGTGGCCATTTACACGAACTACTAATATGTAAAATGTTATTCCACATGGACATTATCAGTAATTATGCTGCTGAGCAGGACAAAGAAAAAATTTTAATTTTTTCCTCCATAAATTTGGACCATAAATGTAATCGCTCGTCTAAAGACTAATTTACTTTTGACTTATTTGCCCACCGTGAAAAAAAAATTCATCAATACATATGAAATTAACAATCAAACCCCATTAAAATGTATATTTAGATCCACTTGAACTTGGCAGTATTTAATCATTATGTTATTACGTAACATAAAATCTCACACTAGATCCTACACTCCAACTGCTATCTATAGCCTATAGGCTAATTTGCACAGACTTTACTCTAATTCCTTAAAAGGGGGACACACATGTAGAGCTAGAATCCCTATTTACATAATGAAACATCTAAAAGGTTTTTACCAACGTTTGATGATTTCATAGTTATTAGTAACACAATCATTCCATATTTTCTGTAAGACTGCAAACATATACGTGTATGAAAAACTACTCTAAGCTTTAAGCGGTAGCGTAAAATTGCATGCAGTGCCCTCAAGATTCAAAACATTTTTGACATTTTGGGCACTTTGAAGTCAAAATATAGTTTCATGAATATGGATGTAAATTCTACACAAATTTATATCATTGATACTATTAATAAATATTATAAGCAAGGAGGAAAATACTGTTAATGTAATGAATACTTCAAAGGCCCCCTCACCCCTAAAAACCAAACATGGCTACTATATTGCTAAAGTAGCTCTTTATCAATAAAAAACATAGCAAACCATAATGAAATCTGATGAAACACTCACCTTTTACAATTAACTGAATGAGCTTTGGGCGTAGGTTACGTTCACTCTGTATTGAGCAGGTGTACAATCCCTCATCTGTTACATCCACTTTCTGTATCTGTAAGCTGTATTCATGTTTATCCCCCACATTCGATACGATGGACACACGAGGATCCCCTGACCACTTGTCATTCCCTGCGTAAATGATACTGGAACGGTTCAACCATGCTCCTTTTGAGATCCCATCCAACAGGTAGCATCTGAAATCAGAATGAAAGCAGATATTTCAAAACCAAGGACCTGGACGACAGATATTACAACATCAGCATGAGGTTTTGAATGTAACTGCAGATATACACAGAACATATTGGCCAAGAACGTTATTTACTAGCTGATGACTTTAATTTTTGCAAAATATTTGCAAGACATAATGCGTCTTTCCAAGTATAACACTCCAAACTGACTAGAGGAACCAAAAAAGAAACACCCTGTTGAAAAAAACAGCATATGCTGGTTAGGTATGTTTCGAAGTATGGAAGCTGGTCCTAAGTTGGTTCAGTTCCAGCTCAGGACAAGCTTAGGACCAGCACTTGACTAGCTTAAACCAGCTCATGACCAGCTAAGGACCAGCATAAACCAGCTCAAACCGGCTAAGGACCAGCATAAACCAGCTTAAACCAGCTAAGGACCAGCATAAACCAGCTCAAACCAGCTAAGGACCAGCATAGACCAACTCAAACAAACCAAAAAAACGTTTTAGATCTAGATTTTATTTTAGATACTGGGAAAAGTCATACTGACTGTTTAATAAACACCACTTGCAAATCATACAAACTACATCAGTCCCTGGTGTGCACTAAAGAAACTGTCAAAAACAACAACAACAAAATAACTATTTAATATTTAAAGCAGTGGTTCCCAGCTGGTGGGTCATGACCCAAAAATGGGTCACACGTCTGTTCTAAAAAAAACAATGTTAAATGCAAATAATAAAATGCAACTAAGTGTATAATCATGCATTTAGGAGAGCAAATTAAATAGGCTTATCAACTTTTTAAAAGAAGGAGAAAGCGGTTCCCATATCTTTTGCTGCTGATGTCAAAAGCCACATAGCCCAATTAAAATCCATTCGTCAATTCGTAGAAGCCAAATAATACAGATCCTAACATGGAGTGGTTGCATAACATTCCTTCTTCCTCAAAAAACATGTTTTTGATTTTTGATTTCAAGGTCATCCTGTTTTGTTTTTGTCTTTTGTATATGTTTAAACATCACATCTTCAGATGGACAGTTCTTAATTCGAAACACAACACACAAATGTTTAATGTTTTTAATATATTCCATGGAATTATTATCAGACTATTTTCATGTTGGAGATATGTTGTACATTATTTTACTGTTTTCCTAAACGTGAACAAAGAGCGAACGATTTGATGATGTCACATGACATCATCAAATTGACAGTTCTGACCTTGAAACACAAGACATCAAAAAAGTAAACCAAAAAAAAAAAAAAGATGCAGCTTGGTAGCACGTCTAACATATTTGTTGTTTGTCAGCAGTGCTGTGAGTGGTCAGGCTATGCTGAGAGTTATTCACACAGGATACTCTTGAGGTTACAGGTGAAATGGGAGTCAACATATCAGTCAGTACCTTGCAGGTCTCAGCTCACTTCCTCAAAGTTGATTGGATCTTTCGGAAATGTGCTGGACATGGTAAGGAGGCTGATGTTATGAAATGGGATTTAACTTTGTTTCACTTGGGCTTCTTAAAAAGTGTACACACAATGAGAGGACAGCATATAAAATGACACAGTTGAGTTACCATTACGCATGAGAAAAGCCCACTGCAGAATGTGATTTAGAGCAGATCTTATTAAAAATTTATTGCTGCTTCTAGAATACATCCTCATCCTAAATTAAAAGCATTTCATAATGCCAAATTGCATGTGTACAGCATCGTAAATCCAATAAAAGTAACTACTGAAACATCAATTAATGCTATTATTAGTACCATTAGTACCATATTAAATCTGAAATGTATGAAAAACCATCTGAAATATTAGTGATATGTCATAATTTGTCCTGAGTTTATGCATGCCACATCCCTGAATTTCAGTGACAAATAGGGTATAACTTATGTAGGCTTAAATTCATACGCATAACTAATTAATTGCAATACAGATGATATATTCTTCACATTAGCATTAATGTCATAAGAGATATGAGACGCTGCAACAGTTTTTACACTTAAATAAATAATTATCCAAATAAATAAATACTTGTGCTAAATGAGCACACATTCAGTATATAGCCATGAATTCAGATTAATTGTTCAACCAAGCATGCGCAACTTAACTGCAGAACATGGAATCACATCTTAAGCACATTCTTAGGGTTTGGCAAATGTTAATGCTCAACTTGTTCTTACAAATGCCATAATTCTTCTTCTTCTTCTTCTGAAATCCCCTTGCAGTCAATAGTTTTATCCCATAAAACTCATCTTTGATAATCAAAAAGGTATATTTAAATATTTTTCCCTGTGAAAATAATTTCTTCATGCCTTAAAATAGCTTAACTCTACACTCTCTTGCTTCATTTAGTATACAAGGAACCATGAACATGCAAATTAGTTCTGCCTCCAATCAATCACACCAGCTCGGACTACCTGATCCACTCGGTCAACTGTAGTAAACGCTACACAATGTTTAATTCAGCCATATATGTTTGAAAAGGAAACATGACTCAGAAGAAGAGGAAGAGTGAATTATACAGGCTCGCCTATCATGGTAATGTAATGTGTTTTATGTATCGCTCTCTACAATGTTGGACGCATAACGGTAATTGATATGATAAGCCTTTGGCTTGACTAAGTTATCAAACAGTTAATAATATGCTGCTAATGTTACACAAACCATGTTCCCATTCGCCACCTCAAAGTCAGACAGCTGCCTTCTAAATATCAGCATCCTTAGCCTTGAACATCATAGAAAGTCTATGGAGAAGGCATATAGTTCATTATAGCATCATATTATATTTCATATACATAATTCACCCGCTAAATTGCTATATGTACTCAATTTTTCCTGTCCCTTCTTAAAGGTGCTCTTGTGCTCACTGTGGAAAAGCCACGCCCCACATGTTTGTGACGGTAGGAAACAAGGGTGGTTTCAAACCGCATTTTTGAGACTTTGGTACACTGTAGTTTTAAGGAGAAAATACTTTGTTTTTGACTGATGAATTTGCACATGGTTTGTCTTAAAGCACATTAAAAACACCTCATAGACATCATTAACATAACAACATTAAACACTTTTCACCACAGGGGGTCTTTAATGCGTTTAACATCTCATGTAATTTCCATATTCCATGCCAGTATTATCAGACTATTTTCATGTTATTTACTATTTGAGAGATTACAAAAACATTTTAAAGAAAGAATGTCACAAGGGTTTGGATTGACATGAAGGCAAGTAAATGATGACAATTTAGATTTTTGAGCGAATTATCCCTTTAAGAGCGTGATTTGCAAGGTTATCCAAAAAAAAAAAAAAAATCAATCTTGTATTTATAATCTAATCAATGTAATTAAAAAATCAGTTAAAGTTTGTGCAAAAAAAGAAATTGCTGACTGTAAATACAGAACAAAGGAAAAATATTTTACAAGTTGCTACTAGCACTACACAATTATGATATTTACATTTATCATTTAGTCAAAAAAGCAACAGATCAATAATAATTTACTTGATAAAAACTTTCTGACTTAAATTATTTGGTAAAAGCTAAACTCTTTGTTTTTCTTGTAAAAGCTCCTCAGGCAGACTGCTCTACATCACTGACAGTGAAGGTTTCATCACCAATTCTAACACCCGAAACAGCAGGATGGCTGGTGTCAAAGCACCGCAGAGATCTACTCGGACATACCTCACAATACCTCCTCACAAAGGCGTAAGTGGTTCCCACTGGGGTGTAGGATACTGTGAAGGAAAGAGTACGGACCTCCACGTGTGCTTATGGAGGAAGCAGGTGGAAAAGGTTCAAAGCCGATTTCATGCACCTACTAGCATGTGCTAGTCTTTGAACCTTTGGACTTCTGTGGGACTTATGTGTGTGTGCACACTAGAACTCACTAGGGACTAGCTAGTTTGGTTTGTAGTTATTGATAGACATTTAATTTGATATTTTGATATTTTTTCTTACAATACTGTAACTTGAACTTGACAAATGCAGTAAACACTCAATAATAAAACAGAATTATATTATTTAGTTTCTTTCCGCCTTGCTGTAAAAAAAAAAAAGTGTTCAAATAATGTTACTTGTTACATATATGTGATTTGTGCCTCTAATGCTTAAAAAAAAAACATAATGGGACATTAAAGTGCAGAAATACCAGCACAAATATAGATTTAATGGATATACGGTCACAGGAAGCCTTTTAACTCTGTTATTCATATAGCAGAGTAACTAAACCATATGCTGACTATAACTTTCATTAATAATTCATGGCTAATTTTTAGCCAAGCTTTGGCCTTGTTTTACATATATGATATGTATGATATATATTTTAGACCTGGATATATTTGTTTTGACATCTTACCTACCATGTAGAAAATGCACTTTGACATGCAAAGTAGATTTTATCATGAAAAAAACATCACTTCTCTTAATTTTTTTTTCATGAATATCTCTCAATCGCAGGCAGCTGCATATGGTAAAAACTCCAGCTTACCCACTGCCGCATCTTACCCCACTCTACCCTATTCCAAAACCACAGCAGCCCTATATATTTCGCATCCAAATTTGTATTTCCAGGCCAATGCGCATTGTTACCAATTTAAATAAGCATGTGCTCTCAAAGTCTCAAAACAGCAGAGAGAAGAGACTGTAATCAAGTCATGTTTGTTCTTTCTCTCTCCCTGAAATTTCCCTTAATCATCTTTATTCATCCCTTCAAAGCACTGCTCTGTGAAGCTCATGAGGGCAAACCTCTTCACACTGGTGGGATTTTTCATCTCATGATCTCTTCAGAATCCACAGAGGCTTTCTACATTGTGAAACACTGATTAGGTCTTCATCTGGTGTTTTCTGATTCAAAACATGATTTCTGAAAAGCAGATTCATGAGGCCTTTGACTTTTTTTGGATTGAAGTATAAGTTTTCAGATTTGATGCATCTAAAGAACCATGTCTAAGGTAAGTTAAACACACCGAACCTGTATGCGTCCTTAAAACACTGACTACGTTGAGCTCCACCAATTGCTGTTACAGTACAGGGTGTTTTTTGTAATCTAAACTGGATTTTCTTTTCATTTCGGATTGACCCAGATTTTTTTGTTCTTCTGATCACTCTTTCCAGCTCAATGATTCACTTAAGGTATGTTTCCTGGCAAAGCTTTTGAGACAGATTCCAAAAAAGATTAAAAAAATTCTGAAAACATGGTGCGTTTATTTAGGAAAGATGTGCATGAGTTTAATTGTACAAGTGTGTTTATTTTCCTTCTCCCTTCTACCATTCATTTGGTGTAATTTTTACATAAATTAATAATTTGATTAATTAAAGATGTATTGAACTGATCAAATGTGACAGTAAAGACATTTATAATGTTACAAAAAAATATATTTAATTTTATATCTATTTTGTTCATCAAAGAATCCTGGAAAAAAATGTTTTACAGTTTGCACAAAAATATTAAGTAACTGTTTTATATTCTATCCTCTATAACACTACCTCTAAAGACCCCTTTTTTTATTTTTTACATAAAAAAAAAAAAACATAATTTAGTATGATTTATAAGCTGTTTTCCTCATGGGGACCAAAATATGTCACCACAATTTCAAAGATTAGTAATATTATCTTTGTGAGGACATTTGGTTCCTATAACATAGGTTTTACCAGGACACACACACATACACACTACAAATTTCATTTAAATTAAATTACATATAAGACTTAAGAAATCCTTACAGTGTTATTTTTATCAGTGAAATTAAACAGTAAAAGCAATATTTCTTACATATTTTTTTTTTACTAAAAACTGAAAAATGTCTGCAAACCCCATTTTGTGATCAAACTGTGGAAGCATTCAGGAGTGAAATGCCTCAAACTGAACCGCAAACTCAGTGATATTCTTCCTTCTTCAAAGCGGAACAATTCAAGCCAGCAGGCACATAACCAGGGTAGTTTGGGAATGGGAATAGGGAACAAGGTTTTGGGAGGGAAACAGCTGAAAACGCACCTTCCAGCCATATCTGTGTTTGCTACGCTAGTTTCATATGGTGGCTGCAGCTATCAGCAGACAGCATTTGAAGCATGTTTGGCTATTTTTCCCTGCTGATCATGATGATGTCAGGTGAAATGAGAACTCGTTTCAGAGACGGAGCAAGTTATTACATTTTGATTAAAGATTACAAAGACAATAGCATGCACAGATGAATCGCTCACAATAAGAGCAGGAACAAGCAAATGGGGTCAATTTTGATTTCATGTTGACTTCAACCTTAGCAAAGTACCTACATACCACATACATGAAAATTGCATTACTAGAGCAAATTGTATTACTAGAGACATTTAAACCAAACATCACAGAGATTCAAGTACAGAATGTCACTGGGATTGCAGCATCCTCCTCAAACCCCAAAGGAGGATTTTTTTCCCCTGACTATTTATGTCTTTTTTCTTTCATAAGACATATGTGCCTGCCTGATGTTGACCCCACTGTTGATTTTGAGTGTGCCAAAGAGCTAAAGCAAGAGTACTCTTTTGTGTAGACCAAGGATTAAAATAAGATTAAGTTGATCCCAGCCAGCAAATCTTGTCTCACAATGTGCCACAAGTTCTCAACACCAGATTAAATGTCAAAGCCAAGCTATAATATTGTCTGTAATGTGTTGAAAACCAACTGGCAACATTCCCATAAGTGCCCTTAGCAATGAGAAATGATGATAATTACATCTGGATGTACGTGGACATGGAAACTGAGGCTATTGGCAGCCAAATGCCAAACAATGGCCAAAACTAATAAAGATGACTGAATGTGGAGACGATATTAAAATGCTGCCTTAGTGCACATAGGCTTTCAATTTTTTTTTTTATACAGTTTTAATAAATGAAGCAAAATGCACATTATATTGCAGCTAACTACCATTTACCTCTACCTCCCTCACTCACATACACATACTCTCACATGCATGCACAATATTATCTCAACATCTGCTATTTCAAATGAACACTGTATCTCCTGTGTCAAAATTACCCATTCAAAACCGGCAAAAATACATCAAATAATCCACTAGGGATCTCAGCCTCCCCTAGCCATCTGTGCTCCAGTCCAAACCATCAGACAGCTAATAGTTATGGTTATTACAGTGTTACCTCTCAAAGGACAATTTTAAAGTTTCCATTTGGATTTACATCATGTTCGGATTCCACTCACCTAACAAGCTTTTGTAGGATAATAACAATATTCTCCTGTCAACGTGAATGTTCTGAATATGCCTTTACTTACAGTTTGATTTGATTTTAATTGTGTATTTTGTGTTTTATTCATTTTATATGAAAGTCAGGGAGCAGAGCATTATGGTGAGCCATATTTTCATTAAATCTAAAATTTGCTGAAATCTTTAATCATCCATCATCATCAATCATCATTTATGTCACAATTTCTCAATAAATCATTTATTGCTATTTGCCTGAAGGCATTTTGGCTGAGTTTGGTTTTATGCTAGACAAGTTCATCGCTCCAATTACTATTAATTTCATGGTGAGGACCTGCTCGCTCTCTCTCTCTCACACACACACACACACACACACACACACACACATAAAAAACTGTGATAATTGGCTGGGTGGAGTATTGTATTTTTTGTGTTAAATCTGTTGGCAATATAAATTTTACAAGTCATTCTGCTTTTGAACTTAAAAAAAATTGAGAAGAAAATATGCTTGTGTAACATTTTAAGGAAGAAGTTAAACTTTGTTAATTATAGCTTGATTAATAGATAATCAAAGGAAATTAGCAGGATGCATAAAAGGATGGGGAAAAAAACATGTCAAAACAACTAACAAAATAAAATATAACAGAAATCATAAAATCCAGTGAAAATCAGAGAATTTTTTTTTTAATAAACTGACATTTTTTGTTTGTTTTGTTTGTTTGTTTTGTTTATATCAAGACACTGGCATATTTGACTGGGTCATATAACAATGTACTGCATAGTATTGACCCATCCAACCTAATTGTAAATACAGCAATGATTTTAATGCACTTTTAATCTGCCCATTGTGTTTCCTAAAGAGTGTTATTCGATTAGTTTCCTTGTTACGTAATGGAAGCATAACTGCACACAGTGCAGAGTAGTGTCAATGTAATAGCAAACTGACCGTAATGGCAGTCATGTGGCATTTTTCATGTTTATGAAATGTTTTAGCAATAAACAGCAATTATTATTGACTACCAATGATTATTGGAGCATATGAAACGATTCTAAATTTCCACTGCAAACATGCATTGACAATACATAGATTTTTTTCTGTTTCATTTCTTACATTAAAACATTCTTAATCTATTTGGCAAAAAAAGCTATTTGGTAAAAATTATGACTGAAAAAAAAAAAAAAAAACTTTTAAGCATTCACATTGGTAACAGAATTACTATTGGCTAGTTAATGTTTTAGTTTACTTGCCAGACTACTGAAACACACATACAAACACACACACACATATATATATATATATATATATATATATATATATAACTAACTTAGCTCTTAGCTTGTTTTTTATGCAACCATTATGTTAAAACGCATTCCTATTTCCATGGCGACGCTACAAGCTTGTCACAGGATGCTTCACAGTCATAATCAATGTATGACTGGTGTATAGATTTTATTTAATTTGTTTCTTTTTAGTCCAAATATTCATAAATTTGTTAACTATATTGTGAAATATCTTATATTCCAATCCTCAAATATGTGTATTTAAATATAATGTGTGTTTTAAATACTTTTATATTGATCATGTTAGTTGATCATTGAGTTATAATGGGCTATGGATGCTGCCATCTTGTTTGTTTACACTGCAACGCAGTCAGGGATCTCTGTCACAGTTACACGTAGGCCTACATTCATCCACTTATTCCCAAAATGAAAGTGGCTGGTGAACTGAGAGAAGAACAGTGTAAACTTTATAGTTACTACACAATGTTGGCTCGAATAAAACTGTCAAATTATGTTTGAAAGTTTATTTCGATTATTGTTTCCACAGACATCAGAAGATATGGAGAAGATCGCCAAACACTAATAGAGAGAGAGAATTATGGGCTACTGTTGGTGCTCAAGACATTATTGGTCATTCAATGCTTCTGTTAAAAAGACAATAATCCTAAAATAAGGTTTGATAGGCTGCTGGTCTCATGAATATTAATCATGCTGTTTGAGTTTACTTGAACTGATTTGCTAAAATCAAAACATGGACATGATAGATAAGCGGTAGCACTTGCACATTAACCCCGCCCACTGCATTGAAATCAACGGCAATAGTGAAAAGGGTCCTATTTAAAAATAGTTTAAAAGGGTCCTATTATGCTTTTTCACTTTTTCAACTTTAGTTAGTGTGTAATGTTGCTGTTTGAGCATAAAAAAGATCTGCAAGGTTACAAAGATCAAAGTCCACTCCAAAGGGAGATATTCTCTTTAACAGAAAACACTTTTCAAGAACTACAACAAACGGCTCATTGGGACTACAACGTGCTTCTTTGGGATCTTGTGAAGTTACAATGTCACTCACTTAAATAATACTCAAGAATACTCAAAGGGGTGAGGCCTGGTTGAGCCGCACTAGAGAACACAAAGAAGAAGACCTATTTTAGTAACATGTTGTTGCCATGTCCACCCTGGTTCCAAAACCCCTTTGTTTGGCATTCCTAAGTCAGACAACCTAGAAAACAGTGGTTAAAGTTGATTTTTAACATTATTCCTCAACATTATAACCCCAATGTTTATCTGTGCGCTGCACATTTTACGGAGGACAGCTGGCTACACACAAAATCCTCTCCTGAAAGACGAAGCGGTTCCCATTTTGTAGGGACAATCAGTTGTTTATGGAACACAACCTTATGTTTTATTATTATGTTTAAGTATGTTTTATTATTTGTTGTTGTGTTTTATATTAACAGTTCCAATTATAAGTTTTATGTTGTTGCTATAATGTAAACAAAGGGCAAAGCTGTTAGCCTGCTGGCTAACTTTACAGTGTTGATGTAGTGTTTAGCTACGGGGCTCTCGCTTTTGTAAGACTGTTCACCGATCCTTAGAGACTTACCACTCTGAAAAGTCCTGTAAAATACATGCTTGCAAAGGTTTTGCATGATCCTCTTGTTCGTAAACATTCTCAGGGTCTGAATCGGGCTTGGATTGGTATGGCAAAATAGACGCCAAAGTTAATATATACACTTGAGCAGATGAAACGCTTCAGGTTATTCAACGTAACCATGGTTCCCTGAGAGTAGGGAACGAGACACTGCGTCATCATAGCTGATGCTTTGGGGAAACTCCTTTTTTCACAAAAATGCTAAATCCTGATTGCATCACGCTATTGCAACTGCAATAGCCAATGGCGCTTGCGCACTCAAGCGAGAGGCGGGTCCAAACGAGCGTCGAGTGCCTCAGATCTTTCTATGAGTGAGAGCATACTTGTAAAGACTCTGAGGAGGTTTTACATGGCAACTTATGCAACGTCTCGTTCCCTACTCTCAGAGAACCATGGTTACTTCGAGTAACCCAAGACGTCTCCTTTCAAGGTAGGTCTCTCGACATTGAGGCATCATAGCTGATGCTTTGGGTAATGCATAAAATCCCCACCATGTAAAAACAACACAATCCCCAAATCCACCATAAGAGTTGAAACGGGATGAGCCCAGCACATGTCGAAGCAGGTGTTTATAATAGGCAGGAGAGCACAAAGCTCTCTCTAGGTCAGTTACTAGACCTAATGGAGACACGCAACACAGGTAAAAATAACAATGTCACACACTCAGTGATGCAGGCAGCTGTCAGCTGGAGCCCCTATTCATCGTGAAAATACAGACGCAGAACACTGCAGGTTGTGCGGTGAATATATTTGTTCAAAATAAATAAGAACACATACAGACAGCCAGTGTATAATCCTACAACGAAACACCGGTGCCTCCACTATCGCAGCATACCAACAATACAACCTAGTTAAAACCACTCAATGAGGAGGGGCATGGCCACAAGGTCTTTCAGCCATCCAATGATGTCTCCTGTTGCACAGACAGCACATGCTGTGCAAAAGAATGGATTTCAAGGTTACAGAATCTAGTGAAAGTATTTTGCGAAGACCATCCCATTGTTAGATAAATGTCCTGTAATAGACTTACCTAAGACCAAGCCCAAGATGCAGCCAAAGCCCTAGTGGAGTGGGCATGAACACCTATATGGCAGTCCGCTCTCTGAGAAGCATAAGCCAGACTGATGGCCTCTACTATCCAGTGCGAAAGTGTCTGCTTTGACAGTGGATAGTCCATCCTAGCTCCCCCGAAGCATACGAACAGTTGCTCTGACAGGTGAATATGAATGGTTTCTATCCACATAAGCACGCAGCACGTGAACAGGGCACAGCGAATGCTTTCAGTTCTTCCGTCAGAGATCATGCCGTGAGAATCAAACACTTGAAGCGTTATAACCTGAACTCTAAACAGCATTGAAAGCACTTTGGTATATAATTACATCTAGGCATAAATCTTATCATACAGTTTTTTTTAACTCTGACAATAGCGCTCAGCACAAGTTGGTCATGTAGAGTGGACGCGAGGATATTAGCCTTCTTGTGCCATTTGAAATTCTTATTCAGCAAGGCCATTCTGAATATAATGGCGACAAGCCGTTATAGCAGCTATACACTCAAAGCATGGAGGGCATAGAGTTGCCGTACAAGTACTCTTGCAAGATAAAGACAAGGTGATTGAGGGGTAAATTTCACCAGGCCTTTGTCCCATGTTTTACACCACGTTACTGAGATAAGCAAATGCCCATGAAAGTAAACATATTTCAGGTCCACTGACATAATCCAGTCCCTTGGCCACTCATGTGCGAGGGTCTGTTTGAATGCGCTCATTGAATGGATGCTTCGACAGCGCACAATTCAGTCGGTCCTATGTCCAAGATGGGGCAGGTACCACAGTCTTGGTCAGGGCCTGCTCAGTGGCCTACTACACTTCCTTATAACATGATCGAGATCAAAGCACTTTGTGCTTAAAACCTGGCAACTCGCCGCTCGAAGGCAGGGAGCTGCCATACTTTGAGAAACCGAGAGGAGGAGAAGCTCCGATTCTGAAGCGCTTTGTCTATACATATAGATATATGTCTACATATGTACTGTATATATGCATAGATATACACAAAGGCAATTACTGTTCCCGTCGCCCTTAACGAACAGGGGGATGTGAGAAACAGACATAAGAGAGCGGACAGTCTTTCTGCTGTCATCATGAGTGTATGAGAGCAAAGCGGCGGCGACAATGGCGGCACTTGCTTATGTTACAGCAGTTGAGCTACCGGACCTAGTTGAACACTGTGGGTGAATGACAGCAAAGCAGCAGGAGCACCGGCACTATTGCTTATATCACAGTAATGCCAAGAAAAACGGCCACAGCACCAGTGCCTTACAAGTTAAAGGACTTATCAATATAATGCCTAAATCGCAATAGTGCGGTGGCCACGTTGGGATCGCCAACTACTTCACAACACCTATAAACACACTTCAAACTGCTTTTCAAGGGGTACCGCCCATGCTGGGCGAGAACATCAAGCAGTCCCAGTTGGTGCACTGCCAAGGCCACAGCCATCAGTGTTTCCTGAGACCTCTCAAAGGTAGAAAACTTCCCCATGTGCACTGAAATAATCAGTCCTCTGGCCAACTTGCGAGAGGATCTCTTCCAATGCAAGCTGTTTGAGGGAGCGAATTGATAATGTAACGCAATGCAGGTGACTGCTTATATCATGTGAATGAGTGAGTAACTGGAACTTTTCTGTGCTCTGTACACAGCTGATCGCTGCTCTGAGGCAAGGGGCTGCTTATGTCGCACAAACGAGTGAGCGACTGGAACTTCTCTGTGCACTGTACACAACTGACCACTGCTGAGGCAAGGGGCTGCTTATATGAATGAGTGAGCGATTGGAGCTCCTCCGTGCTCTGTACACGGATGACCGTTTCTTTGAGGCAAGGGGCTGCTTATACCATGTGAATGAGAGCGACTGTAGCTTCTCTGTGCTCTGTACTTGGCTGACCGCTGCTGAGGCAAAGGGCTGCTTATACTGTGTGAATGAGAATGATTGGAGCTTCTCTGTGCTCGACTGCTGATATTGTGTGAATGATGGAGCGACTGGAACTTCTCCCTGCTCTGTAGACAACAGACCGCTGCTCTAAGGGAGGGGGCTGCTTGTATTGTGCAAATGAGGGTCTGTTTTGAACCCCAATTATTCATTCCGAAGGTTAGACGTGGAAGGTTTTAGTGGGAATTGACCAGCGCAGGCCCATCACCTAAACTTCCTATCTCAAGCTGCAGCAGCTTCTGCTTCCGCGGATCGGCAGCAGAGGGGGAGAAGAGGTGAGCAGACAGCTTATCTGTAGCCTTATATAAAAGATGTCATACTCACCGGAACACTGCAGAGGAACGGCAGTCCAGGCACCCTCCTCTGAAGAGCGTACCTCAACGGTGAGCGATAGGTGGCTTATCGAAGACAGCATAGTCAAGTGAAGAAGAAAGATCTGAGGCAATGTCGCTCGGCACTGAGCTATATAGTGGTTGAACCCGCCCCTCGCTCAAGTGTGTGAGCGCCATTGCCTATTACAGTTGTAATAGCGTGATTCAATCAGGCTTTATCATTTTCGGGGAAAAGGAGTTTGCCCAAAGCGTGAGCTATGATGACGTAATGTTGAGAGATCTACCTTGAAAAGGAACTTATGATTATGGTAAGGAGGTGTAACATCACAATCACAACACATTGGGCCAGCTAACCAATCAGAGCACATGTTGTATTTTGAAATTAGGGATTTCATTGAAAGAGGAACTAAAGCAAGAGCAAGAGAAAATGAATAAATTAATTATAAATATTGTATAATATTGTATGTTGTTAAATGAAAATTAAAAAAAATGAAAATAAATTCTCTCTGGCTTCCAGGTTTCAACAAATAAATTGGACTTAAATTGTAATTGTAATTGTAATGACTTATGACTGCTGTGTGCCTAATGATGATGATATAACGCTTTTTAATGAATGAAGGTAAAAAAAATATATAATATTATTTTATATATATAATATATAAAAATATATAAGCTAATATATATATATATATATATATATATATTAGTTTAATAAATAAAACAATAAATAAAAATTTTTCAACAATTGAATAACTTTTTTTAGTGACTAGTACCACTGCTAAATGCCCAGTGAAGCTATTTAATAAACAGATTAAATTCTAATCTTAAAGGCCCAATATGTAAGATTTTTGGATTAAAATATTAAAAAAACACTATTTAAAACCACTATAAAAACAATGTTATATATTTTGCTGACTTGTGTACTTACATCATCCCAAATGATTCCAACAATGTTTAAATCCATAGAAATCAGCTATTTTAATCAGTGTAACATCCTGTGTCATTCCGTCCCGTCAATGCATCATATCCGCATTACCCTCAATTTCCAGTTCTACTTCTGTAAAAACCATGGAAACACCAAAGACGCTTTAATATATTTATATGTTTTATTAGACAGGTGAGCAACTGTTTGGATACCTGTATTGACAGAAAATCACCGTTACATAGCTCAACATTGTTAGTCTTATTGTTTGAATCTCGTTTTCTTGATTTACTATGAGTGGCATGTTTGTACCCAAAAAGCAAATCAGACACAAATATTTTGTCAAGTGACTAACATAGCATAATCAGAAAGAGCTTTGTTTGTAGTAACAGTAATACAGCATTTTCTCCACCATATGATGTTTGAAGTCATCCAGCTTTTATTAATATGATATTCTTATATTTATCTATATTACAAGTTAAACGTAACTTTAATCATAACTTTAAATGTAAAATAAACATAAGCAACAAAACAAAAGGAGCAGCAGCGTCTGACTGCGGCATATAAGCATAATAAAAACAGCAACATAAAATGTCCCACACTCTCGACACCACCCAGCTTCATACCACAGTAATGTTAATGAAGTTCTAATACGATAATTAGCTTACCCATAAACACAATTTCTGCACAAGTCCTGTCGGATTAAATTCAGCTCCATCGAATCCAAATAATTTCCATCAGCTGTGGAGGTGAAGACAACACCTCCCATGTTTCCACGCTCATTCACGGCGTCATCAAGCTACGCTTTTGTTATTGTTTTGAATAAGCGACCTTTTCACACAGAGTAAAGCACATTCCAAAAACACTGCAGTCCTACTGTATGTACATTTACTAGCGATATAACAACAAACATACAACATGTATTAGCAAGATGAAAGCACTAATCCACAAGAAACCCTGCAACATAAACTGTAACTGACAATCATAAAACCTGGAATGCCGGTCACTAACATCACTGCCATTATATGATCGGCTGAGGCGCCTCACGTGATCCGAGTTAGCTGATATGCTTTCTCCAATGGTAGAGCCACAGACCACCAATGGTAGAGCCACAGACCCCCGTATCTCCCAATAATAGGACCACATCAGATGCAACTGTCTGTAACCCTGCAGTCTAATTTGCTGTATCCTGCTTTATTTAAATACTGAATGGCTCTTTTCACTGACTCATTATTCATTATTTTCTGGCAAACACTCTGTCAGAGTGTTCTAGAGTAAAGAAGTCATGGGATGCAACATGCACTCAAAATATATGTGTGGTAAACTTATTCTTAGCCTCTAACTCAATCACTGGCGAGTGAAATCCAACAATTTATTAGCCAATGGCTAACAACAGACATTTAGTCACATTTGCAAGTGATTACTTGCGTACTTGCAAGAGTTAACCTATTTCAGAGTAAATTTATAATAAAACTAAACTTGCATATACACATTCAAAATAATACAAGTATTATAATACAAGTGCCTACTAAAAATTAAGAAAAAAAAAACTTACATTACCTGCACACTAAATAAAGATATTTTGGCTTCTCTGAAAGGTACACAATATCAATTCTAGCTACTGAGGTTCATGAAATCTGTATTTAGCCTTTTATGTCATTTTGTTGTAGCTCCAGTCTATCATCAGGTTTCATGTGGGTTCAACTAGGCGGCATTTTCTCCCTTTGGAAGGTGCAGCTTTTCCATAATCTCAGGTTTTGTGCCAATCTCTCAGATACCAGGTTAAAAGTGGCGGAGCGCCACATCGTCAAAGTGGAAGAGATGCAGCAGTCTTTTCTCTATATGGAGTTAAATAGAGCTAGGCCTTATAATTACACCCTAAAAAAGACTATTATACAAGCTATCATTACAATGATTATACACAGGTGGTCCTGACCAGGATAATTTGAAATGAATTCTTTGTAAAGCTGCTTTGAAATGATTTGAATTATGACAAGCTTCATACAAATATCACTGAATTGAATTAAACATGACAAACAGCATATGTGTGCTCAGCACTGTACTAAGACTCGAACCCTGTTGAGACGAAAAGTATGTACATAAATTAACAGAGATGGGCATGTGTCTCGCAACTTTAATTCTAATTCCTACAACAAATACTGGATAAATTATGTCTGTGAGGGCCCACTGGGACCCTGCCATATTTTGCATGACCTAATTCTGCTCACTGCCTTCCTTAAGTGACATATTTCTCGCAAGCTAGCACACCCTTTGCCACCTAATGTAGTGGAAGAACTAGGCTATAGAAAAACTCGATCATTCACCCCTGATGTTTTCTTTGTGCTGGGAGATATCATCTCAGCGCTTCAAAAGAAGACGCAGCGAGTGAAGGAAATCCGTTCTTTGTGGTTTCTGTGCCAGTATTGAAGGTGCTAACTGTCAGAAAAATCAGCCTCGCTGATGTATCATGACATAACAAACTACAAACAGATATGTACTAGGTTGCCGTTTATAGCAAGAGGAAGACGTATAACATGAAGGCGTGTGTGTTAAGACCCCTTAATTTGACTGGGATGGAAGGTAGGTGAATAAGGAAATTTAATGAGTGTTCCTCCCTCACAAACACTGCATTTTTGGCAGGGGCTGAACCTCCTTGGGTAAGCTTTTTCTGAGACCATTTGGCAGAGATTATGCCCAGCTTAACGTCCATCCCACAAAGGTCTTTGATTCATAACAGAGATTTGAAAGCACACTTACATTCATCGAGTAACTAGTGCATGTGAGAACGCTTTAATCAGATACAGCTACAGAGCAAAGGGATTAGAAACACTAAAATGTAATCAGTGTGATTAAAACATTAATGCGTTCACATACAAAAGCATTTCAACAACAACCCGGCTACGCTGTAACAGCATAGTGCCAGAGAAGAACAGAAAATATTCCACCATGCTGACAGTCAAATAGAGAAACAATTGCAGAGCATTTCAATACTAGATGAGAGTCAACAGGGGGGACCATTTTCTTTAAAGGGACTATGATAGGTGCTGTGATGCTGCAATAGGGGAAAATTGAAATGCTGCAGAGAAGGGAGGCTGAATCAAAGGAAGATCCGTTAAAAATGCGTCCATGCTAAGATGTCTTTAAGAAACAGTGAACAACATGATGTACATTAGAGACACTGTCACTGGTTTCTTCTTAGCACTTGTGTTCCCGATACAGAAAATGACACCCGACCAAGGTAACCATGGCAACACACCCTATGGACATGCACTAGATAGCCTCTGCTATCTAACACTAGTTCAAACACCTTTTACATAACAAGGGACAGTTCACTCAAATATAAAAATTCAGTCATCATTTGCTAAGCTCTTACGTTGTGCCAAACTTGTGTCTCGTTTTTCTTCTGCATAAAAGAATATATTTTTAGATCACGCTTATGTGCTACGTGAATTTTTCAGATAATGGGATAGTTCACCCAAAAATTATAATTCTGTCATCGTTTACTCACTCTCGTTCCAAACCGGTGAGACTTACTTTCTTCTGTGGGACACAAAAGAAGGTAATGTTTCATTTGTTTTTTTCATACAATGAAACTCAGTGGGGTTAAATGTTGTTTTGGGCCCCATTGACTTCCATTGTATGGACAAAAACAAATGAAACATTACCTTCTTTTGTGTCCCACAGAAGAAAGTAAGTCTCACCGGTTTGGAACGAGAGTGAGTAAATGATGACAGAATTATAATTTTTGGGTGAACTATCCCATTATCCGAAAAATTCACGTAGCACATAAGCGTGATCTAACTGACACAATAATACAAGCCTTTTGTACTATTCACAATGTGTGAAAAATGGCAATTGGCAAGCATTGTGGGTTTGTTCTTATGACTAAAACATATTCTCCACTCAGCACAGCACTTAAATAATTGCAGTTTGAGTACTCTGCTTTTACCACAATTTCGTTAATGGCCTTTTAAAGAGTCTCAGACTGTTTTTAGAGGAACCAAACACCTTTAAAGCATCAGAGAACTGGCAACAAAGAAAAGTTAGGTGATCTAAAAGTTAAAAGTAGTGAGCTAGTACAAATTAAATGGCATTGTTCATGTTGGTTGGGTTTTGACAGCTGCAATTAAAATTCTCATGTTCTTGAAGGAAACCAGGCGCTGCCATCTCTCAAGAGGCAACTGTTTTCATTTCATAAATAAGCTCACTTCCTATCAGCTAATATTGTGTCATAATGCCAATCCTCTCTGGTTCTGACAAATGGAAAATGCGACATTACGCGACCTATTAAGCAGAGCGAAAACAAAGCGAGATATGCAAAGTATGAAGAAAAAAAAAAACGTTTGGAAGAACTGACGGGCATCTTAGCAGCTGACAGTCAGTGATGATGGTGTGGCATTCCCAGTCTGAGCAGGGCTTCCAGTCTGCCAAGAATGCAGAGGCAAAGCTGTTGAGATGATTGATGACACGCCTCCACTGGCCCTCTCTTCCCTGCTGACATGCACTCACAACCCAACACTTTTCACTGCTAATTGGACAACCTTGCAAATTCCTTCTCTGAGTCTGTGGTCCACTAAATTAGCCACTGATAACTGCAGAGAATTGGTTCAATTTATGAATGTCCAGAACTGTCAAGCTGGTAAGGTGTCACTCACACTGCAGAGGCTGTTGAAAATAAACTTGTGTCAGGCATGTAACTTTCGAGACGAGTTTCTTTTCTCATTAGTATTCCATTTTGATGTTTTGATCAAGCTTGCAGGTGACAGTTCATTTAAAGTCTAGTTAGGTAGAACTTTGCTTGAAATGGGGAAATAGATGTTTTATTTCCCAAAGGGGAAAAAAAATCACATAGCGGCCATAAATGGGGCATCACTTGTTTGATAAGTTCGAATCACATGCTAATTCAAGTAAAACAGATTATGCTATCTATAAAAGGATAATGTAAATATAGCATTCTCAATTCAGATTTGAAAATAGTTTCTGGAAAAAGATTTTCAACATGATACTGCCCATTGCTTTTCACAGACACTAACAAAGTAAAACTGCAAGTGCCATCCAGGAAAATCTAGGTCTGTTATGTAACACTAATGTGGCCAATGGCTATTCAAAATAAAATAAAAAAAATACCAGACTCAGTGTGAAGCTTTTCCAAACTTCTTAGCAGAAAGCTAAAAACACACAATCAGATATTTAAAATATTTGAAAACATGACCTTCTAATCTGTCTAGGACATTTGAACTCTACACAAACTCTATAAGGAGCTTTACAGGCTCAATTGTTAAAGTATTGTGCTAGAAATGACATGGGTTTGGTTAGCAGGAAACACACATGCTGATGAAATGTTTACCTTGAATACACTGGAAGTAGCTTTAGATAAAAGCATCTGCAAAATAAATACAATTCATTCTTGGAAAATTAAACTGACTATCAAGCTTGTAGTTACATCTGAGATTGCTAAACTTTATGGTTCGAGTAGAAATATCATTACATAATTTGGTCGCTGAAATAGGAATCTATGTTAAATAAATAATCCCTATAAAAGGGCCCAATCATCCAGAATATTACTTTTTTTCCATTAGGCCTATACAAGGGAAACTGCAATCAACGTTGCCTTACATCAAGCAATTTTTGATTTCTTTGTTGGCCACCATAGTGATACATCACATTAAGCTCTCAGAGGGGGAAAGAAAGCCTAAATGCTATTGATCTGCTTCACTGCTTTGTATTCCATTCACTAATAATTACCAATGCAGTCCCTCCAATTACTCGGCTCTACTTAACATTTACAGCCACGTGCAATCCACACACATTGATTCATTATGCAAATGACAGGGACTAATTTAAGGCTTGCTTACATGACTCCATTTAAAAACCTGCAGCCATGGCAATGCACCTTGCACAAATGAATTGAGACACATTTTCCTTTTAATGCTGAACAGAGAACATTAGAAACATTTAAACCATTTGTCGACAGATAAATTGACAAGAGAGACAGACGGACGGATGGCTCAAATGTTTCTAAAATTCTCAGAGAGGACTTACTGTCCTCAGCTGAAACTCAATACTTACTCATATAGAATGGAGCCAATGACAAATGAGACTTCAATATTAACACTGAATGTGGTGAGGACTGATGATAGGATTACTGTTAAGGTGAACTGCGCAGGCCTGTATGCTCTCCAGTTTGAGAGTAGAGTGGGTGTCTAGCACCTGAGGGACAAAGAAGCTTATCTGGTATCTAGTGAGCCTGCTTCATCAAAAGCCATGAAAATCAGTGACAGGTTGAGGAGAAGGGAGGTTAAATCTACTTAAAAGGCACTACTGTTTTTTTCAGAAGTGCTTCAGGTATAATTGCTTTGAAGATAACCATTATCTGGTAGCAATGATTATTTTTTTCTGCATATTTTATCCTGAGAATCATGACCTACCCCACAACTGGGAAAGGGGGCTTCTTTAGGAATATTCCATTAAATTGTTGCAATTGTACTGCCATAGATGGAATACATATGGATGGCCATAGATGGAATATATATAAATGAAATATATATGCATCATTTACTCCGTCGCAATGTAACAACTAAACTACATTCTTTCAAATTTACTACTACATTCTTTCAGTGCCTTCAACATAGAAAATAAAAAAAAACACAATATTACAATATTATACCTTTCCTTCTGGTACTCATGGCTGGTAATTGTCAGATACTTGATGTTAAGTTCTGGCCTGGTTTTTAGTACCTTTAATATACAGGGCTCTCTCTATATTTACAAGAGCAGCATGCAATACCACACAGAATTAGTGATCGACCAATATATCACCAAGGCCGATACATCAGCAAATATTTGGCATTTCTTAAATATCGGTTTCCACCGATCAGTTTTTCTGTTTGGCCAATGTCAGAAGGGGACTTTTATTTTGACTGCCTACCGTGCTTCCATTCTCCATCTGCATTAGTTTGCCATCTCTGTTTAATAAGTTTTGTCTAATATGTTGTTAGACAGAACTGTTAAACAAAGAAAGTAAATGGTATACATAAGTATTATATTGTTTGCTTTTATGTTATTAATAATAGAAAGGCAAACGTTATAACACATTCTTATTTACTGTCAGTATTCAGCAAATATGTGTTTATATCAATTAAACAAATCTTTAAATATATATTTAAATATATCTACAAATCTTTAATTATATCTCATATATTTTTAAACAATTTCTTTTGGTGATAAATACTGTAATAGGATCAGAATCAAAAAGCTGCCATTTAAGGTATAAGTCTGTTTATAAAAAAAAAACAATATTGGTCGAGCACTACAAAGAATTTAGTTTGACTCCTTGGCACACTAAAAACTGAAGCTGATAATCATCATGAACTTCTTTACATAAATTAAGAAAAGCATGATTATTATAATGTTAAGCTGTACCACTGTCATCATATCTGTAGAATGTTAATATATTGCAGCCAAATTGCAAATATTAAATGTATGATCATTGGCACAAAGTCAAGAACCATTTAAGGGAGATCACAATATTTGTCATAATTTATGCTCTTCAGCTCAGGAGAACAACAATGCCAAGGATAAAGACAGATTAGATACACTCTAAGAAGTCATTAACATTTTAAATCCAAAACACTCTCTTCAATACATGATTAAATTTGTGAGCAAATAAGCTTGTAAATATATTTTTCTATCTATGGGATCTACCAATATACAGTATCTCACAGAAATGAGTACACCCCTCACATTTTTGTAAATATTTTATTATATCTTTTCATGTGACAACATTGAAGAAATGACACTTTGCTACAATGTAAAGTAGTGAGTGTACAGCTTGTATAACAGTGTAAATTTGCTGTCCCCTCAAAATAACTCAACACACAGCCATTAATGTCTAAACCGCTGGCCACAAAAGTGAGTACACCCCTAAGCGAAAATATCCGAATTGAGCCCAAAGTGTCAATATTTTGTGTGGCCACCATTATTTTCCAGCACTGCCTTAACCCTCTTTGGCATGGAGTTCACCAGAGCTTCACAGGTTGCCACTGGAGTCCTCTTCCACTCCTCCATGACGACATCACGGAGCTGGTGGATGTTAGAGATCCTGCGCTCCTCCACCTTCCGTTTGAGGATGCCCCACAGATGCTCAATAGGGTTTAGGTCTGGAGACATGCTTGGCCAGTCCATCACCTTTACCCTCAGCTTCTTTAGCAAGGTCTGGGGTCGTTATCATGTTGGAATACTGCCATGTGGCCCAGTCTCCGAAGGGAGGGGATCATGCTCTCCTCCAGTATGTCACAGTACATGTTGGCATTCATGGTTCCCTCAATGAACTGTAGCTCCCCAGTGCCGGCAGCACGCATGCAGCCCCAGTCCATGACACTCCCACCACCATGCTTGACTGTAGGCAAGACACACTTGTCTTTGTACTCCTCACCTGGTTGCCGCCACACACGCTTGACACCATCTGAACCAAATAAGTTTATCTTGGTCTCATCAGACCACAGGACATGGTTCCAGTAATCCATGTCCTTAGCCTGCTTGTCTTCAGCAAACTGTTTGCGGGCTTTCTTGTGCATCATCTTTAGAAGAGGCTTCCTTCTGGGGCGACAGCCATGCAGACCAATTTGATGCAGTGTGCGGCGTATGGTCTGAGCACTGACAGGCTGACCCCCCACCCCTTTAACCTCTGCGGCAATGCTGGCAGCACTCATACATCTATTTCCCAAACACAACCTCTGGATATGACGCTGAGCATGTGCACTCAACTTCTTTGGTCAACCATGGCGAGGCCTGTTCTGAGTGGAACCTGTCCTGTTAAACCGCTGTATGGTCTTGGCCACCGTGCTGCAGCTCAGTTTCAGGGTCTTGACAATCTTCTTATAGCCTACGCCATCTTTATGAAGAGCAACAATTCTTTTTTTCAGATCCTCATAGAGTTCTTTGCCATGAGGTGCCATGTTGAACTTCCAGTGACCAGTATGAGAGATTGAGAACGATAACACCAAATTTAACACACCTGCTCCCCATTCACACCTGAGACCTTGTAACACTAACAAGTCACATGACACCGGGGAGAGAAAATGGCTAATTGGGCTCAATTTTGACATTTTCACTTAGGGGTGTACTCACTTTTGTGGCCAGCGGTTTAGACATTAATGGCTGTGTGTTGAGTTATTTTGAGGGGACAGCAAATTTACACTGTTATACAAGCTGTACACTCACTACTTTACATTGTAGCAAAGTGTCATTTCTTCAGTGTTGTCACATTAAAAGATATAATAAAATATTTACAAAAATGTGAGGGGTGTTTTCACTTCTGTGAGATACTGTATAGGCCTATTCTCACACGATTGATACAATTCCTCTGAAATAACTAGCTGTACATCAGCAAAACAGCAATATTTCTACCACACTCATTAAATATTTAGAGAGCAGAGAACTATAGTTCAAGTGTTGCTTTTAATCAGCACTGACGGTAAGAGGTGTGGCCTGAGAAGAAATGGAACAGGTTCCCACCCGCCTCGATGAAGCAATGATGCTGGTGAGGGACACATTTAAAAGTACAGGCACTAAGCATTCACAGACCACCAACTGACATTCTCTGGACATCTGGGACAGTCATGACAGCCCTATTCACAGTACACAATAGCCTCCCATTACATTTTTTTTACCCAATTCTGAGATACAATAATGTTGTCACATTGAAATTACTTGGCATAAGTGCCTTCACTTCTGAAAATGTAACAACAATACAAGAAACATTCTAGAGTGTATTTTAGTCAAAACGAAAAATCTAAGATAACAATCAAGGCTTTATGGAAAAAACAGCAAGGTGCACAACTGATGTTTGAATAGCATGCTAAACATTGCCTAACCAACGGTGGAAGTTGAGCGTTACTTAAGACAAGCAAACTATTTTATGGCAAGAAAGGCTGCTAGTCCATAATTACATTGTCAAAGCTCTATTTAAAAACCTTAGCAACATCAACGGAGGGTGAAGTAGTTAGCAGCAAGCGAGATTGAGACAATCAACAAAGATTGATAATATGAAAACCTTTAGGCTACCTAAGAACTGAAATATCATATATGCGTTGAATGGACCAGATAAAATAACGTGTTAAACGGTTGGCTTATAAACTGTAAACTGTAACAATACCCATTTGTAAACCAACTGTTCTTTTGAGTCAGATCTTTTCAATTAATTGTTTAAACCGAAACAATAAACCAGCCTTGTATGGCAAGCCGTTTTCACTTTTATTCATTCTCAGGATATGAATTCTTGATATAAACAATTCAATTCTTGATATCAGGAATTCAATTCTTGATATCAGGAATTACATTTCCACTAGTAACAATGTTAATTCTTGATACCAACAATTCAATTTCCACTAGTTAAAATGCTAATTTTTGATATCAATAATTACATTGTTACTAGTAAAAATGCGAATTTTTGATATCAAGAATTCAACTGGCACTAGTTGAAACGTCAGTTCTTGATATCAGCAACTGAAATGCTACTAGTAAAAATGTTCATTTTTGATATCTGAAAATGTATTTCTGATATCAATATAATTTTAGATATCTAAAATGGCTTTCTTACTAGTAACAATCACATTCATATCAGAAACTAACATCAAATTATTGTCAAAAATCATTACTAGTAGCAATTCAATTGTTGATATCAAGAATAGATATTTTGCACTAGTAACAAAGTAATTAATGATATCATTAATTACATTAAAAAAAATATGATTTTTACTAGTAAGAATTGTATTTCTGATATGTAGTAATTACTAGTAAGAAATCAATTCTTGATATCAACAATTGAATTTGAATGGCAGCCTATGGTGACATTTCACTAGTGAAAAAACAATTACAGATATCAAGAATTTTTTTACTAGTGGAAATGTAATTCTTGATATCAAAAATGAGCATTTTAACTAGTTAAAATTAAATTGTTGATATCAAGAATTCATATCCTGAGAATGAATAAAAGTCAAAACGGCTTGCCATAGCCTGAATCGGACTGAATCAGTTCGAGCAGTTCTCGAGTCACAAACACTTTCACACTCAACAACCATCTCTGTCGTCATTCTGAGATCAGATGAGTCTGCTGACAGTTTGTTTTCATAAATAATATTATATTTTAATGAACTTAATAAATGTAATGATAATATTTAGGTTCTAGGTTCTAAATCACTTAGGCCTAAGTGTTGACACAAGATTCAAATTTGAATCTCGGCTGCAACCAGCTGAACTGGAACACACGAATAAACATCCACGTGAGTAAAAAAAAAAAAAAAAAAAAAAATTAAAAAAAATCAGAAAACCATAATAAAAAGCAACATGTAGGCTACTTATTACTTTTTGGAACGTTTTAGCGCAAGCAACGTACAGCGTGTCGAGAACAACGTGATTACGAACTTACATAAGAGAATATTGCTAAATAGATTTTTGAACAGGTTCATTGAAACTGCTTCGAAAGAACCGATTCGCAGGAGTCGGACATTCCATCACTTTTCCCACCACTAGTGGTCCTGTGCTAAAATATGTGTGCTAAATATATATTTCGAAATGAAAAGGGGGGCGACATAAATTTGCAAAGCGAGTCAAAACTGCATCAGAAACATGTATTCTGACGCACATAAAATGTCATATAATGTTTCAAATGATTTTGCAGTTGTAGCAATATATGAACGACGTTCTCAATTCTTGAGAAGACAAATGCACAGGCGGTTCAATGGGAGAATCAGTCAATTTCTGATATTGTGAATTGCCATTTTGTTTAAATTAGACCATAATATCAAGCAGCAAACTATGAGAATGGACTTATGAAACTTAAAAAATAAAATAAAAAACTTAGAAACAGACACTTGCATCAGTTACCGTCAGACACACCCATGGAAAAGGCTTTCAATCAACGCGGGCGGGTTAAATTTCATTATAACATATAAACTGTGACTCAAATCCCCCATTTATCCCGCACATAACCATGTGCAACTTCTCTATCTTTATTTTTTCCAGGACGCAAACATCCGTGAGGCTTTGTCGGACGGTGGGAATCATGAATGACTTCATTGTAATTGTGCAATGTGTTCCGCTTGGCGGGGTTTACAAAACTCTACCCCCTTCCCCAGCTCCTTATGCAACCCCTTATAGAGACAGTCTCTGGACCCTACACTTTAATATCCATAATTGAGCCAGTGCATCTCCCAAACTAAAAAAAATAATACCTCTGTAAAAAATCATCATAGTCCCAACCTGTTCTGGTCAGTATGGGAACCAGCAGGGATTGTGACCCAAATAAAAGTGACGGAGCGGCACTAGGGGATCTGCCGAGTGTTGTTTACAAAACTGAGAGCAAAGCGACTGATGCAGGTGCCAGCCAAGTTTAGTTTGAACACTTCTACAGTGACTTGAGTCTCCTACCTGAGCAGCGCGGTGTCTCCCTGTCTGCTGACCACACTCTCGCTGGACGGATAGTCCACAGTTTGTCCAGCGGGCAAACACGATGGTAAAAAGCAGCAAAGACTAAGAATTATAGCGGTGAGCCACTGACCGGAGACGCACGCATCCTGCACTGCAATCATTATGTCCATCACCGCCGAATAGAGTACGATCCGCGCCGTTATCAAAAATAAAAATACAAATATCTGGATGAAAATATATTAATCCTCCGCGAAAACCCCGAGAAATGGCGTTCCGTGTAGTTTTCCAGATTTGTTTTGATCGGAACCTGACCGCGGGAGGAAGTCGACTCTCCAGTGGCTTGCACACCATCTAGTGAGGAAATGGGAAACGGGAGCAGAGCTAGCAGCAGACAACCCCCCGGCTCTGATCCTGTTGCCATGCGGCCGTTTCCCAGGCAACCTGTTCCCTGTAGCTCGTGATGGAGCAGTTAAGCGGGTGGTTATTCTTGATACGGCAATACTACTTAAATGAGTGAGTTTTGACCACCCGGGGTTTACCGTCCTGCAACCTCAAGACGTCCTCCTGCAAACATGCACTTTGTTTTGGATTAGCCTATTGCGTGTGACGTCTCCAAAACGAATCATTGAAAAGGGCAAGATTTAAAATGACACAGGCCAGGTCTTGTTTGTGTCATCGGTGGCCCATGCAGCCCTGCAATAAGCTGCTATTCATTTTCGGTATAGCTTGAAATATTTCATACTAGTTCTCGATAACAATAAGGTTCATTAGTTAACATTAGTTAACTACATTAGTTAACATGAACTAATAATGAACTGCGCTTATACAGCATTTATTAATCTTTGTTAATGTTGATTTCAACATTTACTAATACATTATTAAAATCTTGTTAACATTAGTTAATGCACTGTGAACTAACATGAACAATAAACTGTATTTTCATTAACTAACGCTAACGATGATTAACAAATTACAGTAACAAATGTACTGCTCATGGTTAGTTCATGTTAGTTAATACATTAACTATTGTTTAACTAATGAACCTTATTGTAAAGTGTTACCTAGTTCTCTTTATAGCAAGTGGTTTTTGCCTTCATTGGACGTCATGTTGTTAATCATACAAAAGTAAACAAAAATGTCCTTAAAATGAAACATTTAACATATATTATTACATAACACCAAAAAATAGCTAAGCCCATGTAGCACTGCTAAAAATCCTGTTCAGAATATTTCTGTGAAAATGCAGTAAAATGTAAACAGAAAAACCTTTAAGCTTTACAATTTAAAACTACTTTACAAAAAATATAGGCCTATATAGCCTATTAAACAGCCAAACAACCACCACAATAACTCAGGGGCTAAAGATAAAGTAACATGTAGAATTAAAGTTCATCACAAGTAGCTTTTGTACAAGCTGAGGTAAATATAGAAGGTGCGCACAGTGTCATGAACTCAAATAAAAAAAAAATATATCATCATGGTAACCCACATGACACGAAAATAATGCAATAAACATTCATTTAACAACATAAGACATAGCATAAAACCATAATGTGCATAAGTATTAACAAAAAACTATGAAGAAACATAATTATTAAAATTAAAAACCACCAAATGTGAATTATCTCACAGGGAATTCTGGAAAGTTAATACAATTCTGAAATCGGCCATCACTATATAAGTCGTTATTATTATTTTTTTTTTTTTTGGAGCACCAAAAATATTCTCGTCGCTTTATAATATTAATATTGAACCACTGTACTCACATGAACTGATTTAAATATGTTTTTAGTACCTTTATGGATCTTGAGATAGGAAATGTCATTGCTCCCTATGCAGGCCTCACGGAGCCATCGGATTTCAACAAAAATATCTCAATTTGCATTCTGAAGATTTACAAAGGTCTTACGGGTGTGGAACAGCATGAGGGTGAGTAATAAATGACAGAATTTTCATTTTTGGGTGAACTAACCCTTTAACCAATTAAGAGGGTTTTTTTACTGTAGCATTTTTACAGTTAGAATTACAGTACAATCATTTACAGTGAACTCCAACAATAATGGCCAACTTTCTGTACATTATTCCACTTAATACACGACTAGCCACCAAATAAATAAATACATGAAATATTGATCTGAATTGAAGTGACTTTATAATTTTGCATGTAGCCTATATTATCTTAAATCTTCTGCTAAAATAGTCCAAACAATTTGCAAAACGGCAACATTAGCTACAGTAGGCCTAATATTAATACAGAAATCCTCTGAGGTCATTTTTTTAAACAATCGGCGCCGCATGAAAGTAGCGCCGGTGTCGTTAGAAATCGGGTCCTCCCTTGAAATTGTCTCCATCAATTATCAGTTAATAGTTATACCAATGAAACGCGAACAACATTAATTTAAAATGTCAACCCAATCTCATGAGAAAACAATGTCATTCATAAGGAAATGTAGTTTTTAGAAAAAATGTAAGCATGATCTGCGGTTATAGCACAAATGAGATTGTATGAATTCATACGAATTAGCCACCAATTCGCCAAAATGTAAATAGTTACAAATTGCCATGAGAGTGTGCTGAATATATATATATATATATATATATATATTATTGCTTACTACATAGCGCATAGTAATAGGTGCACAACCAACCAATCAAGTATTCCAGTGAACCATGTAATAAGCAAGCCATTATAATAATTCATTGTACATAAAACACCAAATATATGTTTATTCTTTTTGCAAGTGACTCTCCTGTGTCATGGCATTGTATGTTAACAACAAAACATATGGAATAGATATGGAAGCATTTTCTGCCTTTAAAATGAGGATAAACTAGTTGGCTTTTTTGCAATCAATACACATGATTATATATTTCCATTTTGTTATCAGCATTTACATTTTTTTTCCCTGCTGTCCGTGACCCAATCAGTACAGACTTGCGGCACACCAGTTGAAAGCTACTGCTATAGAACAAAGGAAGTGCTTGAAGGAAAAATCATTCACAGCTAAATAATGGTTGACACATCCCACAATAGAAGCTATAGGCTACACCAAAATCTTTCATTAAAGTAACCTACATTTTTCTTTTTTCCCATGTTGCTCAAGGCTATAATCCTCAGTGCTTTTCCTCTATAGCCTCTTTAAGACGAAAAGCAGTATGCTTTTAGGAGTCACAGTAGAGTACAATATAGCTAGTAGTTTAAAACATAGGACCAGATCAGCATTTTCACTAATAAGCAAGGGAATTTCTTGCACTCATCGCAAGTTTTTCCCTTTTTATTTGGCGCCATTTAAAACACTGCACTTTACAGAGCAGCAACTACTTGTTTGCTTGCTCACATTCGCCTCTCTTTGATGAATATGTCCAGGTTGTTGAAGAATCTACTAGGTGCACAGACATGCTTTGATATGGAATATAGTTTTACTTTATTGTGCTTGTAGTTTACGTGTGCTCAGTGAATGTTTTCATTTTCTTCCTATGATGACCAATCCTTTGATTTCCTTTCCCGTAATCTCGCTGGGTATTCTGTTCTTTTTAGTTCCTTTCGAAAAATCTATTTTCTTTGTTACTGTTCTCTCTCTGCTTTCTGTGGTATTGCCTTTTTTTTTTAATAATACACCCAATGTACTGTACAATCGCACAACACTCAATGTTGGTGGAGCCAAGGGTTTCTCTTTTAGATGTGGATCCAAGGTAGTACCTGTCAGGATCTAGATCAGCACATTTAGAGACTTCATACGCTTTTGTTTTATAGATTGTGCATCCTGCAACTAATAGATTTGTCTAATAAGAAATATATTTACTGTTGACTCACTGACATGGTTGAGCCATTTGTAAAATGGCTCTGATAAAAGCATTTTGAACCTGCTCCTGTTGCGTATTTGCCTTTTAATTGGGAAAGACATGTTTTGGATATAATTGCCTGAATGTCATTAGTGTTAATGGCAACCAAAGTCCCTTCATTCCATTCTGTATCTAAATTGGACTGGCATAGTTGGTCTGTGCTAATCATTTATGCTGCCAAAAGCCAAACACTCATTACTAGGTAATTCTAGCATCATGCCTCCTGTTTGAATAGGGCAAGAATACATGCATATTAAATACACGTTTTTTACTTTTTTTGAAAAGTAACAACTATATTGATAAATATTGACAATGAGATGTTGGTTTAATGGGTTATTTAGAATAATGGGCACAGAAAAGCCAGAGGTTAAAAAGAAAATAAATGTAATTATATTGATATTGTATCACCTGTTATGAGAGACTGGGGCCAATTATAATTTTTACATTTTCCTTCATAACTCACAGACTGCGACTTGCCATCTTTTGGCATAAGCAAACATTTATGTGTGCCAAAATAACTAGACTTGATAATGAGAAGGACTACATAATAATATCAAATTTAATCTAGAAGTTCATATTGCATTCGCTCCAATTTATGGGGTACATAGTGGTTGGAAGCATCTGTAACTTGAAAAATAAATTATATTAATCCAATGTATCTCAAATAAGAGCAAAATAATGCTTTTGTATTATTAATATTTCTATAGTTTTCACCTTTAGGGACTGTTTTTGCTTTTATTCAACTAATTACTTAGATCAAATAATGTTCATTACATTTAATTATTCCATTTTTAAATTCAGTGACTTTTTTGTTACAAATAGTGAAAAACAACAGTGTGGTTCATGTTAAAGGGTTAGTTCACCCAAAAATGAAAATTCTGTCATTAATTCCTCACCCTCATGTCGTTCCACACCTGTAAGACCTTCGTTCATCTTCGGAACACAAATTAAGATATTTTTAATAAAATCCGATGGCTCAGTGAGGCCTGCATTGCTAGCAAGATAATTAACACTTTCAATGCCCAGAAAGCTAATAAAGACGTATTTTAACAGTTCATGTGACTACAGTGGTTCAACCTTAATGTTATGAAGCGCCGAGAATACTTTTTGTGCACCAAAAAAACAAAATAACGACTTTATATTCAACAATATCTAGTGATGGGCAATTTCAAAAAAAGCTTCGAGGCTTTACGAATCTTTTGTTTCGAATCAGTGGTTTGGAGCGCGTATTAAACTGCCAAAGTCACGTGATTTCAGTAAACGAGGCTTCGTAATGTGATAAGTGTTTTTGACATTTCAATGGTTCACCATTGGGGGGCGTGACTTTGGCAGTTTGATACGCGCTCCGAACCACTGATTCGAAAACAAAAGATTCGTAAGGCTTCGAAGCTTCATGAAGCAGTGTTTTGAAATTGCCAATCGCTAGTTATTGTTGAATAAAGTCTTTTTTTTTTGGGGGGGGGCACAGAAAGTATTCTCTTTCTGGGCATTGAAAAAGGGAGTGTTATTGCTGGCAATGCAGGCCTCACTAAGCCATTGGATTTTATGAAAAATATCTTAATTTGTGTTCCGAAGATGAACAAAGGTCTTACGGGTGTGGAACGACATGAGGGCGAGTAATTAATGACAGAATTTTCATTTTTGGGTGAACTAACCCTTTAACTTTTAAGCAACAGTCAAGAGATGGAAAAGATATTAGTTTGAATTCAAAGGCATCAAAATGTTAGATTGTAGTAGAAAAGATGAATCAATGAATCACACTCCTTTTTTCTCAGACAGAGAGAGAACTTTGCCGAGCAAGTGTCATCATCTTAATCATATTCAAGTGTCATCTTATATTTTGATTAAAGAAATTGGGTGTTACAACTGCCCCAAGTCTCAACGGCTAAGGGAACAGGGTTGAGGCATGATCAAAGAGTCCTTTCACCCATACAAAAGTAACCTAAGACAAAACAATATAGCAAAACCCTCACTTAATAACTAGAATGACTTTTGAAATTCTCTCAAGCACACAGAACTGAGTCTACCTGCTCATGCATGAAAGCTGTGATTATTATTACTCCCCATCCTCAACTCAGTTTTGTGAAGATGTGAGGGAAATGGGAGCTTTTCACACTTTTACACAATGCAGCTCCTGAAATAATGGACAAGATAAATGACGCCCAGGATTCTACCACAGTGGCAGGGTCTTTTGTTTTGTGCTGTCTTGCCAAAACCTTTATAAGAACAAAAAAAAAAAAAAAAAAAAAACACATTTAGATTCCATAGTCATTATTATTTTTACCACCGTGTATTAAACAAGCTGTATCCCTAAAAGAATGCGAATGATTCCAAGTTAAAAAGAATAGAGTACAATGTTAGTCAGGGAAACTTTCATCTCTTCATGCACTAGCTACCTAAAAGTAAACCTGGCTGTAGGCTTATATCACAGAATTTTTACCCCTCACACTTTCATGACATTGGTTACATACCTGACATGAGCAGTCCAAGAATAAGCAGAGAAGCTAGAAGGGCAGTGCACTCAACAATAAATGTGATGCTGTTATGTAGTCAGAGGACATACTGTATATACATCTATATAAAGTGCAACAGTGCCCACCCAGCATGAAATGGAAGTTGTGATAGTCATAGTCTTTTCTTCCCTTTTGAAACAAAATGAAAGTGTCTCGGACAAGAAAATATATTGGGCGGGACTTGGGCGAGAATTGATTGGACCGTTGGATGGTTGTGGTTTGCTATTGCTATGTTAGCATTTTAGCACTTCCAGTTCCATCGTCCTGAAGTCAATAGTTTTTGTTTTGTTTTGTTTTGTTTAATGGGGTTATGATTAAAAGCCTGAAAAAAGGTCTGATGTGAACACAAGCTCAAGATATTTTCACATTTTATTACATGACATAAAACACACCAGTAATACCCAACTCTGTAAAATGTTTGTAAAGCTTTTAAGTGTCTTGAAAAAGGCGGTTGTTAACAAGCTCCTAAATGGGACTACAGACGTTGTCTGGGACATTAAATGTCATCACACCAAAAAAGTAAACTCCTCTATGCACAGCCTTGTTGTATTTACAATCATGCTCTTGCAAACTATACTAAGAGTTGTCGGAAGCTTGGTGGTGGTGACGTTGAAGTTGAGCGACTGTGCAGTTCATTTATAGCCTAAGGTTAGCTTTTTATTTCTGCTGATTGTATTTAGGCTTCAAAATTCATAAAAGTTCTGTTCATTTGTAAAAAATCTTGATGGACAAAACTTAAGTATCATAAACTTTTGTTGATCACAGAGCTTATTTTTTTCGAAAGTCATATGTAAAAATTCTTCATCGAATTTGATTGGTTGAATGGCGTTCCCAGAGTGCTGATCCAGTAGGACTGGGACTTTTCACTGTATGTTTGTTAGTGGGTTTTTTTTTTTTTTTTTTCAGTGACTCTGTCTGTATATGCCGCCAATTGTCTCAAATAAGTCACTGAATCATGAATTCAACCGATTTGTTCAAAAAGCTGATTCATCGCCACTACTATGTTGCTGGGAGATTGAGATGAGACACTGGAAGAATTTTAACATTAGGTAAATGGTTATTTTTTATACTCTTCGGTTGTGATTGACAGGATTAAATGAAATTTCACGTAAATACATTTTGGCCAGTAGAGAATATATTTCTGCTATAGTTAAACTGATGTATTTTTTTTTTTTTTTAAATAATTTTTTTTTTTTTTTTTTTTTTTAATAATTTGTTATTTGTATTGCAATAGTATATTTTTTTTTCCATGGTAGAAATCAAGGCCAGCTAGCTTTGAAGTATTTGATTTATATCTTCAATTAATCTCAAGATCCAAGAATGACCTTTAAGATGCATCAAACAGTGACAAATGGGGTCATTAGAGATAACCTTCTCTTAAACATTGCATGTTGACTGGTTGATGTGGTTGGTGAAATACATTTCAGGTATTATTCTTTGTAGATATTCTGTTTGGCAAATAAAAGCATAACAAATTTTTAAACTGTAAAATACCAAGTCAAGAACGATTGAAGTTATTTGAGTTTGAGACGGAGTCAAATTATATTAGTTTCAGAGACTTAGTTTCAGAGAATGCAGTTTCAGAGTAAATATTGCAATAAAAACATTGAAACGGTGAAATGATTTTTACTGTTTATACAGCTTAGATAAACAAGAATGATATTACTATTTTTGATTATCAAGGTGGCATTTTGATGACATTTTCGCTTTTGATTAGCTGGAGTCATTGCAAGCAAGATATAATTAATGCATAATGAGAGTAGTTTAAAGATATATTCAGAACATTAATATGTTCATCAAAAGGTTTCATTTCTGTGAACAGAGATGGTCTACAAGAGGAAGATCACGGGATGAATTTAGTTATGCATGCAAAAGATCCACCACACTGACAGTTATTGTTCTGCCAAAATGAAAAAGAAAATTTTATCCTGCGTTATGCTCAATTGGCATCATCAAAGAGAGTGACAGTGGATGCCAACAGGATATTGCCCACCAGTACAAACACAGTTGGTCACAGTTGGAGTCTTGCAGTTCTTTGATTTAAACATAAAAAACTTTAAAAATACATTGGAACTTTGTGCCTGCAATGTATAAACTTGGAAGACTTTTTATTTTTAAATTAAAAAAAAGAATGTGTTTTTTTTTTTTTTTTACTATTAATCTTTTGTAGTTTTTTTTGTTGATCAAGCTCAACTTTTTTTAACACAACAAAAGCTGCAATATGTGAAAAATGCTAAAAACTACACTGTCAGGTTCCTTCTCAAAATTACAACACATGCCCAGGAGAATCTTTCCAATGAAAATAGACAGTGTTTCACTGAAAGAACCACTTCAAGAGTCTGACCTTCATATGCCAGACTGGAAGTTAATTTTACATCTCATTTAAAGCCAGTGATCAGAGAGGCTGAGTTTCCCCTGCAGATAGTGCCGCGGAAGACTGGGATTTTCAAAGCAGGTTTTAATCTGTCTGACCCTCTCACATGGAAAGGTAGACTACCCACAGTGCACTTAGACCTAGAATTGCTTTATCAGAGCTCAGCCTAAATGCAATTTAGATCCATTGCCTTGAGCCGAATGTCCATAGTAATACAATACTGAAACAATGAGTATAAGGTCTTAGTGAGTACAAAGCAAACAGACTTTCAGGATGCTTATGTTAGAACACATTTTATTTTTATTTTTATGTTATTTCTTTATTATATACATGATCAGGCATAACATTATGACCACTGACAGGTGAAGTAAATAATTATCTCTTCATCACGGCACCTGTTGATGGAATATATTAGGCAGCAAGTGAACATTTTGTCCTTAAAGTTGATGTGTTGAAAGCAGGAAAAATGGGCAAGCTTAAGATTTGAGAGAGTTTGACAAGGGCCAAATTGTGATGGCTAGACAACCTGGTCAGAGCATCTCCAAAACTGCAGGTCTTGTGGGGTGTTCCTGGTCTGCAGTGGTCAGTATCTATCAAAAGTGGTCCAAGGAAGGAACAGTGGTGAATCAGCGACAGGGTCATGGGCGGCCAAGGCTCACTGATGCACATGTGGAGCGAAGGCTGGACCATGTGGTCCGATCCAACAGCTGTAGTTCAAATTGCTCAAGAAGTTAATGCTGGTTCTGATAGAAAGGTGTCAGAATACACAGTGCATCACAGTTTGTTGCGTATGGGGCTGCATAGTTGCAGACCAGTCAGGGTGCCCATGCTGACCCCTGTCCACTGCCGAAAGCGCCAACAGTGGACCACGGAGCAATGGAAGAAGGTGGGCTGGTCTGATGAATCACGTTTTCTTTTACATCACGTGGATGGCCGGGTGCGTGTGCATGGCTTACCTGGGGAACACATGGCACCAGGATGCACTATGGGAAGAAGGCAAGCCAGTGGAGGCAGTGTGATGCTTTGGGCAATGTTCTGCTGGGAAACCTTGGGTCCTGCCATCCATGTGGATGTTACTTTGGTGGCTAATTCATAAGAATTCCTACAATCTCATTCATACGGTTTTGTAATCTGCTTACGTCCCAGTGACAGTTTGGGGGTGGACCTTCATGCTTACTTCCCCCCCCCCCTAATAATCGTATGTTTTTGTATGATTCACATAATACAAATTCATACAAAATCACCACCTCATACCATAGTTACATTTTCTCGTGAGATCAGGTTGGAAATTGATGTGACAACACCATTTGAACGAATATTCACCTTCTTACAATTCTACCAACTTTAGCGCTCTGTGAAAATGGAGGAGGAAGCTATTTAAGGAGGCCATGCCACACATTTGCAAAGATCAATATATTCATATGAATGTGGTGACCTTCTCACATACAAAGACAAGAAGGACTGCCCTCCAGCAGTCATTTCGAATACTTTCAGAGGTCTTTTGTGTGGCCTGATCATTTCAGAATACCTAATTCAGATCGATAGGCCTTATTGGTCGAAAAAAAAAAAAATGAAGTAGCTCTCTGTATAAGATAATATCTCTGATTAGTAGTTTGTTTTCCTCTGTATATACAGAGATACACAGTGACCAAGCCAGAGCTCACACTGCAAGCATTTTTAGCGGTAGCTGTCAAGGGGCTCATTAAAACAGGAAATAAAATACATCTGAGAGCTGTGAGTAGTTCAGGAAATGACCAGCAATATCTAGACTCTTCCCTTCTCGCTCCTGTGGCTGGCAAATAAACCCTAGGAGAAGGCAGGAAGCAACTTATTCAGTCTGGAATTGGCTAGATTGTGATATTCAGCAGAAGATAATGAGAAGTGATGGGGCAAGGCAGACAGGCCAGATAAAAGGCCTCCAGGCATGCTGAATGCCGTTTAAAGGTGGGCACATTGACGATTCACACCTCACGTTCAGGAGAACTCTTTATCCACCCATGTTGTTTTTGTCCACCGCTTCTCTTGCCACATAAGCACGAGCTTTTATTTGTAGTGCCTGACAATTTCTGCGAGCCACTGTGGAGCAGAAGCAATGGAGGTGAACATGTTTGTGTGAGGAGAAATGCTATCCAATTCCAGTGGGGTCCCTGTGGTAAGGGCCCAATATCTGCAGACACACAAGCCGAGCATAAGTAAATAGTCATATAGTGCTATAGTTGAATAGCCAGTTGGAGTCCATTTCATCTTCACTGAGCCGGTTCAGGAGATGCACTGAAGTTTACTTGCCAATTTAAATGTATGCTGGTGTTTCCATGTGGTAAATTCAGTTTACCACCTGAATTGATTTCCTTACTTTGGCTTCATTTAAATGCAGCTGATGCATTTCAACCAGGTTTTCTTTTTCCTCTGCAGAGGGACCTCGGCGTCTTAGTGCGAATCAAAGATACCCATAGATGACACAGACAGTTATGTGCCCGCTGGGACGGTCTCTGAATGAAGGTTTGAATGTTTCATATTCAACATGCTTTCTGTGATCGCACCTCGTTCATATGAAAACAAGCGCCAGGGATAAGGCTTGATTTGATACTTTTGTCCTCCTGCTATAGTACTAATTCTTTTTTTCAAAACACGAATTGCTTCTTGCATTATAATAAGGCCCCTTTCTAGTCAACTCTCTACTTACGTGCCTGCACTGGTATTGTTTTTAGAATACCATTTGACATCTCCTCTGTGAATTAGTGTTATCTCAGCTGCATTTGTTCGTTCACAGGTTTACGGATAACGTGACAACAAAGGTGGCGTGTTAACCTGGGCCACCATGCATTCAAGACAACAAATTTACCAATGTCCTATTATGACAGAATCAGCATCAAATCGTTAATCTTTTCAAGCTGCTCACTGTCTTCTCCAATAACTGCATTCATTTTTTTCAAATACATTGATGTCAAAGCCCACATCACCTTCGGTTAGAGCTCCTTTTAATATATTGCATAAAATGACCACAGGGAATTACAAAGAACTGCTAAATTACCTATTCTGTTATCATAAAGTTATAACCTAAACCTCTCAGCCAGGTGATTACTGCTGGGGCTCGGCTGACTCACTTCTCTGAATACTGATGATATTCTACGATATTCAAAATATTATAAATATTTAAAACCATCATCTTGAAGATCATGAATATTAAACCGAGAGATGTTGTATACTTGATATTGTGCATCTCAATATAGATTGTGATTCTATTATATGCTACATTTATTAAACAAAGTACTGTAATCCCAAGAGATTTCAGCTTGCCAGTCAATGATAGCACACGTCTAGGAACAGTTAGAAGGAAGAGGAAAAAGGCAGTGAATTGTAAAATTCATTATTCTACTGATTTAGGTTAAAATGATGTGGAAAAACATTTCGCTCCCGGTGTATGTATGTAAAAAGGAAGGGGGTTTCTTTTCAGTTTGATCATTCAAGTGTGCAAATGTTCCTATTTCTGTTCCAAATGATCAAAAGTTCTTATTCAGCTGGCTCATAGAGGTCCATCAATCATGCACATACTGAAAAAAGTGGAGGATTCACAAGGGCAAACTGCAAATCGTTTTATTCACATTGAATTATTTAACTCTTTTTTTAATTTGCATGGAGAATTCTAAATTAGCATTACATTTTAACTTGAGATAAATAGAGATGCTGTCATAAAATCTTTTTTAGGAAAGTCCGCTTGTAATATATCATTGGATATTAGATTATGAGCTCTACATCTTGTGCGCATTTGTCGACTTGAATCTGTCTCCTTTTTTTTTTTTTTTTTTTTTTTTTTACAAATTAGACTATTCAATATACAGTATAGCTGCTTAGAGAACAACTTTCCAGTCATAAAATAAATAGATTTGGCTGAGGTTATGATCAACACCTTCATTTCCCCCTTCTACTTCATCAAAGCAATGACCTGGAAATATGTCACCTTGTAGTGTCACCACGTTCAGTCATCTTTGGAGGCCACCTGCAGTTCGAATGTCTCATTTTCAGATTCTGCAGATTTGTAACACAGTGTCCCCACAAGTTTCCATCTAAAATGACATTCTGCAAATACTTGAAAATTACTTGTGGCGTTTCATATGCGGTTTTATAAAGCAAATTCACACCACATCTTTACAGGGCTCGCTGGTACAGTTCAGTAAAGTTAGCAGGAAATAAATGTGTGCCCATTTATCATTTGTCATATTGCCATCTCCTGATCTCATCCCTTCTGTGAATTGTGTGCGGAAGGTGAAATTAAATTGACGACAGACTGAATCCAGATTTTGAGACATTATAACGCTGTCTATTGTGGAAAAATAAACATTAAATGAAAATATTAAATAAATAAACAAAAGCAACTGATGCAACAGTGAAGCGTATGGTACTGAAATGATTGATCTTGCAGCCAGAAGACAACCTCCCCACATCCTTGACACTCTACTCTCCCTGAAATTAAGGCACATCAGAAACGAGGCACCTTTTGATATGCCTACTGTTGAGGGAGTGAGCTGTGCTGAACAGATGGAGAGAGCAGCAGGGGTCTGGGTGGACCCACATTCCTATAGAGATTCCTCTGGACAGACAGTGAAAAGTGACTGTGGTAATTAATCCATCTACCTCATTTCTTTCTCTCTCTCTCTTTCATCCCTTTATAACAGGATGGGGTCACGGTAGGGCATGAGTGTTTTTCTGCTATTATAAATGTACCTTTTTCAGCTGGAAATAAGAGTCAGAGGTTAGTTTAATTAGAGGTTGGTGTGATATCATGCATTATGTTACACAAATACAGGATTTATTGTGGCCTCCACTTTAAGAATATAAAGACAGCAGCTGTGGATAGATAGATAGATAGATAGATAGATAGATAGATAGATAGATAGATAGATATTTTAATGAGGTGATGGTTCATCTGGCCCTCTATCATGTGATCATGTATGGAATTCTTCACCTTTTGTTCACTGACCCAGTTTTCTATACTATGCTCATTTATAATGGACAGCCATTCATGTCAATTCCTGGCCTTAGGGCACAGGAAGACATGAATAAGGATATTGTAATAAAGTTTGTGATATGTTTTAGTTATAGAATTGACTGCTTATACAGAATCATATCTTTAATAAATCAGAAACCTGAGATATATTTTGACGCTTAAAGGGTTAGTTCACCCGAAAGTGAAAATTCTCTCATTGATTACTCATCCTCATGTCGTTCCAAACCCGCAAGACTTTCGTTCATCTTCAGAACACAAATGAAGATCTTTTTGATGAAATCTGACAGCATTCTGTCCCTCTATAGACAGCTACGCGACTGAAACTTTGACGCTTCAATAAAGAGATTGTAAAACTAAACTATATGAATCGAGTGGTTTAGTCCAAATTTTCTAAAGAGATTCGATCGCTTTATATGATGAACAGATTTAATTTAGGCTTTTACTCACATATAAACATTGATCAGCTAACATTAACAGAAGCTCAACAGAACCTGAATGACACGCAAGAACAAACCTCTTCCAGAAGCTCAAATGTGCTGTGTAACCAGTGTTGGGTAAGTTACTTCAAAAAAGTAATTAATTACTAATTACATCATCAATGTTGTATTTAAAATACTTTTCTAATTACTCTGTCTGAAAAGTAATTTAATTACTCAATAAGTACTTACTAATTACTACTTAAAATCCCTATAAACCTTCACTGGATAGACAATAAAGGAAACTTTTTTAATAATTTAGTCAAACATGGAATAGTTTAGCCTTTTATAGTTTATTAAAACATTTTAACTTTATTAAAACATATACTACAATACTTCTATTTACTTTATAATACTTAACATTTTTTTAGTAACAAATAGGGATGTCACTATACCAAAAATCTAGTAGTCAGTACCGATACCACCAAAAGTGCACAATACTCGATACCATGGTAAAAATATATAAAAATACAAATAAAACAATGCTATATATTTTTTTTCCAGGTAGGTCTAATAGTAGTAAGTAAAAATACCACAGAAATTGAATAATCAAATATAAAATAACTCTGCATAGTCATAACTGTATAAATTAAATATAGATTAATCCTTATTAAAGCTTTTCTTTTGTTGTTTGATTATCATCTATAATACAGACCAATAGTAGACAGTAGCATGTTTTAAAGGCTGCTGTCACTAAGACCTAATGGACGGAGACTATGCTGTTACACATGCTGTTCACATTCACATAACCAACGCGAATATATGCAAAGACGGGCATTTTGACATAACTGTGTGTGTATTTTAACGTTTATGTGTAATAAACCGCGAAAATTTGACACTCGCGAGAGGCGGCTATGTGTGTGCGCTTTGGTTGAGAGCGCACTGATTGAAGACCTTCTCTTAGAGAGCGCGCGCAGTTTTTTCTCTCTAGGACATAGCTTGCATTTTACTGTAATGTTCTTACCTACCTGTGTCAAAAAAGTGAAGTAATTGGAATATTTCCATTCTGCAAAACAGCCACTCTCTTCTGCCGACATCTTCAAACAGCGACTACGCAGCCAGCTGGTGCGAAGTTGCGAACTCACGCTCAACTGCACTACAGCTAACGATTTTAAAGAGGCAGCGTTCACATTTACCTTTAGACGACAAATTTAGATTTTAAATTCAATATTGATTTAAACAGAACTGTTAAACTAATTTACAGTATGTAACGCAAGTACATTATAAGTAACTGTAATTAAATTACCTAAAAATGAACAGTAATCCCTTACTTTACTTTTTCAGTGGATAAGTAATTTAATTTAATACTTAGTAACGCGTTACACCCAACACATGAGAACGAACCTCATTGGTTCATTTTTGGGTGAACTAACCCTTTAATGCTTAGATGGAACCATATGGATATATTTTCTACAACCCCTCAATTTTGGATTTATTTGAAATATAATAAAGTTTCATTTTAAGACTCTATGGCCTGGTTTCACAGACAGGGCTTTGATTATTTAAGTAGCTTTTATAAACATGCCTTAGAAACAAACATTACTGGTGTGCATCTTGAGACAAAACAAAGGCACATTTTTTTTTAGATATGTCAGTGCAAGTTGCTTTCATGTAGTTAAAACAGCTCAAACATGATTTTTAGTCTGAAACTCAGCTTAAGCCTTATATATGAAACCGGGAGTATATCTCTCATTATAACAGTTAATTCTGGTCATTATATTTAGGGTAAAAATATATGAGGTAACTGGCAATATGTGATTGAAATGTTAGTTATGTAGCTTCTTGTTTATTGAACTGTTGTATAAAATATCCAAATGAATCCAAATTCATGCTCATAGTGATTATGATAATGATTGATAACAAATACATAAAACATTTGCCAAACATAAAAAAATGCAACATTAGCCTATAAATGAAAGTAGTCCTTATAACTGACAGTGACTTGTTTTCATTCCTCTTCCTTCCTCTTCCCAGCTCTGAAAGTATAAAATAAACTGTGAAACATGGCTTTAGAAAGAGATAGAGTGGTTCTGAGGGTTTTGTCTCTGGGCAATCTGGAAAGATTCATAAATCAATTTGGTTTAAACTAGGATTTCATTCATTTCCTTTGTTCGGTTTCCTTCCCATGTTCCAGGTTTAATTATTGTTAATTACAGTATCTGTAGTACACAGTATCTTAATACCAAATAATATTAGAAACGAATTCATTACAGGTCAGAAATATCTGATAGTCACAAGTAATACAGAAAGACACATTTTACCCAGTTCAATCGTTTTTGTCAGCACTCATTCTGCTCTTGAGTGAAGAGCGGGTCTGGGAAGATGACTACTTTGATTTTTGTCTCATTCCAGCTTTCATTGTTTCCTACAGGGCAAGAGATGAAGGCTTTTCCCAAAAGACTGCTGCTGTAGACTCAGTTATTTTTCTGGAGGAGGCTCTTGAACACAGGACTGACCTAAGCACTGAGTTTTGAGCCTGACTGCATTGACGCAATTGGGGTAAATCTTCTTTGTCAGTTGTTATAGAGTTGAAATGCCTTTTCCTTTGTGAGTCACAAAAAAACAAGGGGTTTGTTGGATGCATGTGCCAACCACATATTTCATTTTCTTAGACATATCTCACCTGCTGTGATCAACACACATTTGAATTCCACTGACCAAAATAAGGTTCACATAGTGACGATGATAACAGGCACAAAATGTGAAAATGTGAGTGCATCTGTTGGTTGCTTTTTTCCCCCCTACTGTTTGGTGGAGAACTGGATATAGGCCTAATAATTACAGTACTAACAATGTTTACTTGAATAGTGGCTTTCAGAGGTGAAATAAATGTAGTATCAGTATTATTTCATTATCATTTTTTGTTGACTATCATCATATTCGTTTGTAGTTTGCGTGTTCTTATTGCGTCAGTCCATAATTGTCATTTAAACTTTGACTCATTTTATTGCACTGAACCTTGATGAACTGTGATGTTACCATGGCAACAATACTTCAGAAGTTTAAGGATCACCCGGCTTCCCCTTGCAGGAACAAAACAGCAAGCGTGATTTCATGTGCAGAATTACTCCCTTGATACTTCCTGAAGTAACTCCTATAAAACGTTCCCACAAAATGCAATCAAAATGAAAGAAATACAAGGCCTTTGGAAGCATCGAAAATGTGATTTGAACACTTCTTTTTCTTCCTATGAGAGTTCATTTCCTTCTTTGATATTCCTGTCCTTATTTGCCATAAAGGACATATTAAATCGGAATTTAATGATGAAATACTGTGTCACTGATCTAGTGGGGGTTCAGAAGCATGGCAATGGACCATTTCGGAGCATGCTCAAAGAAATCTATTATGACAGCATCGTTTCGCATCATTATATCATCTCCGTAAACAGAGAGTCAATTGAAGTTGAAAATCGAGGGTAGGTTTCAGGTCATCGTGTATATATTCATTAATGTCATTTTCTGTCCTAGAACAGCTATTCATAGTTTCACAGCTGTATATCACTTTCTAGACTCCACATCGAGGATCAAGTGATGCAACCCCATTGTCAGACTGCTAGAAAAGAGGAAATGTCACTGATCATATATGGCTCTGTATTGAATTATTCAGCAGTGTAAAAATAGAATGTGTGAAACCTTCAATTCTGGGCGGAACTGAAAATCTATCTGAAACAAAGACCTGATGAGATACTGCCCCCTAAAGGACTGCAACAGCAATGCAGACTGTTTTATCATGGTTCTTTTCTAATTAGGTCAGAATATGGACTTTTTTTCAGCAGTATCCTGTTATTAGAAAGAAAAATGAAATATTACCTCATATGTTATTCTTTCAGTTTTTTCTATTACGTACAATGAAGTACAGTGTAACTGGAGGACAGAAAAACCTGAATAATATATTTTACTACCTAATTGGAAAACAAATTGCAGCTATTATCGCCACTGCACAGGCTAAAAATTAAAGGGATTTTGGTAATACTTTAATAAGCTTCCATAATAATATTTCATAGAAATATTATAACATAAAATAATGCTTAACATATTAAATTAGTGTAATAATTACAAAAATCACTGAACATTAATGTATAGATTTTCGTATAGCATATTTTAATGTAGACCTATATATCTTGTAAGATACACTCTTACAAGAATAGAACCTTAAAGGGTTCTGTCAGGAGATTAATTATTTTGTTTTAATTCATTTTTTAAATTTCGATTACATTTTTAGCAATTCAACAGCTCAAAAACATGCTTTATCACACAAAATTAAAATAACCAGTAAACATGAAAGTATTATGCAATCATGTAAAGCTACAATTTGTAGTTTTTTCACCGCTAGAGGTCGCCTATTCAAAACAAAGGCATAGCTTGATGACGCAGAGTTTGAACGTGGAATCTTGAGAAATGTCGTCTTCATCTCACAGCCAGTGGAAAAGAATCGGGACGGGACTCGAGCAGAAATCATGTTCATGGATGAGATTATTAACGTTAATGTAGTATGAAGCAAAGCTGGAGTGATTCCTAATGAGAAACGAACGCGACACGCCTCGAGAGCAGCGGAACTTTTATTATGCCGCAGTCGCCGGCGTCGCTTCTTCCGGTCAAGTATACGAGGTAACGCCTAGCTGTTTATCCCTTTAGATACATTTGACTGTGTTGAACACTGCAATAAGATAGAGCGATTTTAGAATGTCATATTAATAAATGCTGAGTGGCTTGTGTTGATAAATGGCATGCAATTAATTTTAAAACGTATTGAATAATGGAGAAAATGCTGTATTACTTAGCTATCTGACAAAATAGTGTTTTCTCTGAGGCATGGTAAAAGCATTGTACTCTTGGAAAATCAAGAGAACTAGATTTAAAGAATATGACTAAATGTGTTGAGCTATATAACAATAATTCGTTTTCGTGGTCTTTGGTGTTTCCATGGTTTCTACAAAATAAAACCGGAAACCAAGGGTAACGCGGTTATGACGCCATTGACAGGCGACTCCCAGACACGTCCCAGATCCTTGGTTAAAATTGTGTTAAAATGGTGAAAACATTTGGGATATTGTAAGTACTCAACTGAACAAAATACACTGGCATAGTGGTTTTGGGATATTTTACTGCAAAATTCTTACACATTGTGCTGACATTTCTCCTTATAGAACCTTTTTGGCATAAAGAGTTCTTTAAGAAAACCACTGAACCCTTCCAGCATTGTGGACTATTTAATGGCAGGTTTCCATTGTATCGACGACATGCCCCGCTATTGTTTTTTGTTTCTTTCTTTCTTGGAAATAAAGACAAAAATGCTTTTTTTGTAGCTGTTAACAGCACTATAAGGTAAGTGATTATACATAAATTAAAAAAAAAAAAAAAAAAATCAATTTATGTATAATCCAGAGAAATTCGCTGAAGTAAAAAGTGTGACAACTAGCTCAGATAATAATGACTTAATAATGACAGTTATTATAAACTAGGCCTATACAACCTGATTTCTTCCTCAACATTTATAGTAACAGGCTAACAGCACATGTGAAGAGTGCCATCTTAAGGCACAACAAAGCAAAGAACAGGAGTTCTGTTCTGCAAGTGATGACTGAACTCTATTGTGGGTTTTCTAAATGAATGTAAAGATGTGAAACCACTGTCACTTCATATTGTAAGTGACAAGCCTTCACAATATTTCACAGAGCTGTGGTGCAGTTGATGGATGACATATTCCTGGAATTAACTTGTTTCATCTACAAAATTAACCAGCTATAAAAAGACTACGTTGGAGATCCTGTTCCCATAACCTTTTCTGTCACTGCGTCGAGTAATCAATCATTCTGTTTCTCATCTCATTTTAATTACAAACTGATAACCATTTCTCCTCAGCAAATCATTTTTGGATACTGCTAATATTGTTCATAAGAAGATTATGTCAGTTTCTCTATGACCAAATCCCCTTGATTATATTGTTACGGCTGATTTATAATAATTTTTTACTGATAAGCCTCAATAAGAGGGGTTAGAGTTTGTTTAATGGGGCTTAATTAACCTTCAGTAACTCCTTGAAGACACTAACTAACTGGGTTGAGCTCTCTGAGATTCCATCCTGCATGACAGATGTTTGACAAAGTTTGTTTTGACAGGTTTGTTGTAATATGTTCAACAGGGTTCAGAGGCTTAAAGGAATGGTTAACTCAAAAATGAAAATTCTGACATCATTTACTCAGGTCATTCCAAAACCGACTTTCTTTATTCCATGGAATACAAAAGAAGACATTCTTACATAAAACAAAAAGTAGATGGGGGACTAGAGCTGATAAAAGGCCAAAAGTTGACCCTAAAATAGATTTGTGTGGAGAACAGACAGATATTCACTGAAAATTTTGCCTTAAAATTCTGCTTGATAGCCGTGGTCTGTCGATATATAAAATATACATAAATATAAAAATCTCCCTTATGTTCCATGAAAGAAAGAAATTCATACAAGATTTTTATCCAAAGTGACATATTGCATTTCAAGGTAAATATTTTATCAGTTCAAAAACTCTGCTTGTTTGTTAAAGGGTGTGTGTTCACCAGTTAGACTGCTAAGTATTAAAAGTCTGTGTGCAGTTATATGGGAATAAGTGGTTTATTTTTTAGAAATGAAAGAGTATGGGAGTGACAAATTTTGAGTCTCTAGTGCATGTGGCAATAGCCTCAGGCAGATATTGTTCTGCACGCCATGACATATTTTGTGGCAAAGCACATAGCATTCTTTTAAAAACATTTTTTTTTTTTTTATAGCTGACTTATATAAATATGTACTCATAAACACATCCATTGTTATCTAATCAAAATCCCAAACATCTTCCACTCGTATTTTTTAATTCAGTTTCTTGGTTGAACCAACAACACCAGTGTACTCAAAAGCATGGTGTTAAACTGTACTAATGTTCCTCACATCCCTGATTCTGACATCTAATTTCATCAATAACAAGTTGTACAAACAAACCAAATTCTTTAATTTAATAAAAGGGTTTATTCTAAAAAAAAAAAAAAAAAAAAACTAGGGCTGCACGATAATGGTTAAACTGATAATCATGATTATTTTGCTGAAAATTATAATCACGATTATTAATCGTGATTATTCTATCAAAAAGGGTAATGTAGTTATGGCCATTTTGCACGTTCTTTACCAACCTACACTTCACTTTGATATAAAAAAAAAATGTCCCTGGCTAGGGGCGTTCTAAAATGCTTAAAGGGATAGTTCACCCAAAAATGAAAATTTGATGTTTATCTGCTTGCCCCCAGGGCATCCAAGATGTAGGTGACTTTGTTTCTTCAGTAGAACACAAATGATGATTTTTAACTCCAACCGTTGCGGCCTGTCAGTTGTATAATGCTTGTCAATGGGAACTATATGTATAAGAGTCAAAAAAACATGCACAGACAAATCCAAATTAAACCCTGCGGCTTGTGACGACACATTGATGTCCTAAGACACAAAACGATCGGTTTGTGCGAGAAACCGAACAGTGTTTATATCATTTTTCACCTCTAAAACACCACTATGTCCAACTGCCTTGCGCATCCGGTTGGTGAGGTCTGAACGCGCTCTGACAACGGAAGTGATGTCTCGCACTCATTGAAGTATAAGCGCGAGACATCACTTCCGTCATCAGAACGCGTTTTCAGACCTCACACACCGGAAGCTCAAGGCAGTTGGATATAGTGATGTTTTAGAGGTGAAAAATGATATAAACACTGTTCAGTTTCTCACACAAACCGATCGTTTCGTGTCTTAGGACATCAATGTGTCGTCACGAGCCGCAGGGTTTAATTTGGATTTGTCTGTGCATGTTTTTTTGACGCGTATAGATAGAGTTCCCATTGACAAGCATTATACGACTGACAGACCGCAACGGTTGGAGTTGAAAATCATCATTTGTGTTCTACTGAAGAAACAAAGTCACCTACATCTTGGATGCCCTGGGGGTAAGCAGATAAACATCAAATTTTCATTTTTGGGTGAACTATCCCTTTAACGTGAAAAACGCTTAACGTGGCTTAATGTACTAAGACAGTGATATTAAAAGACCAAACTCCGTAAACCTCATAATAAACCATACTGTACAGCAAAGCAGATGAGCCCAGAATATGAACGCAATGTGTTTAATTACACGTTGTGTTTTCCTCCCATAGAAAACCGTTAGAGAAAAAGCTTAATGTAGCCTACTAAGTGATATTAAAAGATCAAATTCTGCACAAACCAATTTTTCTGTATAGTATGCTTTATTAGTATAGTGTTTAATAAGTTTGGTATTTTAATGTTGCTGTCTTAGTACATTAAGCCATGTTAAGCGTTTTCTTTATGGGAGGAAAATGCTTAATTAAACGTTTTGCGTTCATATTCTGGGCTCGTCTGCTTTTCTGTACATAGTATGCTTTATTAGAATGATGTTTACTAAGTTTGGTCTGTTAATAACACTGTCTTAGTAAATTAAGCCACGTTAAGCTTTTCACGTTAAGCATTTTAGAATGTCCCAGTGGCGATATAATTTTCAACTGATTAACATTATGAAAACTGGTAAAACCTTTAGGAACTTAAAAAGATAAAACAGTGAAACTCCTAATATTATTTCCAATAATTCCAAACTATGTTCATTTTCCCGATTGAATTGTCACATAGGTTGCAAAAGTGCATTCTGCAAACAGTAAGGTGGAGATCCGTGTTGCATTTGTTGGAATTCATCGCTGAAGGTTTGATCATGGCAGATTTAGTTATACAAATAGTATGAGTTGCTTGTAAAGAAACAAAGACTGGCTGTATGATACTTTCATTGAAGCAGAATTGCGCTGTGGAGATCGCTAAACTCCAGCGCACGTTTGTTTTCAGATCATCGGCGCTTCTTCTGCATTTAGAGGGAGCGCGTGCATAGAGTTGCCAGATTGCACAGATTAAGTAAAACACCGGGAAGACAGTATATCTTTTTAAGGGAAAAAGCTCTATTTGGGGGATTTAAGCTCTTTGCATCTGGCAACCACAAGCATATCCTAAAGAAAAAACACGTTTTCAGGATAAATAACGAGCGGGCCAATATCGTGACGATTATTTGTAATCAATCGAGAGAAGCAGATATCGTTATTGCAATTAAAATACGATTAATTGCGCAGCCCTAAAACAAACCACCATCATTTAAGAACATGAAAGATCTCGACATGACACTGGTGAAGCATGAACTGTGGAAACCTGCTAACTGAAATCAATTCAAATGTTTTTATCCGGCGTATTACTTAGGAATATTCTAAGGCACAAAGTACAAGTAGTCTGTTATAATAAACTTTATACAGTGTGTGAAAATATTACAGTATCAGTTCTAATTATAAATTCTGTCCTCCATCTATTTCAGGTTCATCCAACACCAAAGAAGTGTGATGAAAAGGTTACGTCTTTGAAGGTTCCTAGTCTTCTACAGTGAGTCAGGGTTAAACATTTTCAGTTACACTTTATTTTAAGGTATCTTTGTTACACTGTAGTTATACATTTAAGTACTGAGTAATATTAAGTAACTACATGTACTTACTATAGGTTTAGGATTAGGGTTTGGTTTGGTTTGGTTTAGGGTTAGTTGCATGTAATTCTGCATAATTTATTGTTATTACTATAGTAACTACATGTAACATATGTAATAATGACACTAAAATAAAGTGTTATCAAATTTTCTTATTGTTACAGAAAATGTAATTAAGTCTTAAGGTGTGGTTATATTTACCACCGTTTACGAATTTTCAAAATCCAGTCATTTCAGTAGGATTTCACAAGATCAGGTACCTTGTGTGATGGCGTTGACCAATAGAAAACTGCTTGGTTTGCTTAGCTTCATACATCTCTACACTATTAACAATAGACAATGGACCTTATTTTTTGCCTGTGAAATTTTGGCAAAATGTCACACAGTTTATACAAATTTTTGAAACTTCAAAAATGACACTCAAAGTAATGTAACTGATGAACTGCTACATATGTAGTATACTTATACAGTTCTTCTACATGTTGGGACACATTCTAACTATCAATCGTGATGTGTGAAATATTAATTAAACGACAAAAGGTTACAACTTCAGGGGTTTTAGCATATTAAACAGTCTAGTAGTTCAGAGGGGCAAATAAACTTACAACGGATCACAGGCCTGTTCATAACTGACATATAATGGGTCTACATAGCAAACTAACCAACTAAATGGGGATGGAGACAATGGTGGGCAGCTCTCCAATGGGTGGAGGGTTGTACTTCTCAACACGCATGAGTCGACGAAGAATGTCATCTCGGTCCCTGGGCCAGGTGAAGATTTGTGTGCTTTGAAGCCATGAAGGGACGTGGCACTGACAGACAGAAGCAGACAGAAATGTTGTAAACTATCGCAGAGTCATCATTACATCTGAACTGGATTTAAGTGGAATATAATGGAGTAATCCATTGGGTGTTACTATAGTACTGTACAAACAACCACAGATGTCTATTGCTGTTTTCATAATGGTTAATCACAAATTTGTATTTTGGCTCCTTGAGCGAGTACTTGTTTAAACACAAACATCATTTTCATTAAGTAAATGGGTTTGATGAGTTGCTGCAAAGAGACAGTTTTACCTTCTTGGCACCAGGAAACAAAATGGGGATGAATCTGTAATTCCTGGCCCCGTTCTGAATGAATTCATTTTGTAACTAAAAGACAAAGTTTTTGAGTCAATTGACAAGAAGAATAAGGAAAAACCTTGATTAATTTCCACTCCTTTTAATTGTAAGTTTTACCTGCTTGTGTATGTAGACAGTGTTCAGTGTTTCATCGTTTTCCATGTAAAACGAGGCATTGGTCACAGTCTCGTGGTACTTTGGACTAATGACTATGATGATCAGATAGTCTTTCTGTGCATAAAAAAAAACACAAAATTAGACAACTGTACGGACAGAAAGGAGCAATTACTTAACATAATAATTAAAAAGTTTGTTCACTCTGTAACTGCTAAAACTAGACAAGCAGGGTTTGTCGTTCTTATCGCAACAGACAGTTTCCTTTCGTAACTGTGTGGCACTGCAAGAAAATGATGCCAGAAATATGTCCTCCCCCACTTGAGGCCTGAATTAAATTAATTAAAACTACTTGTTTCAGGCTTACACATATATATATATATATAAATTGGATTTGTTCCTGCCATCATACTTTCAGATAAATAAATTATGTCCAAGCCCACCACCTGCAAAGTTCAGCTGATTAATGCAGAATAAGGACAACTATCCTTCATAAAATCCTGCAAATCCCCTGCAACTTGTGTTTTTTGCCCAATTTAAATTGGCGTATTTAATAATTCTTATTTAATAAAGATTGTAGTAGTTCTACTCTATCTCCGTATGAAACTGGTTGACTATATTTGTGGTGCTATAGATGTGTTTATTGCCAACTCGCAAACTGGCTTCAAGCATTTAGAAGCAAATACTTTTGAACACAAGTAGGACATACACTGCCTGAGTGACACTCCCAAATTGAACCTGTTCTTATTCTCAGCACAAATGAAATCGCCCAAAAGCAACCACTTGTGGACATTCATTTGAAAGTGAATATATAATAGAACGGTCAACTATATGTCAGGGATCAATACTTGCCATTTATAAAGTTTATAAGGTTAAACTGTGACATTTTATTAGACATATAACATCCATGACCTAAAAAATGTGAGATTTGTAAGAACTGAAGACATCTTCCACAAAGGAGAGCACCCATCAATAGTGTTGACTGTAAACAGCTTACTATCTGCTTGCAATTCAATAGTAAGCATTGCTTTATAAATGCAACCGTTGAACAAGTTCTCCCAGCTGCGCCCTGTTCTATTCAAGAGGTTACAGATATCTCATGTCCTTCATGATTCATTAGAATTTGCTTTTTATCTAAGAAGACAAGGATACATATACAGTGGGTACGGAAAGTATTCAGACCCCCTTAAATTTTTCACTCTTTGTTATATTGCAGCCATTTGCTAAAATCATTTGAGTTTATTTTTTCCCTCATTAATGTACACACAGCACCCTATATTGACAGAAAAACACAGAATTGTTGACATTTTTGCAGATTTATTAAAAAAGAAAAACTGAAATATCACATGGTCCTAAGTATTCAGACCCTTTGCTCAGTATTTAGTAGAAGCACCCTTTTGATCTAATACAGCCATGAGTCTTTTTGGGAAAGATGCAACAAGTTTTTCACACCTGGATTTGGGGATCCTCTGCCATTCCTCCTTGCAGATCCTCTCCAGTTCTGTCAGGTTGGATGGTAAACGTTGGTGGACAGCCATTTTTAGGTCTCTCCAGAGATGCTCAATTGGGTTTAAGTCAGGGCTCTGGCTGGGCCATTCAAGAACAGTCACGGAGTTGTTGTGAAGCCACTCCTTCGTTATTTTAGCTGTGTGCTTAGGGTCATTGTCTTGTTGGAAGGTTAACCTTCGGCCAAGTCTGAGCTCCTGAGCACTCTGGAGAAGGTTTTCGTCCAGGATATCCCTGTACTTGGCCGCATTCATCTTTCCCTCGATTGCAACCAGTCGTCCTGTCCCTGCAGCTGAAAAACACCCCCACAGCATGATGCTGCCACCACCATGCTTCACTGTTGGGACTGTATTGGACAGGTGATGAGCAGTGCCTGATTTTCTCCACAAATACCGCTTAGATTTAAGGCCAAAAAGTTCTATCTTGGTCTCATCAGACCAGAGAATCTTATTTCTCACCCTCTTAGCAAACTCCATGCAGGCTTTCATATGTCTTACACTGAGGAGAGGCTTCCGTCGGGCCACTCTGCCATAAAGCCCCGACTGGTGGAGGGCTGCAGTGATGGTTGACTTTCTACAACTTTCTCCCATCTCCCGACTGCATCTCTGGAGCTCAGCCACAGTGATCTTTGGGTTCTTCTTTACCTCTCTCACCAAGGCTCTTCTCCCCCGATAGCTCAGTTTGGCCGGACGGCCAGCTCTAGGAAGGGTTCTGGTCGTCCCAAACATCTTCCATTTAAGGATTATGGAGGCCACTGTGCTCTTAGGAACCTTAAGTGCAGCAGAAATTTTTTTTGTAACCTTGGCCAGATCTGTGCCTTGCCATAATTCTGTCTCTGAGCTCTTTAGGCAGTTCCTTTGACCTCATGATTCTCATTTGCTCTGACATGCACTGTGAGCTGTAAGGTCTTATATAGACAGGTGTGTGGCTTTCCTAATCAAGTCCAATCAGTATAATCAAACACAGCTGGACTCAAATGAAGGTGTAGAACCATCTCAAGGATGATCAGAAGAAATGGACAGCACCTGAGTTAAATATATGAGTGTCACAGCAAAGGGTCTGAATACTTAGGACCATGTGATAATTCAGTTTTTCTTTTTTAATAAATCTGCAAAAATGTCAACAATTCTGTGTTTTTCTGTCAATATGGGGTGCTGTGTGTACATTAATGAGGAAAAAAAATGAACTTAAATGATTTTAGCAAATGGCTGCAATATAACAAAGAGTGAAAAATTTAAGGGGGTCTGAAAACTTTCCGTACCCACTGTATATCCTTCACAAATGACTTAGAAGTGAAGTCCAATTCAGAAAAACAAAACAAAACAAAAAAAACCTAAATGATTGTAGATGACAAGTTTATTTATGTCGAGAAGCAGTGCTATAGTCATTCACACATGATAATGCATGATAATATTTACTGTGTACATAATATGTCACTATGCAAATTGTATTTGTGGTATGCATGTTATGCAAAATTTAATGTACGATAATCTATGTACTATTTACTGTATCATGACAGGCTTTGTGAGAATCACCCATTCACTCCTGTGCAATTCTGATCACAGTGTTTACACACATATTGTTCTGGTGTTTTCCATAGAAGTGCTGTTATTTATATCATTTTTTTTTTCTTCACTTTGGTCTATTATTGTGAAAAATTATAAAACATCATTAATATATTGTGAAATAGTATCTCTTTCCAACAAACCTAATCCTAAAAGGCATGTGAAAACAAAAATGTTTGATTGCTTTACAGTTTTCAGTCTTTTTCTGTAGGTGGTTCTTGACTATGTGGTCTAGAACTTATGCTGTGTTCACACAGAACAAAGCAAAAACGCGAGATGCGGGCAGTGGAATGGGGGAAAAAAACGCAAAGTTTTAAAAACTGATTTTAACTTGAGCGCTGCGGTGTCATGCGCAAGACGCTGCAAAAGACGCAAGACACGAGCGCAACGGTCATACACAACCGTCTAGCGTGCGTTTACATAGAAAAACAATGGAAAAGTAGCAAATTGGAATGGAAAAAACGTGTTCTGTGTGAAAAACACACTCTCTGAAATAGTAGGAGGCCTGAGACGACCTCTACTTACTTCGCTGATGTATCTCTCCATGAAGTCAATCTTGCTTATGCTCTTGAACTGTTGTTCAAACATGTCAATCTGCGCAAAAAGAACAAAGAGACTGAACATGATCTCTGACAGACCCCATATCAGGTGACAAGCATGGCTGCAAGGCAATGTTTGACACAGGTTGCTTGTCTTACGTGAGTGTAGAAGCCGTTGTGTCTCAGTAGGGCGACAAAGTTGATGATCTCTTTGACATGTTTTTCGCTGTCTGCTTCATAAGTAACAAACACCTTCCCTGCAACAAAGAGTGAAAAAGAACATTTAATAGATCCTTTCAAAAAATATAATTAATTATATTATATTATATTATATATCTTTTTAGCACATTAATTTTGAAATTGATTTAAATTAGATTTAAAGGACCATTAACTAAATTTAATCTACATAGAGCATCTTTAACACAAACACTTTATAATCAGGTGAGTGAAGAAGATATTTTTTCTTCATTAGACTAGTCCCATGTTACTGGCACATACATCCTACTCAAATGCCAATTCTTTCAGTGTTGCTCAACAACAGTCTATGCACTCACTTTGCTCCAGGGATAGAGGGGCTGTGCTTGGGGTTAGTTTAGCTCGAGGGTGAGGAGAGGTGTGGCCGCTGTGAAAGATCAAAGCATTTCATAAAGACCTCAGAAACTAAGTTTAACGCATCATTGAAAATCAGAAACCTGTGAAATCAAACACAAACAATACAAGACTTGAATGTACAGAAAGACTCAACACTATTACGCATTACCTGTGAGTGAACTCTGAGGCTGATTGTCTGCTGTTTTCAAGGCCTGTTGGAGATGAAATGAGGAAGTGAGACAATAATCTGCATACACTGTAAAATGTTTTATCGGGTAAACATCTAAATTAAGAGGTTTCATTCAAACCATAATATTATTTAATATGACTGATTCAACCTGATAATTTGTTACACTATTCAAGTCAGATCAAGTAAAATTGTTTTTATGAATACTTGCGTGTTTCCCATCATTTGATGAATTACTGATGCCATGATCAATACAAATGTACACGAACATTTCATTTTATTAATATTATGTTTACCGCCTGCAGTAATAGCTCAACGTTAACTGTGCCTGACAAATAATTAATATATTGAAGCAATATAAATATATTGAAGCAACAAGTTTGTACGGAGCCCCGCACATGGCATGCAAGAAAAAAAATTAAATTGTGCGCACGATTTACTATTTCGTTCCCTCGATTTATAAATTGAGGGAACGAAATAGTAAATCGTGCACACGTTTTAGTAAATCGAGGGAACGAATTAGTAAATCGTGCACACGATTTAGTAAATTGAGGGAACGAATTAGTAAATCGTGTGCACAATTTAGCCTACTATTTTTTTCCTGCCTGTCATGTCCGGGGCTCCGTAAGTTTGAAAAATAAAATGGAAATAAATAAATCACCTTGTTTAATTTGGCTAATTAACAGATATATTTTAATTAATATTTTAAATATGCAGTTGAATAAAACAATAAAAAATAAAGAATTTTAAATATGGAAAAATAAATCAACATTATTTAATTGCTTTTCTGCTTTTCTATTTTCATTTGCCAATTGCTTTTCTTTGTCATTTTGTCAAATGCTTTTCTTTATCCATTTATCAACTGAGATAAAAATATGCCACTGTTCAGTTCAATCATCTGTGCAACCCATCAGCTTTAGACTTACTTTAAGAGTCAAGTACATGTCAGATGGACTATCAGTGGACAGTAAGATATACTATACATTTATTAAAGTGGGAAGTTTATATCTGTGTGTCGATTTTCATTATGGAATTAGGAAAGTAACAAAATGGAAAATGTTGCAAACACAGCCACTTATTATGTTTATAATTTACACAAAGTATGCATTTAGATAAAAAGAACGACAATGACTTGATTTTAATATGGTTCAGCTACAGTATTTCAGTACATTTAACATTTGTCTAAACTAGATTGTTGGTGGTAATTGAAAAAAATGTAGGCTAGATTTTTGAAATACCACACATAAAAGTGAAACCTTACATTAATTTTTTATTTAATAATTAATTTAAACTTCTGTCACTAAGATGGGTGTCACTTGTAAAATGGAAACCAGTTGCTCAATTGATTGGCACAGGTTGGATTTGCTGTAGGCTTGATAAAGATCCCTGATAAAAACCACATACTGTTATGGGGTAATTATAAAAGACAACAGGCTTTTTAATCTTGGCATTATTCATCCATGAGTTTACAGTCTTGACTGACAATTTTAGAAGTTTCATGTAAATGAAAAAAAAAAAAAAAAAAAAAAAAAACTTAATCATAATAGGCATGGAATTTTAACAAAGAACCTAGACTTACGCGAAGGCCAACAGGGCATGTGGTAATGTGGTCTGTAATGACAGCCATGATCCATCTGATACACATCCACAGGATACTGACTACAGCAGGGTGGCCCACGGGACGCGCAGGGTTGCGGGGGCATGCAGTAGCTGTGAGGCGCAAACGCAGTTGGGATAGAGTGCAGTGAACGTGGCTGTTCTAAACTCCCCTCTCCCAGACTGTGCCTGTCTGGAGAGCAAGAGTAGCAGGAATCACCAGGATAACTGCAGTAATTTCCAGACACCAAGCAAGAGGGAAGGTTGCCACTAGGGTATTCCACCGAACTGCTGCTCAATGAACTCGAGTGGAGCAGGTCTCCGTTGTGCGGCTCTAAGGTGCTCAGACATACTTCCGTCTGACTGGGAAAGGGTGTCTGGGGACTGTAGCCGGAGGGTAGACCTAGCGGGGGCTGGTAAGGTCTGTAGTTGGTCTTTCTGTCTCTGCAGATATCGGTGAAGTCAGCCTGTGCACTCAAAGAAGATTCATTCTCAGACATGCAACTGTCAGTGTGGAAGGGTTGGGAATCGGTGGAGTCTGAGTCACAAATGGCGTCCTTAGTACTGATTTTATCCATAGTCTCGTCGTTCTCTTCTGGAAAGTTGAGGGATTGTAAACTGTAATGGCTAAATGGAGAAAAAATCCTAGTTAATGAAAAGAAAGCATAAAAGCTGAAAAATTCAGTTAAGGAGTACTTGAAAAGAAATGATGTTTGAACAGTGACAATACACGATGACAACGCTCTAAAAACTTGAACAACTACATTGAGAATAATGCTATAGCTTGCAGACTTCCTAATATTTATTCAAACAGCAATATTTCAGTCAAACAACCTTCTTAACACATTTTAAAAACTTAAAAACTGGTTTCCGGATGCCAGAAGGCAGCTTTAAGACAAAAATGTTTGAATAAACAGGCACAAAAATAAAGCAGCCCTGTGCCAGTGTGAGCTGTCAGTGTATGTTAATTTATATATTACATCAGACATTGGCAGGTGATGTAATAAATAAAGGAAAAAAAATATATATAATAAATATTTATATAATGATATAATTTATGTCATTATTGGACAAATATTTTACCTATATTGTAAGCAGTGCTGAGCAGGCATCATCCTTGTGCCTAATACAAAAGAGCTGCAGCCATTTCATATCCCAAGTCAGCACAAAAATCTGTAATAAGTGATTAATAACATATGAGTACATATGATCACCCTGTGAAATAGAATGTATTTGAGAAAATAAAGAACCTTTAGCTACTGAAACACAGGAACCCACAATTATGCCAAGGGGATTTTTTTTTTTCTCTGTTGCTTGCTTTTTCTCTCAACTTACTGTATGAAATTTCAACACACGTTACATAAACAGGGGAAAACACCTCAGTATGCAGTGGAAACCAACATGACACATGGGAAAATCACAAGCAACTGGCCATCTATCTCAAGCACAAATGGGGCAGAGATGGCACTTATAGCCTACATTCAACTATATTACCACAACACTAAAAATTTTCATTAAACATTATAATTTAAAGTATAAAAAAATTATAGGCCTAATGTACATCGATAACAATTTAGCACCAGTAAACACAGTATCCGTCAAAATACTGTAGTTAGTATCAAAATACATTAAATGGGATCTTCTGGCAGACGCTTTTTTATTTAAAAAATAAATAATAATAATTGTAATAATAAAAGTTACTTTTATTGTAAAAAAAAAAAAAAAAAAAATTTCGTTATTATTTTGGATTTGGTATATTTGGTCCAAATTCGCTTCGTGTTATAGCCTAGTTCACGTGAACAACTGTCACTGCCGCGGGCTTCATAACATGCATTACGCAGGCAAACAAGTTTTTCACATTTCTTGCTTCGTACCGTAGTACTATACAAGTAACACCTTCCAAAACTAAAATAATAGAAAATATTATCGGCTTAAATACTTTAAAACAACAAATGTATAAAACTCCGTCCCAGCTCTCATATATGACTCTTAAAAATTTCACCTATTGGACATACTTGACGTCTGGCGTCACATAAAACACGTCCATACCTGTAAGTTGACAAGTAGATTTAGTCGTGTGAATGATTTAATTCCGATCAGTCTCTTAATCGCTGGACATTACAGATAGCACGAGCTGTAGCACTCAAAGTACATACTGCTTGGAAGTTTCTGAACACCTGCCTATTCACACCACAAACTCCGCCCACTTCCCAGAAAGCACATCCTCATATTTGTTTATCTGCCTTCATAAAAACAGCTAGTGATGAACGAATCGTTCTTTTGAGCTGATTCATTTTAAAGATCTAGCGAACCGATTCGCGCAGTGTTTGTAAATCACTTGACAGTAAAGGATTGACTTTAAAACAATGAGATGGAAACTAAACTGCATTATTAATCAGCTAATAATATATTAGTTAAAATTATTGGCAACAATATTGTTCATTTTATTAACAATACTATTTGAACAATAAACACATCATTTTACCTATATACAGATACGCAGCAATTTTACTAAAAATGAAAGTTATCTGGGAACATTTTTTGAGTGATATTTGGCTTTTGAACAAACAGGAAGAACTAAATGAACAAGAGTTCTACTAAAATAACTAAATCCATGGGGCCAAAAAACAAAACAAAAACAAACAAACAAAAAACTCCAGGACTATATTATTGTGGTTTAAAACAAAAAGGATAAACAACTCACAACAGTATTTTGTGGGTTCATTTTTATTATTAACAAATGGCCAATGAGACTCACTTTCCAGAAGCATAAGTACATTATCATAGACATCTGTGGTTTGCTTTTTAGAGCTGTGCATTTCTGAGTAAAACCGACATCTGAGATCTGACAATGAACTAACAGCTTTTACACCTTTATCTGTGATTTTGCTTTATAAACAGTATGTAAAGTAGATCTGCTATACTGTATCAGTCTTTTTCAATTTTATTAATTTGCTCAATTACATATTTAGTGCCATGAACATCTTTTTAAAGTACAACAGATATGAGCTTAATTATTAAGTTGACAATTAAAAAATGGTGATGTTTTTAAACCATAGCACTGGTTATCATGTGAAATCATGTAGGGAAATGTCAAATAATGTAAACGTTTTACATGCACTCACTCAAACACAGATTAGTGCATAGAGTAAATACATTAGTGTTTACTGTAAAGTCTGTCCTGAGTGTGTTGTTTCTCTTTAAACAGAAAGCAATGCTTTATTATCTAATTTATACTATGACAAACCTCCTGATGTCATTTGGTAACTGGATATACAGTGACAGACAAGTTCATTTCAAACCCTAAATAGAAAATAGATGTGATTGTGGATTAGCCTAAGGCAAACTGATTTGATCAGTCGCTTCGTAGGAACGCAGGAGGAGCTTTGTTAACTTAACCTAATTACATATTTAGACACACTGACTTTCCTTTGGTTAGCAAAGCAGGACTCCAGCCACTTTTTCTTTACAAGGAGTGCCTGAGGGTACTGATGCAATAGATCTTGCAGTTCCTGAAAACAAAGAAAAAAAGAGATTCATGCATAGCACATTGCTGTTACTAAATCTAATGCCACAATATTAGTATTAATAAATATTAATCTAATTAGTATTAGGCAAATTGAAGAGGTCCTATTACGCATTTATACATTTATACAACTTTCTTTAGTGTTTAATATAGCTCTATGAGCATGAAAAAGGTCTGCGTAGTTACAAAGCATAAAGGGAGTTATTCTCTATATCAGTAAGCACTGTTTCTGAACTCCCTGAAACAGAGTGATTGCAGTCTTAAGTTTTCTTCCAGGAACGTACACGTCACAATATTCCCGTACAGGGCATATATAAACAAAGGGGTGAGGCATGGTTGAGTTGAGTTGAGTTAATAGTGTGTAGAAACTCGCGGTTATGATTAAGGGGTGTGACGTTTCTGAAATACGATCGAAGAGGTTGACCAATCACAACACACTGGTCCAATCAGAGCACACTGTGCTTTTTGGAAGGAGGGGCTTTATAGAGCATCACAGAAAAGGAGTTATTTGAAAAATCAAGCATGAAAACCTATACTAATAGACACCAAAATCAAAATCAAGACTTTGAAAAAGGGCATAATAGGTCCTCTTTAATATCCCTTTAAAAAGTGTTTTGATTGTACTACCTTTACATGGACAGGGCTTTCTACCTCTCCTACGATATGAGTGATGTGTGAGCTCATGAGATCCTCTTCATCACCATCATATGTGCAGAAATGTTAAGGAATAAACTATCAGCGTTTTCATCATAAATGTGATAAAGATAGACATGTTGGCATAGTGGTTAAACACCTTTGTTCATTATTGTTTCATGCATATGAAATATGTAGGTAATGAAGGGATGTGAAAGGATATGTGATAAGGTAGCGAGCGAGCTTCTTCTTTTCTGTAGCAGCCATGTTGTAGAAGTAGACATGAACACCTCTCATGAAGTCAGCCAACCCTGGTGTGCCCTGACTTTCAGGTGACGTAGTGGAGATTTCTGGTGACTTTGTAAGGTCTTTGTTGTTACCAAGGGGACTGTAGGAGTGTGGGGACCCTGCTGCTGATGCTGCAGAGTCTGAGGTTGATGGAGTAGCTGTGCATGTGGTGGAAGAATAAACTGTAGAAGAGTGTGAAGTGCCTCGTCTATAATAGTAGCTGAAAAACAAGTCAAGGATAATTCCTGTTTCTAATGCTGATATCAAATTCATTACCTCTAAAGTACTTCTAAAGTAATTAGAGTATTAATTTAGGGGGCTTTTACACTGGACACATTTGATGTGGCCCAATTCTGAGTGCGATTGTTCCTGGTGCCGGTTTCACACTCACTCACTGATTCTCTCGAACCCCAGTACACGTGCATTCATCTTATTTAGTTGCTTTCACATTCACACAAATTCCATCACAGGTCCAGTGCAATTGAACTCAGAACAACACCTATAATTAGTCTTGGGTTCAGTACTGTGGTGTGCTCCCCGGTCCACATGACGGCTTTCACATGACCAATTTTTCATGCAAACCATGCTCTGTTTCTAACTAAACTTCCAGTGTGAAAGCACCCTTAGAGTACAGATATTACATTCTATTGACATATCCATCCAAATGTCAAAGTGATCCAAATGTAAATAACTTATGGTTTTAGTTCATTGTTTTTAGTAGCATGCAGTTTTTGTGAAAAATAAGGACTTCTGGGGTAGGATACATAGATGTGGAGATGCCTTTGGTGGCCAGGTGCTTGCGGATGAGTCTCTCTGTACCGTACCAGTTGAAGCCTTTAGTTGAGTGACCAATCCGAGGCAGATGGACACTTGCTATTGAAGAAAACACAGAAAAGGTTTACTATCAGAGGTTAAAGACAACAGCAACCGGCCATTTATGCAGAATGCATTTTTAAAAAAATGGAACTTCTTTTAAGTAGCGAGTTTTTAGAATAGTGTGTCATGCAAAAGACATGAGTGCAACGATCATACAGTGCTGTTTGAATGTTTGCGAACCCTTTAGAATTTTCTATATTTCTGCAAAAATATGACCCAAAACATCATCAGATGTTCAAAAAGAGTCCTAAAAGTAGACAAAGAGAACCCAATTAAACAAATTAGACAAAAATATATACTTTGTCAATCATTTGTTGAGAAAAATGATCCAGTATTACATATATGTGAGTGGTAAAAGTATGTGAACTCTTGCTTTCAGTATCTTGTGTGACTCCCTTGTGCAGCAATAACGGCAACTAAACGTTTCCGATAACTGCTGATCAGTCCTGCACAATGACATGAAGGAATTTTAGTCCATTCCTCAGTATAGAACAGCTTCATCTCTGGGATGTTGGTGGGTTTCCTCACATGAAATACTTGCTTCAAGTCCTTTCACAGCATTTCAATTGGAAAGGTCTGGCCTTTGACTTGGCCATGCCAAAACATTAACTTTGTTCTTCTTTAACCATTCTTTGGTAGAACAACTTGTGTGCTTGGGCTTGTTGTCTTGCTGCATGACCCACTTTCTCTTGAGCTTCAGTTTACGGACAGATGTCCTGACATTTTCCTTCAGAATTCACTGGTATAATTCAGAATTCATTGTTCCATCAATGATGGCAATTTGTCCTGGCCCAAATGCAGCAAAACCATGGTCCAGGCCCAAACCTTGATACTACCACCATGTTTCACAGAGGGGATAAGGTTCTTATGCTGAAATGCAGTGTTTTTTTCCCCCCGAAAACACAAAGCTTTTCATTTAAACCAAAAAGTTCTATTTTTGTCTCATCAAAATTTTTTCCAATAGTCATCTGACTTGTCCACATGATCTTGATCAAAATGCAGACACGCAGCAATTTTCTTTTTGGAAAGCAGTGGCTTTCTCCTTGCAACTCTGCCATGCACACCATGGTTCTTTAGTGTTCTCCTAATGATGGACATCAGCCAACAATTACATGTCTTGCTTTTGAAGTGATCTTTGTTGGTCGACCACTCCTGGGGAGGTTAGCAATTGTCTTGAATTTCCTCCATTTGTACACAATCTGTCTGACTGCAGATTTGTGGAGTTCAAACTCTTTAGAGATGGTTTTATAACCTTTTTCCAGTCTGATAAGCAACAACTCTTTTTCTGAGGTCCTCAGAAATCTCCTTTGTCCGTTCCATGATACACTTCCACAAACACGTGTTGTGAAGTTCAGTCTTTGCTAGATCCCTGTTCTTTAAATAAAACAGGGCACAAACTGACACCTGATTGTCAACCCATTGATTGAAAACATTTAAGAACAGGTGGAGCCTAAGTTCACCTTCAAATTTACTGCTAATCCTAGAGCTTCACATACTTTTGCCACTCACAGATATGTAATACTGGATCATTTTTCTCAATAAATAATTGACAAAGTATATATTTTTTTCTCATTTGTTTGATTGGGTTTTCTACTTTTAGGACGTTTGTGAACATCTGATGATGTTTTGGGTCATATTTTTGCAAAAATATAGAAATTCTTAAGGGTACACAAACATTCATGCAACACTCAGGGGTGGGCTCCAACCCTAATAAAACACACATGAACAAGCCAATCAAGGTCTTCAGGATTACTTGAAAGCTACAGGCAAGTGAGTTTAAACAGGGTTAGAGCTAAACTCTGCAGGGAAGTAGATCTCAAGGCCCCGAGTTGCCCAATCCTGAAATAGCGCATGTTTACATAGAAAAACGACTGAAAAGCAGCACAGTGGAATACATGTTCTGTTTAAACAGCCCCCAAGCCTAAGGCATGATCAGACAATTAAAACGACAGCCACTACATTGCATACATTCATACTTAGAAGCATCTGAAATATGCAGACATGAAATTAAATCAGGGGTGCCCATTCCTTTTCCTGGAGATCTACTTTCCTGTTCAGCTCCAAAACACAACTGAACCGGCTAATTAAGATCTTTAGGAGCACTTCATAATTCCAGAAAGTTGTGTTGGATCAGGGTTGGATCTGAACTCTATGGCTGCGTCCGAAAACTTAGCAGCTGACTTGCTGCCTCACTGCCTTATAGACAGTGACTCTGCAGACAGCGTTTGCGCACAAAGGTACCTCACAAAACTGATTTCGGACAGAATTCTGAGGCAGCGTAACAGATTAATGATCTACAGCAAAATAGAGCAAGCTTTGATGATAACTAAGCAAATATATAAAACTTTGGTCAAAAACATACATTTACACACAAACTGACCAGAAACCGCAACTTTCAGATGCCATTTTCTTTTTCTAGCTCAACTGTCACCGAATGGAATGCACAGGATTGTGGGATATCAAAGGCAGCGAAGGATACATCTATGCTGTGTTCAAAAATCGATTAGATGAAGGTACCTCAGGCGACAGAAAGTGAAGCTAACATTGGATTCGGAGGTGCCTTTATGCCTTCCTACCATGGAATGCGACCTCCGAAGGCAGCATTTTTAAGTTTTCAGATGCAGCCTACAGGTAGGCAGATCTCCAGGAACTGGATTGGGCACCCCTGACTTGAACAAAATGTAGTAATGTACAGTCTAGTGTTACGACCCTGTCTTTTCCTTCGTCACCTGGTGGTGGCAGTGTGGCGCCTGGATGTGACGTAAATAAATTGGATAATTTATGGGTGGAGACGGTACTTCAACGGTACAACGGTACTTCCTCTGGTAGAACGTGTTTCTCCAGAGAAGTCATTTGCTCCAACTTGTTTTCATTTTGTTCTTCCCAACCTTTCTTACCCATTGGATTCTTATTTTCTTTTGTTTATTTAATTCCCTAGACATTGTGCTATTTTGTTTGGAACAGATTATTTTGTAATAAACGACATTTAAAGAACTCATTTGTTTGTGTGATCCTCTTTATGTGGCGGTCAAGAACGAGCTGGCCGTGACACTAGATTAGGTGAGTTTGGAGAACTCTGTTGTGCCTGGGGAGCTGGCTCTTCTCAGTGTTTTGAAATGATTCCACCTCTTCGAAACAATCCCATCAAACCTATACTAAAAGGTGTGTTCAGTCAACTTAGGTTATACAACAGGTTTCCAGTATGTGTAATTCAGTGGCAGCTGTAATACATGCATTAATAGATTACCAACACAAGTCATTTGTTTTAAAAGTGAATATATGAAGCCATCTCATTGCAACCAGCTCAATAGTTTCACAAATGAGTGCAGAGTACCCTTCTTTTGTTTGGCATCTCTGTAGATCTTTTTAAGGCCCTCATCCAAGGCAGTGAGCCGAATGCCTGACAACTTGTTGGCTTTATCCCTCTGCTGGGCAACTATGAGTGCCAGCTAGAGAAACAGGAGGCATTGAATGATTAAATAAATTAATGATTAAAAATAATTAACAGCAGTAGATTAAAGACATAAACAGCTTGCTGACTTACGTAGTCTCTTCCACTGAGCCTCGACTGTTTATCATCAATAGGAAAAAGCAGAACATTCCCAAGTTCTAAGTCTGCAACACACAATTATCACTTTGTCATTTATATCTTTTGTTCATTGCCCTTAACTTTTGACCCAATCAGTTATGGTATGGAATTGATGTGTGTTGAGTAAGCTGTCATTTCCAATGGTATTCATTTAATTTCATTTTTTAATTGGTATTGGTCAATATTCAATATACAGTGTATTGGCTGATATTGGATATTGAATTGCGCAAAAATACAAAAGTGTATTTTTATACAAAAATATTAAGCCTGTTTTCAATAATAAAAAATGTTTCTTGAGCACCAACACAGCAGATGACAATGAAGACTGGAGTAATGGCTGCTGAAAATTCAGCTTTACCATCACAGGAATAAAATATATTTTTAAAATATATGCAAATAGAAAAAAAGTTACTTTAAATTGTAACAATATTTCACAATATTGCTGTTTTTGATCAAATAAATTAATCCACTTACCTTTGAACGGTAGTGTAATCTTTAGCAAATATCAATTAATATCTATTTTTAATACTATACATTATAATGTTGTAATTTACTTGTAGTATTTTAAAATCAGTAATTATGATTTTATTGTTTTATTTTTTGTTTGGACAATATAGTATATAACTGTATTATTGGCCAATTTATCATAATATGTATTAGGGTATGTACATAGAGCAGAGCTACAGAACATCATTGTACACTATCAGTTAAAGTACAGTAAGCTGTTCTGCCTCAAATGTAAATGCCAGCTTTATAGTTCTGATACCACAAACTTTTACTTTAAAGTCACAACTTTCAAACATCACATTAATAGGTATTAAATCAATTCTGACAGTTTTATGGAAAAACAGCTTGCAAGCAACATAGTGAGCTGTGAACTAGAGCCATGACGTCAGTGTGGAATGCTTGTAATGACAGAGCATGAATTAAACCTGCCTCAGCAAACAGTAAAGGTTTGTTACCATTCATGTCACCAGCCAACTCATACTGCTTCCTTGGCTCATCTGATCTGAGCTCCAGTGCGGTGAACAATCCTCCTCGGCCCCAGTGTCCAGAGTCATCTACACCAAATACACACAAACACATCACATCATGCCATCTGTTAATGGGGTACTTCACCTCTGGCAAAATGGGCTTTCAATAAAACTTGGCTGCCAATACAGTATAAAGGCGAAAACATTTTTTGAAATTGGTGCTACCTGACTAGAGAAAACAGAAAAAAGGCTGTTATCTTCCTTTTTGAGAAATAGGTAGGAAAACTTCAACACCCATAATGCACTGGGCATGTTGCCATCCAAGTCCAATCCTGCCAGCCTGCTATGGATACACTTACCGGAGTCAAATACTGCCTTGTTTGGTAGGAAATACTTCTTAGCAAACTTTTAGTCACAACGCTGTAGACTTGTTTTGTTCCCGGGTGCAAGAATTCAAAGAGTAAACATTTAGCGGGAGTGAGTTACTTTCAGTTTCCAGTGAAGAATCCCACATGTTGTAGGCTAAAGTGGCTAAAGACTGCAAAGAACCGCAAATACGGAGAGAACACTGCGACGAAAAATCTGAAAACCCTCCATGTTTGTAGTTATTTTCAGTAAACCTGAAAATGACTACAGATTATACTCCCGCATATTTATATCCCCACCCACGGACAGTCGGATTGACAGAGGGTAATTAACAGAACAGTTATTATTGTAAGGGTTTACAATAATACCTGTTCTGTTAATTACCCTGTATCAATCCGACTGTCCGTGGGCAGGGATACAAAAATGTGGAAGTACTGTATAATCTGTAGCTTTCATGACTTGTCAAAAATCCGCTGGATGACACGTTTTGCGACACTGTAACAACACAAAGCGGGTTGAAAATCGGTTAAGTTACACTTTAACAAGCCATGCGGAAAAATCATTATGTTGACAGTGGTCTTCTGTCAGCGAGACATCTCTGTTACACCGTAAAGAAGTTTTTAACAGAGACGTACCAACACAGTGCACAATGATGGCATCTTCTCGATCAGCCTGAGGGTGAGTTACATCACCCAGCACATAGCGAATGGCTGTGTGATCCGAATCATTGGAGCTCCAGCTGACATCATCATCTTCATCGGGCTCCATATCCTCACCCTCGCTGTCGACACTTGGCAAGCACAGCGATCTGTAGCCACACGAGTCCCACCATGCCATCCTGCCATTAAAAAACAAACAAAGACACACATACACACAGGCTATAAAATAGACATCCAATAAATATACTATATACTGGTCAAAAATGTGAATGCCACAAAGATTTTTTTTTTACTTCTTCTTGTAATTTAGTTCTTCTTGTTGCTTCTTCCTTTCCTCCTGTAGCTTGGCCCTCTTTGCAGCAGCTTCTTGTCTCTTTTGACGTCTCTGTTCTAACTCTGATTCTGTAAGAGGTCTCTTCTTCCTCCCTGGGTCTATCAAGGGTCCAGTCAGGGACACCTGATGGGCAGTGACAGACGTTTGTTTTGATTTTTGCTTGTTTTAGTTAAAAATAAGTACATGAATAAATATAATAATAAAAAAAAATTCTGAAATATTAATCATTAGCCATCATGAAAAAAAAAAAAGAATGACAGCAATTAAATATTTGCCAACCAACAATTTAAACAATTAAATTTGCATTAAACACTACTGTTCAAAAGTTGGTAAGATTTTTGAAGAAAGTCTTTTATGCTCAGCAAGACTGCATTTATTTAATCAAAAATACAGCAAAAAACAACACTATTGTGAAATATTATTACAATTTAAACAATTTATTCTTGTGATGGCAAAACTCAATTTTCAGCATCATTACGCCAGTCTTAAGTATCACATGATAATTTTAGAAATCATTCTAATATGCTGATTTGGTACTCAAGCAAAATTTCTTATCAATGTGGAAAACAGTTGCACTGCCTGATATTTTTGTGGAAACCATGATATTTTCAGGATTCTTAGATGAATATAAAATTCAAAAGAACAGAATTTATTTTATATATATATATATATATATATATATATATATATATATAGTTGCAATGTAAAACTCTTTACTGTCACTTTTGATCAATGTAACGTCCTTGCTGAATAAAATTAAAAATATTAATTTCTTAAAAAAAAAAAAAATTTACTGACCCCAAATTTTCTTATTTAAATATGTTACCCCAGCTTTATTACGAAGTGCACGGCCTTCCTTCCCAGCATCCTCTAGATCAGCTAACTGCTTCTCAAATAACAGTTCAAAGGTCTTCTCATCCTCGGCACTGGGGTCTTTAGAGTAGTCCTTCCCCTCGAAGTAGTACATGTGGTCTGGAAGTCAGGAAATACATTAACAGTTCATTTCATTCTCATTTTCAAGTGTCAGTTATAATAAGATTACTGAAAAGAAGCTAAGTGTTGTACTTTGACCCTCCATGTCCTCATCTTCCTCTTTATCACTTTCATTAAGCTTGACATGCTCTTCATCCGTTAGCCATCGCCCATCTCGAGACTGCCCTAGGATCAGCTTGAGGTCCACGTCTTGAATAGAGCTCTCCTCTGATGACAGCAGTTTATCCACACCAAACTTCAGGATCTCACTCAACTAGATTGGTGGGGATGTAAAAGAGAGCATACTGAGAAACTGTTAACGTGTGCAGTTTCACAATAAGCGAAACCACAAGTGCACAAAGATATGAACCAGGAAACAGTGCATAGAAATGAGTTTAAGAGATAAGACGAAGAGTCAGAGGACATGTGTCTCTTTCTACCTGAAGGCCAGAAGCTGCGGACTGAGCCTGGTCCAGCGAAGAAAAACGTCCCTCCTCAATCACCGTGTCTGTGAGACGGAGTTTAGACATGGCACGGGAATAGATGATCTCTTCTACAGTATCTCTACCGAGGAGCCGGATCACTTTAACAGGCCTGCACACAAAGAAGAGATGATAATTTATCTACATGGTCGAGCAAAGTGTCCTTAACAGGGGACATTTAAAGCGTGTTCAAACAGTACAAAACAACACCAATGTCCACATTACACTTTGGTCTGGTCCTCACACAAAACCATCACATGGACCAATTGTGTGGCACTTATTCCTTTTTTTATGCTTGACACTACTAGCTGGAACAACATAGAATATGCATTTTGCCAGTGGAGTACCTTGTTTGGCCAATTCTGTGGGCTCTGGCTGCTGCTTGTAGATCATTCTGTGGGTTGAAATCACTGTCCACAAATATCACAGTATCTGCTGCTGTTAGGTTCATGCCAACCCCTCCTAAAACAGGAAACAAAGACTGTTGTAAGCCAAGTTGCCGCACACTACCATTCAAAAGGGCTCAGAAAGATTTTTAAAGTTTTTGAAAGAAGTCTATTATGCTCACCAAGACTGCATTTATTTGATCCAAAATACAGTAAAATAGTAATACTGTGAAATATTATTATTACAATTTAAAAACTATTTTAATATATTTTAAAATGCAATTTATTTCGGTGATGGTAAAGCCGAATTTTCAGCAGCCATTACTCAAGTATTTAGTGTCACATGATCCTTCAGAAATAATTATAATATGCTGATTTGGTGCTCAACAGTGTTATTTTTGTATCATTAATATATTATTATAGTTTTTATTAACTTTTAATTAGTTTATATTTTTTTATATTTTTATTTTAAATTTAGTTAAAGTTTTAGTAATTTTGTTAGAAGTTTTTTTAATTTCTATATAGTTTTTATTAATTTATATTTTCATTTTAGTTTTATTTATTTCAGTACATAAAGTGAAACTAAATGAAAATGAGAAATGTTGATTTGCCAACTAGCTGATAATAAGTTTAAGTTTTTTTTAATACTTTATTTCAAGCAACAAAAATGATTATTTTTATGGTTTTAGTTTCAGACAGTTAACTATATTAACCCTGTTGTTCAAGTAACATTATTATTATCACCACATTTGAAAATAGTTGTGCTGCTTAATATTTTTGTGGAAAATGTAATACTTTTTTTTTTTGAGGATTTTATATGATCAATATAAAGTTCAAAAGAACAGCCTTTATGTGCAAAATGTCTTCACTGTCACTTTTGGTCAATTTAATACATCCTGGCTCAATAAAAGTAATAATTTATTCAAAAGAAATCCCCAAACTGCACATACTGTAAAGAGTTCAAATAAAATGTTAGAGTGAAAGTGAGGCTGTAATTATAATATGAACAGCTCTGAGAAAATAAAAGGCCTAAGATGAACTATATCTCCTTCTTCATCACACAGGTTTTGCACCGCCATCTCATACAGAGACACAGTTGTAATGCATGTTCTCAATATTTATGGATTATCTCTTGCCATGACTTTCGGCTTTCAATTACTTGTGTCTGTCTAAAAGATGCAAATAAGATTTGCATCAAACACATAAGGCCAATTTTGCAACCTGGAATGGTATTCAAATACAATACTCTAAATATTACATAAAGTAACTAATAAAAAAAATGGATTTGCACTGCTGTTAATTATAGAGTGTGATATTGTGAATTTCAGATTGGCTTTCTCAGACTGTGAACTCACCAGCTTTGGTGCTGAGAAGGAATATAAAAACATCTTTGGTACTGAAATTTTTAATAGCTAGGTTACGTTCCTCTCCCCGGACTGAACCATCCAGACGCTCATAACTGTAACCTGCAGAGAAGTGGGAGGGCCCAATCAGAGCTGACAGTTACACGGCCGGTAACACATTAACACACACACACACACACACACAGTAGCAAACACAGGATGTGATACTAAACCCACATGAACTGCTCTAGATCAGTGGACTAGATTACTAGGAGAACATGTAGGGTATGGTTACATAAATGTTCCAAACTGAGAAGAAACAAACACTGTTTTACAAACACAAAGCTAATGCACATTCCTTTTAAATTAAAAGTCTTGAGCAAGCGCATTGTGGTAACATTACGTGTTTTGTGATTTCACTGTAATTTTATCATTTAAAGCCTGTTTTGACTATTTTTTTTCTTGAATCTATTAAAAAAAAAAGAGAGAGAGTAAGCAGTAAGCACTTTGGTGAGCTGTCATGCACATCCATGAGAACACAGGTTAATAAGTAAAGGTGAAGACAGTGTCAAAGTGTGTCTTAGTACCTCTGTACTCTAAGTAATCTTGCAGAATATCCAGCATCCTGGTCATTTGAGAGAACAGAAGAACACGATGGCTTCTGAAAATAGTGACAAAAACATCTATTTTATATCACCAAATCAATAAAACACATTTAAAGCTACACAAACTGCATGCATTTTTGGTTGTGCTTAGACTCTGCTCCTCTGCGTAGATGAATGTGGTTGTACATGGATACAGGACATCTTATCAAAGTGGATGGACAAATAAATATTTTTTTGTTTTGTTTTTACAACCCGAGGTTTGTCATTTTGAATTATTAATCATTTTTCTTATTCGTTGTGACATTAAACTTTCAGCGTGAACCCTTGCACCCACAGTCTGAGCTACTTTTTTCAGTGTACGGATATGACGTGACACACATGGGCGAATTACATATAGAGTATGCAATTTACCGCAAAATCCCTCCCAACAGTGTCAGAATGTATTTGGGTAAAGAGTAAAGATGATTTGGAAGACTGTTTTTTTGTTTTTGTTTTTTTTGCACGCTTTCATTAACTTTTTTTTTTTTATCAAAAATTAGTTTCAATTATTTAATGCTATTATATAATGCTAAAACAGTTTGGAAGGTGTTTTACAGTACATTGCTGCAGGGCAAATATGACTAAAAAAGTTGCATGTAATTCAGAAAATGAAACTTCTGTTTCACAATTAATTGATTGTGATAACAAAATCTCAATATCTAAAATATACCAGAACAGTTTGCTTTTGGAAGGAAGCTAGACTTTAGGTGAACAAGACAAACCCCTCCTGAAGATACGTCAGCATTGTGTCCAACAGAGAGAGCTTTCCACTGGCCTCCACTAAATGCTCCCCCATCTCAAACGGTTCTGGTTCCACACCTTACATGGAAATGGTGCAGAATAAAGATAATTAGTTGGATAAATTAATGTGTATAAAAAAAAAGAAGAGCATTTATTTTAATAGAAATCTTTTGTAACATTATAAATGTCTTCACTGTCTCTTTTGGTCAATTTAACACATCCTTGCTCAATAAAAGTAATCATTTATTTAGAAAAAAAATACCCAAACTTTTAAACACTAGAGTGCATACTGTAAAGAATTCAAATAAAATGGTAGAGTAAAAGTGAGGCTGTAATTATAACATGAGCAACTCTTATATATTAAAAAAAAAAAAAAAAAAAAAAGGCCTAAGTTGAACTAACTAGATCTCTCTCTTCATCAAACAGGTTTTGCACCGCCATCTCATACACACAGTTGTAATGCATGTTCTCAATATTTATGCATTTCTCGTCTCTTGTCATGACTTTCCACATACACATAATGTTAATCAAATATAATACTCTAAATATTATATAAAGTAACCAATAAAAAAATGGATTTGCACTGCTGTTGATTGAAATGAATGTGTATAGAAAAATCACAGAAAGTGATAGAGTGATTACCATCAAACAAGTAGGGATGGTCCACACATTTCCTGAGCTGCATTAAAACATTCAGAAGTCGCGTTTTAGTGCTTTGATCTGTCCTAAAGGCATCTGAAATTATTAAAACAGTATAATGAACACTCATCCTTTTGTTGCTAAAGTATTCAATTTTGCCTGTTGTGAAATGATTCAGGGCAGTCTTACCAAGGTCTCTCATCAGAATGGCTTTATAGTATCTCTTCTGAAGAGAAGACAGCCCATGAAAAACCACAAGTTCTGTCTTCTTGGGCAATTCGGCTGCCACCTCTGCTTTAACTCTGCGTAGCAAAAAAGGCTGGAGCACTCGATGAAGCTCATCGGCTGCAGACAAGAACAACCAAGTTACAAACTCCCACACAAGGTCCCTTAAGTACAAAATGAGAATTTATGATCTATATCCTCTGATAGCCTCTGGCAAATCTGACAGGTGAGTCAAGGACAGATTACGTTTGTTTGTGGGTTATCTGAGGTGTTAATTTTGGCACCAGATCCGCCCAATTTTCCTGTGTAACTTAGAACAGTTTTATATGTGCTTTTGTGACAAGCAGAACAAAATGTTTCTAGTCTGTAATTGCTGCAGGGAGTCATTGCACAGCAATTTTTACTATAAAAAGCAATTAAAACACTTTCAGTGAAAGAAACATGATTGTTTAACTAAAGCCCTCAAGTTCAATGATGGCACCTATTTTGGATATTTAAAGGAACACTCCACTTTTTTTGAAAATAGGCTCATTTTCCAACTCCTCTAGAGTTAAACAGTTGAGTTACCGTTTTCGAATCCATTCAGCCGATCTCCGGGTCTGGCGGTACCACTTTTAGCATAGCTTAGCATAGTTCATTGAATCTGATTAGACCGTTAGCATATCGCTCAAAAATGACCAAAGAGTTTCGATATTTTTCCTATTTAAAACTTGACTCTTCTGTAGTTACATTGTGTACTAAGACCGACGGAAAATGAAAAGTTGCGATTTTCTAGACCGATATGGCTTGGAACTATACTCTCATTCCGGCATAATAATCAAGGAACTTTGCTGCCGTACCAAATAAAAATTGTCAGTTCTGATTTCATGGTGACTTTAAGTGATAATAAGGGTGGTAGCAGACATAAATTGTCTGTCAAATGCAAACAGTTTGATTTTCAAACTGAAACTGCAAAGGTTGGTGATGCCATACCAAGAGCAGGTTCAGTCTGTACGTCTGCATATGCACTAACAAAGTCCTCAACGTCTTCAGGGAGAAACAGACTGGGCTGGATGAAGGTGAGGAGGGAATAGACTTCTTGCAAGTTATTCTGAATGGGAGTGCCTGTCAACAGCACTCGAAAACCCACTGTAAACTGAGAAAAAGCAGATGTCAGATGGCAGGTAATAACAGAGCAGGGGAAAGCTGAAAAATTGACAGGCAGGGCTAGGTTATTTATCAGGGGTTTTATAGACTGACAGTGACAATAAAAACAAAGCATGCCTATATTAAAATGTAATCATGTAACCTCTTTGAGGGTTTGGTGCAGCAAAGATTCCTGGTTCTTTAGCCGGTGAGCCTCGTCAACAACTAAAATCTTCCATTTCCAGCTGTGAGAAGAAAATGGAGTGGTACAGTTGAATTTGAATCGAAATATGCAGTCAGAGATACTGATAATATGATAATTACTTTTATGTTATGGCCAATAACTGATAAATGTCACTAAAAAAAAAAATACACTTATGCCTAAATAAATTAAAAATACAACATTAAAAAACACGAACCTTTAAATGCTAGTTTCAAAACGATTAAGTTTAAGTGAGTGTTAGATGACAGCAAAGGTAAATTTAAAAATAAAAAAGGGGCAAATGAGCATGAACAATTAAATATTTTATATCCAAAATTGACAAATATCTCCAATAATGGCCAATAACAAAAAATAAATATCACCCAATAACTGATATGGTATCAATATTGTCATTTAATTACACGTAAAATGTATGTGTAGCAGAATTGTGGAAAATATTGTCTTTTATATAAAGTTTCAAAATATATCTGTTCACCAAAATAGATCACCTTTTCAGGAATCTGGCATCCTTGAGGCACATCTATTAAATATAAGAAAGATTTCACATTAAAAAACAGTGCAAAATCTTTTGAATGTAGTTATCGTGGATTTATTCTGATACTAACCTCATAGGTGGTGAGAAGAACATGGAAGTTTTTGCCATTCTTAAGCTCTTCCTGGAGCTCTGCCCTTCTCTCTTTATCTCCAGTGTAACAGAGCACAGAAAGACTGGGACAGAAGCTGAATAAAAAGGAAGGGTTAACTAATCTTTCATGTGAAGTTGAAGCTCATATTGCATTCAAAGTAGATACTAATCCAGAGTTTATATGCTACTGTCTCCATCTAGTGACAGTGACAACACATTGTCTTTCATGAAAAATCATGCTGGATTATTCACACATTCATAGGGTGGAATATAGTTTCACAGTCCTGCAAACGGAACAAATCAAGATTTTTAAAGTCGTCATGAAACAGAAGTTGCAATAGTCTTTTCTTCCCTATTGTGATGCATATCAAAGTGAAACGGCTTCTCTAACAAGAAAAAAATGTAGGGCAGGACTTGATTTTGTCCATCAGGAATTGATTGGATGGTTGGATTGTTGTAGTTTGCTACTGCTGTGATCTCATTTGAGTGACAGCAGGGAGGGTAATTTATTTTGATTAAAGGGAACATAAATTAAAAAAAATGATGTAGACGGATAAATCATTTCTAAAAATACTGCAATATTCCATAAAAAACAAGAAGTGTCAATTTTGATTTCATACTGTGACTTTAATATGGCATTTTATGGCAATATGGCACAAGTCTGATCATATACCAGTATCCCTTACCGTTCCAACTCTTGTCTCCAGTTCTCCAAAACTGATAAGGGACAAAGCACAAGGAATGGTCCATTTATCTTCAGGCATCCTCGAGCATATGCCAGCAAAGATATGGTCTACAGCAGAGGATCACATCTCACTTATCTGATATCTGACATCTTGGAATAAATCTTTGGCTTAAAAGCAAATAATATAAGCAAGATAAACCCATCACATTACTAACCTGACAAGTCTTGCCCAGACCCATTTCATCTCCAAGGATGCAGCCCTGCTGGTTCTTCATACACTGTGACAGCCACCTCACTCCATCCACCTGATAAGACCTTAGATGAATAGCTGTTAGCAAAGAGATAAAGTATTGTAGTGTTATTTGTAAGAAAACTTTTGGATTTAGAAGATTCAGAAAACGATAAAATTGACATTCAAAGCATTTTTTTTTTCACTGGTCATATTAATGTGCCACATGAGAAGCCAACCATGCCCAAAAATGTTGTACGATGGTCCGTTGGGACTGTAATTTCAGTATCGTTATAAAAGACAAGATGAAGAAACATGGCGTCATGATTAACTGCAACAAATGTACTAAATGAAATTTGAGTAATAAAAAGTATAATTTACTGTAAATCATATGCTGGAAATACAAGCATTCAGTTCGAACTGTGCTCAAGAACTTACGTACCATCTAGGCATACTATTTAGATATGCAATTTACTAGGTTGAGACACGGCCACTCTATTTAAATCTATGAACGCACTCCATCAAAAAATACCTTCATTTATTTTTATTACATTGTTTGTGACATATTTTCATGCAAAAATCTTAAATTGACACATAAAAACTTTACTGTTTCTTTTAAAAATTAGAAGCTTTTCACCACCTAGTCCCCATTTTTTCAGGTCACTCTCCGTTATTTCCGATTTGTCCTTTTCTGGTATGTTGTTTCTGACTGCTTGAAGAAATGTTGACATTGTTGTGGTTTAATTACTTAAGCCCTCTAAATTTCGACACTTTATTCAGTCGAATATTAAAGTTATAACAGGTTGCGCGCGCCAGAGGAGTTTGACGTGAACTTCGACATGACTACTTCCTGCAACAGTAAGTGGGCGGGTACCAAGACAGACGTCGTCCAATGAGTAGTCGGCAATGTAATTACGTATGGTCCACAAGGCGCCATTGTTAAAAAGAGAAATACATCAATAAAAACTAAATATAAAGTAAAAAAAAATGTTTGCCTACAATACCAAACAAGGTCACGTATGTGTAATGCAGATCTGAAATTCACAAATCCCGACAGGTCATTTTATATGGTCAATTATAAAATATTTTAGATATAGAAACAAAAGAACAAAATTTAGCTGATAAAACTTGTCTTTATTTACAGAATGTTATATCATTATACAATATTAAGAGAAAGGTAGAGAAAAATAGAAAGTGCAACTTTCAAAAACCATCCCAAAATATTTGCTTTTATAAATATCCATTTTCAGGTATCTTACAATCTTCCCTAACTGTTTTACAAAATAAAACACCTTCAGTAAAAAGGAGTCTTATTCTTAACGTTCCAAGTTAAGAAAATGTCCAACTAGCCACTAAAACTAGCAATGTCCCATTGTGCCATTCTTTCAATGATCTTTTGAGGATCCCGAAATCACAGAATACTTGAGAGGAAAGTCCCTGGAGTGATGAAAGGCCAAATCTCAGCCTCTTCATTTCACACACATAGTGCACAGCATGGAGAAAAACTTCAGGATGGCATCTCTGGTTAAAGCAAAGAGAATGAAGGCCTTATAAAAGATGTCTAGCACACTTAATATTCTAAAACAGCCAGGTCCAAAAAGCCTGTGCTTGATTAGTGCTGCTGTCATTTACCAGATACCTATTGCAAAATACTTCATTTATAACAGAATACAACAAAAACTACACATATAATTAATATATAATTCCAGACCAACCTTGCAAAAGGAATGTATGACAGGCTATACCTATAGAGAAGAAAAAATAAAATTTATTTCAGTACAATATTAAACACTGGGTGCTGAGCTACTGGTTTAAATAATGTAAAATAAGTAATAAGTAAGTAAAATATTTACTGCAATGCGTCAATTGAAACTTACCATGCAAATGCCAAGACTTGCAGAATGACAAACAGCAATGTGAGTGCAAAGATCTTCCACTGTGGTACAGATATTAGTGTTAATAAAACGATGAAAAATAATACTGTATCATCTGATTCAGACTTGGTTTGAAATACGCATATAAGGATAGACTAGAACTCACCCAAAAAGCTGCACAGAGTGTAAGAACCAGACATGTCTATAGACCACAAAATGAAAAGTGGAACTATTAATACACGGTCAAAAATACTGTATTTGTAATCAGAATCTGTATTCGCTGTAACTGGCAGATTTTTAAAGGCTGCACATAAACTAAAATAATAATTGTTTTTTAACATGCTGGTGCATCCAATGTGTTTGAGATATGGCAATAATTCTAGGAGTTATTTAAAAGTTATTTAAATTAAAAGTGAGTTCCAAAATGAGTTGTATATCCAAATGAAACAGGATATTTTTTGAGAAAACAAAATGCATAGCAGGACATCATTTTATCAATAAAGAATAATTCTGGATCATGAAAATTATTAACATTATTATTACCACCATCCTGCCCTCTTAAAGGTATAGTTCACCCAAAAAATGAAAATTCTGTCACCCTCAAGTAGTTCCAAACCTGTATGAATTTCTTTGTTCTGCTGAACACAAAGGAAGATATTTAGAAGAATGTCAGTAACCAAACAGATCTCGCCCCCCATTTACTACCATAGTAGGAAAAATAAATACTATAGTAGTCAATGGGGGGCGAGATCTGTTTGGATACTGACATTCTTCCAAATATCTCCCTTTACAGCAGAACAAAGAAATTCATACAGGTTTGGAACTTTCTTCAGAGGTGGAAAAACTTTTTTAGTTAAAGGTTACAAGGATGAACAATGTTAAATGTGCACGGATGAACTGTTTACTGTTAACACCAAGAACATGCATTAATAAGTAAACAAAGGTCCATTTGATTTCTTGACTTTAAACACATTTGTCTACAAAAACAATCTGAATAGTCTGCAATTCAAAGACTAGTCGAACATGTCTGCATTGTTTTCACAATCAGATTCTCATTTTTATTTTTATATGAGGAAATAAGGAATAACTCACTATCATAACAACTGTAGCAAAGGCTCTGGTCTTGTCACACATGCGTTTCAGCTGTTTCAACGGTCCCATCAAAAACATGGTGCTGGGGTGGGTTTAAATTAAACAGCAAAGTAAAATAAAATAACAAAAAAATAAAATAATAAATAGTTAGTGCATTTAACTTCCTATAGCTTGATGACTCACCTTACTAAGGAGCATATGTTGCCAAATGTGTAAAACACAATGAAGAGAATCAATCCTATTTTGGGAATAAATAGGCAGCATACTCCCTGATTAAAAAAAAAAAAAAAAAAAAGTTATTAATATAATGGTACTTAAGAGTCACAAATTTAGAACAAATAATACAAGAAAGAAAACTAGTTCCATTCCTAAACTTATCACTCAAGATACTTGAAATGCTATTTGTGGAAAAAAACAAAACAAAAAAACCTAGTTATTAATATAATGGTACATAATAGTTAGACTAAATAATACAAGAAAGAAAACTAGTTATTTTCCTAAACTTCTTACTCAAAGTACTTGAATGCACAGCACACTGAGTCTGCAAAATGGCATTTCATCTCATTCCTGAGAGCAGGTCAAACCGGTGACACAGCTCTGCTTCTAAACATATTCCTCCAACTCATCACCTATCCCTTCTCAACAGTCAGGAAGTTACTGTGTGTAAAATCCTGCTGATAACCAAAATACAATTAATTAACATTTAAGTCACTGACCAAGAGAGTGAACACTACTCCGATGACCATACAGGCGATGAATCCTTTCACGCGCGTCCCCCATCCCAGCGTGGACGCTTCATTCGCCGCCTTGAATGAACAGACAACTGTGATTTACAGTACATGGGTTTTTTTCTTCAAAATAAAGACTTTCAAAATGTGAATGTCAATACGTGCAAATGAGCGTCATATTATTGTTTATATTTCTGTTTAAATATCATTAAAATCTTAATTAAGATTTATAGCAGAGCACAAAGACAGTAACTTACCTGCAGTATATTTCTGTCATTGTTTCCATCACGACCACTCAGAACCGCTCTGAGTTTGTCCATTACTGTACATTCAATTCTCTGTATTAACTGAATCAATTCACTCTAAATCCCCGAGAATGTTGTCTCATTGTCCAGCTGACACTCGCTTGACATCACTCATGCATACCTTTGCTTTCTGGGCTCCCTTCATTGAACATTGTTATCACCTTTTGCTCAAGCACGCCGCCTACTGGTTCTTCTCAAACGCACTAAAAGTGGCTTACTATATGGATCAAGATGTGTCAGTGGTTATTCATGTTACTGGAGCACTCATTTGAGAGACAGTTTCTTTGTATCCATCCATCCATCCATCCATCTATCTATCTATCTATCTATCTATCTATCTATCTATCTATCTATCTATCTATCTATCTATCTATCTATCATCTATCTATCTATCTATCTATCTATCTATCTATCGTTAGTAGGTTCTTTGAACTTTTTAGATTTAAATATATATGGAAAAAATACCAGCACATGCCAAAAAAATAGCAATTAATATATATACATAGGCACTGCCCTCCGTTATATATATTAATAAAATATTTTATTGGAAAAAGCTTTTATTTTTTTCAAAATGTAATTATCAAGTCAAATTAAATTAATCAATAAATGCACGTGATAAGATACTATAATATCAATATTCCACATAAAATGGTTGATCCTGATTTTTTTTTTACCATGGCACAAATGAACACAACAGACTAACATAGGAATTGTCATGGCTTTTAAGAACTTCCAAGAAAATAGAAAAGTATCATCAATTGATGACTGAAAAGTGACTTACAAACCCCCAAAATCTTAGGGGCGTTAAAATATAATAATTTCAGCATGTAGATCATATAGTACCACTAAAAATAATATGATAAATATATGATAACCTCTTTATGTGACAACACATAAAATACTGACAAGGCACACAAAGAAAATATTCAAATTTACACAGTACTGTGTCAAAGATAAAATTATCTAATGACAACAAATAGTGTACATAATGACCCAAAATAATCAATACATCATATTTGATTGACTTAATCCAAACTTGTATAGAAAAGAATCAAGTTTTAACAAATTTTTCTGAGGTTGGTCCTGAGGTGCATCAGAGAAATGAAGTGGAAGTGATATAATGAATGACCACATAAGATAAGATTGTTGTAACTAGACTGATTGTACTGGGAACATGAGTGAGAAATTTTACACTATGGCTCTTGTGATTTACTTAAGAGTCACTTGTTGCAGTTCGATGAAAAAGATCTTTGGAGGCAAGACTGCCACTGTTTGTCGTCTTTCATCTGCTCTTCAGGAAATTAAGACAAAGCTAATATTTAGTGACAATGCCTCTCTATCTATCTCTCACTCTCTGTCTCCATATTTTTCTTTGGTCTAAGGCACAAATGCATTTGGATGCAGGGTTGGAAGTGTAGAGATGATAAACACTCATAAAATTTCATCTTCAGACTCCACTTCCTTCTCCCTTGGTTTCAAAAGCCCCATTTCCATGGGTGGCATCCTCCTCAGTCTGGAACGCACAGCACTGGAGGGAGAACAATGAAGGTAAACTCAATGAATCTAACATACAGAAAGGAAATTTCAGAAAAAATATTATTTCATATGCAATGTACACTACAAAAGTTTGGTGTCAGTAAGTTTTTTTTTAAAGTATCTTGTGCTCAACAAGGCTGCATTTATTCTATCAAAAAATACAGAAAAAAACAGCAATATTGTGAAATATTATTACAGTTTAAAATAACTGTTTTCTAATTTAATACATCTTACAAAAGTAATTTATTCCTATGATGGCAAAGCTGAATTTTCAGCAGCCATTACTCCAATCTTAAGTGTCACATGATTCTTCAGAAATCATTCTAATATGCTGATTTTCTGCTCAAGAAACATTTCTTATTATTATCAGTGTTGAATAAGCAGTTGTGCTGCTTAATGTTGTTCTGGAAATGCACGTGATACATTTTTTTCATCTTTGATAATTAGACAATTCAAAAGAACAGCATTTATTTGAAATAGAAATCTTATGTAACATGATACTGTAGATGTATATACTAGTCACTTTTGATTAGTTTAATGCATCCTTGCTGAATAAAAGTATTAATTTCTTTTAAAAAAAAAGTACTGACCCAAAACTTTTGAACGGTAGTTTATGTTCCTTTAGGTCTAATTTAGGTTTTTGTAATTCATGTTACAATGGATAGAATATGTCATGCTCACCATAGAACAGACCAGTACACTACAGCTACAGTGAGCAATGCAAACGCAAGGTGCCAGCAGTAGCATAATGTGACAAACATAACATTGTCATGGTCTGTCTGATCCCATTTCGCTTGACTGGGTGGGTACAGCACGAAGCCAATCTAGAAAAATACAAGAAAAAAGGAGTTAAACAGTGTTGAGTCAAAATGACTTAACTGCGCACACATTTATGTATGCACTTGCGCACGTACACGTAGGCACACACACTGACCTGCCAGAACCAGCTGCCCTGCAGTACGGTGAGAGTGGCTCTGAGCAGTTCTAGTAGAATATTCCCCCTGTGGAAAACCTCCAGAAGGCAGATGAAAGCTTGTCCAAAGATGGCATAGAGGAGAAGAGTGTGCACATGGACATCAAGCAGGTTTCTACCATGGAGATGATAAAGGAACAGAAATCCTGCAGGAGGCAGACATGTACTTTCAATTTTATGTGTTGAATTATCACAAAAATAGAAAATTAGGAATTTCAAGAGTAACAAAGAGTGCTCAATTTAGGTAACAATTCACATATTCTCTAACATTAAAAAAAAAAAAAAACACATTTACAAAACACTATTTCACATTTAGAAATCAGTTTGGGGGGAAATCAAGAACCTACCCTCATTAAAGAAAGCAAGACCCAGCAGCATACGGTCTAAAGCCAATGGGGCGATGTCTGTGCTGTGTACAGTAAGAGATATGGCCCCTGCGATGGCAAAGAACAAGTACATGGTGGTGTGCTGCCAGTTCATCAGCTGCTCCCAGTGCTGAGTGGAAGAATCATACAGTTGAAACTTGGGCCCACCTGCTAAAAGCTGCTCTGCTAACATACCTGTGTAAATGGCAGAAGAAAAATAAATATAACAAGCAGCAATTACAGGGCCAAGCACCACAGAGGCAGAATGAGAAAATCAAGATATCGGCCATCAGACCAAATGCAAAAACGCGTAAAGACATTACTTTTGACCAATAGGTGGCTCTGAGACCAAATAGATCTGGGCTGCGTTTCCCAAAAGCACTGTGAGCTAAGTTGATTGTAGAGAACACTGGTGGCAATGGTCTTCACGATCATCTTGGGCTCACGGTGCTTATGGGAAACACAAGCCTGGTGTGGTCAATTTTGGGTGACAATTTTTTGTTTTTTTTTGGTCAAACTGTTCAGAAGTTCCTGACCACTAGGTGGCACTGTTCCAAAACTGCACAGGTACCCTCGGGTCATGGTTGTCATAACACACACCAAGTTTGGTCAGAATACGCTAAAGCGTTGCGGAGATATAGTCTCACATCCATTTTAGCGTGCTCTTCGTCAAATTTCTTTGCACGTTAATCAAGAACGGTTCGACGAATTAACTTGATTTCCATGTTTTTTTGTCGCCGTAGTCTGAAGATGATCTGAGCCAATTTTGGTGAAAATCTGACAAATTTTTAGGATGAGTTTGAAATAGTAGGTTTTTCTAAAACTTCAAAATGGCGTCAAAAAACCGTTTGTTCTTGAAACCAAAAAATGGTTCTTGAAACCAAATGTATTTCTTTGCTGAACATAAAGTGCTTCAAAGACACATTTGACAACCTTTATTTGTCTACATCTATAATGAAACATCACATTATATTGATTAAAGGCATGGCAGCAACTCACCAATAATAGAAAATGATAAAATGACAGCTCCTTCTATTATTTCTATGCGTCGTTGAAAAGCTCGAGATGCAAGTCTGCCTGCACCAGCACTTTTGTTCCTGCGGGTGGCGTACAAAAACGTCTGCTTCACAGCCCACCACAGACCAGTGATCAGGAAGAAACTTCCAGGCAATGCATGGCCTTTAAAACTTCCCATGATTTCCTGGAAATCAGAATAACAATTGTATTTATTAATAATAAACAAATAAAAACTACAAAAACCAAAATACCTCATAATAATAATCCTTCTTCATAATATCTCAAAATGTTCAGTGACAATTAAAGCAAAAGACAATGTTTACTGGATTTTTTAGTAGATTATGATTTTTTATACATATATTTGAAGACAAAATGAGAGACTTTGTATTGATACGCCACAGTTTCCCCCCTCAGGAGTGGCATATCTATACAAGATCTCACATTTTTACAGGTGTGAAAACAGTTTCTGGCACTGATTTTGTTACTCCAGGGTGGCGTATAGCATATTTATTGCCTTCCTGAACAAACAATTCCACACACTATATACTCGGCAATAAGTTATATTACACAGCAATGTGAGGATAGATATTGAAAAATCGTTTAACATTAACTTTAAAGATCAATAAAATCAACTATTTTTATTCTACTAAGTTAAAGTAATCAAAGCAGTACATAAGGAAATTATATGAATGGCATGTTGCTCCTTTTCTCTCGTAGAGGATGATTTCTGAATATTTAATCAACAGGCTGATCAGTACTTGGCCTCAATGTCATTCAGGTTCCATGACAATCAAAAGAAAGGTGGTCATTACTGCCATAATCAGATGTGTAAGTGTCTAATCAGTGTGTTCTTGAGACCAAGACCTTTTATCAGATAAACATCTTCTGTTTACAACTGCTTTCAGAAAGAAATCTAAATTTAAACACATGAAGCAGAGACAGCAAGCCCATAATGATCAAATGGGGGGGGAAAAAATCACAGTGATGGTAATAATAAGAGAGTTTTAGACAAAATCTTATTGCATAGATTTTATGTTTTGCTGTTTCTGTAATGGCTTATTTCAACAGAGGGTCTCAAATGTTGTCGTTAAAATTAAATTTCTGTCATCATTTTCTCACCCTCATGTCATTCCAAACCAATTCTCATTTTGAGAGTGAAGAAATAAAGTCATACGAACATGAAAATTCACGTATTTTAATATGCACTATTTGACAATGAAAATCAAGGGAATGAGTAGCATCTCTGCAGCTTTGATCTAACACTGTTTTTCTGGATGCTCTGCTGTTACCATAGAGACAAACTGAAGCTTTGAGACTCTCCAGTGAAGAGGTCGAGATACTATTGAAGAGGCCCGATCCTTTCATGTATTTATGACAACATAAGGACAACATTTGGAATTGTACATAAAAACAAATTAGTCATTTTTGTCTGAACCGAAAAAGAGAAGCCGCAGTGCACTTTTACACACACAGACAAAATGTAAAAAAATATGGCATAACAGCTAATCCTGCAGATTTCACGAAAATATGACGAAAATAAATAGGCTATTTAAAGAAGTTTAACCCCTTACCATAAAAAAACGATACATTAGCCTACACCGTAATGACTGTAACAACTTCACATATAATGTTAACTGAGTAAAGGTTTCTGTTGTTTCACGTTTTAATAGACTTTCTGGAGACAGATAAGGAGAAAAAGCCTTCCAGGTCCGTTATTTCAAGCATTAAGAAACAAAAGTAGAAATATTAACCTCATTCGGGCACAGTAAATGGTCTGAAATATGATTTAAGAACACATAGTGGATATCTTACCTTACAGATTGACCAAATAATTGGGATACTCTTTGAAAAAATAAGAAGAAACCTCAGAGTCGATGTTTTTCTCGAGTGTCTGCATTTGATGCTGTAACAGTTCACTAAAAATGTTTAAACATCCTCACACGGTTCCTTTTAGTCCCTCTTGACCATCATGACTTTTTCCCATCAGGAATTCACGTTATCAACTTCTTCTTCCACTTTTCCAGCTGTTTCGAAACCAGATTTTGTGGGGTTATCTTTTCCAGAGCGTCTTCTGAGGGAACCGCCCCTTCCATCAACGATTCGTCCATGAAGCCAATAGACGTCATTGTTTTCGAATTTGATTGGTTAGTTCTCCTGTCAATCAACAGTTAGTCTCTTTTCCACGTGTGCATTTCTTCTCCGACCAAAGCAGTCTAGACTCCACTACAATAAAGGGAAATTTCCTCCCAGTTATTTGTGAAACTAAAAGTTATTAAAAACGTATTAGTGTAGCCTATTTCCCCACCCCACCTATGTTTTTACATATTTTGAAAACCTTGACAAATCAAGAACACAATTCAGTTTCAAGTTCTCGTAGGTAGGCTATACTTTGCAAGAAAATATATTTTACTTGTTAAACACCAATGTTTTACTAATGCTTTGGTATAAATGTTTAATAATATTTTGCTGACAAACTGTCTTTTAAGAACAGAGTTACTTCACAGAGTTTAGTTGGTTTTTACTGTTATTTTTTCTTTTATAAATATACAATAGGGCGGGAACCAAGGCAGGGTTTGGGTACGTGCACAAAGGCACGGTCACTCGATGGCCTTACAACGAAGAGAACATCATCTCATCTCGCTGTATGATTATTATTTATTTCACAGTTGGCACTCACATAGTAATTGAACTATATAACATCCTGGTACCAAACCTATAAATTAAATCTGTTCTGTAAAAACAGCACGTAAACAATAATGTCAAAATAACAGCACTATATAAAAATTTTGCAACAATGTAGGTATTTCTTGATCTGTGAATATTTAATTAGAAGTGTGGTTTTAGTACAAACAACATATTCTACAACTTTGAAACTTATATTTACATTTCTGATCATCAGAAACATCACAATACATTGGACAGAGTCTAAAATTCTCTGCCTTTCAATTTGGCATGTGTTAATGGGTAATGCAGATGTGCATTTTGTGCAATACATGAGTGGAGAGACTGACGAAGACTAAACAGAAAGGCTCTGTGGTCATACACTTAGCATGCACAGTTTTTAGCCTAGCCAAACATCCTGTCCTCATGACACCACAGAGGAAAATAAGCAGGAAAGACAGAAAAGGAGGGTAAGGAATGAATAGAGCTGAGGCTCTTGAGATTCATATAAAGATGCATATCTAAAACTCTTATCTCAGGGGGAGTGTGCAAGTAACAGACCATATAATCATGCAGGATTGCTACACACACTCGCCTCTACTTAATTCAAGTCTTTAACCCATGCCTCCACCCAGAGATGATGGTCTTTTTTTATTTAATAATAAAAAAACATACTAAATCAGTGACAGGAAGCAAACAGACATAGAAAGTGAAGAAATATGGAGATTGTCAGGGAAACTGAGGACCAGTAAAAGGGTTCAGGCATGATCACATGAACTCGACAGGTGGGACATGACTCTCTCTGCCAAAGCCATTTCTCAATGCACTGTAAGAGAGGAAAGTCAAATTATGGAGGGTCATAAAAATGGAAAACTATTGGAACATGCATCTACACATGCTTAAAATAATAAAACAATTATTGCTTTTAAAGAAGATTAGCAAAACACTATCAGACTGTATATGTTTACATGATCTTAAAAACCTTTTGATCTACATATACACTTAAAAAAAAAAAAAGAGTACTTTATTAGCATCTGGTTATATGAAGAACAAAAGGTGTTTTATTGTGGAAAAAGGTTCTTCAGAATATTAAAATATTCTTCACAATAAGAAAAAAATCGTTATTTTAAGAACTGTTCCCAAAGGAAAAACCTTTGGAACCTTTATTTTTAAGAGTGTATGCTTAGACACATTAATTTTTTTTTTTTTTTTTACAAATATACATTATTAAAACAAAAAATAAGCCTGATAGTGTGTGACATAAATGCTAAAGGAAACAAATTAAATGTTCCTTCTCCACCCTATAAGAAAAGAATTGCCGAAAGTTTATGTGTATAAATAAATCTTAACCCATAACATTTTATTTTACTGAGCGGTGTACAACAGCTGTAACAGAGGCATGATGGCATGCATGAAAAACAGATCTGTTGACCTTTGAGGGGCAAAACCGTGGCCCACCATTGATTTCCATTACAGTGGCGTGATTAGCCACCAGCTAATTTCCAGCATGTGCATTTAACAAGCTACTGTATCTTCACAACTGCAACTCCTGACATATGACCTGCAAATTCAGGATATTACCATATTTTACCAAAATACCCCTAATCATTTTATATTCACAGTTTGGTTTTCTAATCCAAAATAGCAGTATATTAACTCTGAAAAACAAAATTTGATTGACAGTCCACTAACACACAGACTAAAATACCCATATTATGTTTCATATCTCTTACCAAAGAAAAATGACAAAAAGTACTTAAGACATTTTTAATTGTAATATAATATATCATTTATATATAATATATATAATTTATAAAATGTAAATGACTTGGAATGAGAAAATAAAAGAAATAAAAAATGCTGGTACCTAATTCTTTGCTTTGCTGATTTTAAAAAGGGGGAAAAGACAACATTTCCTGCAAACAAGAGATCACCAAGTTAATTTTTAAGCAAGTATGTGGAGCTTTACACAAAGTAAAATGAACAATTTCAAATTTAATGTGGTTTTTGATAATACACTGAGTGATTACCGTTTAGTTGAACTACTATTGGTACAAATGGTATATTACACTGGAAACAATCAACGCTGTCTACGTAAAGAGAGTTGACGGCGAGGCAAGCGATATTCCTCTTGTCCAGGGCAGAACGGTGTCTCCTTCCCTCGTTCACATGCAGGTGCAGAACTTCCGCTACGTGGACGTGTGCGGTGCTCCGGCCATTTTGTCAGCACAGTCTATAACCAGAGACAGAATATTTAGTATCATAGCTGTCACAAGAGCAGCAAGTAGACAAACTGCATGCATGCCAGGAGGGGAAAAGAACCAATTTTGAAAATCACATGTAAATACATTAACCCACTGCTTCAATTAACATGGGGTGTCTGGACTCTGCACCCTAATGAGGTTACAATTTGAACCCCACCTGTATGTTGAGGAGGAGGGAGCATAGGCGAGATAATGATCAAGCGCTATGGGTGTACTGCAATAATGTTGACAGAGGAGAGATCTGATGCAGAAAGTATTTACCTCTTTATGAAAATGATGGCTGCAGTTAAGCTCTTGGATGCCACCCCTTCCATTCCGTAGTTCTTCATGGCAAATAAGACATATGCTATCTGCATCGCCCTAAAAATAAAGCAGCCAAAATCATCTAAAATATAATTATTATATGGCATTGATGCACTATGTCTTATACAGTATAAAAGTAGTGTATATTGCAGTATACACTAACACTACCATTCAAAAGTTTGGTGTTGGTAAGTTTAAAAAAAAGAAAAAAAAAGAAGTCTCTTGTGTTCACCAAGGCTGCAATTTTTGATCAAAAACACAGTAAAAAGAGTTGTATTGTGAAATATTGTTACAATTTAAAATAATTATTTTGTATTTGAATACATTTTAAATGTCTCCAGTACTCCAGTCTTCGCTCTTAAATTATCCTTCAGAAATAATTATAATACGCTGATTTGGTGCTTAAGAAACATTTCTTCTTATGTTGAAAACAGTTTTGCTGCTTAATATTTTTGTGGAAACCATGATACTTTCTTTTTCAGGATTTTTTGATGAATAAAAAAGTTCAAAAGTACAGCATTTATTTGAGATAGAAATATTTTGCATGTCACACAAAGTAGTTATTTACGTAAATTTTGCTTCAGCGCGGCTTTTATACACGGATGAATGTAATGGTTTGAGGGATCCATTGTTTGCCGGTGATCACCATCAGAGCGTCATGCTGCTGACGGTAAGAAGTTCCATCAAAACATATCTGAAAAAATGTCATCTGAGCATTTAAAGGTAGGATAGGGAATTTCAGATAGGCTAGCAATAGTCTTGCGTAGCCTGACCTTCAGACTGACGGCAGAAGGTCTGGACTATATCGCAGCTTTCATTGGCCAAGGACCGCCCAAGAGGACGTTTGACTGACATGTAAAGCAACCAATCACAGTTTGTTTCATTCTGCGTCATGTTTAAGGGTGTGAAAATGTAAAGTCGATGTCCTTACAATAACAGCATCTAATAAATTATTCATTCAAGAGCATTGTACAAGTTTACTGTGACAATGGAGCCGCAAACTTCACATACTTTTGAAAATCCAGCGTTTAGTTGATCCTGGTAAGCCCTCATTGTCACAGTTGTAAACATGACGGCGTTCTTCTTTCACAAGGTGGTTTGGCGTGACGGCATTTGTTTCCAGGCGGGCCATTAAAGAACGAGACACACACGTCTACCAGACATCCTGTAGAATTCAACCAACCAGATGATGGCCACGTTCACACTGTCATTTTTTGGAATTGACAACCGCATTTACTTACAGGTTTGAGTCTTGAAATGTCTCGTTCACACAGCAACTTATAGTAGCGTCTGGAGCACTGTCTGTATAAACGTGCAACGAGAGTCAAGCCCGTATTCTCTTACTAGTAACCATAATGACAGTGACCAACGTAATATTAAAGATGGCGACGTCCATAAAACTGAAAAGTATTATCACTTTTGACATGACAAAATACCATTTGAACCGCGAGTTCATCCATCAAAACTTCATTAACCAACAGCAGCATGTAAACACGCGCTAGCCGGAGTCTTTAACCGTTGAACAAGCGTGTCAAGTCCTTTGCGACGTCTCGCGCATAACACGGCATTTGAATTTGGAAAAGAAACACAAAACTGATGGGAGCCGCTCCGGTTGTGACTGGATCTAACACCTTCAGATGACACACAGATAGATCACATCTCTGTCGCAGTAAGATACCGAAAGCGAAACCACACACAAAACACCTTAGCAGAGTGGCTCTCTCGCACTGTATGATGTGACAGAAAACTAGTTGTCCAGTACAGTTCGGTTCACACAGCGCGAATATTCAGAGAATGCGGTTGTGAGTCCTTAAAATTTACAGGTGTGAGTTCGGTTATAGAATGCGGTTGTCACTCCCGTAAATAACCGTACTGTGTGTGAACGTAACCGTATTAAGGACTCAAATACAGGACTGACAACCGTATTCTGCTGCTGTGTGAACGTGGCCAATGACTTTGAAAATCCTGAAGTATTTCCAGTTAAGTGTTCCATATGCAACAGACGTTCAGTCAACGGTCCGTGGGTGTGACGTCTGAGACTGAGGGGCTGTTTACACAACGCCATTTTCAACTAAAACGGAAAACTTTTTATGCTTTTGGCCGTTCATTTACACGACAATGGCGTTTTGGTGGCCTGAAAACGCAAACTTTTGAAAACGGGTTTCAAAGTGGACGTTTTTGAAAACTCTAACGTTGTCATTTCCGTGTAAACTAAAAAAAAAAAAAAAAAGCGAATCTGTGAAAGCGGTGACACTGGGATAGTTTTGATAACGTTGTCATCTGTACAAAGAAAAATCTTTTCCATTTTTAGTACATCATTGTCATGTAAACGTACCCTGAGGCTAGGCTAGCAATAGCAGGCTAGCAATAGCAAGCTAGCTTTGAAAGCATAAGATCCCACCCTCCCTTCAGAGCGCTCTCCAAAGCCACGCCTCCTCCAAAACACATGAACGTGCACATGAACAGACAGAGCATTGTCTGCAAAACATTATGAGACACCGTTAAATTACCTCATGTCTCAATTGAAGCACATAACATTACAACTAGAAGCTAATGTTTGTAAACAAACTCTGATGTTGGCTTGAGAAAGCCTGAATGGGCAGCCTGAGTCAGAATGTCTGTTCGGTATTCTGGAGCTGACCCCGCAACCAAAAAAATAAGATCTCTGATTTGTATACCACTTTACTGCTACAGATTCATTTCAGAGATGATAGTGTTGCCATAGAAATGCATGGGACGTGAACATCACAGGTTGTTTTGGTTCAGGAGGAACTGTAAAAGGGGGCTGCTGTTTGTTTGCAACGCTCGGTGACTGTCTCTTTACGGGTGCTTCTCAGATGGAAGGCTGCATCCAGTGAGGCTGTGTCCTAGTCCTTCGGAGCTTGTAGGCTAGAGTCCACCTCATAATTAAACGCTAGAATGAGACGCTCTGGTCTTGTCTGAATGCACATGCATGGCTTCATCACACGTTTCCCCGGCACGAAAATACTATCAAAACTTATTTTTTTTAAAACATTGTTTTTGTTTTTTATTTCATAATGAACTCAGACAATCTCAGTGCTGACTCGTTTTCCATCAGTTCTTTTTTGTGAATTGGAATGTGTTTTAAAGGATTGTGGGTGATTGAAGGCTGCAAAGGACACACTTGATGCATCCTTCAAAATGAGCCAAATGAAGGACACAAAACAAAGGCTGCCTTCCAAGGATTTGGACAGAATGCAATGATTGGATGATCATTTCTTGTCCCGAGACTTCCACAGAAGATATATGTAAATTTTTTAACATTTAGACCACTTTTATTGATTGCTACCAGGATGTGAAGAGAGTTTCAACCAGTATAACAAAAAGTGTTTCTGAAAAAAAAAAAAAAAAAATCATATCTGCCATTGTGGTTCGGACCTTGTTTTGAGAGGCATGACGTTTTCAAATTTTTAAGTATGATGGTTTCAAAACCTTTTTTTTGGTCCATTGTATGTGACATGCATCATCTGGTCTCTCACTCACCATTGATATCACCTTCTGGTTGTGGAAACGCAGCCTCTTCTCTAAGCACTCGGAGAGCTCTGGAATGGTGGTGATATGACATTCAGGTCCCCCCACTTTGGTTCGGCTGTTTTCGTCTGAAGACACACGGCGGGCACGAGGGTGAGAATGCACCTCCTTCTCCTCACGACTCTTTAGGTGGACAGGGAGAGGGGCCATGTTGTTAGCATGGAGATGGTTCACCTGCATGGCTTCTAGCTGAGACTTTTCAGTACAGAAACCAAGACAGCAAGAGAGGGAGAAAGACCATGACATAGGAATGGGATAGAAAGAAGAGATAAGCTACATATTTAAATAATTAGTATCTTTCAATGCTAAATTAAATAATTTCATAAATGATTATTGTTTGTTTGCACATTTTGAAGTGGTGCATATTTGATATTGAGCTGAATGACATCGTTAGAGTTCATGATTTCCTATTGCAAATGAATGAAGTTAGTATTGTAAGGCTCAATATAAACACCCGCACAAGACACTTGTGCAATCATTTTGCAGATAATTGCAGTAAATAGACATAATAGTCTGTAAGCTCTGCCATGGCAAGGGTCAAAACAGGTAAATTGTTCTTGAGCAGCTCATAATGACTTGTGTAAGCATTTCACTTGAAGTCAAGCTAATCATAGGAGCTTTGCTTATTAACCTTGGGCTGTTTACTGCCATTACTGTCCCTTGTGCTGGATTACATGTACACTGGTTACAAATAGCTACATTATTTTCTCCAACACATACTATGCATTGCCAAAACTAATTTCCTGATGTAATACTACATAGTTCAAATATGGATAGCTGGTGCTTGTAGATCAATACACATTTCAAGAAAAATGAACAGAGAACTGCCACATTCTGAGAAAATGTGTATAAACCTATTTAACATGCCACCATGACACCATGGAAGCTTAAAGTCAATAATTCACTTAAAATTTTTTTTTTTTTTTTTTTTTTTTTTAACCCAGAGCTTTTCTTTGAATGCATATATGTACCACAAATACTTTCTAGGAGGACTCTGGAGCAAAATTACTCTTTAAAATGTTCAAATAATTCAGTATATGTTTACCAATCAGATGCAAATAGAATCATGCAAAGCCACTTCAGCTGGTGAATTTTGAAATAGCACTCTGTGGCCTTTTTACATTGATCACATTCAGATCTGAGCATAATGAATAATGTGATAATTTTAGCAACAACGCTAACAGATACCGTGACATAAAGCTAGTGAAACAGCTAAACTTATGCAAGAGACTTTTCATTTTAATGTTAATTTTATTTTAAAGAAAAAGTTGCTCTTTAGTCAGTATATTCTTAATGTCATCAATTATTAGACAATGTGCAGAAGGTTAACGTATATACATTTTGATCACCATTACATTTAAATTCACAGTAACATTTATATAGATGTAAATCAAAGTGATGTCCACTCTTGATTTGGTAGGAAATTATAAAAGGTAGCTAATAACCTTCTTTTTTTAGCATTCTTCTCTCCCGTCTTTTTGCTATAAACAGTCCTGCTGTACATTGTGTACATGTAAGGGGGCTGTGAGGCATGAAAAAGAGTGTGTGATGCACTGATTTGTGGGGGAAGAGAACAAATTGCTGCTGGGACTTGCACTGCCTCTAATCAGAACATACCTTCCTGTTTTCATAGGTTCTCTTCCAAAACCCATTATGCATTATTTTGCCCAGCTTTGTTTTCAAGATCAACTGAGCCTGCATGTCAAACACAGCGCAAATCCTGCCATAAGCCGTAAACACACAATAGACACACCTCGTTCGTCTTCTAGACTAGAATTTGTCAATGGATTAGCTTGCTCCCAGAAGCATAAAAGAAATAAGGTGCGAGACTGTGCATTACAGTGATTTTACCATGGTAAGTGTCATACTTTTATTATTATAAATATTATTTATAATAATTATAAACAATATAATTCTAAAATATGTATAGTTTATAAGTTCTATATTATATTATATTATATTATATTATACACCTTATTTTTAACATAAGAGAAGGCACAGCCATATGTAAATTGAATGTGTCTGGCTTCTGGTCTCATTTATTTCCAGTTACTTTTAGCTGTACAAAACAGCTGCTTGATATTGAAAATTAGTATTTTCATCATATTATTCTAATGTATTGTTGTAATTATATACACACTGGTTTGTAGCGTAAAATGTCTTACCATTTTTACCCTACTTTGTTATTATAAAAATCTTATTTGATTTTAGTAACATGCAGTTTGTTCTGTTGTTCTGTGTTGACTGTAGTTATGTGTTTGTCCAATTGATTTGTCCAATGCATTTGAATTGACAAAATTAAAAGTTATCTCAACATTCGGAGTAAGTAAAACTAAAAAACAAAAAGCCCATGCAAAAAAGAAACAAAATATAACATGTTGAGATTTTCTACAGTGGCTAATAAATCGGAAGTCTCACACATTCACAAAAAGTACCTTATTTCCTTGTTGCAAAATAAGATGGATATTATATTTATAAAATTAAAACAATATTTCCGCCAAGAGATATACAGTTAATATATAATATATAATAATATATAACAGTTGGCTCATTTTACAATGAAATGTCAAATCAGAATTTAAAGTTGAAGCTATCCATTTTATACCAGGAAACTCTTAAGCCTGGTATCACAGACAAGGCTTAGATTAAGCCAGGATTAGTCGTTTAGCTTTTATAAACTTGCCTTAGAAAAAAACATTACTGGTGTGCATTTTGAGACAAAACAGTGGCAGTGTCATATTTTAAGATATGCAGCTATATTAGTTTATTTCAGTTAAAACAGCTCAAGCATTTTAGTCTGAGACTAGGCTTAAGCCTCGTCTGTGAAACAGGCCAACAATGTATAATCCATTCTGGGCTTTGTTTAGTAATGTATATATTGCATTTCTGATCATTCCCATTCCCCTAACATCGTTTCACATGAGTGATCACTACCTTACCATGCTGGGCAAAGAGGCACGGCGGTCAGCTTTGTAGCGGGAGGGCCTCCTGAAACTCCTCTTCCTTTCTTTGGAGTTCTCGTCCCCATGCCCCCAGTAACTGCTCATCCACTTAGTGAAGTTCCCATCATCATCCTCCTCATTGTCCATAAGAATCGCTGGAAGCAGTCGAAGAGACAGCTTGGGAGTTGGTGTGTGGAGCTCTCTGTGAGGCTCCTTTCTCCTGGAAAGAAACGAAGCAGGGTGCAGTCGGCGTAAGAAGATCCAGCTGGGTCAGACGGGGCTGCAGCTGCTGCTGATGTTGTCCTGGAGCTTCTCGGGAACTCTTTCGTTGAAGGCAATGTGAGGTCCAGACTCCAGACTGTGGACGATAGGCTGGCTTTGTGGTAGGTTATAATTAGATTCCTCCAGTTAGGTGCTCACAATGTGTGGGTGTAATTGCTCTAAGCCGACCCAAAAAAAATGTGCATGCACAGCTTTTGTCGAAGTCTTTAAATAAGTGAACCCTCTGTAATCTATTTAACATGAGAGAGGGAGGGGACTATAGTATAAGGGAGGGAGAGAGGTATAGGAGGGAGAGGGCACGCTAGATAGACAGAAACAGAGAAAGAGAGAGAGAGGATGTTTTTTTTTTGTGTTTGGGGGGGGGGGTGCTCTGCTTTTAATCTTTCCATTACAGAGTGATGGGCCTGAGGGTGGGAGTTAGTCACACACACTCTGTGCAACTCCAATTCTCCCATACTTTCCACTCACTGAGCACATCAAACCTGTCAATAATTATGGACTGCAGCAGGCGCGAACCAGCATGTGTTATGAGAGTCGGTGGAATCACGTATTTATACTTCAGTACTGTCTGACAATGAGTAAAGTAAGATAACCAATCGATGCAGATGGCATCTATCAAGTGCAATGGCTAGACTTTGTTCTGATCATGACAAATGCTTTGTAGTATAACTATTAGGGAAGTAATATGGTAACATAAGGGCATTTTTGTGTAGAGTTTTGCAAAAATCATTAGGAAAATTGGAATGTATGAAAACAAGTGAAATGTGTTTATAGGTTTGAGAAATTTGTCTTTGTTTTGAGAAGTGAATAAATAGTTTGGGAAATTGTGCCAAATTAATCAGTTACAGTGTGTTAGCAATTGAGAAAAACTGTAAATTGGTATTCATAATGTACATTGTTATGCATTGTATATTTGTTATCTTTGTATATCATTGTTATGCATTCTATCTATCTATCTATCTATCTATCTATCTATCTATCTATCTATCATCTATCTATCTATCTTTATATATTAAAAATATATAAATAATTGTAAACAAAAGTCAAATACATTATAATATTTGCAGACTCCTTGCTACATTTAAAATTTGTTTGTTTTAATGCATTATACTTTTGTGAGGTGTTGCAATAAGTATTATGAATGTATTATAATGTTATAATATTGAATGTATTATAATATTATAATGAATGTATTATAATATTCTAATATTATAATGTGGTTACAATTATTCATGATATCATACAATGCATTATAAGGAGCATTACATGACATAATACATTAAAAATACTTTTGTAATGCTTTATATAAAAAGACTTCAAGTAGGCTATAAAAATATCTTCAATGTTACCGAAGAGTTTTTGTTTTAGTTTTTGTCTGTGAAATGTCAAAATGAACTATTTTAATACATAGAATACAACTGAATCCTAAATATGCACTATAAAAAAAATAATTGTTGGTTTAACTTAAAAAAGTAAGTTACCTGGTTGCCTTAAAATTTTGAGTTCATTGAAATTAAAAATTTGAGTTAATACAATGAAGGCGATTGATTTAATCAACAGAAACTCAAAATATATTAAGTTATCTGAACTACATTAATTATCTAAGTTGATTTGATAAAAGAAAAATTGTCCTGATAACAAATCATGAAAATATTTTTTTACAGTGTGTTATGAATCATAACCGATTATGTCTGCCTATAGCAAGCTCCACTATATATTTGCAAAAGCACAACATTTAGCCAAATTATTCTCACATTCTAAATGTTGCAGCTGCACGTTCAGTAGCACATGTATTTTCAGCTGACCCCATTTTAGAATATGATAAACCCCCTCCCTTTCAGGAAGGAGCAATCTGGGGCACACAGCAACCAGCCCCAAGCCTCGTCTACTGTCCTGCTCCAGTTGTTCCCACCGCTGGACTCTGGAGCAGCAGAGCGTATACAGTATGAGTGGCCAAAGACCCTGATAACACACAACACCTGTGGCCACGTCTGTTTGATCCTTGCTCTTAATTGCAAGGGTGGTGTTGTGTGAATTCTGGGTCACAATACGCCTATTTATTTATTTTATTCCTTGTGTTCGGCAAAGAAATATTACCTGCATTAGTCATGACAGAAACAGATTTGCACAATACGCATATGGGTGTTATTTCAACTACAGGCGCTTTTCTCACAATGTTCAACTAAATAGGAAAATTATGACTTTTTTTTTTTTTTTTTTTCACAGAAAAAAGGAAATTTCTGTCACAATGAATTTTCTACCAGATTTTCTAATAATGTTGTGTTTAATAGCATTCTGTTGTAGAAACTCTTTTGTCTTATATATATATATCTCATGTGTGTGTGTTTGAAGTCTCATGCTCAAAGCTGCATATTTGATCAAAAATACAGTAAAATACAGTAAAATATTTTGCGATTCACTTCTTGCAAGAGAAGCAGCACGATTCATTTCTCTCTTCTGCAGTATACTGTGAAATTGAAAAATTTCACAATATATATAGCAATGGAGTTTTAGCAAATTCTCTGACAACATACATGTAACAGTTTTGTCAGCAGGCATGGTGTAGGAACACTCACAACAAGGAGATATGCAGGAATGCTGACTTTAATGACGAAACACACAGGAAGCAGGGAATACACAAGAACACACATCCACTATAAACGTAATACAATGACAAGAACCAACAGAGACTGAGGGAGAACACAGGGAATATATACAAGTCAAACGAAGGGGCAAACAAGGCTAATTAATAGGACACACCTGGGACTAATGAACTCAAATCAGGGTAACTAAGTGAACAAACTAGGGGCGGGAAAACTGAACAAAAGAACATGTGACACTGGAAACAAACACAGAGCAAAAGAGCACATTCAGGGCTTTGCAGAGACATTTTTGGAGGTGTAACTCCCTCTCCTTGATCTTTAAAAATGACTGAATGATCAAATTTAGCACTCTTATGGAAAATTATAATATTTTGACTCATTTTCAAATTGTTTGTCAGAAATCAACATCTCAGGAAAATGTTTTAAGGGTTTCAATCAGAATATGACTTTCTGTTATGAAACAGGTCATTGATTTCATACATGATCTCTGTAGAGGACACCAGGAATTACATCATGGCATATCAGGCATTTTGGAGACACAAGTTAATAGGGAAAGAAATTATATATCAATATTCTTATGAAGTATGAGATATTCTAATGAAAATATTCCCAATTACTCTCATTATGTATTTTTTCATTACATGTTGCCCCAAGAATACATTAATATGCAAATTAGATACAGTGTATAGATGTATTGCATAGAATGGGAATCTTTTATACAAAGTTTGGATAAAAAAGACTTGAAACCTAAAAATTGATTGGTGAACGAAAAAAAAAAAAACCCATTGTTTTGCTTATTCATGTCTTTTTTAATGTCTTTTAATTTTCTTAATAAATGGGTCCTGCATGGAGTCATAATAAAGAATAAAATATCTTTTTTCAAAAATGTATATATATATATATATATGTATATATGTATCTTCATATATATATATATATATATATATATATATATATATACACCATATAGGTATTCACATAATTTAGAGTATAACAATAAGGAGTTTAAAGTTGATGAATCATGTTGTTGTGGATAACAAGTAGGGTTGGGTTGAGTGTGACCAAATTCAACTACTTCCTGATAGAAGGAAAATTGAACAAGAATAAAGGTTGACTATATAAAATAAATCAGTACTTTTCTTCCCAGTTTCAGAGCAAACTTTTGTGCCTGCGACAACTGATTTATTTATAGAAAGGCTGCTCTGTTTGTGGTTCTATTTCAGGTGTTTTCTTACACTAAAATAGTCTAGTCCTATATTCTCCCATCTAAAAACAGCAGGGACGAAAATATTTGTTCTTGGTTTCTAAACAGACCTCTGAATACTGAACTTATGGTACAAAAAGGACAGAGTGTTTCTACAATTGGAGCCAATCCTGGTTGTGGACTGCCACATGGAGTATAGGTAATCATCTCAAGAGGTGGTCACATGCACACACCAAGGTCTTGATGAAGACAGCCTTTAAATGTGGCAATAAACTACTATTCACTGTTTGTAGAATACAGGAGCCAACCTGAAACTGCAGTTTACAATACTAGTTTATACTAGTAGTTTAAACTCTGTCTGTACAGAACAGGATTAAGCACATTTAGCTGCAGTGTGTGACCAAAAAATTGTTTATCAGGCCTCAAAAGATCTCACAACACAGTTTACAACACTGAGGAGAAAGTGAGAGTGTCTTTTGAGGAAAACCACTGTCCTTAAGGCATCTAAGATAAAATCAGTGTGGTATGTAATATTAATATATTTTCAGTGTGTTCATCATATTCTGAGTTTTGAATGGCCTTTAACCTAAATTCACTGACAGAATGATGAGTGAAAAGACCCAGGCTGAACGTAGGCTATACAGGGAGACAGCAGCCTTGGTCCTGTCTCATAACTGCGATACTAGCACAAACACAAATTGATCATGTCTCGTGTTCTAGCTAAGAGCTATGATTGATCTAAACTTGCTATGGCAGTGTGCATTCAATTGACATTTTACATCATGTGTCAACCAGAGAACCTAGATACAGTATATAGCAGCCTTTTTAAACCACTGAACATGCACATTGGTTTTGAAATCTGATTTTTGGAAATTTGAAATAAAAATGTTCTTTACAGTAAATCAACGTATCTATAAGGATACGTTGATAATATAATATAATATAATATAATATAATATAATATAATATAATATAATATAATATAATATAACATAATATTTAATAAAGTTTAAATATGTTTTACTGGCCATGAAATTATTTTTGCAAAACAGGCAGTAATACCAGATACCAGTGAAAATTCACAATTCTTCTTATCAATTTCAATACCACAGCTAAAACTACTAGACCAACTAACATAAATCTAAAACATTAAATACAAGTAAACAGTCAGTAATAAAATAAAAACAAATAATCAAATTACAAGCAGCAGCAAAAATAAATACAATAGAACAAAAATACAAATGAAATTAAAGCTGCAAGCAGCGATGAAAGGGCCCTCGCACCCGGGGCCACCACCACCCGGTGGCCTTAGGAAAACAGTGAATAGTGGGTGACATGCATGTAAATGAGTAAATACACTTGAAATATGGCAAAGTCATTTTGACGTGCCAAACTTCCTGCTGCCAACAGGTGGCACTTTGACTATTACTGAATATTGCCATGTAGATGTCTTCAGGCTAAGACTATTATCAATCATGTGAAGTTTGGAGCAGATCGGACATTGTTTGCCTGAGAAACTGTTGTATCACAAACATTAGCACTTAACCAAGTGTTGCATGATTTAACGTGTTTCTAGTATGTTTGGTACTTCATGACATATTTAAATGTGTTTCTGGGAGTGAATTATTGTGCAAAGCATGCCATTTCCTGTTGTCAGCAGGTGGCGTTATGACTAACTGAATATTGGCATAGAGATGTCTTCAGGCCAGGACTCTTATCAAACATGTGAAGTTTGGGGCAGATCGGACATTGTATGACCAAGTTACAACAACTTCCTGTTTCATGGCGAAACATTGAAATTTGTCCGGCCGCCACAGACACGCCCTTCAACGAAAACTCAAGATCTTCACAATTTAATGTCACAAAGGCCTTTAGATTAAACTGAGCAAATATGACCTTGATCTGATTAAAGCTCTAGGAGGAGTTTGTTAAAGGACAACATCTGGAAATGGCAAAAACTGCAAACTTTTGCAGAGAAAATTAAAAATATCCCAATTTCCGTTATATTAACTTTAGAATAACAAACCAAAAACTAAATTTTGGGAACGTTAGATTAACGTTAGGATAATGTTCTGGAAACCAAAAACGAACGTTCTGGGAACGTTAGATTAACGTTAGAATAACATTATGAGAGCATTAGATTAACTTTAGAATAACGTTCTAAGAACATTAGATTATTGTTAGAAAAACGTTATACAAACCAAAAACTAACATTCTGGGAACGTTAGATTAACATAAGAATAATGTTCTGGGAATGTTAGATTAACGTTAGATTAATGTTAGAATAACATTATGAGAACATTAGATTAACGTTAGAATAACGTTCTAAGAACGTTAGATTATTGTTAGAAAAACGTTATACAAACCAAAAACTAACGTTCTGGGAACGTTAGATTAACATAAGAATAATGTTCTGGGAATGTTAGATTAATGTTAGAATAACATTATGAGAACATTAGATTAACTTTAGAATAATGTTATACAAACCAAAAACTAACGTTTTGGGAACGTTAGATTAACGTTAGAATAATGTTCTGGGAACCAAAAACTAACGTTCTGGGAACGTTAGATTAACGTTAGAATAACGTTCTGGAACGTTAGATTAATGTTAGAATAACGTTAGAAAAATGTTATACAAACCAAAAACTAACGTTCTGGGAACGTTAGATTAATGTTAGAATAACGTTTTGAGAACGTTGGATTAATGTTAGAATAACATTATAAAAATCAAAAATGAACGTTCTGGGAACGTTAGATTAACGTTAGAATAACGTTCTGGGAATGTTAGATTAATGTTAGAATAACATTATACAAATCAAAAACTAACGTTTTGGGAACGTTAGATTAACGTTAGAATAACGTTCTGGGAATATTAGATTAATGTTAGAATAACGTTATACAAATCAAAAGACTAACATTCTGGGAACATTAAATTTAACGTTAGAATAACGTTCTAAGAATGTTAGATTATTGTTAGAAAAACGTTATACAAACCAAAAACTAACGTTCTAGGAACGTTAGATTAACATTAGAATAATGTTCTGGGAACGTTAGATTAACGTTAGAATAATGTTCTGGGAACCAAAAACTAACATTCTGGGAACGTTAGATTAAAGTTAGAATAACGTTCTAAGAACGTTAGATTATTGTTAGAAAAACGTTATACAAACCAAAAATTAACGTTAGATTAACGTTAGATTAACGTTCTAAGAACGTTAGATTATTGTTAAAAAAACGTTATACAAACCAAAAACTAATGTTCTGGGAATGTTAGATTAACATTAGAATAATGTTCTGGGAACGTTAGATTAATGTTAGATTACTGTTAGAATAACGTTATGAGAACATTAGATTAATGTTAGAATAACATTATACAAACCAGAAACTAACGTTTTGGGAACGTTAGATTAACGTTAGAATAATGTTCTGGGAACCAAAATCTAACATTCTGGGAACGTTAGATTAATGTTAGAATAACGTTCTAAGAACGTTAGATTATTTGTTAGAAAAACGTTATACAAACCAAAAACTAACGTTTTGGGAATGTTAGATTAACGTTAGAATAATGTTCTGGGAACCAAAAACTAACGTTCTGGGAACGTTAGATTAACATTAAAATAACGTTCTGGAACGTTAGATTAATGTTAGAATAACGTTATACAAATCAAAAACTAACGTTCTGGGAAAAACACGCCCTTCAGTGAAAACTCAAGATCTTCGCAATTTAACATCGCCAAGGCCTTTAGATTAGACTGACCAAATATGACAGTTTTCTGATTAAAGCTCTAGGAGGAGTTTGTTAAAGTACAACGTATGGAAATGGCAAAAACTGCAAAAACTTTTAGCCTAGTTTTCAGATAGGCCAACAGAAATTCAATCAAATGTAAAATAACAATGCATAGTCTTCACATATAGCCTAATTTAAATATTGATTCATCCTTAAAGTTACAAAAGTTATTTAGACAAGAGCAGAGACTGATTTTCCCTTTGTCTTTTGTTGTTGGATTAACATTAATGACACAGACAGCAGCAGGAATATTAGGCTGCTGTCACTTTAAGACCTGCACGGATCCAATATACTGATACACATGCGTTTTCTTTCTCAACTGTTCATATTCAGTTAAGACATAACCAATTATGTTTACTAGGATACTCACAGAGACAGGCATTTTTTGACATAACTTTGTGTGAATTTGTCCATTCAAGCACAAGAAGAGAAAAAGAGCTCAATTCAGTATTAGCGGGCTGTGTGAGCAAGCGCTTTGTGTGTTTGCACACAGAAAACTTCCCACAAAACGTGCGAGTAACAAATTGAGTTTCCTTTCGTGTCTTCTTGCGCTTGAATATTTACGAACTAAACTTTCGTGACAATGCAGCACTGGCCAGTCAAATGTCCCGAGTGTCATTCTTATTTGTTCACGTTCATATTCTCACAACAATGCAATGTTAATGGCCACTGGCGATTGACACTGGCGATTGACACCAGTGATTGACACTGCTTCATATACTTGCCAACACAGATTTTTACTCGCATTTGGCACTTGGCGAGTGTTAATTTTAGGCCCTATTAAAACAGACAAACAAAAAACAAAAACACTTTCACTATAGTCTCATATTTTTTGACCCCACTGTAGCACAAAAGCAAGACACACTAATCTAGTTCTCTTTCAGACATTGTATAAAGAGAAATACTTCACACCCAGTAGGCGGTCTATATCAATATCATGCCATCATCCCAAGCGGCCACACGTCAAACACATGCATTCAGCCCGAACAAATTGTCTATACACTATTCAGAAGCCAGAACAAAGAGCACCACCAGTTTAATAAAATTTGACCTTGCCTACTGAAGACACTCAAAGAGGAAGATTACACACTCAGTACAGTCTTTGTTCACGGGGACAGTCTAACAGGAGACATTCATAAAAATAAATAATACATTCTTTCTTAAGCTTAACTTCATCTGTGAGGATGAAGTTATAGTTCTACAGTCATTTCGGGAAATGTTAAGTTAAAAATGTAAAGGTTAAAAACTAGTCGTTCAATAGCATCTATGCTGAACACTGTCACATATACCCATCTAGTGGAAATTATTTGTATTGCAATCACACGTAGAACCTAAATCTCTGAGGGATTACCTAGAAGTTGGACTTGATTGAGTCTTATAATATCCTACTTTATTTTTGACCTTTATAGTTTTTTTTACAATGAGTTTTTTATAATGAGCAAAGAGATTAATAAATAAAGAATGCTTAATTTAAAAGGCTGCTATGCACAAAATTAAGAAATGTCATGTCTATACACTGTGATGAAATCATATTATAGTCAAAAATCTGACTGTTTTCTACTTCCAGCCACTTTATTTGTGAGAATATAATGTTCTTTAGAAATCTTTGATTTTTGATGGTCTTACCTTAGTGTTTTAAAAAAAGTCGTTAAAGTGGTTTCTTCTCCAGTTATACTGCTCATAAAAGCTCACATCTGTACATCATGTCATTACAAATAAATAAAAAATGGTACCATTACATGTGACCTAGGCCGCGACTTTTATTTTTGCTGACTTTTGTTTTGAAATCATGACGTCACGTAGTGGACCAGGAAGTACTTTCCACTCCTCTAGCAGCAATTGACACTGGTGATCGCCTGCTTGCTATGCCCTTGTTAGCCATGCAGCTAACCTAAGTGCCACATTTGGAAAAATGAATTGAAACTTATAAAGTAAAGAGATCTGATAGACACTTATATATTCCATTACAGCCAATAGCAGGATGTTACGAGCCGGAGGTGTAGTTACCTGGTAAGTGGAGTAGCTCGTTTGCAGCTATAGAATTTAGCGCAAATACAGGTGACTGGAAACCAGGTGATTGGATATATAAATAAAAATGTCTAATCATCTCTGAAATAAATGCACTAATCAATAATTATAACTGTTAACTGTGAGGATTCGCTCTAAGTGTCTACTGTTACTTGGTTTCATTTCCTAAATGACACTGACAGGCTACACTACTGCACTAAATGGACACCACCCGAACACTGACTCACTTTTCACGTTTTTAGATAAATTACATCAATTATCAACAAAATTTCTATGTTGATATCATAATAATATTTGTAACAATATAATAGTACAAATTTGTGTCTAATTTGACATATGTCTTCCCATTTTAAAGCACTAGCCATTGGACAACGGTTACAGGAACCACCAAAGAACTATTTTTGTTTTGCGTTCTAGCTTGAAAATGTGTCTATAATCACTTAAAAGGTAACGTTTTCAGGCTTTTGCTGGTCTGTTAACACAGTTGTCAAATTTGGGACTTTATATCTTATACAGTAATGTGGTTTTGCATGCTGCTTGTGTCTGACAGAAAGCTGGAGACCTGCTAATATTTAGATTAATAGACTTATATTTTCATTAAATGTTTATTTCTACATTTTATTTACAAAAAAAACCCCAATGGTTTTCCATTACAGTAACGTTAGGGGCTATATTCTTCAAATATTCCTGCATATATTGTTATAATCTGAAAAATAAGAGATTCAGAAGAGTATAGGCTAAATGTGTCAGAATGATCACAGTGTCTCTCTGTCTCCACAGCATTGCCTGCAAGAATCTACTTCCCTCCAGAATGGGGGTGAAGTTCAGAGTTCCATTGCAGAAACTGCACCCACTCTCTCGTTCCATCCATCACCGCTACTTTGCTAACAACAATCCACAAAGACCACCTCACTGCTCAGCTGCCCGCCATTACACGTCTCTCTCAAGGCTCCCCATGCGTCCTCCCAAATCCCGGTCAGGAGGACATGGCTATCAACAACACCGGACCTTCTGGGTGGCCCGACTTGCTGCCAGACTGTTGAAACTGAGGTACATCTTGCTGGGCTCAGCAGTTGGAGGTGGATATACAGCAAAAAAGGTATGCATAACTTTGTTTTGTTGAGCCAATTGACATGACTGACCTCAAGGTCATTTTACTTGCACACGCAGTCTGAATTTGAATCAGAATTTGAATGAACACTGGGTGTGCTGTTTGTCCTATTTCAAACAGGATGCAGATATTTGGGTTTCATTGTCATCATGTGTTCTTTTAACAGATTAAGCATGTGATTTATAGATTTACCTCCAGTTTCACAGACAAGGCTTAAGCTTTGTCCCAGACTAAAATGCATGATTGAGCTGTTTTAACTGAAAGCAGCTTGCACTGGCATATCTTAAATATGTCACTGCCATTGTTTTGTCTCAAGATGCACACCAGTAATGTTTTTTTCTAAGGCATGTTTATTAAAGCTACTAAATGTCCTAAATGAACTAATGTCTAATCCTGGCTTAATCTAAGCCCTGTCTGTGAAACCAGGCCTTATAGTATCAGCCATCATATCAGTTATCAACAAAAATACTATTGGTTGTTGGAATCAGACAAAATGTTTATTAGCACACCATTATTCAAATCCTGTCTGTTCTGTTTTTTACAGACTTATGATGAATGGAAAGAAATGCTTCCTGATATGAGCCAATACACATGGATTGTGCCAGACTTCATTTGGGAGCTGAGTGAAAATATCGATTTAGGTAAGTAATTCAGAGAGACATATTTTGATCAAACAATATGCATATGCTAGGGATGTACCGATTTTGACCGATACAGATAACTGATAATTCTTTATATTTGAAAGCCGATAAACCTAAATCCATATTTTTATATAATTTTTTTTTTAGAACCTTACCATTACAAAACATGTCCCAAGCTCTTCAACATAAATCATACATACAGTACAGTAGCATAGTTTGAGATTCCTTAAATTTAAGTGTAAGATTCCATAACTTTTAAAATTAATTTTTACTTCAAAAAATATGTATTGCCTTACAATGAAATAATAATAATAAAAAAGCTTAAATAATGCAAACAAGTCATTGGACAACACGTACAAAGAATAAAAATGCATTTGCCATGGATAAAGAACATGGAATAGCCTCGGCATGGACAATAATGAAATGATTTTAATTAAACCATATTGTTGATGAAAATAATATGAGAAAGAAAAAAAGTTCTAGTTATTATTAATAATACATCATGTTTTTGAAAAAGAAACATCTAAAATTAATATTACTGTTTCAAATAACAGCATTGTTGTTTGAGCTGCATGTGCTGAAGCTGAAGAGCTGAATGAACATCGGTTAACTGATTTGTTAGTGGGGTAACTACAACAAAACAATCCTTTATGAGATTAATCAGATATGTATGCAACATAAACATAATATTGCAACTTATATCTGCACAAAATGACGCAAATGCACAAGTTAACGTGAAGTAAGTTATGTAGTCAGAATCTGCATAACTCCTGTTTTGAATGTGATCTTCCCATAACAACGCACTGAAACACGGCAGCTAACCCCAAAGAATTCACAACGTTTTATTACAATAGTGTTCTCTTTATAATGTTATGTATATGACAGTCCCAATCATAGTTCTTAATGTTGTGCATTGCTGTTTGAGTTACATGCACTGAAGCTAAAGATGGTCACCAGTAAACTGGAGCGCTTTACTACCGCGTTAATCAACTTAACCAAATGCATCTTATATGAGATAAATAAAACAATGCGCATCTGAAGTGTCACAGCTGAAGGAAATAATCTATTATTTATCTGCTTTAATATATCTGCCTAATTTTCTTATCGGGTCAATAATGATAACATTAAAAATGAACATATATCGGCCGAAACTGATATGGTGGCCGATATATTGTGCATCCCTAGCATATGCTTTAGTTGTGAATTATTTTGTGTTTTTAGTGCCCTGGATATGTTTGTCTGGGTTGCTAATGATGTAATCTCTTTGCCCCCGAATAAAGACAAGCTTGCCAGGGCTTTGCCTGAACTAGACGAGATAGCCAAACTACTACCTGATATGGAAAAGGTTGGAGAGAACTTCACTTTCCTGAAGAGCCTCCTCTCCAGTGGTAAGCTGTCTTTCACACACACCTCATGATGGACACAAACTGAATACTGTTTTTCAAATAATCCTGAAAAAAAGTATTATGAGCAGAAGCACAACTGTTTTCAAGACTGATAATCTCCCATATATGCTGTTAATATGAATCAAACAACAAAAGAAAAACAGATAATCACTCACTGCTTTTGATTGAATTAACTTTAGTAGCTTTAATAAGAATACATTTCTTATTTGAATGCTGCTGTTAAATGCTCTGGTGAGGAGATAAGCATGGCGGACTGTGTACAGCTCACTTAGGGCGGGGTCTATGCTAATAGGGCAGAGCCCGTCAGCAGTCATGTGATGTCATAAAAGCTAGAATCTGAAAACGGCTGGTTCTGAGACACTGCTTATGATTTATGGGGATTAAAAAAAAGAGGATAAGGCTCTTTCAAAAACATTTACAAAATTTTACCAACCCCAAACGTTTGATTGGTTGTGCAAATCTTACAGTATTCTGTGAAAATTTTAGTAAGCATATAACACAACTTTCTATTTAAAAAAATTATTAAGTTTAACATAGTGAAGGTTGAGGCATATATTCTATGCTTTTGATCTTCTGAAAAAATTCTAAAAAAATCATAGTTTACTGCAATTTTTGTGAATGTCATTTTATGTGAATGTGTGTGTGTGAATGTTAAGATTTTTAAAGCTTCAAGGTACTAAATCTAACCATGGGCTCCATGTAGTTTGCCACTGTGATTTCTGCCAACTAAACATATCATTATATTCTTAGGCACTTCATTGCTTACAATCATTTTCATATATACATAGTCAGCATTTTCCTAATGGTAATGTGACATTAAGGCATTTTAAGAATTTTCACATAAGTCTGGTTATTTGTGTGCATTAACATATTTTCTAGTATACAGTGCTGACACTGCTTGTCCGCTAGAATCCCAATCCAATGTTCAATGAAATGAGCGCTCCACGCTTTTTCTACAGCCTTTATTTTATTTTCATTTCATTTGTTCCTCTTGTTCCTCCCTTCTCCTCTCCCTCCCTCCACGTTCTTCACAGGTTTGGGTAGTGAAGTCAATGGAGCTTCTGGTCTGCGTCTGTTATTAGGTGTGTAAATGCCTCACTTAGCGTTCCTCGATTTCTCCTGCGCTGCTGCACTGACGTAAAATGGATTTAAGTTGATGGGATGTGGGCCTCTAAGGATGGACCAGCAAAACCCATCATTATCAAAGGAAATAATCTTTAAAATATTATAATAATGTTGTTAGGCAGAAATCACTTTATTGTCTGTACGGAGCTACAGCTTCTTTATGTGACAGAAGCTTAATTTGAAACATAGAGTAAGCTTCCTGCTGCAGTTGCGTTGGTATTTACACTACATTTCAAAAGTCTGGGGTTGGTAATATTTTTCAAAATGTTTTTGAAATAACTGTTTTCTATTTTAATATACTTTAAAATGTAATTTATTCCTGTGATGCAAAGCTGATAAAATTCAAATAAACAGTCACTTTTTCCTCAATTTATTGCATCTTTGATGAACAAATGTATTAAGTTCTTACATAAAAAAACATACGGACCCCAAACTTTTTAACGCTAGTGTATATTTAGTCTAAACCGGATCACAAACACTCGAGTGTTATTTTGTTTGACTTTTTATAATAGACACTAAGCTGAGCTCTTTTAACTGGATGCTACAGCATTCAGTTCAGATGCATTTGCAGTTACAGTACAGATGCAGTTAATGACACTAACAGTATCTGTGAATGTGTGATTTCTCCAATATTAATTGTCTTGCCACTTGGTCCCTTGACTTCACCTTCTCCTCTCTAAAGATTTTGTGGGCTCTTCCCTGTGTTTGTCTCTTTCTCGCTTTCCATCAATATTAATAATTTATTCTATATGTGTAGAGTTCTTACAGCTCAAGTGTTTTGAAAAGTACACTGATTGAATTTCTAATCTGAATTCTTTCTAATTATCTTAGAAAGAGAACTATTGTTTAGAACTGCATTTTATGATGTTAATTTTTTTTTTTTTTTTTTTTTTTAATATATATAGCAGATTGCACATATTTTCTTATACAGTATATATTCTCATCACTACACTCACTACAATCCTAAAATTATATGCTCTATTATATGCTCCTAAAATGTGCCTTGTTAAAAACTATTTCTCAAGCACTTTTGCAGCATTTACTTTTCAAACCTTGGAGTTTCTTTGGGATATGGTGACTTAATGTAATTGCTTAAAAAAACAAGCAAATATATGCTTTCGCATGCTTATTTTTATTGTCACCTGACACAAAGTTCTTTTTTCTAAATGTGTAATGTCTAAATGCTAAATGTGTGTATTAAAAAAGGGAAAAATAATTTGTATATGTTGTATTTATTTTTTTCTAGAAACCACAGGTGATTCATCCCTGAGAGCACCAGATATCCCACCAACGTCTGCAGCCATGTCTGACAGCAGTGATAAACAGTTCAAGAAGGTAAATGTCACTCTTTTCACTGCATTAATGATGTTTCAGATGGCTTTTCTGAATGCTAAAGCTTGACCGTGGTATTATGATGGCTCGGTCTTTTCATCATTTACTATATCCAGCAATTATAATAATTAAAGCAGCTTAAGTTTCTTTTTTTAAGTTTCATTTTTCTGCCTAGCTGTGTTGCTTCTTGGGCTTTTTTCAGTATTAACTGAGTTGCCAGTTGCTGTGCATTTGTTTTGACTATTTACTGTTAGGGGCAACCACCATTGGTTGATGGCTATCTTGCACTTTTGCAGTCCTGCTAAATATGGACACTGTTTCAGTAGCTTGTGGCAATTTGCTAATGCTGAAGTTAAGCTTCTTCGTTTTTTTTTTTTTTTTTTTTTTTAAATAAAAAAGCTGCCTCCTTACTCAACAAATTTAAATACATTACATGGTTAAAAAGTATATGGACTGTCATGCTGGAACAGAAAAGGCCCCATTCTGCTATGCATGGCTTTGTGCTTGTTTTTATGCTCCTGCTAGTAATGGGTGTAACTGAATTAGCTAAAACCAGCTGATTAGAGGAGTAAAAAGTAGAAAAGTAGTTTTTTTGGGGGGAATTGTTTGTCAGCAGTCTGGACTTTGCTGTTGACATTTTTCCTCTTTTGGACATCTTCACATTATTTGAATGAAACTTCTCTCTCAGTTCTCAGTGTGTGCAGATGACATGCTGAAACGTTTACAGATGATCATCAAGGATCATCTTTTTGAGATATTTTTGTAACAATTTTAGCTTCATGCAAGTCAACAATACTTAATTTTAGATGTTCTAAAATCCTTTTCCAAGGTGTAAAGGTCAGATCCAGTTTTATAACCTATATATGCAAATCCAAAGGGTTCACATATCATTTGTCTTGAAACTGTATGTAATCTCTTATTGCAGGAGATTGGTGATTCATTTCTGCCTTTTTCAGCTCATTGTCTGTGTAAAAGCTTCCCCCTCCATAACTCCTACATGTTTGTCTGCCATGGTCATTTTATGCTCTCTGAGAAAGCTTACTTCTCTGAGAGCAAAATATTCACTACTTGATATGCTAATGTTTAATGTTCTGTTTGTTTCATCACTCATGAATCACTCTTTGTCTGCAGTGGAAAACTTTATACTTTTTAGTTTAGCTTAGATTAACACTGAAATTTTTCATATTAGCATACCTAAAAGAGGATATAGCCCATAAAATGTCTTAACAGACAAGGTTGTGACAGTTATTTTGGAAGTCTAAGCATATACACTATCATTCAGTTTGGGGTCAGTACATTTTTTTTATTTTTTTATAATACTTTATAAATTTTACTTTTATTCATCAAGGATGCATTAAATTGATCAAAAGTGAGTTATAATGTTACAAAAGTTTCCATTTCAAATAAATGTTGTTCTTTTCAAATTTCTCTTCATCAAAGTAAAAATGTTTCATGGTTTCCACAAAAATATTTAACCGCGCAACTGTTTTCAACATTGATAATAATAAGAAATTATTCTTTAGAACTAAATCATCATATTAGAATGATTTCCTAAGGATCGTGTGACACTGAAGACTAAAGTAATGGCTGCTGAAAATTCAGCCTTGCCTTCACGAGAATGAATTATATTTTAAAATGTTCAAGTATAAAACAGTTATTTGGAATTGTAATAATATTTCACAATATTACTGTTTAATTGTATTTTTGAACAAATAAACAGAGCCTTGGTGAACAAAGAAGACTTCTTTCAAAAACATTTAAAAAATCGTACCTACCCCAAAATTTTGAATGGTAGTATGTGTGTGTGTAAGACAAAATCATAAAATTGGATTAATACCTGTGTTCGGAAGCATCAGTTTTTGAAAGATGTAGTAATATTTGCTCTCTCCAGCTTCAGGCTTTGCACTGCTCTCCAACTCAATCACTTATTGTGCCTCAAATGCTTGCTTTGCCTTGTAGCACTAGTTTTATATGATATTAGTTCATCTGTTAAAACTATTAGATGTGGCCTTACTGCATTATAGCAGCTTAACAATATTGACTGTGAGTGCAGGTCTTGAATGTGACTCAACATTATTAGTGCGAATAAATGTTCTCTTTTTAATTTCCTCTGGTGTTCGCAGTTCAGCTCTTCCCCTCCCGTTTGCTGAGAGACCTTTATGGTTGCTTCTAGTGCTCTTTTAGATTTTAGGTTCGCCATAACCGAGTTTATTATCAAGAGCAGTACATTAAAATGAGGCGGACCATTTCCCAAAAGCTCTGCCATGTCCTCCTATTGGTTGGTAAGCAGGTTGATTGACTGCCCCTCTCTGTCACTGTGCCGTCCCTCAGCAGGGGCTGCTCAGCGAGCTCATTCTCATTCAGCAGCAGATCCAGCAGCACGAGGAGGAGATGCGGCGGGCGGCAGCCAATAATGCTCCGCCTCCGCCGCTTGAACCCAGTCCCAGCCCGGCCCCGAACCCCAGCCCCTCGCAGTCCAAACGCAAGGTGAAGGTCCACTCCCCCACCACCCCTATGATGCTGTGGCTCTCATGCCAGTCTTTGACTGCCCCACGCCATTTTTTTTTTAGTTACTTAGTGATTAGCTTTTGAAGGATATATTGAATTTCTGACACTCAGAAATATATATTTCCCAAATTCTTCGTAGATGACTATAATGAAGATGTTTATATTTATAATATAGCTAGCAGAATGGTGGAGGTATTAACGACTGGTGTGAGAGAACTACAGCTTTAATATTCTCTAGTTATAAGCCAAATAAGTAGCTCCACCCATCCAGGCGCCTGTAGGAAATGACATGTCCTAAATGAGAACTGGACTTAATCCGTATTTTAATTTGAAATCTGAGCATCTGTATGGCTACATGCTCTTCCCTCCAAAATGCTGATTTCTCTGTGATCTTATTCCATCTCATAGCTGATATAGTGGGGTCCAAAGTCTAAGACCACCAGATAAAACCATTTTTTTATTTAATAATTTTATTCCAAAATATAGGGGATACTGAAGCTAGTTGGGTGAAGTTGTCACAAAGGCTGTCTGTATTTAAACATAAAATTAAAAACTGCCTTTAATTTGAGTAACTTTTTTTGAATTCTGTCCTCTAAAAATAAAATTACAAAATCATACTTTTGTTCTCAGTCAGGGATATTTTTCAGAAATGTCAGGTCAGGGCAAGCTAAAGTGTGTTTTAGATGTTATAAATGTTTTAATTACAACATTTGTTGGACAAAAAAACAATGTACAAAACAAGGTACAAAACATTTTTGTACCTTTTCTTACTTTGTATTTTCACTGTTTCATGAATTGTTATGAATGAATTTTCTTCATTATTTTACTATTTAGATTAAGCTGAAAAGCCTATCATTTTTTTAAAATGGATTTTTATATTGTGACAACTTACCCCGTACAGTGTGGTAAAATGCCCCTCTATTTGAGAACGCTCCAAAGAGCATTTTGTGAGCTTCAATGGAAAAAATCTGACCTTTTGTATAAATGTTTTGTACATGATCAAAGTCACAAATTTGCTAATTTTATTAGTGACCTAGAAATAGAACAGAATCTTTATGTACAAAATATTTATTATTCAATTTATGCTGCAGTGTTTCTTGGTTTATAATTTTAGCTACAACTTAAAAAAAAAAAAAAAAAGGTTATTTACAAGATTAAATAATCTTTAGATTTGGAATCTCAGATTTTCAGTGTGGTCCCAGACTTTTGAACCCCACGGTTTGCGACATAGACATTGATTTCTAAGTCAATCTCTGAGTGAATTCGAAAACATAACAAACGACCCCTAAACAAATTGTTATTGGGAAAGTAAAAAAAAACAAAACAAATATGACATTTGCCATCCATCTATCACTAGCAGTATAAAGTCAGTCTGGTATATTTGCATAATTAGTGCGATAAACCCAAACTTGATCCATTCTGCCTCGCTCATGCAAACCCATTTATTTACACAGTCCCTCGTGTACAGTTAATATTCACTGCATGGAGTGGTGTGCCATCCTGCCACATTGAGTGCAATTTGCTCCAGCTGTTGGCCAGCAAAACTAACCTGCCTAACACCAGAACCAGTTACATAGGCAAAAGACATGTTATTTAGCAGCAAACAAAAAACATTTTATATTACACACCCTTGTTTTTTACGTAGACATGTGTTTGTGTATGTTTGATGTTTTCCTTTGTGTCCTTTCCTTTGTGTCCAATCATTCACTGCTTTTCTGTGATTTGCCCGGTAGTTTGAGGTGTGTGTGCTCAACAGTTGCATTGCAGGTGTGGGCCAATAAATGATTCAAGAAGCACTTTTGATGCATTGATTTATAATCCAAGCATCCTTTACCAAATCGTTTTTTGTGTGGTGATTTGTGTAAAGAATAAATGATTAATTAAATGCTTGAAAAATCTGGAGGTGTAATTTCTTCTCTTTGCATTAACTTGCCTTTCCTCTGCTGGGATGCCCGCTGGAGTTGAATGCATGAGATGTGGATGTCTGTGCAATGACTCTTACAGGGGAATTTAAGGAAGATGATCAGCTGTCATGAAAAGAAATAGCATGGTCATAGTCTGCTACATTGTTTCTTGTGCTTACAGTCATCTGATAAAGAAAGAATTGACCAGCTTCAGGAAGAACTTCTTCGAACTCAGGTATTAACTATTAAGTGTCATTGATTTCAAGCCTGGATTTTTATTTTTTTTCCATACTAATGCTTGTAGCTTTTTAAGTTGTTCATACTCCATTTCTCTTATGCTTGTGTAGATGAAGTACCAACGGATGCTGGAGCGTCTGGAAAAGGAGAATAAGGAACTGAGGAAAGTCGTTTTACAGAAAGACGACAAGGGGATTCACCAAAGAAAAGTCAAGGTCAGATTTCAACAGTCTTTTTATCGGTGAACACAAAGAACAAATCACTGAGTTTTGTTAATGCATTTGTCCTGTTCTTGATCCTGTGCAGAAGTCTTTGATTGATATGTACTCTGAGGTCCTGGACATTCTCTCAGATTATGACTCCAACTACAATACTCAAGATCACCTGCCAAGGGTAAGTGTTATTCTGATTTATTCTTTTTGAGTGAAAAATGGTTTAAAATTTAAAGATAATAATATAAAGTGAAAAGTTAACAAACCACAAACTACTTTTTACAGGTAAAATTTAGAATGCTCTGTAGGAAAACTCACATTCCCTCTTTTGAACATAACATTACTGCAATCTGATTATTTCCCTGTAATGTGGTGGCATAAAATAACTCTTAATGGGTCAGACATAACCGGGTTCTGTCTTCTCTTCTCTAGGTGGTGGTGGTTGGAGACCAGAGTGCAGGAAAGACTAGTGTGTTGGAGATGATAGCTCAAGCTAGAATCTTCCCCAGAGGCTCTGGAGAAATGATGACCAGGTCTCCTGTCAAGGTGAATTAAACTGATTTGTGGATTTGTGAAGGTGATTTGTGTCCTCATAAACCATGTATACAAGAACACACACACACACACACACACACACACACACACACACACACACACACACACACTACTGTTCAAAAGTTTTGATTAATATTTTTAAAATATTTTTGAAAAAAGACTCACCAAGGCTGTTTAATTGATTAAAATACAGTAAAACAGTAACATTGTGAAATATTATTACAATTTCAAATAACTGTTTTCAATTTGAATATATTTAATATATTATAAAATGTAATCAATATTGAAAACAATTGTGCTGTTTCATATTTGTGATGCGTTTACCTGACTTGTTTTATTATGAAGGTGACACTGAGTGAAGGCCCTCACCATGTAGCGATGTTCAAAGACAGCACTCGTGAGTTTGACCTTGGGAAAGAGGAGGATGTAAGTATCTTAAATCAAATTATGTAGTACAAGTTTGTAAATCTCTATATTTGACTGTCAGGTCACTGAGGTGAGGTTGATTTCTTTTCTAGCTTGCAGCATTGAGGCATGAGATTGAACTCCGGATGAGGAAGAGTGTGAAGGAAGGTCAGACAGTCAGCCCTGAGGTGAGACCCTTGTTCCTTCAGTGCTTTGTGAAAACATTTACACTTGAATCTGCCTGAATGATTAGATATTCATCATTCATATGTTTTATATTTTGTGTTAGACCATTTCTTTAAGTGTAAAGGGCCCAGGAATCCAGAGAATGGTGCTCGTTGACTTGCCGGGGGTTATCAGTGTAAGTTTTGTGTACATTTTCATACAGTTTTTTTCATTGCACATAATATAAGCTTATACATATATGCAGAACATGTTACAATGATTCTTGACTTGACAAAAAGTAGTTTGATGTCACTGACTGTTTCATTTGTGTACAGACTGTGACGGCCGGCATGGCTGCTGACACAAAGGAAACCATTTTCAGCATTAGTAAAGCCTACATGCAGAATCCAAATGCCATCATCCTCTGCATTCAGGGTGAGTTTTCACTCTTTCGTTAAAATATTTGTCTTTAAGCCAACACTATTAATATTTCTCTGCATCTTGTATTATTTCTGTCTTTCAGATGGCTCAGTAGATGCAGAGCGTAGTATAGTCACTGATCTTGTCAGTCAGATGGACCCTCAGGGCAAAAGGACCATCTTTGTTCTTACTAAGGTTGACATGGCAGAAAAGAACCTAGCTAGTCCAAGCAGAGTAAGACCTTTAGATATTTCACTACATGAACTTACAATGCTAATTGTTAACTACTGTATTAGCCACTAGAGGGAGCACCTTTGTATCCTCTGACACTAAGAAGGAAATATTACATGCTATTATGTGCAGGTGATTCTTGGGAATGTTTTACACTTAATATACAGTATTAAAATATTTTGTTATTTGCCTCAAATTATTTATTTTCTCTATTTGTAGATCCAGCAAATAGTTGAAGGCAAATTATTCCCAATGAAGGCTTTGGGCTACTTTGCAGTAGTAACTGGCAAAGGTAAACAATGAGATCTTTCGTTTGCATTTGCAATTTGCATTTTGCTGGACTTAGATGTCATTCAAAACCATGATTGTTTTGTAGGCAGTACTAATGAGAGCATAGACTCCATCAAAGACTACGAAGAGGACTTCTTCCAAACCTCAAGACTGCTGAGGTAGGACTCAAATGCATAGTTCTACCTTACCTTTTTTATAATCTGTTACATATTTTGATTGGACAGTATTTTCCCAAACTGTTATAGGGATGGCATGTTGAAAGCTCATCAGGTGACCACAAAGAACCTGAGTCTTGCTGTGTCAGACTGCTTCTGGAAGATGGTGAGAGAGTCAGTAGAACAACAAGCAGATGCCTTCAAAGGTGAGATAGAAAAGAGATACAAGATGTGCAGATTGGTGGGTCCCCAGGACCAGGATTGAAAACCACTGTTCTAAAGCCATATTATATCATTCTTATGCAAAGAACAGACTTAATAATGTTTGCTTTTAGTCTAGAAACATTTTCTATTCACCCTCTCTCTCAGATATGTAATTTTTGTCTACAGTATCCTTTTAGGACAGTGGTTCGCAACCAGGGAGCTAAGGCCCATTAGTTGGTCCTTATCGAACTTAAGCCCGGGACACACCAAGCCGACGATCGGCCGTCGGCCAACGTCGGACCTTTTTTAAGCGTCGGCCGATTAAGTTTTCCCAGTGTGTTCTGCACTGTTGGCTCTAGTCGGACGCTGTCTGTTTGTTTTTTTTGGGCTGATTCAGCATATAGAATCGGCAAAGGAAGGTTGGGTGAGAGAGAGAACTCTGGTTGGCTGTTCGGTTTAGTGAACGAGTCGAAGCGTGAGAATAATAGCAAAACAGGTGAGCAAACAAGTCAAGGCGGTACAGGCAGAAGGCAGTTCTAATTTTACGTCATGTACCTGAGTGTTCCTGGGCAAATGTTTAATATTAACGTGAGCAGAGTGGAATATAGAAAGTGAACGTATGTGACGCGAGGCGACAACAGAGTCGGCTTTTATCAGTGCTAGTTCTTTTGCGTCGGTTTGGTGTGTCTCTACCCTTAACATGAGGCCTCAAGATGACTTGAAATTATTTAAAATAAGACTAAACAAACATTAAAATAATCTGAAATTATAAATAATAACAATAAATATGTGATTTCTAGACTTGAAAAAGTCAATTAAATTAATAAAATCTTTTAAACTCTATGTACATTTTTATAATTAATAAACATTTTCTTGTTATGCAATCAGGTAGAAATTGTGAGTAATAAATAAATTAATATAATTTAATTAATAAATAAAATATATAATGAAAATATAAAATAGAATTGCTAGATTTACAATATTAATATTTGGAAACTTGTCACAGTCTATGAAAAAGACCCATCCTTTTTCTGTAAATCACAAATAACTAAAAAAGTCGTGGGTCCTTTGATTATTCTTATGGACAGTGGGGAGCTTCGAAGTCAGAAAGGTTGTAAACCACAGCTTTAGGACATGTCTGGAAACCATGAAAATTAAAAAAAAAGCACATGGACTGTGCTTTTCAGTCTTTAGTTTGATTATTGCTATTTTTATTCTATAATAAGATGCTGATTTTCAAGGGCATTTTGAGAAGAGTACACATCAGCTCTCAGGAGACCCAGTAAATAAACCTTAATAGAATCCAAACCAACACCTTGACAGCCACTTAACTCTGAAGCCCACCTCAGCAGAGCTGTTTCCCAGTCCTGTGCGTGCTGATTCCCGTCACACCTCACCTCAGCTCAGACGTTCTGCACAGGGCACGCTGTAGACCTCCACGCTGCCAATTAACAGGCCACTTCTGCTAACGCTCTGCCTCTAGATTTATTACCTGACCCGGGACGCTCCTCAAACCTTTGTGTGGGCTATCGATCTCCACAGCTGCACCAGGGCCGGCCCGATAACCAGAGCAATTAGCGTCATCTCCATTGTGTGAGCGAGACGGCCGGCCCGTGTGTATGCTAGGGACGCGGGGCCCCAGGGGGACGTGAGGTTGCTGATACAGTGCACGCCTGGCTCCAGGTGCATTGATCAGGGCCACAGCGCAGGCTATCTGGTGTCCCTGTTCGGGGAACGAGACAGAGGGAGATGGGAAGTGTCTAAGGAATAGGGCTGTCGTCATTGAAAAGTTTTAGTCAAAGTTCACTCTATTATTTTAGGTGGCTAAGTGAACTTTGAACGCATTGTTTTATAGAAAATCTATTTTTTTTTAGTATGACATCAATAGCCAAGTTGCTAATGATCATGTTTTAACCTACTGTTAATCTGACCTACTTGCTACAGTCATATGAACTGAAATTGATATGTTATGAATTTTCTAACACTTTTTACTATGTGTTAGAGGTGCTGAGATTTCACCGTTGTGACCTTGTGTAAGACTCACTGTGCATAAAATTATATAAAGGGATAGTCCACCCAAAATTGAAAATTGTCTTTATTTACTCACCTTCAAAATGTTCCAAACCTGTTTGAATTCCTTTCTTCTATGTAACACAGAAGAAGATGTTTTGAAGAGTGTTGGTAACAAAACAGTTTTGGTTTACATTGACTTCCATTGTATGGACAACAAAAATACAATGGAAGCCAATGGGAACCAATGGGAATCTTCTTTCGTGTTTCGCAGAAGGAAGTCAGATTTGGAACGTCATAAGAGTGAATAAATAATGAAAGAATTTTAATTTTAGAGTGGACTATCCCTAGTTTAAAAAACATTCTAAATGGCATTATACTTATAACCCCCCAGATAAAAAAAAAAGTTTCCTTTAAAAATCTATGGATATTAATGAAAATAACCTAAATTGAACTTTCCTTCCTTGTTGACCAGCATCTCGATTTAACCTGGAGACTGAGTGGAAGAACAACTATCCTCGCTTACGAGAGCTGGACAGGGTAAGAATCAGCTCCTCTTTGATCTATACTATACCTTTATGTCTAGGACACCTTGTTAAGTGTCAAAACAATATTCTAATTTACATATGCCAAATCATTAAATTAACACAACATTAGTGAATATTAGTAACATAAAAATGTTACTGTAAATGCAAAAAGAAAGTGGGAAAAAAAGAAAAGAACTACTTAAAATTCTGTAATGTACTATAAAAGCTTTGACATCCTTAATAATTATATGTGATATGTGATTAATATGTTTTATACTGTGTATGTCATTCATAGAATGAGCTCTATGAGAAGGCCAAAAATGAGATCTTGGATGAGGTGATCAGCTTGAGTCAAGTTACACCAAAACACTGGTGAGCACTTCTCTTTTCATTAACTACAAAATTAATTGCAGGACTGTCAATCGATTTAAAATTTTACAGCAAGTTAATTATCTGTTCTGTGTGGATGGCTTCTTACTAATTTTGTTCTGCCTACTCCGTAATTGACTTCAGATTTACAATAACATGAAGTTAGTAATTTCAACTGAAATTTCTTCTCTAGTAGTGTGTTTGTTTGTTCTTTCCTTCATTAGGTGTGTTCGACTTGAAGTGGCGCTGAGCAGATTGATAGGTGTATGACATCGAAGTACCTCGAGCGAATCGAAAGCATGCAGAGCCGTCTTCTCTCACTGTACTTTGATGTCATACACCGATCAGACTGTGCAGTGCCACTTCAAGTCGAACACACCTATTCATTCATTGATTCATTAGTTCATTCATTTGGTCATTTATTCGTTCATTTATTCATTTATTTATTCATTCGTTCATTTATTTATTCATTCATTTCTTTAGGGGTTCAAGCATGTAGCGCTGAACCCCTATTGTAATTGTTAAAATTTCCAAGGATCAGCATCAGGATCAGTGGGCGGAGCCACTTTGACTAAAATGGCTGTAACTCGTGACCGGAATGAGATATTTTCACCAAACTCAGCACACCTATGTAAGAGTTCGTTCTGTGGTTGCGTGAAAAATGAGGCAGCGACTGGCCACTTGGTGGTGCTATAACAGGAAAAAAACATGGAAATGGCTATAACTACTTCACCGTTAATGCGATTGATTTGAAAAATGGCATGCAATGTCTTTGTCCAAGGTGCCATGATTGTCTCTGAGGACATCGATGTATCTCAAAAAACAGTCCGCCATCGGCCAATTAATTTTGAGCAGCTATCAGACAAGCTTAATGGAGGCCGATTGGAATGAAACTAGCTGGGCCAGTTTGACTCATGGCCCTAGAGGCCTGTGAGAAATTCGAAAGAAATCAGCCAGCGGGGGGCGCCATCGTTTGAATATGGATATTTTTCTTATAAAAACCTATCGCTTCACTTCAGAAGGCCTTTATTAACCCCCTGGAGCCTTAAGGATTATATTTATGAAGAATGGGTGCACGCCCAAAACACGCGCCCGTTCACTACCATTATAAAGCTTGGTAGAGCCAGGATATTTTTAAATATATCTCCAGTTGTGTTCGTCTGGGAAAAAAAAAGTCATATACACCTAGGATGGCTTGAGGGTGAGTAAGTCATGGGATAATTTTCATTTTTGGGTGAACTATCCCTTTAAAGTGCTTGAACCCCGATAATTGCTGCTCGCAGCTGTATTTTTATTCATTATTATTTTATTTAATGATATTCATACTTTGCTAAATATACCTTTTGATATCACACATCCAAAGTAAAAAACCATGGATAATATTGAACATATTGTATTATGTTAGTAGCATATTTATGTATATCCTGTCCATCAGCAAAACCACAACAAATGAGGAATTCTCACTCATCGACTCATTGTTGGCTGGCTGACATTAAACTCTGCATTTCCATCTCATGGCTTCAGGGCTGACTCTACCATCAGAATGCAAGGCTGCAAGCTGCACCTGGAGTTATGAACCCAAAACCCAGAGGAGCAAGCTAAATTAAATAGATCAGATGTTTGTAGGCAGCCCAGTGTGCTCCATCAGCCTCTCAAATCAATGGCATGATGAATAGCTGGAGGGTGGCTTCTCTGGGCAGCGCTAGTTTGGTGTTATTGGAGATGTGTGTATATTGATGTGCCACAAAAGAACAAAGCAAACAGGAAGCTATGAAATATGGTGCCTTTTATGATAAATGAGCTTGACCGTCACACTCAGAATATTCTCATCTTTGTCTTAATGTCAAGTCCTATACTTCCACACGACTGTTTAGAATTATGAAGTAAATTTTTGATGTTATTTGTATTTGTTATTTGATGGTTGAAGGGACTGAAAACAACAAAATTAACATTGTTTATTTTGCTCTTGGTCTCCATTTGATAGTAGTTTGGTCATGTGTATTTTCAGAATGAACAAACATAAATTTTGTCATTGTAGGGAGTCCATCTTACAGAAGAAGCTTTGGGAAAGGGTCTCGACACACGTTATTGAGAACATCTACCTGCCTGCCGCCCAAACCATGAACTCGGGCACTTTCAACACCACTGTAGACATCAAACTCAAGCAGTGGACTGATAAACAACTTCCTCATAAAGCGCTAGAGGTAATCATCGCTGGTCAAACACTGGTATTTCTTTTGTGCTGAATGCTGATATTTAGTAGTTAAATTTCCCAAATCGTCAGGTAAAAAAGACTGTTCATGTGAAATGTGAAAATTTTGTTTTAGTTACAAAAATGGTTTTTGACATCCCCTTTGTATTTGGGATCTGTAAGATCTTTTTAAATGTTTTTGAAAGAAGTCTCTTATGCTTAAAAAGTCTGCATTTATTTGATCAAAATTACAGTAAAACAGTAATATTGTCAAATATTATTAGTTAAAAAGAACTGTTTTCTATTTTATGTTAAAATGTTATTTATTTCTTCGGTGGCAAAGCTGAATTTTCAGTATCCATTACTCTAGTCTTCAGAAATAATTCTAATATACTGATTTGGTGCTCAAGAAACTGTATTATTATTATTATTATTATTATTATTATCAATGTTGAAAACAGTTAAGAACTGCATTTGCTTAAAATAGTATTTTTTGCAGAAATGTAAAAATATTTACTGTCACTTTTGATCAGTTTAATGCTGAATAAAAGTATTAATTTAAAAAAAAAAAAAAACAGCAAAAAAATTACTGACCCTAAACTATACAGTGATGTATAACACCATGTGAAATAACATTTCTCTCATCCTGTTTTTAAATATATCCTCTTCTTTCCTACTCAGGTTGCTTGGGAGACGTTGCAGGAGGAGTTTGCCCGTTTCATGGCAGAATACAAAGGGAAAGACCAGGATGACATCTTTGATAAGCTTAAGGAAGCTGTCAAAGATGAGAGCATCAAACGACACAAGTGGAATGAAACAGCCATGGACAGCTTGGTAAATATTATGTACAATACCAGAAATTCAATATAGAATTTATTACCAAAGATAATATGTTATTTTGCTAATGCAGCACACAAGGGTTTCTTGAGTGCTGTTGGTAAATGTTACTCATGTATGTTCGGTACAGAGAGTGATTCAACACAATGCTTTGGAGGATCGTTCTATCACAGACAAGCCCCAGTGGGACGCTGCTATTCAGTTCATGGAGGAAACGCTACAGTCTCGCCTTAAAGACAGTACGTCTACCCCTCATAAACCCCTTTCATGTCTCTCTGTGTATGGAGTGTGTGACTCATCTTCCTGTGTTGCAGCTGACTCAGTAATAGCAGATATGGTGGGGCCAGACTGGAAGCAGAGGTGGTTGAGCTGGAAAAATCGAACACCAGAGCAGGTTGGACAGACAACACTACATATTTGTCCACACATTTTTTTTTGGATTGTTTTTACAATCATGGAGCCATAATTAAGTGTCACTGTTTGTGGTATTAGTATGTACTAGTGAAAAGAGTCAACATAATTTTGTTTCCTAATTGTAGCACATCCGTAATGAAACTAAAAACGAGCTAGAGCGTCTGTTGAAGCTGCATGAAGATCACACAGCTTACCTAGCCAATGATGAGGTCACTACAGTACGCAAAAACCTGGAGGGCCGAGGAGTGGAGGTGGACCCTGTACTGGTCAGTGAGACCCTGAGAGAAAATATCTAGCATTGTTGTCTGCACATCTGATTTTATGCCTTTTTTTTTATTTTTTTTTTTATAACTAATGTATGTATAAATGATTTCTCTCTGTAGATCAAGGACACGTGGCACCAGCTCTATCGACGCCACTTCCTGCAAAAGGCATTATCACATTGTAACCTCTGCCGGCGAGGTTTCTACTATTACCAGAGACACTTTGTAGACTCTGAGGTAGAGAAGATGTCTGTTTTTTAGTACAATTTCGTTAAAAAAATAGGTCTGGAAAGTGTTAATTAAAGAGAATTAAAAGGTTTATTAGATTAAATGTATGTAACTATGCTTATTTTTGTTTTGTGAGAGAAAATAAATGGATAAAACATAATTAAGCTTTTTTAAAGTGCGAAAGTTAAACAAGTAAAAATTAGTAAAAATAAATATGTAAAAAAAAAAAGTAATGCCATTTAACATTTAATTAATCTCAGTTGTATAATAATCATCCTTGTTGTCTGTATTCAGTACTAAAAAAATATGAAAGTTATTAACAGGAATTTATTTAAAAAGGAAAACCAGATTATTAATTTTCCATAACAAAACTGAAGTCATTTCAACTCTTTGTATAACTGAGCTGAATTATCATCATTGCATTTTTTTTTTTTCTCTCTCTTTCAACCAAAGATTGAAAATTTTTGGTGTATCCCTACTTTATACACACAGTTTCTGTAAAATTAGCTTTGTGTTGGTTCATGTTAAAAGGTTATATTTAGCTAATAGTTTCTTATATTTCTCTGTGTTCCAGCTTGAGTGCAATGATGTGGTTTTGTTCTGGAGGATCCAGAGAATGTTGGCCATCACAGGCAATACTCTTCGACAACAGCTCACTAACACCGAAGGTAAGCTTTCCTGCAAAGTCGTCAGTTTTGGTTGCTAATCGGTACAAAACGTCTCTCATTACTAACTAAAAAGGCTTCAGTGGGAGGGAACAGTGACAGACTATTTATTTATTTATTTTTTTTCATTTTACGTTCCATGTTCAAACAACACAAATAAGCATTTTTTTTTTTTTTTTTTGTGCAGTGCGGCGCTTGGAGAAGAATGTTAAAGAAGTATTAGAGGACTTTGGAGAGGACAATGAGAAGAAAGTCCAACTGATCACAGGCAGGAGGGTTCAGTTGGCAGAAGACCTCAGTAAGTTCATTCTCAAACTTTCTCGTCATTTAGCCTGTAAAACATCAGCAAGATAGGTCGACCACCAGAGGGCAGTATTGTTTTGCACTTAAGAGTTCATTTATTTGGTCTATATGGGTAATTTTATCCATTTATCAAATTTCACTGCAGCGTTAAATTTCCATTTTTCTTGTTGCATTTACAAAATTCATGAATATTTGATTTTTTTTCATGAATACTTGTTTATCATGTTTATCAATCCTCTTTTTTTCAATGCAACAACAGTTCAATAGATTTTTTTTATTTTTTATTTTTTTATTTTATTGTAGTGCAATGAGTCAGAAAGGTTAATCAAATCTGCTTTTTTTTTTCATAAAATGCCCCCCCATCATTTTCTAAGCATTTCCTCTCACAGTTTTATTTAAAGGGCCAAAACCATTTGTACTTCAGTGTCAAGTCTCTATGGTTGGAATTTCACTGTTTTCAGTCCTTTTTCCACTGTACCTTCTAACTCATTTTAAGTGATATTGGTTCAGAATAGGGTACGGATAGCTTCCCACACACTCTTCTCTCTCACACTCCCTCTCATTTTTTTCCTGTTCCTTCCTCTGTTGAGGCTTGAACCCTTAATTGCCCTTCACAGTGTGGGAGACAGTGTGAGAGAGCTCCTGGCTGCACACTGCCTGCTGTCTGTCATATCTTCAGCCCTGGTTACTGTTAAACACTCTGTTGATTAAAGCAGCAATTTGTGGAGGCACGACTGACATGCTCAGACTTGATCTCGCACAGACACACGACTCGCACACACGTAAATCCCAGTGCTGTCATTACCGTGATAACAGAGAGTGAGGTAATGGCACTGCTGCCCGGGTTAGTGTGTGCTTAGACACAATGGTCAAACTGCCCATACAGTGTCTTGAGTCATAAAGAGCCTCTCTGCCTTTTCTATGAAGAATTTCTTTGTGTATCTAAGAGGCCTCTCTAAATGTTTAGTGGGCACTGTCTCTTTTGATCAGGTTGACTAGCTTAAGTATCTTTGCAGTGGACAGGAAAAAACATGATGGCAGTGATTTTATCCCATAACTCAACAAATCTCAAAAAATAATGTTTTTATCAGTCAAAAAATCTTTGCAAAGGTGCATATGTTTTGATATGCAGTTTTATATATTCTGCCTTTTTTTTTAAGAGACTAAGCCTTTAGGACACTGTCTTTCAGGACAGAGATGGACCATTTTAACCAGTAAGAGTGCTCAATCTATTTTATACCATGCCTGAATATAAAGACCAGGATGTTGGGGTTTTTTGGTTCCGTGAGCATGTCCACTTGTCCTAGTAGATGTCCGACCCTCCACTGTTTAAGCCCGATGCTTGGCGTTGGGTAACCCTTAGAGTGGATTCCTGTGCTGTAAAGCATGACGTTGCCTGGTGGATAACCAGCACTTAGGGAAAACACAAGCATGACCTCCCAAGAAGTGGCTGTTATGCTAATAAAAGCAAGTCTGGGCATGCATGCATGCATCAGTGCCCTAGCTGTTGCCACTGCACAAAACACATGGTCACTCTATTAAGGTGCAGTCAGTCTTTATGAGGGAGAGAGAGATAGCTGTAGTGACAGGTCTTGGATTGTTAATAATGGTTGCCATGATATGAAAAACAATGGCTGAGTTTAGGCTGCTAAAGTGATCACTTTTGAGATTAATGAACTTTTTAATGGTGTAAATGCCATTAGCACATTAACATAGCTTTTTCGCTTTAAAAATGCTTCATTTTGTTTTGAGACGTAGGAGCCGATAGCCTCGTGGGCAGCGCTCTGACATGTAGCGTAATTGCGCCTCGGGTTCAAATCCCGTCTTGTGGTCCTTTCCTGATCTCCCCTCCACTTCGCTTCCTGCCCTCTCTCCAACTGTACTATCTTAATGAAGGCAAAAATGCCAAAAATAAATCTTGGGAAAAAAAAATTGAGGCAAAAAATGAATAAAACGAAATTAATCATTTTAAAGTTAAAAAACAAATTCAGCATTTTTATAGTCAAAACATGTAATAAAATAAATGTAATGCCATTTAACATTTAATTACCATTGTTTAGTAGTCATTAATTTCAAAAGACCTTATTAACAGGGAGTTCATTTACAGTCAAACCAACATTTATTCAGACACCTTTAACATTCTTTCATTAATACAGTTTATTCACTATAGTTTAAAAAAAAAAGAGTTAAACTGTGTCAAAAAAAAAAAAAATCTTAATTATGTCAGATAACACTTAAGCAAAACATGGTCAGGTCAAAGTGTCTGAATAATTTTTGGTTCCAAATTTTTATCAATTTTACTGGTAGTCCACTGTATGAAGACTTTTTGGGTATAATATGTCAGTTTACTTTATTTTGCTATCCTCACTTAACTAAATGAACTATAGTGTCCTGCACCCACTAGTAAAAATATATCAAAAGTATCAAAAATGTCTGAATAATTTTTGGTTTGACTGTATAAAGGCAATCCAGATATTATTACCCATTATAAAGTTCATTAGAATTGAATTATCGTCATAGCGTTCAAAGTTTGGTGTCAGTAAGAACATTTTTTTTAAAAATAAATTAATACCTTTTAGCAAGTACACATTAAACTGATCTAAAGTTACAGTAAAGAATTTTACATAGTTACATAACATTTCAATATCAAATAAATGCTGTTCTTTTGAACTTTCTATTTAGTAACAAATTCTGGAAAAATTTGTATCATGGTTTCTACAAAAAATATAAGGCAGCACAACTGTTATTGTGAAATTGTGAAAAATATTTCACGATATTCAATAAATGTAGCCTTGGGTGAGCATAAGAGACTTTAAAAATAAACGTATATGTTAAACAGCATTAAATGGATTACATCTACACATTTTAAAACAGAATAATTGGCAAATTATTGGCGAATTATGATAAAAAAAAAAACTCATGATTTATATTTTAATCTATTGACAGACCTAGTAACAATACATTGAATATTGCTGATTAATAGACACTTTAAGCATTGATCTGACTTCATTAATAAACAACATGTTTTGAATTGAAGCAGAAACTGTTTCTCATTATAAATTAAGTAATTTCAGACCCAGCTGTTTTCATCCTGTCGTCATTGTGGTGCGCATTGTTTTAAGTTTGAAGTGGAAAAAGGCTTTTCTATTTGGCATTAGTTTACAGGAATCATAATGGCTTGATCATGTGCAGTATCATATTATATTCAATTTTTCCATTTTCTTTCACAGTATATTGTCATTTTTTGTGTACATGGGTTAAATCAAAAGCATATTTGTATAGTTTTCAGACCAGAGGTTTGCCAGTGTGTTTAGTGTAAGCATACTACATTGTCTGTTCTGTATACACAATTTACGCAGCATGGTGTTGTACAAGAGGTGGTGTTTTTGTAAGTGCATTAGTTTTGCCAGCCTTTTTCAGCCACTTTTGTGGTTTCTGCCACATCCTGAAGGGATATGCAAAGAACATGAGTTTGGACAGAATCCTGGCTATTTCCAATTTCTTTTCAAATAGCAGGGAGGAATTTGTGGGCCTGTCTGGCCTTGCCGCCTTTCCTGCGTGAGGTGGCATCATGTTCCCAGGGTTCCTGGAGCTTTTGATGTATTTTGATGTGCTGTCTCTGCTTCCTCTCTGAGAGAACAAATGATCTTATTTTGACCGCACTCACCTCCTAAATTCTTAAAACATTTAAACAACAGCAAGCTTTTCAAACTGGCCTGGTTTCAAGCACCAGTTTGCTACTCTCAGATGATCCCAAATTAATATGAAAACAGCTGATAAAATTTTTAAAGTGATTTTTTTTTTTTCTTGCAATCTGAATCAAACTCTCTATAAAAAAGGTTTTTCAGTGCCATCTATGGTTGCACGAAGAACCCTTAACAATAACCCTTAACCTTTCCATTGCACAAAAGGTTCTTTATCAGTGGAAAATAGTTCTTTAGATATTAGAATCTTCCTCACACTAAGAAAAAAACATTTATTTTAAAGAACTGTTCACTGAAAGGTTCTTTGGGTATTCCCAAAAAATGGATCTTCTATGACTTTGCTGTGAAAACCACCTTTTGGAAACTTGGGCAGTTTTAGCTGATCTAAAGCCTAAAGTGAGCTTTTATTTCTTACCTTCCCAGATTTGTTGACATTGTTGGATTAAAAAAAAAAAAATCCAAAAATTTCCATAAGTTTAATAACCCTAGCATACTTTCACAGTTGGCTCTTGCTAAAGTTCCATCCACTTTGAAGTATCACTTTCTGACCAGCAGTTTTGACAAGAGTCTCTTAGATGTTTGACTTCTGGAGAGCTTTTTGAGATTTTACAAATCAGTGAAGCCCATTACTCATTACGAAGCACTCTGAGCGTTGTGCTTCAGTTAACTTTGATGACGCTTTGGTAGATCCAATCTTAGACTGCATTGAATTCATAAAATTGGACTTTTGATGTCATTGATATATTTCTGGATGGTGATTTTTTGAAGGTGGAAAGTGGGCGATTTATTTTGGGAATATGTCTTCAAGCCACATCTATTCCACGTCGCCCACCTTACAAGACCCAACAGGAAAAGATTCCAGAATCCAGTAGCGGACGGGAGGGGTTAGGAAGCAGGGGGATTTCAAGCTCCATGCTCTTTAAATCACCTATGAGCTGTTGTTACATGCTCCCCGTCTTGCTCCCTGTTTGCCTTCTTTTTTTCTTTTTTTTCTTTTTTAGACAGATTGGAAAAACTGACAGCCCCCTTCATAAAGCGAGAGATGTATTGATGGGCTCATGGAACCTGGGGCTGGGCCAGGGGTTGAGTCCGGCTCACACGAGGCCATGAGGGGCTATTACTCCCACAGGTGCAGGGAGCTGAGCCGCTGACCCTGGTCTCACCTGTCTGCCTGTTTGAAGATGAGGAGCTGGGGGAGGACAGGGGCACTTCCCTTAACAAAGAGAAAAAAATTTAGCCCCTGGGGCAAAGTCTGGTGTTAAGAGCGATTTGCCCTTACTTGCAGGCAGGCAGGCAGTGAGCTGCTCTGGTTTCACACTTGGGGATTGTGCATGTGTGAGTGAGAGAGTGGGAATGCGTGGGATTAGATGTGCAAGATGGCTGCATTCAGGCTTGTTACTGTGGCTGCTGCCTGTGGGTGATGTGTCGTGTGTGCGCGCAGTGCCAGGGCAGCTGTATGGCACTGTGCCTTCGCTGGAGTTCTGCCCATATCGCTAATATGCAACTGCAGGCACGTCAGGAGACGGCTTTATGAGTCTTTGATTTACCTAATAGACTCAATTCAATTACAGCAATCCAGGACGTGCTGGGCTCCCTGTCTTGTCAGCCCGTATGACAGTCATAGACTTGGCTCTTAGTTTCCGTTTCATTTTTTTGAATGATGGAAAATTGATGTATAAACAGCGAGAGTAATTATTTTTTTTTTAGGTACTTCTTTTTTAGGCTTTTTAAGGGCCCTCTAGCACTTAAAAATTAGTCTTTGAGACATGGCAGCTGAAGTGTGAATGTTTTTTTCCACATTTTGAGCATTACTCTCACTTTTTATGGGGTGACAGGACGTTATTGTAGAGAGGAGGGGGGATCAAGACAAAAATAGTCTGGGCTCAAACATGCAACCCTGCAGCAGCACTACAAGTCTATAGTCGTGTATAAGTAAAAGCGGTTGAAATAATTGTTACGTTTTAGAAAATTTTATATGAGCTAGAATTTTTATTTTATTGTGTTATTTTTGGAATCCATTACTTTATTTTATTTTTATTTTTGGTATCCTTTTTTTTTTACATAATGTACATAAGATGATTATATTATGTATATTATGTATTTTAACAGTGTAGTTCAATAAAACCATATGATTACTTGCTTTTGATACTGTCTTTGAACCAAATATTATTGCCTTATTGTTATTATAGTTTGATTGGGATACTTTTTATCACTGAGTTGTCTGGAAAAAAATATCCCAATCAACCTGAATTCACCCTATATGTATTTTAAGTCATTTTAAAGGCTTACGTCTTTGCTTAGGTCTATTTTTATTACCACAAAAATATCAGATTACTCGATTAAATAATCAGCTGATTACTCGATTACCAAAATAATCGTTAGTGACAGCCCTACAATATTGTCAGTCCAGCCCAAATTGGAGGTTACAGCTTCTCCACAGTTTCATGTCCTGCAAGGATTATACAGAAGTTAAACCAGCTCAGTGTTGTGCAGGTCCTTGAGAAATGCTGTTATGTTCGGTCTCACACTCCCCCTCATCACCTTTACATCATTTTGTCTCTGAAAGGATGACATGGAAACCAGTTTTAGTGCTCAATGAAAACCGCTCCTCCATTTCCTCCTTGTGTAGTGATGTACTGTTGCTGCCCCTGAGCTCTGTATACACAGGGTTTTAACTGTGTTTGCATGAGGCGTTAGGTCACCACAGAAGCTGGTGTACCACTTCTTTACAGTGTCTTTCTCTCTCACTCTCTTTGTCCTCTATCCTTGACGTTCTTGCCTTTTATTGGTTTATCTAGAGCCGGGAATATGAAACTTATGCCGCATATGGTACAACTCAGGTGTGAACTGTTGATCCTGAGTGTTATCATCTGTTCGTGATGTTGCCCTGGTAGCTAGATTATAGAGCTTTTCTTCAAAGAGATGAACTAAAGAAATAATCTTCTATGATTGTTGAGAATTATAAGAACCAGTGTTATTTTAGTCTCATTGAAGAGAGCATGTAGAGAACGCTGCTTTTGTTATTGCTCTGGCCTAAGCCATTCACTGTAATCCTGAATAAAAGTTTCAGTGAGCGACATCTTTAGTTTTGTCATCAGTCAGACATTACAACACATTTCTTTTTATTTAAAACATGACACTGCAAATGACAATGTATAGGTTTATCACTTTATTGAAAAGGATGAACTATAAATAGCCTATAAGAACAACAGTGTGACAAACAATGGTACATTCATTCATAACTCTGTTTACCGTAAGTCATCCTTTGTCAGTTATAACTGTGGTAACTCCAAGTGCTTAAACTTTATTTGCCACAACCTAGACTTATAAAACATATTTAATATGCATAAATGTTCCACATTGTTGGCAAATGTTTCAACTATGTAATGAAATGTTTTTAACATCGGAAGTAGGGCTGTATGATATTGGAAAAAACTGACATTACGTGTATGTTCAAACTCAAAAAGAAGAGAAAGAGACCTGAATTCAGTGTTCACATGCTGTCTAGGTGGCTCTGTGTGCTTGCACGGAAAACAGTGCATGAGTTACAGTCTTCTTGCGCTTGATGTTTGAACTGACAGGGCACATGCAAATGATCAACTTTCACTCTATGGTGGTTAAACTTTGCATTTAATCTGCCAATCACATGCGTTCCGCTGGGCAGCTGTCCCGTACATATCATGGTTCAACTACGATCCCTACTTGACATCGCGCATCCTGCGATGTGACTATCGCGGATGCGCACATCGTGATATCGATGCTAAAATGATATATCGTGCAGCCCTAATCGGAAGTTTTCAGAACAATTCCACATGTAATGTTGGGGACGTTGAAAATTATTTTAATATGCAAAACTGTTACCCAGTCATAGCAGTGGCCGTTTACTTCCAAGTTCTTCCAAATTCCAAGGCACGCCTATCAAAATGGACTGTTCGAAAGAGAGGGTCAAAAACAGGATAGAAATTTTCTTATTTCATCTAAATGAGCATATCTTGATAACATTATAAGTGGACCTCAGTGATCATTTTAAAATAAAAAAAATGCAGTTCATGACCCTTTTAATTATTTTTTAAATATGTAATTTATTATATTTATTTAATTTCATGATACTTTACATTTTACATATTGTATTTTAATATAATGTTTAATAAATAATTTTAAAGTTTTTTAAAGTAAAATAATTAAGTCATACAGCTATAAGTAACTCCATACAGGACACTTGATGTTCTTTTCCAAGCCGGATTGGGCATGTGGTGGTCTCTTCAACTGGCAACTACTGAGTCATTCTTACTGTTGAGCCCTGTATTGACCTGAGAACTTGTTTTTATTGATTTATGCAAATGATTGTTCAGTTCACTATAGAAACTGATTCAACCAATGAAAACAAAACCGCACGCTTTAGGATGTCACCCATCAATTTATGGAGAACTACATGCACTTGTCTTTCATCTGTGGCCAGCTTCTATGTTTTTCCTCCTCTCACTCTCGCCTCTTCTTTCTCACACGCTCCCACCATATTCCCTGCACCCCGCCGCTCTGATTTGAAAAGCATATTTTTGGCCTGCCCCTCTAGTGACAGAAAGACGATTATGCCTTTCTTTCAGGCTGAGAGGAAACCGCTCCCATCTCTAAAACAGCTGGAGCGAGCCCCCCTTCCCCCTGAAGCTGGCTTGTGGCCCCAGTCTTCCCATGCAACCTGATAATGGGTCGCCCACTCCCACTAACGTATCCCCGCCACCCCACCCAAGTGCTCTCAGAGGTCCTGCTCTCCACATATAAATCTCTCAACACTTGTCGTCCCAGTGAAGGAAGTATTTTCCCTCTTCTCTCTTTTACCGTCACCCTGCCTCCGAACCTGGGGAAGCGGAAGTTAAATGAGTGGGAAATGGACCGACGATCTTGCATTTCCATTTCACCATTCGTCCCTTCACAAAAAGTGCCTCTGGGGTTGGCAGGACCAAGTCCTGTTGTCAGTAGGTCTCCTGCAAGGCTGTTCTCAAAGCCTCTGCACACCACACTATACATCTATCTGTCAGATAGTATGTTATGAGGTAATAGGAAAACCATACACTTCCTTCCTCGCTCAGTAAAAATAGAGCACTTGTTGCAATGCCTTACCTTCTGGACCATTCGAGATGACACTACATGACATAGTGCTGCTCCTTTATCATGTCTTTGTTCAATTCATAGTTAAAAAAACGGATTTACTGAAGCTATAATTTTAGTCCCCGGCATCACTTTAATAAATTCTACAAACCGTGGCAAAAAAGTGTGTTTTTCTCTTTTAAAAACAGAGTCCTAATGTTGAACCCTTAACCCAGTGCACAGCATCCATCAGTAAATACGTTGTCCCACCTAATGATCCATTAAATCCAGACCTAATGAAAGGCCTCAGTGGATTTCTGCACACACATTAGCCAGTTAAAATGGAACAGATCGGGTTCCACACAAGAGGGGTTAAAGGGATAGTTCACCAAAAATTAAAATCATTTACTCACCTTCTTTGGAACACAAAATAAGATATTTTGATTATTTTTGGCTTTATAATGAAAGTCACTGGGGTCCAAAATCACATTGAACTAAACTGCATGGACAAAAAAAACACAGAGAAGTTTTGTAGAATGTCTTCTTTTGTGTTCCAAAGAAGAAAAGTGAACTATCCCTTTTAGATGCCCATCATTGGTGCAAGGAATTAGAGGTTGGATGGAAACCCACCGTGACCACCTGCAGTTGTGAGTGCAGGGTCAAAGTTGGAACTTTATGCTGACTGACATGCAGCTATGAGATTGTTCTTTCCAGCGAGGGTAACTTTTGGTCTCAAATACTCATAGAGGGATGGCCGTCTATTGTCCGGTTGACTGTTTTCTGGCTGTTCCACGTCTTGACTTGCCCCTGTCTTACCTGTGCCAAAGCCCTGTAATTAAATGCTTATTGGAGGCCAGGCTGGAGAGAGGCTGTGAAGGGGAGGTGAGGAGTTCAGCGTACACCTGGGTTGACACAAGGCTGTCTGCACAGCCCTCATAAGCAGGAGTCTCTCACGCAGCCTAGGGGGAAAGTGAAGTGAAAATTCCCATTAGATGCACCATCAGATGTTGTTCAAAATTTCTGACTTTTGGGTGTATTGAAATTAATGCTACAAAAGTTATTTGTGGTCTGTAGTAGTCCATTTCCTTTAAAGTCATCATGAAACAACATACGTAATACATTTTACTTCAATATAGGGATTGGAAATGTTATTTAATGTTATGGCCAAAAACTAATAAAATTGCCATTGTTTGGAATGATGTGGGTGTGGAAATGATTACAGAATTTTCATTTTTGGGTGAACTATCCCTTTAATATATCCAATATCACCCAATTCTGATGAATTGATATTTTATTTGATATTTATCTTGCATGTAATGTGATGTATTTTCCATTGTAGTCACGGTATCACATTGTGATAATTAACATAGCTCTATGGTATATGGCCTAAAATGTGATTCTAATAAGTTGATCTAGAGGTAGAAAGTCCGGAAAGATGACATTGTCATATTTGGACAAAAGGAATATATGTGAGATTTGTTTGTCAAGAATGTAATTTTTGGCTAGTCATATCAATGAAAGTTATTTCTGGGAAATCAGCCTACTAGTGAGTTTATAGTTGTCTCTGCACTTTATACTGTTATGGGGAAAGTGTTTTAACTTCAAGAAATTACGTACTTTATCTAACTGGCTGTGCATAAGATTTCGCGCACTCAAGTAAGCCAGTTATCTGAGGTAAGCTGGAAGCTACCCTCAAGTTGAACCCTGAGGTTCTCCACAGCAGAGCTCCGGCAGCGGTTTCTCTCCTCCTTGCAGCCATATCATATGTTTTAGAGATAACTTGGATAGCTGATTTGTGGGACTGCCATTTTCCATGGAGTTGTGACACCATCATGTTCTTCAAAATATATTATTTTGTGTTCTGCAAAGGAAAGTCATGCAGGTTTGGAACATTTTTGGGTGATCTATCATTTTAAGGACCTCTCTGGTTTTCTGTTTGCTGCTTGAGAAGCTTTATCTTAGATGTTAACATTTCAAACGTTTTTTCTTGTCACACGGGTTCACACCTGACAATAATTTCCCATAGAGCGTCTTCAGCAGTTTTGTTTCCGGGAAGGCATGGTGGGAAACGTGAGCTGCTGAAAAGGCTGTTGCCACATTTTAATTTCTTTGCCATTTTCCCCATTAATGGTCGTGCTACTTGATGGCAAATACCGAAGGCCACCATTTATATCAAAAGGGATTGAGTTTCTCTTCAGCTCCATCTCCTTGGCGGTATCCCGTGCCCTGACTCTCGCTTTTTTCCTCGTCCTTCTGTTCTCCACGGCCACACTGTTTCACAGTCTAATTACAGGTCAATTAAGGGCTTTCTCCAGCCTTCTGCCGCTCCGGCCCAGGAGGCTTAGAGGCCCGCAAGAGTGGGAGTGAAAGAGATATCATTTCATGTGGAGATCAGGCGAGAGCCCCTTTCAAAGAAGGGATTGAGGAGGAATCCTGAAAGAGAGAAAGCCACCACACACCTCCCCAAAAAGGAGGCTGCTGGGACAGGGGCCAAAGGATTATGGGAATATTCATGACCAGATAAAGAGAGAAGACCTATGAATGGATGTGTCCAAAAGCTCATCTCTTAGGTAAACAGGGGTCTAAATGGAGTTTGGACCCTGTTCTCGGACTCACAGAAGCAGGGGAAGGAGCAGTTCTCTCTCCTGCGTCACATTTCCGAGGCACTGAAAAGAACGGTCTTGTTTTGGCCTTTTCTTAGCCGTCATTCTGCGTTCCTCCATGTGGAACAAACAGATGGTGACCAGAAATAAATATCTGTTTCTCACAGTCTTTTCAGACACTTTAAGCTCATATACACACAAATTCACATCATCTTTAGCTGTCCATTCTTCTTTAAAACTTCACTGGCTGTAAACATACTCATTTTCAATTTGACAGTTTCCATGGACTTGCTGTTGCCCCGTGCATCACGTCTTCTTGATTCATACCATGCCCAGTCTTTTAGAGTTTCTATTTGTGTGTTACAAAGTAGTCTTGGTGTATTATAAACAATAAAGCCACAAATTCCATTAACAAATAAACAAAAACTTTTAATATTCAACATTATATAAATCCTTAATCGTATTTAATTGTTAACTTATTATAAGATTTAGATTATTTTTTCCTTTAAAGGGTTAGTTCACCCAAAAACGAAAATTCTGTCATTAATTACTCACCTTCATTGTCATTCCAAACCCGTAAGACCTTCGTTCATCTTCGGAACACAAATTAAGATATCTTGATGAAATCCGTGAGCTTTCTGGCATCAGATAGACTTCAATGTTATTACCACTTTCAAGGCCCAGAAAGGTAGTAAAGACATCATTAAAATAGTCCATGTGACTACAGTGGTTCAACCTTATTGTTGAATAAAGTTATTTTTGTTTGTTTTTTGCGCACAAAAAGTATTCTTGTCGCTTCATAACATTTAAGGTTGAACCGCTGTAGTCACATGGACTATTTTAATGATGTCTTTACTACCTTTCTGGGCCTTGAAAGTGGTAATAACCTTGCAGTCTATCGGAGGTCAGAAAGCTCTCGGATTTCATCAAAAATATTTTAATTTGTTCCGAAGTTGATTAAAGGTCTTACGGGTTTGGAATGAAATGAGGGTGAGTAATTAATGACAGAATTTACATTTTTGGGTGAACTAACACTTTAAGCCCTGTAAGAGTAAATCTTTGCTGTAATCTCTTGAGGAGCACTGTCCCTTTAAGAGCACATGTTGCTGGGAGATGCTCTACACGATTACAGAGCTATGCACATTTGTGCATATATTTTTTAAATAATTTTCTGTACTTTTTTTTTTATAATGTGAAGTTCATTTGTAGTATGCAAACTATTTATTTTAGTTTTTGTTTTTCATTTATATTCATTTTTTATTTACTTGTACAAGTACAAATTTATAATATTTTTTTTAATTTATAATTAATCCATAACATGAAAATAATTATCAGCTTATCAGTAAATATCAGTGCATCTATAATAAATGCACAGATCTCTATTATCCAGTGACATGCAATTAGATCTGGTATCCTCAAAATTGTTCACATACATTTTATGCTGCTGTCCTGCATTCTTCAGAAAAGACCACAGGGTGGCTTGAGTTTCATCACCACACCTGCTGTGTCACAAGGCCCTTTCCAAAACTTAATGCCTGTTAAAGTCGCTAACCTTCACCATTACTCTTTATGTCCCTAGGCACAAAAAAGATACTCAAAGTCTAAGCCATGAGATTGCGTATGTGTGTTCAGAAGGTGCTGAAGGGTCATGTTTCCAGGCTTCAGGATATTTGTGAAAGTTTGTGTGTTTGTACGTGTGAGCACGTGTGCGGTTGTGTGTGGGTCTTAGTATTGTATTTCAGACCTTAGAGATGTCAGATGTCCACAAAGCCTGTCTTATTTCTTTCATCCTACACCTCTGAGGAGAATGGGGAATCCCCACACCGCAAATACACCTAAAACGGCTGCACGAGCCTCAGATGACCGTATTTAGTTACGGCCACAAACTTGTAGGCCAGTGTCCACTTGAAAAGCCCAGTTAACCTGTTGTCATATGAGACCTTAGATTGTTTGTTCTCACACTATTAGGCCACGAATGGTCTTTCATGAATACAGAACATACATAATAGCTCTGCTCCAAAACCTAGTGAGCTGCCTCGCTGCCAACTGGTCATTGAGCCTCATAAATGACTGATTTTAAAGTTAGACTGTAAAAAAAATTCCGCTTAATTTACAGTAAAAAAACGGCAGGTGTGGTTGCCAGAATTTTACCTTAAAAAATATGATAATATGATAGATATCAATTTACCATTTGGGGTAAATTGTAAGTCCTTGACACCTTGATCCAAATTCTAAATGAGAATGAAATTGAATTTCATATTTTAAAGGACATCATCTTGCAACATTTTCATTACCTTTGCCCCTCTCTTTCACATAGTTAAAAGTTGTCACCTATTACCACTCCTCCTCCATGACTCCCTGAAGGGGACAGGCTTTGAAGTAGCATGTGGAGGTGAGGAGGTGCAATAGAACACCACCTCTTCATCATCTGCTCCTCAACCGCACGCACCTTTGAGTGCTGAACTGTCATTGGCCACCATCTGCTGTTTGGGTGACAGAGAATATACCCACAGTGGCACTTGACACGACTTGATACTTTATCTGCAAGAAAACCTACAAATATTTTTATGCATACGAGTCCACTTGAAAGTGCGTCTCTGCAGTGATGTGGCCAGGTTAGGGTTTTTCCCAGTAGAAGCTTGAACTTGAGAAGACAAGTGATTATCATCCAGTTCAACGAATGGTAATTCTGTGCCATTGAAATGGCAGCATTATTAGTGTGTGGTTTGCTCACATTTGCATTTCTCTTTACAGAAAAAGTACGTGAAATTCAGGAGAAACTTGAAGCCTTCATAGAAGCTCTTCACAAAGAGAAATAGAGCAGTAGGTGGTTTTTATTTCTACTGCATGGATAAAGAAAACAGTATAGAAATAGTTTATGTTGACGTTTATAATTAATTTAATTTATGCTTTAATAATTAGTGTAAATATTAATATAATTTGAATGATTTTTGTATGGTATTTTATCATTTTAATATAAAAATATAACACAAGAAATGCAATAAAAAAACTAAGAAATGAACTATGCCTTCTGACTTGTATGTAAAAAGACTTTAAGTCACTTTTCATCTCTTCAGTACCTATTCATCTTTTTGTATAAAGTAATGAGGTATTTTCATTTGGGGATTTTGATATACTGCATGAGATGAAATTATGCAACATATGTAAGTAATAGAGGGTGTGCGCGTAACGTCACCGTTGGCCGTTATGACAGCGGTTACGCCCACTGAGTGGAAGCATTGGTTTTCAGTGTGAATGCCGCGAAAAACACACAAAACACATCCAAAACGGGAAAGAGCTTTGCGATTGACTGTACAAATAGCTTTGACACAAAATCTGAGGTATATTTTTACAGACTGCCGAACACTACAGAAAAAAGAAGCAAATGGATTGCTGAAATTCACAGAATCAATTGGACTCCAGGCAGAGAAATGTGAATTTGCAGTTCATTTTGTATCAAAATGTTGGATTTTGGGGCAAAATCATACCCTATTTATTGTATTGTTATATATTGTGTGGACAACTCATCAATTAAGTATTTACCATCTTATATTCTGCATAATTGGGTGTTTTTAAATAAACGCTGACAAAAACTATACAAGTTTTAGGGCTAGACGATATGACGAGATATATATACAGGTGCTGGTCATATAATTAGAATATCATCAAAAAGTTCATTTTTTTATTATAAATTATTTTTAAAAATGAAACTTTCATATATTCTAGATTCCCTATATGTAAAGTAAAACATTTCAAAAGTTTTTTTTTTTAAATTTTGATGATTAGAGCGTACAGCTCATGAAAGTCCAAAATCCAGTATTTCAAAATATTAGAATATTTCCTAAGATCAATCAAAAAATGGATTTGCAAAACAGAAAAGTTCAAGTTCTTTAAAGTATGTTCTTTTGTGCACTCAATACTTGATCGGCAGGACATATTACAGCAAATGACTTGCTCCTAGCACAAATTACTGCATCAGTGAAGTGTGGCATGGAAGTGATCAGCCTGTGGCACTGCTGAGGCACTATTGAGCCTTCAGATCATCTGTATATTGTTGGATCAACTGTTTCTCATCTTTCTCTTGAAAATATCCCATAGATTCAGGTCAGGCATATTGGCTGGCCAATAAAGCACAGTAATATCATGGTCAGCAAACCACTTGGAAGTGGTTTTTGCACTGTGGGCAGGTGCTAAAGTCCTGCTGGAAAAGGAAATCAGCATCTCCATAAAGCTTGTCAGCAGATGGAAGCATAAAGTGCTCCAAAATCTCCTGGAAGATGGCTGCATTGACTTTGCACTTGATAAAACACAATGGACCAACACCAGCAGACGTCACGGCCCCCCCAAATCATTATTGACTTAAGAAACTTCACACTAGACTTCAAGCAGCTTGGATTCTGTGCCTCTCCAGTCTTCCTTCAGACTCTGGGACCATGATTTCAACATGAAATGCAAAATTTTCTTTTATCTGAAAAGAGGACTTTCGGCCACTGTTCACTGTCCAGTTCTTTTTCTCCTTAGCCCAGGTAAGATGCTTCTGATGTTGTCTCTGGTTCAGAAGTGGCTTGGTAGTCCTTTTCCTGAAGATGTCTGAGTGTGGTGACTCTTGATGCGCTGACTCCGGCTTCATTCTACTCATTGTGAAGCTCTCCCAAGTGTTTGAATCGGCTTTACTTGACAGTATTCTCAAGCTTGCGGTCATCCCTGTTGCTTGTGCACCTTTGCCTACCCAATTTCTTCCTTCCAGTCAACTTTGCATTTAATATGCTTTGATACATCACTCTGTAAACAGCCACCCCATTCAGTAATGACCTTCTGTGACTTACTCTCTTTGTGGAGGGTGTCAATGATTGTCTCCTGGACCATTGCCAAGTCAGCAGTCTTCCCCATTAGTGTGGTTTCAAAGAACAAAAGATACCCGGAATTTATACTGTAGGGATGGTCATTTAATGAAACTCAAATGTAAATATTCTAATATTTTGAGATACTGGATTTTGGACTTTCATTAGCTGTACGCTCTAATCAACAAATTAAAAAAAAAAACCTTTTGAAATGTTTTACTTTACATGTAGGGAATCTAGAATATATAAAAGTTTAATTTTTTAAAATAATTTACAATAAAAAAATGAACTTTTTTACAATATTCTAATTATATGACCAGCACCTGTATATATATAACATTGATGACTCCGATTTAGACCTACCTATATTGTAGTTATATAAAGTATTCACAGGCAGATTTGCTTTATGTATTTCCCCGGCGTCGAAATCAGGCACATATAAATGTCAGGAAACACGATTCCTGGCTGCATGTCAATATCCATAAATTAGGTTTCTTTTACATGTTATAAGGAACACTTTCGAGCCCAACCTTTAGTGTAATCATTTGTTTTACTCAGCTTTTCGCAGTTTCCCTTATTAAATCCAGTCATGCAGCAGGTTCTCTTACCACTCAGTCCGGCTGAGGTAGCGTGTTCCGGCGGGAAAGTGACGTTGATGCATACCCTCTATACATTCAAAATGTTAAACAAATCAATGGACAGCCATAATTAAAAAGCATGAGTGTTCATAGTAGTATTAAAGTCTATTATTATTATAAATTTACTTATGCTTTTTGTTGGATTTCATGTTCTGAGAACTAAATCTTAATCTTTTGTCTTCTTGCAGGATCATCTTGTTTCTGGACAGTCATGCCCTTAGAGAAGAAAATGCACTGATTAAAAACAACATCTTTTTTGCTCTTTGCCCTTCTTAAATGACTTTCTTCCTAGCTTCTCGTCTTCTCTGTTTTTAGCGTATCTCCTCACACACACATGCATACACTCACTGTTCCCCCTTAACAACAGTTAAAGTTAGTGAAGTGTGCTGGAGTCCCTTTACATTTGCTGCATTGTTGGAGAAAAAGCACTTACTTGGCTAATGATGGTACGTGTCAGAGTGCCATGCTTTATTCGTACTTCCTCCAGTGCTTAAAAGCCACCAATGTGTTCACCAGACATGTTCTCGGAGAAACCAGTCAGACAGACATGCACATACATCTTCTCCCATCCCTCCTTCCCAATAAATGGCTTTGTCCGGGTCTCTCTTTCCCCTGACTTTCTTTATTAATTAAGGTGATGCTTATGGATAATCCACATGGTAAAGTGTATCTATTATTGATTGGCCTTGCTGTGAATAGAGAAAATGTTCAAAAATGTCTTATCACCAATTTCCGCCTTTGTTCATCATTTGGAGCTGGAATTTTACAACATTTAGACAAAATCTCTCTTATGACATTCACAGTTAGGGAGGGCACAGTTAAAATTATACGCCAATAGACCATCATATAAATCCATTGTAGTTCTTTGTAGAATCTGATATTAATAGTACAGTAGATCTCATCTGCACCTCATTGTTACCATTTGTTTGCAGTCACAATTAGCTTATTTTAATATATTCTAGAAACCCTATGAGACTTGGTCTTGAAGATGCAAAACATGGAGACATTACATGATTTGCTCTCACAAATGAATGAAAATGCAATGGCATATCCGTATCGTTACTTTGGCTCTACATGCCATTTCCTCTCACTTTGTTTTTCTTTCTTTCAAAATCAAATCTTTCAAAGATTTTCATCAGTCATCTTCAGCTTTAGTGCACTTTTTTATTTTTTGCTTGCACATTTTATATCTCGCATCCTGGAATTTTTGTTGTCTGATTGGGTTTTTACATAAAATCCACTTTCATGTCCTGATAATTTTGAGTGTAAGGGACACAACACCTTCGTTCCTGGTTGCTCAAAAAATGTAAATGGGTAAATATATATGTACTTGTAAAGTATCCTTAGAGTAAGTTCATTGAAGTCATGGGTCTGTTGTCACAACAGGAAAATATATGAGTGCAACAAAATATCTGTCAGTTGATTTGAGAATGTTTCCCCCCTTTTGTTGTAGATTGTAATGTTTGCATGTTGTATCCAAACATATGTGGTTTATTTATTAAATTGGTGTTTAAAAAAAGTAATAATAAAAGTGACAAAGTATGTTAAACAGATCTCTATTTAAGATGACTTGTGATGGGCGATATCCAACATGTGCAGAAATTTCCAGCTTTATGAAAATTTTGCTTGCTGCAACTTTGACGATTGCTGTTAAACTTTTTGTCCGGTATCACAGTGTATGTTTTAACACTTTTTTTTTTAATTTTTTTTTTTTTTTTATATAAACTGGTTAAATTATAACTCATTTGATGCACTTTGGAGAATATTTATTGAAAGAGCCACAGTTTGGCCGTGTCCTGGCCTCATCTTTCTCTCTGTCCAGTTTTTGTGCTTAAATGCACATAACCAGAATAAACTCTAAATTTCTCACTCATCCCAATATTGTAATTAAGAAAAAGACTAGATCAAAAGTCCTTAGTAGTTCTCAATTGGTGGGTTGCCCAACTTGGAATTTCAGCATTCCTGCAGCTCAAAAAGTAGAACATGGTGCAAGCTATGCCAATGTTGTGGGTTCGATTTCGCAGGAAATGCATGAACGGATCAAATGTATACCATGAATGTAATGTAAGTCAATTTGGATATACCAATGCATCAGTGTTAAACAATGCAAATTCATTTAAAGAGACATTTAGAAACTAAATTTGTCAATTTTTTATTTAACCTGTGAAATGTCAATAATTGTGCAAATAGTTGACCTTATGCAATTTCATTTTAAAGGGAAAATTCTGTTACCTCATGTCATTTTTTTTTTCTTCTGCGGAACACAAAAGATATTTTGAAGAATGTTGAACCAAAGAATTTTTGTTACTATTAGGGAAAAAAAAACAAAAACAAAACAAAAAGACATTTTTCAAAGTATCTTCTTTTATTTTCCAAAGAAGCCATATAGGTTTGTAATAACATGAGGGTGAGTAATGACAGAATCTAGTTGAATCTAGTTTATTCAAACCGATAATCAAAGGTTTAGTTTACCCAAAAATTTAAATTCTGTCATCATTTACTCACCTTCATGTTGTTCCAAACCTGCAAGACTTTGATTCATTTTCAGAACACAAATAAAGGCATTTTTAATGAAATCAGAAGAGATTTCTGTCCTTCCATTGACAGTCTACGCAACTACCACTTTGATTCTTCAAAAAGTTCATAAAGAAATTATAAAATGAATCCATACGAATCGAGTGGTTTAGTCCAAAGTTTCTGAAGAGACTGGATCACTTTATATGATAAACAGATTTAATTTAGGCTTTTATTTACATATAAACCTTGATCAGCGCACACATAAGGAAGCGGAAGCTCAAGCATGTTTGCTTGACGTGCGAGAACCAATGAGGTTCATTCTAGTGTATTATGCAGCAGCGTTTGAGCTTCCACAAGAACCAATGAGGTTTGTTCTTGTGCGTTAAAGCAAGTATGGTTGAGCTTCTGTTTATGTTCGGTGATCAATGTTTATATGCGAATAAAAGCCTAAATTCAGTCTGTTCATCACATAAAGTGTTCAAGTCTCTTCAGAAAATTTGGACTAAACCGCTCAATTCATATGTTTCATTCATTTTACAGTCTCTTTATATACATTTTGAAGCAACAAAGTGGTAGTTGCGTAGACTGTCAATGGGACAGAAATCTCATATTTCTTCAAAAATATCTTCATTTGTGATTCGAAGATGAATGAAAGTCTTACAGGTTTGGAACAACATGAGGGTGAATAAATGATGACAGAATTTTCATTTTTTGGTGAACTAACCCTTTAATTTGAATTATCCCTTCAATGGCATTTCTGAACAATATATTTGGGGAGTTAGTTTGGTTTTCGCTTAATGTCCAATGTAACATTACCAGTTGAGAGCCACTGCCCTAGATTAGTTTACAAAAAAGAATTTTCTTCATATTACGTTTACTGTAAATCAAAGACCAATTTTAAGTTCTTGTACGTCAGTGTGCATTTCCTGCAACTAATGAAGCTGGAAAATGATGAATGTTAGGTATGAGTGGCCCTTGCTCTGAGGTATGACTCTGTGCTCTGTGGCCTGTGCTCATCAGTGCAGGGTTGTCGAGCTGGACCTCTGGGCTATGTGTGGAAGCGTGGGGCCCTTGAGCTCTCGGCTCCAGCCCACACTGATGAATAACACAGTGGGCAAGAGGTCTTTAACTCCTGGGCATCCTCTCCCATTTCACAAGGCCTTGATTGTTACTGGCATCGTTACCTCGCCGGAGGGGTACGGAGGGAATTGCGGGGTGTCTGTTTTTTAGAGAGCTCTCTATTTCTTTTCCAGCACCTGAGGGGTCGCACGCATACATATGCTTCGGCCTCTCTCACGTCTCGGAGAATGGTTATATTCCCCGTTTGTTAAAAGGATAGTCTGAGAAGGAGGAGTGTTTGGAGGGGGAAAAAAAGAGAAAGACTTTAACCTAATGACTCTGTAGCGTTTCAATAGGGGCGAAGGAGAAGTCAACCTCCAGCGAAATGCCTTTGTGCTATCAGATAACCAGCTTCTGAAGACGGGGGAGGACACACTATATGGCCATTAGCATCTCCAAAGGCCGTCACGTTGACTAATAGCCAGGGCCACAACGCCACAGTGGCTCAGTTTGTGTTTTTCTCCATTATGTGAGTGACACAAAGGAGCTGAAGACTGGTAAAGACCTGTCAAATGTGCCACCACTGCCGATGCTCACAAAGCTTTATTTTTCCCTCAAAAGACACTGACTTGTTCTGTCTATGCCCCTTCTGTCATCGGCCCCCAGTCTACCTCACCGCCCGCCTTTTTTGGGGAGGGTGGCCACGCAGAGTCACTTTGTGAATAAAGCTTGGGAAAAGGAAATAAATTCAGCAGTTCAGCTCTTGGGCTGTTTTGGCCATGTAACCATTTGTTCACAGGCTTGTCTTTTGGGACGGGCCAGCCCCTCTGGGCTTTGTGCTGTCCCTGTCCTATACAGATCGCAGTTGATAAAGGGCTGTAAGACAGGGTGGGATTTTAATTTTTTACTGCACTAATAATGGCCGAAAGCCAATGACAATTGGAGTGAAGCAGTCTGTGTTATGCATGTTGGTGTACTCTTAATGCTTTTTGGGTTCTTTGACTTTTAATTGTTTGATTAGGAATCATTTAATATGATTTTCTTATGATTTATTCTAAATATTTTAAACAAGCTTCTGTGGAAATAGAGCAGCAGCTTTACTTGGACTCCAGACAAAAAAAAAAGTCACTAAAATGGAACATTTTCCTGCCAAATGACTGTAGTTGGTAAATTAAAGAATTGCTTGATAAAGATGGTTGTTCAGAGGCGCTTCAGATCATTGAATGCATAGCTTCTTACTTAGCTTTTAACATCAAATTCAACTTACACATGGACGTCATTTGCTAAACATAAACAATATTTTTTGTCAAATATTTGAATGTTTTTAGAATACCTTTTAGTAGGGGTGTAACAATATATTGTGTCAAAATATATCGCAATACAAAAATGCAACAATATGTTTAGTGGATAGTGACAATATGTTCACCCGAAATGAAAATTACTGTGCGAGAAAAAAATTCAAGTTTACAGAGATTTAGTGTCAATACTACATTAAACTACTATATATAATACTGAATATAATGTATAATAATGCAATGGGGGAATATCTGTGGGTCCTGAAAATGACAAATGTCTTATGTTACCAGTAAAAAGTGGCCTAAATTATTTTAAATATATCTAGTAAGTGACAGAGTGCAAGCACATTCGTCTAAAATAATTGTGTTTTCAGCTATAGAATCATGTATATTTTTATTTTGGTGCACTGTTGTCCTGTGCATTGGGTTACCAGCACCAAGTCCAAGCCTATTCATTTCTGCCCCCAATGTAATACCAAATTTAGCATTTTAATCAACAGTGCATTTTTTTTGTTAACCTTTTACCATATGTATTGGAGTATCGCAATAATATCGTATCGTGATTTCAATATTGTGATACGTATCTAATCGTAACATGAGGGTATCATTACACCCCTACTTTAGTAATTGATTGTGATAGCAAAACTATTTTGTGAATATTAATGTTTAATGACACATTGTCACATGAACAGTGAGTCAGTTGTAAACAGACTGACGCAAGTCTCACAAACCTAAAATATACATCACAGTTCCTGGTTCATTTAAAATCTGACATACATGACTCGCGTTTAAGTAACGTATGAGAAAAATTCAATGAATGAGTCTGATTCAAACATATAACTTACAAACATGTTTGAGGTGGTTTCATGAATCATTTTTATTGAGGTGCAAAAGAGTTTGTGAATCGCACATCATGACTTCATGGTTGCTGTACAGAAAACAGTGGCACGCACTCAAATCACATCTGGACACACGTATTGATTTTTAATTGCAGAATTGTTGCCTTCAATCTAAAAAATAGCAATTATCGCCCCCCTCAAACTTTTGAGAACGTTACTTTTATTACTGTAAACGTGTTGAACAGCTTTAGTGTTTATCCTAAATTCATGGGTTTGTATATCTCACAATGAGATACTCTTGATTGCTGAGTCGACACCCCTTCATCACCGAGTGCCATCATGCCTGAGAAAAGCAACAGGCTTCATTCACCCTTTACTGTCCCCTGGGCTCTTTGCTTTATGTTAAGGAGAGAAACCACTGCACAATTGGCTATTGTGTGCATTATGTTTGAGGCATCTTCCCATTGCTGCTGTGGGGTCCATTCCCCCAGCTGAATTAGGCCCATGGGGATTTTGGCCAAAGCACAAAGGTCACTTATTTTCTTCCCCATCCCCCTGACCTATACGACTCAGGATGAGCCATAAATTACTATAACTATTTAGCATAGATATTAGCCACTGGTTGTGACGCACTTATCCCTAATGCTTATAGGAGAAGCTGAATAGATCCACGGTTCAGTTTCTCAAGCACTGGATGTGTCTTTTTTTTTTTTTTTTTCTTTCTTTGCTTCACTTCACTATTCATCTGAATAGTAAAAGTGGGAAAAATCAATAAGATGACCTCACTGTCTCATGGCCTGGAATGTCATAAATGAATTAGCTCCTTTGTTAGGGGAACGAGGGCATTTAATGGATTCCCAATGGCAAATCTATATTTCGGCTCCCTAATCCCTCCGTGGCTCTTTTCCACTCACAAGACAAAACAAGCCAGGCTCTTTCTTTCACTCATAAAGGGACACGAATGCTTACTGTTAGAGGTTTAATTTAACACGCCGAGCGCTGGGAGTAAACACGCGGCATCCTGTGAAAGGTTCGGAGACGGCGGGAGGCGGTGAAGGCAGCGAATGAGGTCCGCATCATGACAGGCTCCCACTTTCATGTGGAGATAAGGGCTGCTGCCATGGCAAACTGATCAACAACAGAGCGCCGCCTCTGCTGTGAATTTGCATGGACTTAGAGGGATTATTGGGGTATTCATGGCAACCTCGGGGCCAGCAGGTGAGGTCCTAGCTCAGCTCCCTCATCCTTTAGGTAAACACTGTTGTTTGGTATGGAGAAGGGACCAAGGGGGGATCGGTTGCCAGGATGAAAGTGTATCCACAGGCAGGCTGATCCCTCCTAGCGGAGTGGCTCTTGTCGGGCCTTGCCACTACAGCGTAGGAGACTCTAAGGGCCGCATTCACTGTGTAAGTGGTATAGTGTGTCTGCACCAAACGGAGTCTGGTGACATTACTTCATTGGCAAGAATGGTATCTTAGCAGATGCTAAAGCCTTTGGCAAACAAGTGTAGAGCCTTTGCATTGAAGCAGAGATTCTTTACAAGACTGAATGCTGGTTGCATTTCCTCTGTAGCTTAGCAGCACCAACAACTAGATGAGACCAAATTGAATCTAGTTGAAAATTGTCTTTATCTACCATTACATAATGTTACATGTAACATAACTATGTTACATACAGTTAAATGAAAACACTTAAGATTATCCCTAATCTTAACCTATATGTATAAATATATTTGTCTGTTTCTATTGTTTTTGAAAAAAGTCTCCTATGCTCATCAAGCCTGCAATTATTTTATCAAAAATACGGTTACAATATTAATATTATCAGAAATAATATTAATATTGTAACCGTAATATAGTGAAAAATATTTTCTATTTTAATATTTAAAAATGTAATTTACTTCTGTGATGGCAAAACTGAATTTTCAGCTTTCATGATCCTTAGAAAATCATTGTAAAATATATATATATATATATATATATAATTATTGGCACTATTTCTCACACTATCCCATTAAGGTCATTAATCAAATAAATACAAATATCAAGTAAATTAAAAAATTTACGTTTTCAATTTTAGCTAAGAAAAGTTGTGTGTGTACTGAAGATGTGTATAGGGAAAACGTGTATACGGAAAAGTGTATGATATTATTGGATGCCAACACCAGTCATACAGCATTTTTGCTCAGAATCTACAGAGTTTTAAATGTTAAATTCCTGCATATATTTGTAACTCATTTAGGTACAACATAGTAGCATAGTGTTTCCATTAGGGAATTAGAAATGAAGTGTCACATGACACAATGTCCTAGTCCAGGGCGCGTGTGGCGGGTGAGCCTACACAAGATTACTCGTTTGTCCTCGTGAGACACAAAATGTCTCATGCATGCAGAAATGGAGCCTAGTACCTGTTACGAGCCCCAGAGTTCCCAGAGTACCCAACCGATAAACATTACTGGTGTTACTATGGACACCATGTTTATTCACCTGCTTGTTAGGGAGGGAACATCCCCCAGTTTGGTCTGGAAGTATACTTGTCCAGCAATGAGGATGCTTTTTCTGTGGTCAACACACCCACGGGCCTGCTCAAATATTGGGTTGGGACCTTGGGGATGGTTGATGCACACCCTACAGCCTTTGACAGTTGCTGCCTAATGGCCATTGTGTTCATTGTCCAGGATGACTGCTGTGCTCCTCACCAGACCAGGACCTGCCCTTTGCAGCCAGGGGACAAGAATGCCTGTGTGTAAATATGTGTGTGTGTGGGTGTGTGCCAAGACTGTTGGTTTGTGTGTACGGGGGGTGGCGATTGCGAGTTTGTGTACCCATTGCTGTGATCCTGTGCTCGGGAATGTTTGCTCTGACAATAGACAGCAACTGTAGTCTGTCTAGTCCAAGCCCTCTCCAGCTTCAACTCAAACAGCACTTGCAAAGCAAGAGGCTCTTCTTTATCTGAGAGACGTTGCCCTTCTTTAGGATGGGGAAGGTAAATAATTACAAGGCTTTAATAGGTGGATAATGTGCTCCCAGGGTGCTGGGACTCACCCTGAGCAAACAGGGCGATCCACTGGCTCTCTTGCACAGCACGTTCCAGTACATCACACACTTTTATAGGCACTAACAGGACGTGCCATCTGCAATCTATAAGAGGCAAATCCTAGTCATCTTCAGCAGTGACAATGTTCAAAATGAAATGGCTTACTGTGTGCTGGATACTGCACAGTATGCACAAATATACTGTATTCTTCCTAGTTTTAAAGGGTTAGTTCACCCCAAAATGAAAATTCTGTCATTAATTACTCACCCTCATGTTGTTACAAACTCGTAAGACTTTCGTTCATCTTCAGAACACAAATGGAGATCTTTTTGATGAAATCTGAGTGCTTTCTGTTCCTTTGCAACTGACATTTTGACGCTTCAAAAAGTTCATAAAGAGATCATAAAACTAATCCATATGAATCGAGCGGTTTAGTCCAGATTTTCTGAAGAGACTCGACCGCTTTATATTACGAACAGATTTAATTTAGGCTTTTACTCACATATAAACATTGATCAGCGAACATAAACAGAAGCTCAACCTAACCTGAATGACGTACAAGAACAAACCTCATCCGGAACCTCAAACGTACTGCTTAACCAATGAGTTTCATTGTCGTGTGTTAAGCAGTACGTCTGAGCTTCCGTTCGTCATCCATCCATCTATAATTGATGAAAATATCTTAGGCAAGGGTCAAGCTAGCCTAGAGGTCATATGACCATACTTCCATACAATGCTGTAAAATACTTCTAGACCAGGGGTGTCCAAACTCAGTCTTGGAGGGCCACCGTCCTGCAGAGTTTAGCTCCAACCATCTCCAAAACACCTGCCTGGAAGTTTCTTGATTAACTGGTTCAGGTGTGTTTAATTGAGGTTTGAGCTAAACTCTGCAGGACGGTGGCCCACCAGGACCGAGTTTAGACACCCCTGTTCTAGACCATTCAGGATGAGCAAGGTTTTATTTGTCATGAGTCAAGCTGACACATGCACACACTCCTTGGCCTAAAGATAGAAATTCATTGTGACCAAGCCCTAGCCCTCATGCACTGCTTCCTAAGCCCTGGGACGTGATGGTTAATGAGCTGAGAAAGGCCTGCTCTTATTTTGCAATCAGCACATTATAGAAAAGCTCAGATATATGACAGCATTTATTACCCTCTCATACCATTGCCTCTGCACAGCTGCGTTTGCTGCCTTTCACACACTCTTTCTCTTCAGTCGGACACATTCCTGTCATTCACTGGAGACAAACAAGAGATGTGACCCCCACCTCTTCCTCACACTCACTACATCTCTCCGTATCCTCTTGCCAGCTGCAGGCCCTCTCTTGTTAATGAAATTACCCAGCACTCTGTGATGCTTCTTAGTTGAGGTAATGGCAGAGTTATGTCAACAAATTGGCCAGGACAAATACGAAAACTTTGAGTGGAGATGAGGGAGTGAACTTTGATGAGAGGGTCAGAAGTTTTGAAGAATAGAGCTTCTTGTTAGTGTTAAGTGTGATTACAGTTAGTTTGGCTAAAGATCGGGAGAGATCACTGGCAATAGAGAGCCCATGATACCACAGGTGTGCACTATTCAAACTTTGAGAATGCTTTATAAAATTCCAAAATTCAATTCCTGAAGGATTTATCTGCCTGCATCATTCCACAGGAAGTATATACAAATACTCTCATAGGCTTTTCCCTGTAATCTTCACCCTATTACAGTTCTCTTTCCTCCAGTCATTATCATTAATGCTCCAAGTTCATCGCAGACTGACTCCCCGACAGGCACAGAAAATCTTCCCTTATCCCCAAGGACCAATTAAGACCCTACCTGCCTGAGGCCTGAGCACTCCCTCCACACCTCCAGATCTGGCCTTTCACCCCTGACACACGACCCCTGTGTTGAATGAGAACACACAGGAGCGTCAGAGTGAGACTCAAGCCCCCCCACCACACACACACACACACATACACATACAGCCTCTGGCTTTGCATTCACGACAGGAAATGACCAAGCGGACCACCAGGGGTAAGAGATTGGACCCAGTCACCAGGTCATTATGGAAACTTTGCTCAATTATGGTACACTTTGGTTTCCCATTATCCCATTACTTTACACACACACACACACACACACACACACACACACATATTAAATTTAAGCCACTACATAATTTCCCCATTACAAAAAATCACATTCCTCAAATTATATTGATATTAAAGTTTGTCAATAACTATAAACCAACATGCAGTCCCAAAATAGTATGGTCCTATATAGACTGCTGGAAAGATAACGTATTTTGGCCAACCTGAATCCTGCATCAACTTGGTTCCCTCGACAAAAACCCAATTGGATTTTTAGCCTAAATACAATTTAACTACACCATGGTCGCATGATTTCAACGTGAAGTGACCATAAAACGTGACAATATATTGAGCTTATGTTAATCACGAATCTTATTTCAGGCATTTCATCAAAAACCCATTGACTTTGAAGATGGAAGTGCTAAAATGCTAAATCGTTTCTAAGTTATTATTATTTAAATTATAATTTTTATTTAATGTTTTAAAATAAAACTGGGCAAACTTGGTCAGCTGCTGTTTGTGGGGGGAGGGGCTCCATTAAGGATGGTGCAGAGTTACTATGGGTCCAAGGGTCAAACAAGGAAGTTTTGGCATGCATACAAACATCTTTTGCATTTTGTGCATTCTCAGAACTGCAGGATTGTTGTTCATTAATCTTAAATTTTAGTGCAATATCACTGTCACATCATGTGTCATATTTATAAAAATTATCTCCAAAAAGAACAGTTTGCATAATTTTATTTATTTTAATTTAATAGCAATCCTTGGCAGCAATGTTTCTCAATTTAATATGCACACAAATGTTCTGCAGTCATTGCATATTTCACAATATTTAGCTATTTTCATGATTCAGAGAAAAAAAGGGTTCAAGGCACAGCATGACTAAGCACAATCACTGAATTCATCTTAAACCTGAGACACAATTGAAAGATCATGCTGAATACAGCCTTAGGATGATTCCTTATATAATACATCCCCACAAATCCATCTTTAAAAAGAGCAGAAGATGAGACTGTGTTTATCGTCTTACAATTTGTCCATCTCCATGCCAACACTCTCTTTTCTGTCCCTGCATTCACCGTGGTGGGTGCACAGGTCCGTAGCCTTATGCCCTCTTTTATCCTCCCCGTATGCTAATCTGCTGGATTAGGACCTGTGCAGCATTGTGCTCGCATGTGTCCAAACATGACAGGGGTCCGAAAGGGTCACAGTGGACGCTGACCTTGGCCCCCGAGGCCTCGGTGGCCAGTGGAGGGTCCCAGGAGGGCACTGGAGCAGAGCGTTGCTGGGTCCACTTCTCTAATCAGCTCAACAGCTAGACTGAGACCTCCTGCGCTTTGTCCAGTGGTCCGACAAAGGCCACTATCTGAATGGGCCAGGACTCAAAGGTCAGACTGGCCACAGATGACGGCAGCTTTGAAATGCAATCCACAATGCGCTTCCAGCCTTCATCCTCTGCTTTCTTTTCACAGGGATGAGAAAAGGCAGTCTGTGTTAACTGTATAGCTTTACTTTGTTTATACACAGATGTGTAGATTAGATCCTGATAGGGTTTGATCTTCTGTTTTCATTTACTACTTTAATCCAGCAACATGGGATTAAATATTAGTCAACCCTAAATAATACTTTCTTATTATAGATTTAGACTTTCAATTGTGCTTTATCTAGGTTTTAATATAAAGATTCTTGTTCTGTAGGGTGTGTATGGATGATTATGTTCACGTGTTAAGGTGAAGCATTCAGTTAACTGGGATGCCAGTCAGGTGAAGCAGATCCATATCCATTAGGAGGACTTTAGCTGTTGACACAGTCCTCAATTAAGGCCAATAAATGTCTGGGTCGAGTGTGTTAACCAGTGCTGCTAATGCTGTTAGTCCTTTATAGTAGCCGCAAACCGGTAATTCCATTTGAGCCGCCTGCTTTGTACTGTTTGTAATTTCATCAAGTGTTCAGCATGAGTTTACACACGGTAATCATAATTTGGGAAAGCTACATTAGTCAAGAGGCTATACTAATACATATGAAGATTGTTCTATAAATTCACTCAGCTCTTGTCAGTTGCCACATAATAAATAATGCCAAAGAAAGCAATATTTACATGACTGAACTTATATACTGAACTACAGGAATAATTCTGAATATATAAATAAATATGATTTTTGTTGAAATAGAAAATTCTCTTTTGAAAAGGAGGGTAACTCTAAAATGACATATGTATTTTTTGCTTCCGCTATGCTCAATAAAAGTAAACACAATATAATGGAGTAGAAACAATGATGAACTGTAGCATTAATATTATGTATTAATATTAGTATTATGTTGTATAACAAAGACTTCACCCAAAAATGAAAATTATCCCATGATTTACTCACCCTCAAGCTATCCTAAGTGTATATGACTATCTTCTTTCAGACGAACACAATCGGAGATATATTTAAAAATATATCTCCGATTGTGAAAATAAAGCTTGCTCCTCACAGCTTTATAATGGTTGTGAATGGGGGCCACATTTTGAAGCAAAAACAAAATGCATCCATCCATAATAAAAGTAATCCATACGTCTCCAGTGGGTTAATAAAGGCCTTTTGAAGTGAAGTGAAAATGAAAATTCAGTAATTATTTACTCAAAGACTTTCATTAGTCTTCAAAACACAAATTAACATATTTTTAATGTAACCTAAAGATTTCTATCCCTCCATTGAAAGTCCATTACAGCGAAACTTTGAAGTGTTTTAATCTAAGTCTTCTGAAGAGACATGATCACTAGGCCTTATGTGGCAGAGAAACAAACGTGCAGCCATCTTTAGAAAATTGTGTTTGAACTTCCGTTTTAGCGGTAGCTCTGTATATTTCTATGGCAGAGTAATTAGCTAGTGAAGTGGATTTACTTATAATAGAGTTAACGAAAGTTATAATGGGCATTGTAATGTCTGAAGCAGATGTCATAACAAATGTCAGTAGACCTGGAAGATTAAATGAGCAGTTCATTCATAAATCCGTAAGAGCTTACCTTCATGTGGTGGAAATACAAACTGGAAGACAGAACACAGCGAGTGCAGTGCTGAAAAGGGACAGGCTACATAAGGTCCGATTAGGTGATTTAATTTAGACTTTTATTCACATATAAACATTGATAAATACACAGAGATCAAATATGTTATAGGGAAACTCAAATGTGAATGAAAGTCTTATGGGTTTGGAATGACATAAGAGAAATTTATGACAAAAGTTTCATTTTTGGGATGAACTCACTGTTGAAAAAAACAGCATATGCTGGTAAGGTATGTTTTGAAGCATGGCAGCTGGTTTGAGCTGGTTTATGCTGGTTCTTAGTTGGTCATGAGCTGGTTTAAGATGGTCCTGAGCTGAAGCTAGTTGAGACACTTGACAAGCTTAAATCAGCTCATCATGACCAGCTAAGGACCAGCGTAAACCAGCTCAAACCAGTTGCCATGCTTCAAAACATACCTAACCAGTTGGACTTCCCAGTGCTACTTGAGAGAGGACAATTTAGGTGTGTGCTATAAAGCTATGTACGCAATACAATGCAACAGTTACAATGCAAAATGTAACAATGCAAAAAAGCTACATTTTGTCATACTACATAACTGCAAGTTGAAAAAAGTAGCTTCTGTGAAAAGCTAATTTGTGTTAAAAACTCCTGTGCAACTGTCATACTGCTGAAAAATGTATTTTAGTTACCATGTTCCCAATGCCGAGCATAACAATAGATGCTTTAACTGTACAGAAAAGCACCCTAAAACCATTCATAACTCTGGTCTAGCAAAAGCTATGAACATAGTTGCTGCGAAATCTTGCCAATAGGGCTTTTTCAGGTCACAAACCAAAACGAGCAATTAAATCAAATTGGAGTCTTTGGTGAGTGCAGGGCCCCTGTGGACTTGACCAAATGCATGATGTAGAAGTGACCTACTTGTGCAGCCTGATGAATGGCCACTGGGAGTGAAACCAGTGACCAGTCATTAATCTGGAACAGATCAGGATCCAAGTATGTCTCTATTTGGTGTTAATTGGCCAGTTGTTTTATTGCAAATTGCGAGGGTGGGAGAGAGCTAGATAGTGGAAGTCACATAGATCTATGAGTCTCACAGTGAGGAAAAAGCCATTGACTCTCAAGAGATGAAGTGTTGGGTACAAAAACACTTCTGGTCCTTAGGAAAAACCTTTACTCCAATCCATAAAATATAGAGCCAAAGATAAGATTTACAGTAGCTCCTTTAATAGCATTATTTATCTTTCACTAAATTACTTTTGCATTTGATTTGTTTTTAATCTCTCTATCATCTTACTGTTCTTTGTAGTTGCAGCATTATGTCAGATCAGTGAGCGGTGAGATGTGATTCCAGGCTGCCGAGCAGCTGATAGATGGATGGATGCAGAATGGCAATTTGGCTTGGTCCTGATAAGGCCTATCTCCAGCAGGGCTTCCTCAAACGTTTGGGAACAGTCAAACACTGTCAGCTCAGACGCATGGGGGCTGGATTGATGAGGGGCTAAAGGCAATCGGCTGCTTTCCTCACTCTTATCATGTGGCCATTTTGGCTGTAGCAGCAGGCCTCGCTATAATGGAGAGGCACAGTTTTCTCATGTCATTCAACTTATCAGCCCTGTGCAAAGGAGATGAGAAAAGCCAGCTCAGATAAACAGGAAGGATGTCACACATTTTAGAAAGACACATGTTTGACTGATGGTGCTAATGGAGGTATTGGGTAACAGAATCCTTTTTCGTGTCATTACACCAGGGACATTATAAGTCAGCTCATATAAAAATAAATGGGAAAAATAGTAACACTTTTTGACGACCACAGTTAAAAGAAGCATAACATTTTTAATGCCACTCACATTTGAGGCATCGCCTATTTTTGTTTACTTTTGAATGTCCATATACTTTAGCCAGACAGTAAATACAGTTGTTTTGTATAAATTGAGCAAAATATTTTAAGATTTTATTGCCATTTGATGCAAGTTAACGTTTTGAGAGATTTCGGTACTTTGGAAATAGCTGCTTATGGATGCAGCCAAGATAGTCGATCACCAAGTGGACTGACTTGGTTTAAAAAGGACTTGAATCTCTTTAGAGCTCCTTACACTTCTTCTTCTTCTTCTTCTTCTTCTTCTTCTTCCTCTTCTTCTACATTTGTGTAAGACAAATATCTATATTTAACAAGTTATAAAGTAAAATATCTAGCTTCCGCCAGACCAAGGCGTAGGATGTAGCATAACCGTTTTTGAACTGCGAGAGGCATTACACTTTCTTCGTAAGTTAAATACGGAAGGCTTTCTGGTGGAAGCTAGATATTTTACTTTATAACTTGTTAAATATGGATATTTTTCTTACACAGATGCAGAAGGCCTTTATTAACCCCCCGGAGCCATGTGGAGTACGTTTATGATGGTTGGATGCACTTTCTTGAGCTTCATACTCGTTGGTCCCGTTCACTGCCATTATAAAGCTTGGATGCTTCAGGATATTTATTAATATAACTCCGGTTGTGTTCATCAGAAAGAAGAAAGTCACATACACCTAGGATGGCTTGAGAGTGAGTAAATCTTGAGGTAATTTTTGAGGTCAAAGTGAACACATTGGACTATGAAACCATAGATTGTTTAGCTGTTGTCTCATCTGTTCTGATTTGAACAACCAACTGTCTCAGAGCTTTTATTTAATATTCATGTTAGTTTGTTTTCAGCACATAATAATGTTAACAAATTTACATTGTTGCATTTTGACAGACACTTTTATATTTATTCATTTAGCAGTTGCTTTTCTCTGAAGTGACTAACACTTTTTAATCTATTATTAAAATAACTGTTTTCTATTTTATTATATTTTTTAAATGTAATTTATTCCTGTGTTTCCAAAGCTGTATTTTCATTAGCCATTACTACAGCCTTCAGTCAAATGATTTTTCAGAAATCATTCTAATATGCTGATTTGGTCCTCAAGGAACATTTGCGCTGCTTAATATTTTTGTGGAAACTGTGATCAATTTTTTCTGGACACTCTGATGAATAGAAAGTTCAAAAGAACAGCATAAATAGATTTGTTGTTGTTGTTGTTGTTATTTTAGCAGTTAAAAAGTTTTCACTATCACTTTTGTCCAAGTTAATGCATCCTTGCTGAATTAAAGTATTTATTGATTAAAAAAAATCTTACTGACCCCAAATTTTTGAACATTGTGACATATATAAGAATGTTAACTCAGGGTTTACCTCAAAACCTGACATGATAAGAAACAGTATGATGTAAGAAACACGATACAGATTATTTTTAGGTTAACAATTTCAAGTGTGAAAAGCCCATTAAAGTCCATACAACTGCAACTGTTAGTGCTTACAACTTGGAGTAAGTTTCTGCATTGAAATGAGCAGAAATTCCACAGGTCTCTGTGCTTGATGACCTGTGCTTCTTTGGGTGGTCAGAGCTCAGACGTCTTTCTTTTCTGTCCTCCCTGGCCAGACCAGTGCCGACCCACTGAGCTCCAGGCCAGGGTTGACCTGGTGTCAACAACCTACTGAGAGCTTTCAGTTCCTGGGTCCATCGCTAGGATTGGCCCCCTGTGGGATGGGGGATCTGGGTCCCCAGGTGGGTATTGTGCACGTTGCTGACCACTGACAAAAAGCTCTTTGGGGGCCAGTGGTCAAGATGAGAAGCTGGAGAGGTGAAAGAAGAGAGAACGCACTCCCTGCTGTTCTGGTCTAATTTGGCAGGATGCCGACCGACTGCCCTCCGGAGCAAGTGCAGGCATGGAAAAGCAACTCTGCACAATGCTGTTTGTGTAAAGCTTTTCTGCAGTCAATTCAAGTCTCACTAACCACCATCTGCCCAAGATAAGCACTCACATTCTATAGACATTTGCTTTCAACTCCTGTCAAAACACTCTTTGTTCCTACTATCTGTATCTCTACAATATGTTGTGAATACACACGTTATCATACACTACCATTCAAATGTTTGGGGTTCTGTAATATTTATGAAAGAATTCTCTTAAAGGGATAGTTCACCCAAAAATGAAAATTCTGTCATCATTTACCAACCCTCAGGTTGTTCCAAACCTGTATAAATTTCTTTGTTCTGTTGAGCACAAAGGAATATATTTTGAAGAATGTGGGAAACTGAACAATTCTGGGACACCATTGACTTCCATAGTATTTTTTTTCCTACTATGGAAGTCAATGGTGCCCCAAAGCAGCCTGGTTACAAACTTCCTTCAAAATATCTTCCTTTGTGTTCAGCAGAACAAAGAAATGTATACAGATTTGGAACAACTTGAGGGCGAGTTAATGATGACATTTTCATTTTTTGGTGAACTACCCCTTTAAGTTCAGCAAGACTTTAGGGCCTGAGCACCGATGGTGTGAGGACCCTATTGTAATTGCTCAGTCAATTCTTCTTTTTCTCTGAAATGAATCGCATTTTTGAGGGCCTAAACATGCTCAAAAACTCATGAAACTTTGCACATGCGTCAGAAGTGGTGAAAATTTACATCTGATATGAGTTTCAGAATTAGGTGTGGCAAAATGGCTCGATAGCCCCACCTACAAAATTTTAATTAAGCGCCATTCGCGCTACGTTTCACGGACAAGTATGAAATTCTGTAGACACATGTAACAGCCCAATACCTACAAAACAGTCCCTGGGTGCAAAATCTGAAAACCCAACAGGAAGTGAAATATTTTGAATTTTCTCTGCAAAATTTTTGCAGTTTTTGCCATTTTCAGACGTTGTACTTTAACAAACTCCTCCTAGAGATTTTATCAGATCAAGGTCATATTTGGTCAGTCTAATCTAAAGGACTTTGTGACATTAAATTGAGAAGATCTTGAGTTTTCACTGAAGGGCGTGTCCGTGGCTGCCTGACAAAGTTCGATGTTTCGCGGTGAAACAGGAAGTTGTTGTAACTTGGGCATACAATGTCCGATCTGCCCCAAACTTCACATGATTCATTAGAGTCCTGACCTGAAGACATCTACAATGCAATATTCAGTTACAGTCATAGCGCCACCTGCGGGCAACAGGAAATGACATGTTTTACACCTGTGATGAACTCCTCCTAGAGATTTAATCAGATCAACATAATATTTGGTCAGTCTAATCTTAAGGACTTAGCGATGTTACATTGCAAAGATCTTGAGTTTTCACTGAAGGGCGTGTCTGTGGCGGCCTGACAAAGTCGGAAGTTTCGCCATGAAGGAGGAAGCTTTTGTAACTCAGGCATAAAGTGTCCGATCTGCCCCAAACTTCACATGTTTGATAAGAGTCCTCGGCCTGAAGACATCTCTATGCCAATATTCAGTTAGTCGTAGCGCCACCTGCTGACAACAGGAAATGGCATGCTTTGCACAATAATTCACTCCCAGAAACACATTTAAATATGCCATGAAGTACCAAACATACTAGAAACACGTTAAATCATGCAACACTTGGCTAAGTGCTAATGTATGCGATTAACACCACAAAACAGGAAGTTGTTGTAACAATGTTTGATCTGCTCCAAACTTCACATTAGTTTTTGGTTTGTATAACGATATTCTAAAGTTAATCTAATGTTCTCATAACGTTATTCTAATGTTAATCTAACGTTCCCGGAATGTTATTCTAATGTTAATCTAACGTTCCCAGAATGTTAGTTTTTGGTTTGTATAATGTTATTCTAACATTAATCTAATGTTCCCAGAATGTTATTCTAATGTTAATCTAACATTCCCAGAACGTTAGTTTATGGTTTGTGTAACGTTATTCTAACATTAATCTAAGGTTCCCAGAACTTTATTCTAACCTTAATCTAACGTTCCCAAAACGTTAGTTTTTGGTTTGTATAACGTTATTCTAAAGTTAATCTAAAGTTCTCACAACGTTATTCCAACGTTAATCTAATGTTCCCCGAACGTTAGTTTTTGGTTTGTATAATGTTATTCTAACGTTATTTTAACGTTCTCATAAAGTTATTCTAACGTTAATCTAATGTTCCCAGAACATTATTCTAACGTTAATCTAATGTTCCCAAAATGTTAGTTTTTGGTTTGTATAACGTTAGAATAACGTTATGAGAACGTTCCCAGAATGTTAGTTTTTGGTTTGTATAACATTATTCTAAAGTTAATCTAACGTTCTCATAATGTTATTATAACGTTAATCTAACATATGTTTAGCCAGGAAAGTTTTCTTAATATTCCCAAAACGTTATTCTAATGTTAGTCTAATGTTATTCTAACGTTAATCTAACGTTCCCAGAATGTTAGTTTTTGGTTTGTATAACGTTATTCTAACGTTAATCTAATGTTCTTATAATGTTATTATAACATTTCCAGAACGTTAGTTTTTGGTTCCCAGAAGGTTATTTTTAGGGCCCGAGCACCGATGGTGTGAGGACCCTGTTGTAATTGCTCAGTCAATTATTATTCCTAATGGCCTATGGCCTAAACATGCTCGAAAACTAATGAAACTTTGCACATGCATCATGCATGTCACCCACTATTCACTGTTTTCCTAAGGCCACCGGGTGGTGGTGGCCCCGGGTGCGAGGGTCCTTTCATTGCTGCTTGCAGCTTTAATTTAAAATGTAATTCATTTCTGTGATGGAAAAGCTGAATTTTAAGCATAATTACTCCAGTCTTCAGTATCACATGATCATTCAGAAATCATTCTAATATGCTGATATGCTGCTCAAGAAACATTTCTTAGTATTATCAATGTTAAAAATCGTTGTTCTGGTTAATAGTTTTGTGGAAACCATTATATATATATATTTTTTAGGATTCTTTGATAAGTAGAAAGTTCTAAAGAACAGCAATTGTTTGAAATAGAAGACTTTTATAACATTATAAATGCCTTTACTATCACTTTTGTTCACTTTAATGTGTCCTTGCTAAATAAAAGTGTTAGTTTAAAAAAAAAGAAAAAAAAGTAAAATATTTGTTTTCTAAGTGGTTAGACTTTTTGGCTGATTATATATATATAAAAAAAAAAAAAAAAAAAAAAAAAAAATCAGAATATAACGGAGGCTTGAGGGATGGTTATTTTGACTTGGGTCAGTAAGTAACCACTAGTAACAGTCCAGCAACACAACCCTAACACTGTAAAAAAAAAAAAAAAAAAAATAATAATAATAATAAAAAAAATGATATGATCAATAAGTTATGACAACATATGTTTTTACATTAATTTAACTCATCAAAAAAAGTTAAGCAATTTTCATCTTTTTTTTATTAGTTATAAAAGATTCAACTAAGACTAAACTAAGATTCAATAAAGTAATTTAAGTTGATTGTACTTAAAAACTTAAGGCAGCAACATTTTTTTAATGCTTTGGATCTAGTTGTTCGTTGTATTTGCACATTTGGCAGACACTTTTTACACTAACATTGTATTTAATTTATCAAATGCATTTAACATCAATAGTATACAAGTTCATGCATTCTTTGGGAGTTAAACCGACCTTGGTGTTGTTACTGCTACGCTACTGTTATTATACTAAGAGCTACGCAGTGCTGCACTCTTCTTGGTGAAACAGAAGACATATGCTTTGAACTCCTGAAATTCAGACATGTCTGTCTGCCAGTGAACTGCTCTCTGATAAACTCTATTCCTGCTGCTCCAGCAGAGGACAAATGGAGATGAGAAATGTGCATGCTTTTAGATCTAACCCAGGCCCGTGTCCAGAGGGCAAGAGCGAGTGAGTAAAGACACGAATCCCCTAACATGATACAGATGGTGAAGGAGGATAGCCAGGGCTATGAGGGATCTCACCGTCGAGTGTGATCGGTACAACCTGTTGGCCCTGCTGAGATAGCTGTGAAGATCTGGGATTCCACGCTGTCATTCAGGTTCATAGAGCCATCCCTTCTCATAAGCTCTCCATATGTATAGGCCTTTCATCCAAGATAGCACATTTATAATATAGTGACATTTCTGTTTCTCTGCGGTTCAGGAGTGAGCTTCTTATGAAAGCACACTTGTTTTTATCATCTGAACTGATCAATATCTTTAAAAAAAAGTTTAAAATTGTATTTTTTTAGTGTTAAAATATTGTGTCACTTTAAATAATGCTGTTTTTGAGAAGCTAATGAATTCTGTGCATTGACAGAATGGATATAGACAGGTCTTTTGTAATACGACATGACATCATCTGTTTCCCAGCGGTGTGCTTTATTAGGTAGTGAGTCATTTTAGAATAAACTGTGCTTTGCTTTATAGCAGTGTCTAATGGGAGTGAGGGTGGATGTTGGGTGCAGCCAGGCTGCTGCTTCTGGAGCCCCAGATTTAATGAATGGCTGGGAGGAGGAACGAAAGTGAGGCAAACAAGTTGCCTGGATGCCTGGCTCCGGCCCCTGGCTCCTGCAGACAAGATGTGGGATTGTAGCAGACAGCCAAAACTCAGCATGCCGTGTGCCGGGTACCTCAAGAAATTGTAGGAGCATGGAACTGTGATGTATGAGAAAGTACTGTGTGTAAGAGAGAAATTATGCATGGTTGTGTCCAGCACACTCCTCCATTATAATTTGCAGCAGCTGTATTCTCAAGTATAGCCTACTGCTGGGCTGCTAACCCACTGGAACATGAACTCAAAGAGTAAAATGCTGATATCCCACATTGTGTACACATTCTTTTTAAGGCTAAAGTGATAGTTCACTCAAAAATTGTTCATGTTTCAAACCTGTATTACTTCTATGGAACAGACTATATATACTATATTGGATTATTATCGTTAACACAGAATTAAACGGAAAAAGTGAAATAATTTATCTTTTATTTTTATTTATTTTTTGTTTAAGATGAAGTACTAAAATAACTAAAACTAAACAAACAAAAACTAAAACTGTCAACAAAAAACCAATATAGATAAATTACAATACAAAACAAAAATATATAGACTTTTTTTAAAACATAAATTGTTTTAAATATTAACACAAACTTTAATAGTATGTCAATGGTACTAGAATAGTAGAATAACACACTACACCGATCAGGCATAACATTATGACCACCTTCCTAATATTGTGTTGGTCCCCCTTTTGCTGCCAAAACAGCCCTGACCCTCGAGGCATGGACTCCACTAGACCCCTGAAGGTGTGCTGTGGTATTTGGCACCATGATGTTAGCAGCAGATCCTTTAAGTTCTGTGTATTACGAGATGGGGCCTCCATGGATCGGACTTGTTTGTTCAGCACATCCCACAGATGCTCCATTGGATTGAGATCTGGGGAACTTAGAGGCCAAGTCAACACCTCAAACTCGTTGTGCTCCTCAAACCATTCCTGAACCACTTTTGAACCATTCTGTGGCAAGACGCATTATCCTGCTGAAAGAGGCCACAGCCACCATGGAATACTGTTTCCATGAAAGGGTGTACATGGTCTGCAACAATGCTTAGGTAGGTGGTACGTGTCAAAGTGACATCCACATGGATGGCTGGACCCAAGGTTTCCCAGCAGAACCCAAAGCAAAGTAAAAGAAAATGTGATTCATCAGACCAGGCCACCTTCTTCCATTGCTCCATGGTCCAGTTCTGATGCTCACATGACCACTGTTGGCGCTTTTGGCGGTGGACAGGGGTCAGCATGGGCACCCTGACTGGTCTGCTGCTATGGAACCCCATACGCAACAAACTGCGATGCACTGTGTATTCTGACACCTTTCTATCAGAACCAGCATTAACTTCTTGAGCAATTTGAGCTACAGTAGCTCGTCTGTTGGATCGGACCACATGGGCCAGCCTTCGCTCCCCACATGCATAAATGAGCCTCGTCTAGCATCACAATTTGACCCTTGTCAAACTCGCTCAAATCCTTACGCTTGCCCATTTTTCCTGCTTCTAACACATCAACTTTGAGGACAAAATGTTCACTTGCTGCCTAATATATCCCACCCACTAACAGGTGCCGTGATGAAGAGATAATCAGTGTTATTCACTTCACCTGTCAGTGGTCATAATGTTATGCCTGATCGGTGTATATATATCAATGGTTTTTGACCAAATAATAAAAGTCATTGGGGTTTAATGCTGTTTTGGACCCCACTGACTTTCATTGTATGGACAAAAATACACAAACAACAAACAAAATACAAATACTGAGATAACTGTGCATTAAACATCAAATATTTTAACTGACTGGCTCTGATTGTGTCTTGTTGAGTAGCATTTTTGCTTTCATTGCGGATAGACAAATGATTTGCCTGCAAACTTGTCACACACCTGGTTAGGACACCCTGTAACACATTTCTACTTTGCCCTGGCCTGTAAACATGCTATTTAAAGATAAAATAATCCTTTTGTATTGTAATCACATGTGCCTCAAAGTAAAGACTAACTATTTTTTGCTAGCGCATCTTGAGGATAACACGGATCAACACAGAGAGAAAGAGATAGAGAAAGCCTATGTACGTGAGGGGGTCATTTAACTCTTCTTACTTGAGCAAATTGCTGCCTTCCTCTGCCTGACAGCTCTTTTCCCTTTACTTGTTAAAAGGCCTGCCATTGTTAGCCGTAGCTCCTCTGACAAGTCGCTGCTGGTCATGATGTCAGGGGGAGACTAATAAGGGCTAATTCACAAGCTGTCCTAAGAGCTCTGCTGGACTGTTAGCTAGGTTCCCAGGATACTTCCAGCCCACTTGAGATGGAGAGAGAGTGAGAGGAGAGAGTTTGCCCAAAAGAGAACAAAAAGGCACGGGGGGAAGCAGCAGCGGGCAAGACGGTGAAGTCAGTCAGGGACTGCATTCAGAGCCCACGCAGGTAGTCTGACTAAAGGGCCCAATTTGTTATAAATGACACAGACTCATTGAGCAAGGACAGGATGTCGTCTGCTGGAGGCTCCGTCCCTTTCTCTCTCTGCTGTCAGCAGAGGCGAGGTCCCGTCTGCCTTTTGTTGACACAGTGATGGTTATAGGAGGGGGAGCTTTGGATATGTCGAAAGCAATTTTCTGTGTGTCCAGGAAAGCCACGAAACATTTACAACCAAATCCAGTTAGCGAGAATCCAGCAATAAAGCACATGCCAATGGGAACAAAAGACTTCTATTTTAACATGTAAATTACCCCTGATTAATTCCTTAATCTAGACATCTAGACGTATCCTGTCTTCAGTTCATCACATGTCATACCAAGCTTGCTTTCTCAGCCTGAATAAATCAGTAAAAACCCAGAACAAATTTTAATTATTTAATTGAAATTTTATTTAATTTATTTTAAATTTTATTTTATTTAATTGAAATTTTATTTAATTGAAATTATATTTTATTTTATATTTTAACAACAACACAAAAAAATCACATTTTTCTTGAGTGGGACTATATTGTATATTTATGTATTATTTACTGATAATATTTCTCTTTTCCACACCAAGAGCAAATTTCAAAATAAACATAGTGCCTGTGCCACAAGTTTGACATCATAAGAGTTGATTATAAGATCTAATGAAAACAGATAATATGGCCTAATGGTTAGAAAGTCAGACTGGTAACTTGAAGGTTGTGGGTTCGATTTTCAATACCAACAGGAAAAGACTGAGGCGCTCTTGAGCAAGGCATCTAACCCCCAATCGCTCGCCGGGCGCCACAGCAAAAATGGCTGCCCACTGCTCCGTGTGTGTGTGTTCACTACTCACTACTCCGGATAGGTTAAATGCATAGGACAAAATCCGAGTATGTGTTACCATACTTGGCCTTCGTGTGTCACTTTCACTTTCTCATAGAGGTCATATTTTAGAAGACTGTGAATATTATATTTCAGTTCATGCATTCCCTGGATATCAAACCCATGACCTTGGCTTTGCTAACACTATGATCTACTGTTTGAGCTACATGAATGGTGTTATTAAGAAGATAAAAAAATCAAACAATATTATGTGACAGCATCATTATTAATGATCAAAAGCACTGTGATGAATCTGTATCATATGACTGTGAGCGTGTATTACAGAATAGTATTATTTGACAATGTTATTGCTCTTGAGGAGTCCCTGCATTCAGTTAAATTGTATGTCTTGCCTTGTTCCGGAGAAACCTTTTATAATATAAAAAACACAATGGCATCATGTCCCATTCCCCATCTGTGCCTGTGTAACTCCTGCTGAGACACTTGATGAACAGTTTTTATGCTTTATGATGTGACTACTGAGTTATACTTTAGACCTTCCCCTCTTCAGGCCATGAAACATAAAGCATTTCACCTCAGTCCAACCCCTCCCCATTAAAGAAACATACTGTTCCAAGTTCATATTTCAAAGCGCAGGTGGTGAAAGAAGCAACTTTAGTAGATATTCAGTCATGTCCGATATAAAGGCCAGAAGAATGAATTTATGTCATCTAAAATGTGTAAGAAAAAAAAAAGCAAGAGCAGGAATTAGAATTACCATGACAACAAGGATGAAAACATGCACTTCCCTAAGCATAAGCGCCATGTAAGGGTGCATTCAAGTATGGAGAAGTTCACAAAACCTTTAATGTCATACACTGGCGGCTTTCTTTTGTGTTAGCGACTGCGAACTGTGACTTCTACAAAAACTCAAAGAGCAAATGGATTAGAATACCATTAAAAAGATGACTGAATCAAACCCAGTGGATTGTGGAGATTATCAAGGCAAAGGAGATCAAAACGGAAGCCATGCGGTGATTTGAGGAGTCTGAAAGTGGACTTTAATCTATACAACTTTTCTAATTTAAGGCTTTCCCAGAGGGAAATATCTTCTTTTTTTCACCGTTCACGATTCACACGCATGGGTTCTCATTTACAATCATATTCAATGTTTTGTATAAATTAATTTAATGAAAAGTTTTGAATTTTAATGACAAATATTTATTATTATACCACAATCTTTTTAGTATTATATACAGTATATTACAAGTTACACTGCACATTTTAAGATATATGGGTAAACAAAACATGCTTTAAAGAACTCCAGTTTGGAGCTTAGAAAAAATCAGTTGACAAACATCAGCTGTTCATTTCTAAGCCGTTCGTCCAAACATCTAATTAGTATTAAGCACAGGATGTCCACACAAGAATTTCTAAAATAACAAGGAAAAAAGGGTTTTGTGAAGAATGCTCCTTCTAATATCCCCAGAGCAAAACTTTGAGGAGTTTTTTTGTCTGTCACATCTTGGATGGTCACTGTGGAGATCCCCGCTATTTCTCATCACATGCCTCTCTCCCCGCCCCCTCCCGCCCACCATTCATGCTTTCCCTTCTTCCCCGCATAAAACAAAAGCGGGCAGCTGAAAGCACTCTGAGGTAGGTAAATGTATTCAGTGACATCGGCCGGATGATTCTATTCTGCGTCGGCCCTGTAACATTTGTTTCCAGCCTTGTCTGAGGGCTGGGACACCGTGTTGGGCCTTTTGTCCCACGTGCTCTCCACACAGGGCCGCAGTTAATGGTGGCCTTGTCCAAGGCCACTGGAGCAGAAACTTTAGCCAGCCAGAGCAGGGAGGTTGAGCTATGAGGGGGGTTTTACGTAAGACTGAAAAAAAAGTCTGCCGGGCCACCTCAGAGGTTGCCATGGGAAGACAGCAAGACAGCTCTCGGAAAACCCTCTCAAAGGAAGTGGTGCAGGGAAAGAAAGAACGCTGGGCAGCCCTCCCTTCTCTTTTCCTTTTTCTCCTCCATCCTCTGTTTTGCCTGTCGTCACATCTGGTCTATCTGACATATGAGGCTTTTAGCAAGAGATCTAGATGAATTCTTTCTTTGGAATTCTAATGGAGATGGAGGCTATCTCTATCTGATTCACACTGTCTTTTCCTGTGAAACTCTTCTGCATTATTCGGGACAGGGGGCCCATAGGGTGCAGGGAGTTGGCAGGCTCAGAACCAGGTGCGGTTGGAGAGGAAGAACGTGAAGGAAAGGATAACTGTGTTGGGCCTGCTCGGCACCATTCTCCGTAGTTGAGTGGGATCTTCAGAGGAGAGGCTCTCTTCTTTGTTGGCCTCTCATCTGGGCTTGGGTGGCTTGGCCACGCTGATCTCTCTCATGACCAGGGCTGAGCTTTTTTACTTGCTTTGAATAATCGTAACACTTTGGTATGGGGAACACATATTCACTATTAACTACGACTTTTGCCTCAATAAACTCTTAATTTACTGCTTATTAATAGTTATAAGGTAGTTGTTGTAGCGTTTAAGTTTAGGTATGGGGTAGGGATGTAGAATATGGTCATGCAGAATAAGGCATTAATATGTGCTTTATAAGTAAGCAATAAGGTACGAGAGGCTGTGCTGTATCGTGAATAAGTCACGGCTGAAGGGTGTTGTAGGCACGACGTGAAGCGGAGGCCACACAATACAAATAATAAAGCCAAAAATATGTATCAATGCAACTTTCATGAAGTAAACTTTCACTAAAAGCCTTCCTTCCGCCGGAAATAAATAGTCCCTGAAACAGCAACAGAAGTTACATTATTATGCCATTAGATGGCGGCAAAGACTGTCTTTATGAGTGTGTCAGTCAGTAGCTAAGACTTTTACATTGAAAAGACTGAATTGTTGTGAAGACGGAACAAGACGCAACCAGGACGCAACTGAAATGTTTTGGCTAGCGCTGTCAGTCACGGAAAACCCCTTAACTGTTAAAAGGTAATACATCGGACATTTAACCAGATTTTTTATTATGAACATAGGACTGACCTGAAGGAAAATGCTAAATCTGAATGCAGGTAATAAACTCGCTCACTCAATCTCTTTCTCACAACACTCTTCTACATAATACAGTAAGCTTCAATGAACAATATAAATTGAGAACATACAGTTTATGTTGCTAAGAGTGGTTGCTAAGTGTGTTGTGTAGTGATACACAGAACCATTGGGTGAAGCGGTCATAGCCGTGTTTTATCGTGAATAAAACACAGCTACTGACCAATCAGAATCAAGGACAGGAACGAACTGTTTTAAGTACTAATAAGCTGCCAATATGCAAGCTAATAAGCAACTAGTGATAATTGCTCCCCATACTAATGTATTAAGTGGCTTCAATGAATCTCTTCCATTCTGTGGGAATTTCACGTAATACTTATAGTACATTTATTAAATTAAAAATGTTAATATGAAAAATGTCTGAGATTTTGAGATCTGAAGGAAGAACCCAACTTCACAAACAACAAGAAGAATAGTAATGGTAGCAGTAGTGTTAAAGAGCAGACACTCTTCATTATAAAACTACATTATACCACCAAACTAACCCGACTTTCATAGGAAAATGAATTATAAATGTGTATATGCTGACTCAAATATGTTACATCTGCATTCTCTGAATGGCCAAAAGTAGTACTTTTTGTGGGGGGAAAACTTACATTTTTAAAGTTTTTACTGATATGATGCTATTTACACATAAAGGCAGCAGTTGTTAAAAGCAAAAAACAAACCAAAAACCACCCATTGTTATACCCATGCACAATACCTGCATTTGTCAAGGTTATAACTCTTGACGCTTATTAACTTACTGTGAGAGCTAAATAAGCACAATTTAAGCATGTGGATTTTTATCTTTTGTTATAGATCATACATGTTTCTGCAGTAGTACTCTAGGCCAACATGTGACACTGAATCTATAATGAAGTTATAATGAAAGAGGCTGGCCTTTGGAAAATCCAGACCTATTTAACTCAAAGGGGTTTTGCTTACAATTATTCACTCGTGAAAATTTGCCAAAGAAATGCTCTTCATCTATCATGCTGTGTTTCCCGGGATCAAATTCTCACAAGACTTTAGTGAAGCTGGAATGGCAGTCTAATGTGCCGTCAGTGAAGAATAGAGGAGCCCCAGTTAACATCACGGCTTTCCCTTTTATTTTGCGGGATCCAAGACTGTGAGGGGGTTGCCGTGGAATCAAAAATGAACCCCTCTCTCTTTTTTTGTCTTTCTGTGTATTTGTCTCTCTCAAGCACACACACACACACACACACACACACACACACACACACACACACACACACACACACACACACACACAAAATGCCATGAGAAGCTTCGGTATGGGGCACCTTTATTGGATAGGTATTGAGGGATTAGAGATTCTCAGTGGCCTACAGAATAGCACACACAGCATGGCCACTATGATTATGACACTTAGATACTCCAGAAATACAGAAAGAAAGAAGGGAGAGGGATGTGGAGTCTACTGAGGAACCAACCACATGTTCTTCAAGGATGAAATGAGTCTGTAACCTAAAGCAAAGGGGTATCCATTAGGGGGAATTTTGGAACGCATGCTGAGGGCAGCATTTTGGACAACTATTTCAAAAACACAGCTTTAGATTCAGAGTGGCAATAATGATTAATAAAGAAGGAGACAATGCTGAATGGAAATAGATGTTGAAGCACAGCTTGAGTTAATCTTCTGGAGTACAGCGACGCGTTTGGGAAATGGCTTATAGAGCAAAGGAGTCTGGGAGAACACTTCAGCTCCATGGTATACCTCTCTTTCCGTATTACAGTTTTCTTTTTCTTTTTTTTTTTCAGTCTTTGGTACCCTCCCAGCCATGTCAGAAAAAAACTAAAATGTGTTCCATTTTACTCATATGATTTAGCATTTATTAGTTTATTACATCAATTCTATTTTATAAGTTTAATAAACAAAAACATGGGACAATTCTGGATAATCACCCTTAATTCAACTTTATTGATTGAGAATTACAAAAATTGAAAATCACTGCCCTATTAGTTTGGTTTGAATCAGTTTAAGAACTGCAAGGATGAGAGGATAAGGAGTTGAAAATATCCTATAAGTATGTTTTATGGTCAGAGCAGAGTAAAACATAGCATAAATCTATTTCATTACCAGCTCCGCGTCTGTCTGCAGGCTGGCACTGTGTCAAAATGTACACAGTCACTGGAAGTAACTTACAATGTAGTATTTCATCTGAGAAAGGGAGAAGGTCAGAGATTACCAGATTTTTTATGTATTCATGTCACTAAGAGAAGCCATTGTAACATGAATACATGTGCTGTCATGTGTAGAGAATAAAAAGTATAAAAAACACATTATGTATTGTGTTGTGTTCACTTTCTGCCACATTTGTATAAATAACAACAGTATGTATTACTGGGAGGCAGTGCTGGTAAGTAAATGATTACATGTAATCTGGATTACGTAATCATATTCCAAAAATTAAGTACTTGTAATTAGATTACATTACATTTTAAAATACTCATATCAGACTACAGTTACTTTTTTTAATGATTACATGATTACGTTATTCTCACAATGGCAGTAGATTATTCATAATTCATTGATTCTCCCTACTACTTCTTTTTTTTATCTTTTAAATTTTCCTTTCTAAAAAAGCCTACTGCTTATATACGTCCAGAAGTTCTTCCAGGTTTGTGGAATTGCACACACACACCAGAAATAGACAGACTAGTTGTGTCTATCACTGAAACTGAGACCCACACAGGATTTGATCAGTTCACTTTTAAGCAGTATTTTCTAAACATTGCAACACTGCATAACTGCATATCAAATCAACTCCTGATGGACACATCAATTATTATTTGAATTATCACTCAGTCAGTCATTGAACCAAGCATTACTGTCTTTGGAAGGCTTTTGTCTTTTGAACACATAAAAATGTACAAATTCACATAATTTCATATTTACATGCAATGCAAAGATTCCCCAACTTTTTTTTGTCAGCTGAACCTCTTTGACTTAATATATTTACTCGAAGTACCTCCTGAGATTTTAAGTTAATGAGATAAATAAAATTAAGTCAATATTAATAATAATAAAAAATAATAAAATTAAGTTCACGGTTCTCTGATGTTGGTTAATGGTCACATGACATGCAGGTAAAAAAAAAAAAAAAAAAATCTATTTTAATAAGTGTAAGACTGTCTCTACTTTAAAATTATTTATTTTACTTTTAAATTTTTATGATTTAATTATTTAATAGCTTTTCATTACACTCACAAAACCCCTGAGGTTCCATCACAAACCCCAGTTTGGAAAACCCTGGCGTAATGTAATATTTAATGCACTTCATGTTGCTGATAACAAAGAATGGAATATATTTTTTTATATTTTTTTCTTTGTATTTTTATATCAACATGGTACAAGATTATCCAATTCAAATCAATGTGATAAATGGGTTAGGTCAAATCTAAAAGTAATCAAAAAGTAGTACATTTAAAATGAACTTAAATGTGTAATGTAATGGATTAATTTACTAACTACAATTTATGTAATGTAATTTGGAATCAGTAACAATTCGTAAGTAATGCACCCAGCACTGTTGGGAGGTTTGTTTTTCGTTTATTGTTCATTCACTTTGTGGTTAGGAATGTAAGATGATCTGTGAAGGTCCCACTTGATTTCACTGGTGAGAGTCACTTTGGTCGATGAAGTGCTTGTTGCTGTTGTTGTGTCAAGTCTTTAAGAGACAGTGTAATTTAAATGCTTTTTGATATTTTTATGTCTATTTATGGTAATCATTATTATTATTATTAACATATTATTATTATTTGATCTCAACTTTTATTGCTCTTGGAATTCTAAAACACTGTTTAATAGCTGCATCCAGTGTAAGGTTACAACTCTTCAGGCCAGTGCTTATGGGTGGCGGACCATAAAGGGTGGTTTTGAAATCGCAGCTGGAACCAGGTTATGAGGCACGTGAACATTAGCAGCCGTATAAGGTCTCTACCCCCAGGGCTACGTATTTTGTGTGAGTACCTGCCTCTGTGTAAGGAGCCAAATAATTTATATGGTATTTCTGCCATTTTTTACATTGTCACACAAGTCTTTTTACGTGCACTGAATAGGCCACACAGAAAAAGGACATTTCAAATCAAAACTGACCTCCTGATGGTTTAGTTGCATGTTGATATTACATAAATGTTGCCTCAGAAAGTAATAAAAATCAATATGTACGGTAAGGGCCAAATATCTTAGGGAACGAGTTCTTTTTTCTAACTGGATACTTTTGTATTGGATGCAATTACTATATTAATTGGTATTCTATAATAATATGATTTTTTTTTTTTTTTTTTTTTTTAGTACTTGATGGTTCTTCCTTTAATTTAATGTTAGCAGTACTCAAACTGCATGAACTCCACAAGTTTGTGAAAACCCTCATGATCATTCAGCATGACTTGAGAATGATCCAAATAGCATCTTGTGTATAAATGTAAGCAAGAACATCTGAGCGTTTATAATAACAACTTCACATAATCTAATTTCTCAAAATCCTAAAAGCCATGGTATATAATAATGCATAATAATGCTAAAAGTCTCTGAAGTTACTCGCAACCCTAAGTGCATTAAACAGTAGAACGGTTTTACACATTTTGACCACTAGAGGGTGGTATTGGCTCTTGAAGTTCGCATCTTTTCCAGGTCCGTGGAAGTGAGTGTCACCAACTGCTGTTTGGGATTTAGTGAGAAGAGGGGGTGAGGGGTCATTTTAATTGGCCACTGGTTTTGTTGATCCCAGCCTGCAACACTATCTTTGTGTAATCTAAAATAACGCTTTCAGCTTTCACATTTCCATTGAAGGACTTGCAGTAGTTAGTCACTAATAATTGTGGACCTCTCTGTATTAAAGCATTGATAACCGAAGCAAACACTGCAGTTTTCATTGCGTCAGTGTATGCTACAACAAGCACCAGCGTGCTATAACTGTTTATTCTTTCAGTCAGCACCTCTTATGCAACCACTCGCTTTGAATGACTCTAAAGTTATCCAGACGTCAACCATCTCTACAAGTGTCTTTGGACTCTTTCAATAACTCCAATTCCTGCTCTTTGCACTGTCATAGTTTCCCTCCACAACAGTCATACAGTATTTGCCATGTGGATTACTATGCTGGAAGTCTGTGGGACAGCCGAGCAAACCTGTTAATGTCAAAGGCACACCCAGCTGAGATCTAATGAGATGAGAGCTACAGGTCCCGGTGCTGTTGTTGACTCAGATGTGCTGGGTAAACAGGACTCTGGGAGCTCCACTAGAATGGGCCACAGACCCAGTGGATTAGGCTAATGCTAACCCGTGAGGAGGCGGAGACTCAAGGTTGCCTTTGACAGAGCATGATGGATTAGAGTGTTTGGGGGGTGGGTGGAGCAGGGATGGTAGATGCAGGGGTTCCCTTAGAAAAGGGCAGGAGCAAGGAGCTTGGCCAGGCCAGGATCAGAGTCTTGTTGACAGGGGATAATCCCGTTTGTCACGTCACTCCAGGGCACAGGTCTGGGCCACGCTGTAGGGATCAGGGCAGTGATGTAGTGATGCGCTCCAGGGCACATGTTCAACCTGAGACTTAAAGGGTGGGACAGGATGTTCAATCTTGAGTTTTTCTTGTTTTTAAGCTTCACAAAGTACAATGACTTCTGCTGCGCCAACACGGAATTTGCAAACCTTTAAAACTGGATAGTCAGAGCATTTATGATACTTTTAAGGTACATTTGCATCCTTTTTGAAGTTTGACAGCCCCAGTCCATATTCTTCAATTTGTATTCCATGAAAAAAAGAAAGAAAAAGAAAGTACTATAGGTGCAGCACAATGAGAGTAGATAATGACAGGGGAACTATTCCTTAAAGGTTCATCCAAAAATGAAAATTATCCCATGATTTACTCACCCTCAAGCCATCCAAGGTGTATGTGACTATCTTCTTACAGACGAACTTAATCGAAGATATATTCAAAAATATCCTTGCTCTCCAAAGATTTATAGCGAAAGGGGGCCTGTTTTGAAGCCCAAAATAAATGCATCCATCCATTACAAATATAATCCATACGGCCCCAAGGGGTTAATATAGGCCCTCTGAAGCGAGGCGATGGGTTTTTGTAAGAAAATATCCATATTTAAAACTTTATAATCTAAAATAACTAGCTTCCGGCAGACGACCGTACGCATACTGCGCAAGTCAACTTGCGCCAAATGAGTAACCCCCTGATGCGATGTATGAGGCAGGATGTAGGAGTACCGTAAGATCCGGCCCACATCTGGTCTGCGTGTAATCCACATGTACCAGATGTGGGCCGGATCTGGGCCACACCATATTGCTGTCTGGGATGCCATTTGCGGTTTAAACAAATGGGGCTGTGCAACGAACTGAAGTTCCTCTTCTCTTATATTGAAATCCTCCGCCATTTTTCTTTAAAATTTCATTGCGCGTGCGTCAGGTCAAAGTTCACTCTTCTGCCGCAAATCGATACGTACGGTTGTCTGCTGGAAGCTAGTTATTTTACTTTAGAAAGTTTTAAATATGGATATTTTTCTTACAAAAACCCATCGCTTCATTTAAGGTCTTTATTAACACCCTGGAGCCGAATGGATTATTTTTATGATTAATGGATGCATTTATTTTGGGCTTCAAAACACACCCCCCATTCACTACCATTATAAATCTTTGGAGAGCCAGGATATTTTTAAATATATCTCTGATTGTGTTCGTCTGAAAGAAGATAGTCATATACACCTAGGATGACTTGAGGGTGAGTAAATCATGGGATAATTTTCATTTTTGGGTGAACTAACCCTTTAACCTCATGCCATCTCACAAACTCTAATAGTTACTGGGTGGGAACATTAATAAATTGATGCAATGAACTCCCAAACTACTGCCAAATTAACTTTTCATACAAAACCATAAAGTCTTCCCTAGCACAGCCATTATGATCAATTATTGCTACAGGCAAATTCAAATAAAGTGGCAGTCGCTCCGGTCTCCAAGAGGAATCTTGAGGTTTGAGGTGGAAAATTCATCAGAGAGGAGGAGGTGACATCGTTAGGCCCTTTGCCCAGCATGCTCTACTCAATGCTCTTGCGTGTGACATGTGGCACGGAGGTTTCGGAATTGGCGGTGGTGCCGGCCGTCACTTCACCTCCTCCCATTTTTCCACAAGACTCGTGTGTCACGCGTGGGCGCCCCCGTCACATCTCTCACTCCGTCTGGCCTGACACTGGCTACCGAGCCTCGTTTTTTGGGAAGCGCCTACATAACACCACTGTCTGCCGCGCCAAGACGAACTGCCTTCGTGGCCAGACGGAGCCTCTGGCAAAAAATAAAATACATTTCAAATCGGCCCTCGTCCTGCTTTTCCTATTGGAAAACTCTCAGAATCTTTTACTGTCAAAATCTGTATATCAGCACAATCATTATGTTTAATGTAATTATACAGGAGTGGGATTTGAGGATAGACCAATGCTTAGGAAAATGTAGTGACGGAAATTACGCGAAGCCTCTTAGCAAGCTCTGCGCGCTAGTCGCATATACCACACACCATGGTGCACATCGCCTTGCTTGCAGCTCGGTAATTGCTTGCTTGTGGGGCAGCTGTAATTTGGACCTGCATTCAAAAGCTCTGTAGTGTTGACAGGCCATTTGCAGCAAGATTTAAAGCCCGCTTATTTTTTTTCACCTAATCATACATGCTTATGAAACTCATTTCATGAGCACAAACAAAAGAGGACTCTTGCGTCTATAGGGTTAGTTCACCCAAAAATGAAAATTCTGTCATTGTTTATTCTTTCTTCTGTTGAACTAAAAAGAAGATATTTTGAAGAAAGTTGGTAACCAGATTGTTGAAAAAGTTGGTAACAGTTGACGGTAGCCATTGACTTCCATAGTAGGAAAAAAAACATACTATGGAAGTCAAGTCAATGGCTACCATCAACAATCTCATACAGGTTTGGAACAACATAAGGGTGAGTAAATGATGACAGAATTTTCATTTTTGGGCAGTCGTACCTTAGATTTTTTTTTATGGGCAAGAAGATTTTTTATATTAGCAAGAAATTCAACTCTTCAAGTTGAAGTTTGGTTAGTTGACGCTTAGTGAATGGAAATTCACTGGACAACTACTGAGCCACTCTGCACTGCATATATATTTGTTCTGTGCGTGTTGCATTATTTTTAACATTGGGTTCTGGTAACTCACAGAGATAGAGATACGAGTCGTGTGTTATCCATAGGTGTCAGATCTAGTTGCTGTTTTCTTTGGTGGCCTGGGTGCAAGTTTTATTTATGCTTTTGGCATTTACACATTGCCCAAAGCAACTTAAAGTGTATTCAACTAAAGTGCACACTATAAGTACATTTAGATTACATTTCAATCAAAGGGCACCATTTTGTAGCACTGTTTCGCCACAGAAAGAAGGCACCTGGTTTGAATCCCATTTGACTGAGGCTTTTCTGTGTTTTCCCTGTGTTGGCTTGGGTTTCCTTCTGGTGCTCCGGTTTCTCCCACAATCCAAAGGCATACATGTGAGTGGCAGTATGAATGTGTGAGTGTGTATCATTCCTGTAATGGACCGGCCATTCTTCCAGGTTGTTTCCCTGCCTACGGCCTGACATGCTGGGATAGGCTCCAGCATAAGACTCTACATACTGTAGGAATAGCGGTTTGGAAGACAGATTGATGAAGTTATGACCAAAATTTGTCTCTTACTCAATTTCTTTTCTAGGTGGCAGCTTCCATTACCAGTTAAAATCATTTGTAGATATTATTCATGTTGCTTTCATGATACTAAATTTATGTAGCAATCACTTTGAGTTAGCAAACTAATAGGATACAGTACATCATAACTCGGACAGATGGGTCCTAAGCTGCATGGTAAACATCAGTTTAGTTGGTGAATGGACAAAATCATGAGATTGTGTTGTCAATTATGTTAGTGTTTCAACATTTTTCTTTTTAACAGTCAGTGTCTTTGGCTGAAAAGGTCTTTGACGCTTATTTGCAATAGCAGATTCAACATCTGTTTTGGAGTTTTTGTTATGCTCAGGGTATTGTAGTACCTTTGGGGATTCAACCCCAAAAACAATGATGGGAATTTTTGCATTGAACATTTGTGTGTCCCACTCAATATGCAGGTGTGTGTAGGCGTTAGACCCCCAGGATTCGCCCACTCAGCAGAGTGGGTTGGGTCCTAGAGAAGAGGGGAGGGGACGCTGAAAGTGTGGGGACAATGACCCCATCCAGTCTTTCTCCGTGGGTGTGGGTGGGAGGCAGTTATGCGTCATTCAGCCCCCACTGAGAGCTCCCAAGCCGCCCCCGCATTCTGGAGATGCCTACCTGCCCAGGATCCCTCCTCTCTCCATCTGTCCAGTTTGAGGAAGCAACTGTAAGGAGAGAAAGAGATAAAATGATAAAACAGGCAAATGGCAAAACGCAAGCAAGCGAAAATTTTTAAAAACAGCATTTAAGAATAGAAAACAACCGATAAGACAACTTTAAACTTTAACAAGAACTGCTTTATCATTGTGAATCATCTTAACTTACAATCCGGGTGTTAACACAAAATACCGCAGCAAAGTTTGGCTATATTGCTTATCAGAAATGACCCAGTACTGCACACTGCCTAAGATAACATATACTCCTCTGTAAAGCTGTTAAACTGCTCTACACCCAGAGTGGGAGAGATGGGAGGAGGTAACGGTTCATTTCAACACCCTAGACTGTGTCAGTTGATTCAGAGCTTAGACGTGGGAAAGGCCCCAGTCTGACAATATGCAGCCGTGCTCCGGCAAGCTTTGCGGTACCCATCCCATAATCTCAAGGGTTTGAAAGGAGGGAGATGGCTGCGGTTTTGGGGGAGCTCTCGACAGCTGCTGTACTACCATTTATTTTGTTAACGCAAACCCAAATAATTCCTGTCAGTATCTGCTCCAGAGTATCTTGACTCAGCCCTTTTTAAATTCACACCGGGAAGTATGAATTGCAAAAGTGGGAGTAACTATTGAAACAGCTGCATTTCTAGTAGAAATGAGTGCAAAAATCAAGAGGGGATTGCTCATTGTGGTGAGCACAATTTTTTTATAATTTTTAAATGTTTTTTTTTTTTTTTTGTCATTTTGCCCCATTGCAGATCAAGAAACATTCTAGTCTTCTTGTTTTAACATGCTGGTGTTGATAAATGGTTTCCTGTGTAGATGAGACACACTTATGAAGCAATGTTAATGTTCTCAGATTTTGCCAAACACCTTTCCCAAAATGTAATGTATCATGCATTCATATACTTTTACTTATTTTCTGGGTTCCATGGGGATCAAACCCATGACTTTGGCATTGTTAGCCTCATGTGCTACTGTTTGAGCTACAGGATTGCTGTGCTGTATTGCTTTTGCAATATGGCAACTTGAATGAATGAGTGTATTTATTTAAAGACTATAATCAGGAATGCTAATCATGGACCGAATTAGCTGTCTTTGCAGGTATTTAGGTAAGCTGTAAAGATGTAACCAGCCCAGCCACTGGTTGTTTAATCACAATCTCTTGATCTCGTATTATGGAGTAATTGCATACATATTACACCCATGCAAATTCTGAGGCCTTTGAAGAGGCTACATTGACAGTAGTACCGTCATTCTTCTACCTCCACCTGGCAATTACTCACTACTCTTAGTAAACTCCCATCCTTGGAGCTACACTCATCTGTTGAGGGTTATAAAGCGGGCAGGTAACTTTTAACTTTGCTGATAGCAACAGTTCAATCAGTCTTCAAAATGTTCCCCACTGTCACTTAATAAGGTTCCCTTGTTTCTTTTACCTCCGATCTTACACTGATTATACTTATGATTGTGTATGGTAGGGATGTGCCTAAAGCCGAATACTTGATTCATAAAGGCACCGGTAATAGCTTCAAAACGAATAGCGAATTCTACCGAATAATAGGAAAAGTATTCAGCAGACACATTCGCTCCTCATGTTTGCTGGATAAAAAGTGAGCCAGGGGATAGCATGATATTATAGCTACATAAACCTCTAAAAATTACTACAATAATGAGTGTGAAGTGACTGAGTGTAAATTCTATGAATGAAATGAGCACTGCACGATCACAAATTAAATAGTCACATTGCCTTTTCTGCACGTCTCTCAAAAATCAGATCCTGCCAAGATTACTAAGATACTGAATCATACACATTTTCATATACATTTCATTTGTCTTAAAAGTTTTAAACCTTGTACGATATAATACAATTTTTTGTTCTTTTTATATAACATTTAGTATTAGTTTTAATTAGAGGATATTTAAAAAATGTTAATTAATAAAAATAATTTCATGAGTTATTGGCCATATTTGTTAAATAAAAATTACGAAGGGAACTTTTATTGGTTAAATATTCTTAATGAGAAAGGAAAAATAAAACATTTTTTCTTGCATTTTCAGATTTTTTAATTAAGCTGATATATATATATATATATATATATATATATATATATATATATATGAGGCAAATGTTTATAATATATAGCATATTAGCATTTTGTAAACACAAATCATTGTACAGTATGTCTCAAAGTCTTTTAAAGTCCCCCTGTAGTCAATAATTGTATCCCTTAAAACTCATCTTTGATCACCAAAATTACATATTTAAAAGTTTTTTAATGTGAAAAAAATTCTTAATGCCCTATAATAGCTTGAATGCAACTCTAAACCTTTGCCTCATTTAATATACACGAATCTATGAATATGATAATTAGCCCCGCCTCCACTCACTCGCACAAACTCAGACGAGATCCACTCGGTCAACCTACTGAGGTAAACGCTGCACAATGGTATCGCTCTTTACAACGACACATAACGGTAATTAATATGATTAGAGTTTTGCTTGACTATGTTATCAAACAGCTAATAATGTGTTGCTAATGTTACACAAACCATGCTCACATTCACGAGTCAGACAGCTGCCTTCTAACAATCAGCATCCTTAGAAACGCTTTGAACAACTCAGAACGTCAGTGGAGAAAGGCATATAGTTCATCATAACATCGTAATATGCGTCATACACCCACTATATTGCTAAATTTACACAATTTTTCATACCAACAGAAAAATATACCGGGATAACCTTCTTATGAGACTCCCTTGCGCGGTCAGTTAATAATATGCTAAATCCCGCGGCACACTGATGTGATTGGTTACAAGGTAGTTTGTGACGTCAGAAGCACCAGCGATTTCAAACGGCGGGTTTGAGACTGTCTTTGGTTTACTGCAGTTTTAAAGAGAAAATACTCAGCAGTGGTGTTGACTTATGAATTTGCACATGGTTTGTCTTAAAGCATGTTAAAAACACCAGATAGACATATGAACAACATTAGGAACTTGATTTTCACCACAGGGGGACTTTAAAAAAATCATTAAACAATGCATAAAATAATACGTAACAAGTACTTTTAAAATTATACCTTAATACTAAATCATACAGATCATACGTTATTGTACATGTATATAATTATATAAATAAAAAAAGCTACTTTTTCGTAGTGTTTTTATGATCCCAGTTTGTGTTAATGACAGCAGCACTCAGGGCTGCACTCCACAAGTTTAATTGTGTAAAACATCATATTATCCAGCAGGATTAGTGACATGGAAATAGTCCAGAATCTTAAAGTATTTCCTTATTTAACGTCTTTTCTTTAAAATGCTCATACTTTCCTCTGACCAGACACATTTATCCATCCTCTGTCCCTCTTTCCTCACAGATCAGCAGCACTATGCAGAAGCGTCACTCACTCCTCCTGCTGATCTCATCAGAAGAGCACACTCATGGATAGACTTTCCTGGGTAGGAGCACAAAAGGGTACACATGTCACTAACCTCTTGCTACAAAGCAGGTGCCACTATCAGAGGTCTTCTGGGAGGGTCAGCTGTCCATCACAGAGTGATAAACACTTACACAATGGCCATGTCAGCGACATTTCATTCATGGGTATCTACACATTCAGCTCTGGGACAGTTGGTACGCCACATCTATTTAAATAATAATCTATGGAGTAAGTCGTCAATGGATTTTGTGAATCAATGAATTACTTTAAGCCTATGCATCTGACGTTCACTTGAAAAAACATTGCAACTGGCATGAAATTGACATTGACATCTTTTTATTTCATTCTGGAAGGGGGCAGGCAAGCCAGATGCCCACATTAGTATTTGTCACTCCCTCTCTTTGGTTTTGTTTGGCGATCTGCCTACAGCTACCTGTAGAGTGCCTCTACACCTCATGCTGGGGAACTGTATACTCCCATCTCCACCCTAAATGCATATCCAGCCCCTCGGAAAGTCCCCTAATTTCACCCAGCCCTGTCTTGTTTGACCTCCCCGTCATTTGGGTTTCGACAGCATGAGGGCTATCCTGACTGTTTGTGTTTAGCTCAGCTGCTTAGAAGGGGTCTTCTTGGATATTAGAGGACATGTGTCCACATCCAGGCAAGTCCTTACATGTCTAACCTCTCATCTGGAGGTATCCTGCAAGGGAAATGTGGTGCGGAATAATTATAAAGCAAGAACTTATGCCCAGTGTTTATTCACTGAGATTTTCCATGACTATACTCATATTTCTTGCATGCATAGAACTTATTTGATCATGCAACCAAAACAGTTTGACTGAAGATTCGGGTGGCATTTCACATCATGCTGTTTCCCATTTTCACATCAACACATATTTTGCTTGGTGCTTGAAAGGATTTTCACAGGATTTTCATATATATGTGCTTTTAAATTAGTAAATCCACCCTGACATTGCCTATCAAGATGTAGCAAACATGTGGTGCTAGCAATAAATGTCTTATCAAAATTCAATCTGTATTGAAAACTTAGTAGTTTTTAAAACGTTTTAAGCCCCCGTAGGGCTACTCAAACGAGAAATCTGTCAGTGGCCTGTCTTTTATTTGCTTGCTTGGCAGCATTCTCATGACTTCCATGTGAACATTAGATTTCACCATGCCCACTTCTAAAAACGCTTTGATAAATGATATGGACAGCTAAATATATTACAGCTTTGCTGTAAAATGTCTCAACATGGCTTTATTAATTTGCCCCATTGGGGGAATACCATTCGTTTGAAACTGTACCACTGTGTTCAAGTCAATTTACCCTTTGAAACTGTGTAATTGTTTAAATATATCTAATTCAATAGACGTAATATGTGTTGCCTTTTCGTGACCATATTAGAAGTATTACAGGTCAGCACTCTCTCTTTTTCTTCTCCTAGAGCATATAGCCTTTTCAGTGTTTGCTTTAAATGAGTTTCTTTGATGATTAGTCAATATAACTTAATAGTTTCAGTCTAAGATCATTCTTTTTTGTTTGATGACTGACTGAAAGGATGTTTTGTTGCTGTGCTTAGTTGAGTTTAGGCAGCCGGTCCACAGAAGTAGCGGTCCAATTTTTCAAGGACTATTTATTATAAAGCTTGGAATAAGTAATCATCTTCAGCTTGCCCATTTCCTGCACATAATTAAAGGAGTGGTTGATTATGATTTCACTTTTTTAACTTTAGTTAATGTGCAATGTTGCTGTTTGAGCATAAAAAACATCTGCAAAGTTAGGACGCTCAAAGTTCAAAGCAAAGGGAGATATTTTCTTTTAAAGAAATCGCTTTTTAAGGACTACAACAAACGGCTGGTAGGGACTAAAACAAGCTTCTTCCCGGGTTAGTGACATCACTAACCCTAAAATTTACATAAACCCTGCCCCTGAGAACACAACAAAGGGGTGAGGCCATGTTATTGCGATACAGTACGTAACACAAATGCAATAGCATGTCATAAAAGCAAGATGACAACATAAGTTATAACCGTAATTAAACTATTCTCTGGCTCTGTAGGCATCTTACAACAGTTCCCACACAAGCGATTTATAGATATCATGACAGAATATGCTAATCAATGACTTTAAGATAGTTAACTCCACATCAGCTACATAAATTCATCCACTAACCATTCAGAAACGTCCTGTTGCATTCTACATGTTGTCACTTCTTCTTGAGTCTCTCCATAATTGTCCGACTCCGAGTTGAACATAAAAGGCTGAACAGTTTCTGACATTTTCAGTGTGTCTGAGGTAACATTAATCAGAGCTGCTAACATGAGCTCTTGAAACTCTTCTTGGGAGCATCAGCTCATTTGCATTCAAAGGGACACACAAAAACAGAGCATTTTTACTCACCCTCAAAAAGTGACAAATTTAACATGCTATAAAAAATTATCTGTGGGGTATTTTGAGCTAAAACTTCACATACACACTCTGGGGACATCGGAGACTTATTTTATATCTTGTAAAATTGGCATTGTATGACCCCTTTAATATCATTTTTAAAGTCCTAAGTTAATAGTGCCACATAATTTTTTTTTTTTTTTTTTTTTTGGAGGAGTGCTACACTCAAAAAAATAGTTTGTTCATTCAGCGTAATTGAATTAAGGAAAACCTTTCCACACAATTAAGTTAGGTTCATACAACAAGACTACAACGTCAATTTAAACAAATAATAGTTTGTTGAACAAACTTAATCAATTTAGGTTCTTGTGTCAGAAAAAGAATGTGTTGAGTGAACTTAATAAATTAAGGAAAACTTTTCCATGAAATTGAATTATATTTTTCCAACAAAAAATAATTAGTTTGGACTGATTAATTGTAGTCTTGTTGTATGAACTTAAATTCATCAAGTTGTTGTGGTTACCATTGTGGTGAAGAGTGAAGCTTGTGCTTAGGTTGTGGGTAGCTGTTGTGCACATGAGAGCTCCATGATTGTCTGATGGGGTGCGGGGCCACAGACCATACGCAGATGGCTTAATCTGGTATGAAGAAGAACAGCCCTGTAATCAACTAATCTTACTTCAAGTTACAATAAATAGCTAGTCTGGAACATGTTCATACATAACTTTTTATAGCTATAGCATGTGAACATAATGAACAAGCCTTTCCCTTTACTAAAAAAACATATTAAACAGCACTTAATTTCAACATTTACTCTCCTTATCTATCCCTATGCAAAGCATGCTGGGAACTAGAAATCCACTGCCCAGTTTCATTCAATGCAACAGAAATGATTCATGTAGTCCCAACACAAATGGTTTAAGTTAACTTAACATTTTACAAATTTAATTTCAGTTAACATAATTAAATTGAGTGCAAATGACAATTAAGTAAAAAACTAGAGATTTGTGTAGTGAAAATTCTTTGGGAAAGCCATAACATGGACACTCAGCTTGGCCAGCCCAGCAAAGGAGTGCATTGTACATTCAATTGCTACAGTAAAAGCAATAGAGATAATACATTTAAAATTGAAAGACCATCCTGCTGTTGTGCTGCATTAAATCAGTCACCTGAAAATCTAGCATCACTAACAGAGCTGAAAAGGTTCCTGCTGTTAAACTGTGCTCCTTGCGTGATCTTGCACATATCTTTAAGCCTTTGAACAGGATACCTCAACCAGCCCGCTGCTTTCCCCTGAACCAGGGAGACCGTACAACACTTGGCTCATTGAATACCTCCCCCTGTTCAACTCACTTTCTGAAAAACAACAGTGTCTTTTAGTCTCCTTCAGTTCAGGCATTCCCACCTGCAGCCCGCGTGGCACACAAGTGTAAAATATCAGTATGCAGAAGCTGGGTCTGTTGTACAGGGCAGCTGTTTATCTACTACCACCCATAGGTCATGGGAAAAGGTGGGTGTAATATGATGGACATGTGCTACATCCTGTCTGGAGCTGCTGAGTTTTGGCATATGTTCGACTCAGGACAGTGAGAGGCCGTAGGGTCGAGCTAGCATGTGTGTGTGTTGTGACAGCTGGAACATGGCCTCATGCCCTGTGTGTGCTGGAAGATACATGACAGACATTACGGATAGTTTGGATGAAAGTGCAGGTCAGAGAAAAGTTCTGAAGGAATGACACTGCACTTTGGTTCTTAAAGTGGAATACAAACCTCAGAATGAAATAACTATAGGTATGTAAAAACTGCTTCAAGTTATGGTACAGTGGTTGATTTCTTCACCCATAGTGGGGCCAAACAGAACTGCAAACATAATGACTGTTTTCAAACAAGTTTCACTTGTCTCGTCTTCCATTAGTCAGACAAATAAACTAGCTCAAACAAAGAGATTGCAATTCAATGGAAATCACACACTCAAAGATATTATTAAATAATTCAATGTGAAAAGTATTAATATTAACTTATATTCATATTAGTAATCACTTCAAATGTATGTATGCATTTATATTTTAATTTGTCAAGTTTATCATTTTATATATAATATATATAAATTTATATCATATATCATAATTTATATCATATTTATATCATAACACTTTATTTTGATAGACATTCTACTAACCATAACTTTGCAACTACATGTCAACTAACTGTCATTAGAGTATTAGTATCTGCAAAAACTTTATTTTGATGGTCCCACAACAGACATTCTACTGATTATAAGTATATAACTCAACTTATGTTAACTTATTCTACTTACCTGAACTCTAACACCTAACCCTTACCTATGGTAAGTCTACTACAGTCTACTAATATTCTAATGAGAGTTAGTTTACATGTAGTTGCAAATTATAGTTAGTAGAATGTCTAAAGTGGACCATTGAAATAACGTGTAACTTATTCTATTATATATAAGGGTTTTTTCCCCAAAAAAGAGTAATAGTTGTTTTCAAAAACTGCAGTTCAGTCAATGTGAGATTGATGACTAGCTCATTTATGATGGTTTGATTGCATGGGAAAGTGAGAGACATGTTAAAAGCTTTCCTGCTCTATAATTAATGCCCAAGTGAATTGCGATTGACCCTGCAATAACCGTCTAAATGCACTGGTGCATTTCAAGTAGGATCTAGTCTTTTGATATAAATCCATCCTGAGACTCTACTTTAATGAGTAGAATAAGAGTGGAGAATGCAACTCACTCCTAACACTAGAAAAAACGGATTACCATAGAGAACTGAACTCACTAAACTATTCATGGTGAATTAGTAAATAATACCTCTTCCGCTACCTGGGATCAGGACTACTCTAAACTAATATGAAACTGCCTTTGAAGGATCCAAATTAATTAAGCCATTTTGCGCTACCTTTAATTAGGCCCTTAGACTCTAAAAGCAGGCCATTGGTATGAAGAGTTTTATTAAGCTCATTACCAAGTCTAGGTGTTGTGGAAGTTAATTGTCAAACTTTCTGTGAAACTTTTACAAACCCTGTCCGCTCATAATACTACATGCCTTTAAGCAGCTTAAAATAAGGCTTTTAAGTTTACCCTTAACTTAGATATAAAATGGGTTCATGCAATGTCAAAAATCAATCATAAACCAGCCTCAACTTTGTTAATTGTGGCACTTTCAGGCTGATGACAACCAGTCATAAATCTAAATCCAAGGTATGTAGCGGCTCAGGGTCAAAGGTCACATTTAACTTCATGGTTCAGAAAGGTGGTTTAAATGATACAAGTGAAGATGGAGAGTCACCACCATGTGCTTTCCAGCCACCGTACCCTAAAATAAGCCAGTCTAATCAAGTTATCAAATCAACAAATCTCTCATCAGGGGCCCACGCTTGACACCAGTAGAAAGAGAGGCCTGTTGACGACTAATTTCCAGCAGCGGGATATGGCCAAGGAGGATACCACCGTCCCACAGTGCGGGTCAGTCACCTCAGGACCCATGCTGCCTTTCTATGTCCTTTGACCAGAACAGGCTCCATATCTGGTGAGGGGGGCTATTATTTCCTGCAACACACAATAGGAAAAGGATACAATGCCGGCAGTTTATCACGCAAATGCCAATAAATTTCAGGGCCAGCCCACGGCCAATTAGTTGAAAGGGTGAGGAGCTTTCCAGACCCGTCTCCCTGGTCCGATGCAGACAAACAGTCCACCCACACACGCTGGCAGCTGCTGGGGCTTTTCAGCAAGCTAAGAAACATCGCTGCGCCTTTGATTCAGCCTTGAATAGGTTGCACAATTCAAAACTGTGACTCACTAAATTCCTATCTATTTAATGTATTAATATTCATGTGCAATAATATAAAACACAACTGTCTCGGTTGCTAAGATTGCTCACAAAGACGCCATCGATCTTATTTTCAGCGACGCACGCAGCTATAATGACTCATTAGAGCCTCATGAATGGCGTGAGTAATGGCGAAGAATTTTAAAATGAGTTTTTCATGTGAGATAATTTAAAAAAGGTTTGCTTTGTAGTTTGCATGTAGTTTTGACATCTACATCCAACATAGAAAATGTAAGAAGAAGCCCATCTGTTCATAATCGCTTAACAAGAACAAAAGGGCAATGAAAATATGCCTGTCGCCTTATTCCGTTGAGCAAAAGTGCCATGGATTCACTTAACTGGTTTGGCATTAGATAAACTACTGTCAGAGGGATGAGTGACAATGCCATTTCTTGATTTCGCCTTTGGAGAGATGGTCACCACAACTAATGAAAATGTGATCTTCAAACATCGAAAATCATATAAAAGCCTCAAGCTTTTGGCATGCAAATACGAGAACAATCCACAAAGGCCATCTGAAAATGTCTGCCGTATTTCATCCACCAAAGCAGCGACTTCAGGCATGCAAACTTCAAGAAGAACGTCACAATGCAGGTTGTGCATGGGGAACAGGGAGAATGGCATCTGACAAAGGCCTTGCTGTTTGAGCTTGATGCCCAGCGGGTGTGTTGTAGTGTGGTTCGGCCTGTAATCTGAACAGCCATTAATCACTTCGCTAGCCACCCCAAACCACATTTGTCATGAGCATCGCTTGTGTCCGGCCAGGCCAGTGACCCATGAACTGGTTAGAGAGCCTCGGCCAATGGGAGGAGATGGTCAGAGCAGTGGCTGTAGCATGTGGGCTACCTGCTGCTCTGGATGAATGCGATTGGACACAGCTTTCAGGATGATGGAGAGCTGTAGATTTGCTACGCTGACCGTTCCTCTGGTCGACCCACTGACCAGAGCATGGCAAAAAGAGATGGTTTTGTATCAAACTTTTGATGCTCTTTTGTTTTTTGTCATGGTCCACATTGCTTTTTCATTTTTGGTGATTGTGTAGAGGGATTTCTAACCTTAAAGGCCACAAGGATCACATCTTTTGTGTCTGAGCACACATGTCCTTTTTTGATAGTTTCTGTTGCACCAAATCTGAAGCATCTAATGTGCAATGACAATAAAATAGTAAAGAAAGAGGAGATTACTCTGGATTTTACATCAACATTAAATATGTGGTGTGGAAACAAATAAATAGGTGTGGAAACAAGCTGGAGATGTTTTCCTAAAGATTCCAAATCCACAATCATCAGATTTTAACAAATTTTGTCTCACAGTAGGATAGCTAGAGACAATCCATCTGTGCTTTATTTGTCTACTCTACTTAATGGTCAATTCTGTTGTGCTCCTCGCTCATGAGCTGCAGTGTTGAGTGTTGTTAAAAGCTTTTAGATGTTGGCAGCATAATTACTAACTTACTCTATTTGTGAATAGCCCAATAGGAACCTGGCACCATACAGTTCGCCCCCTACCTCTCAGCCCTGAGGTGTGTGTATGTCGTCATTGCAGGTGTTTCCCTCCAAACCAACCTGAAGAACCCCTGCTATGGCATCACAATCACACACTATGTGGTCAACACAGGAAATGCAAATACCTGAGTGAATACCTCGATGAACAATTAATCCAAGGTTTAGCATTCGTGAAGTAATGTTCTGCTTGCTTGTTTAAGATCAACAAATAACCAGCATCTTGACTGTGTACATTTTATTTCTCATAGTTTGAATTACTCCTATTTTTTTTTTAATTATTCAAGAATCATATAGGTTATTTTAACATCTTAATGTTCTTTGTACTGAGCATTTGTACTTGTGGCTGTAAAAATGACATGTTATGTTCAAAGATAATATGGAGATCTGAATAGTGGCCTAAACTGAACTGCCTCAAGCAGAATGCTGATAACAGCATCTGTTGTCTTTGTTTGTTGAGGAGCGTTTGATAGAGGAATCAACCAGTGAGTGCCTTGTGAGAGAGTCAGGGGACAAAGATTGATGGAAGTAGGGTTATGTGCGTTGGCCAGCACAAACTAGTACTACCTTATCTCTGGACCCCAGTGGCCAATTGATTTGCTGTGGAATATAACTCATAACACACTGAAATGCCAGTCACTACCTTAAAGACAACAGGCCAAGCAATTGTTCAAGAATACCTGTTTGTGTTTTAGTTATTCCCTGATAACCTTTTTCCAAATTTGAATTTAGGGAATTATGGGTTTGAAACATGAGGGTGAGTAAATAATGACAGAATTTTCATTACTTGGTGAACTGTCGCTTTATTATTTACAAGTTAAGCTATATTTCACCACACATTCAGTCCTAATTATCAACTCATGAGAAAGAATTTGGTTTTGAGTACCCATGAGAAATGCCAAAGAGTGAGGTAAAATGGGGGAGGGACAGATCTTCTTAGGTTTAAGTGTAGCTGTAGGGTTGTGGATATAGGACATGATATCCTGTGGGGTGGCTTTTAAGAGAAGGAAGCCTGGAGGATGTCTGCGCTACAGGCGCCTAATCTAGACCCCTGAGTTGTCCATCGGAAGAGAGGAGTTCCTGAACCGGCAGGTGCTTTAATAGGCCCAAGAATATTGGCTGACTCTCTCAGAGGCTGGATACTTTTGTTACTCGCTAAGCCTGTTGAGGCATTAGCTTCTTGCTACATTGACTGTCATGTAAAAGTCAGCAGGGGCATCGTTTTCAGCATGGGTAACTATATTGTCCCTTTTTTGTGAGAAAGAATTTCCTCTACTCCCCAGTACCTGGATTTAGACCCAGGAAATCCAAATCATGTCAACAAAACATTTTCAACAAAAGTGACATCATTACGCTACATGCATATATTGTATAGGTTTGTTAACAACTTTGGGAACACCACTGATAAATCTCTACTATCCAGCTCATTAGGGTGTGCTGATAAGCTTAAACTACTAACACAAATATTGCAATATTAACCACAAAAAGTACAAAAGAAACTAACATTTGCAATATGAAACCTACGGAGCCCCGCACATGACATGCAAGAAGAAAAAACTAAATTGTGCACACGATCTACTAATTCGTTCCCTCGATTTACAAAATCGTGCAAACGACTTATTAATACGAAACGAAAATAGTAATTAGTAAATAGAAAATTATGCGCACAATTTAGCCTACTATTTTTTTCCTGCATGTCATGTCCGGGGCTCCGTAGAAACCAGCTACACAGAATCAAAATGTTATACTTTAGGTAATAGTCACATATATACCAACAACAGCTTGGTTGAACTACCTACTATATATATATATATATATATATATATATAAGTTGAATATATATAGTTAATTACCATAATGTGGCACAAAATTAAGTTTAAAGGGAAAATGTATATATAATTTTGGAAGGCTTTGTGTTGTTCTTAGGCCTTTTTTTTTTTTTTTGTCTTGTGACATCTGTTCAACACTTATTTCCACTGTTTGATCACTTAAGATGGAGTTGAAAGTCTCTGGACTCATTTGGACCAAGGCTACATTGGCAGAAAGAGAAATTAATTGTGTGCTAAGCAGAGTGGAATTAGTGGCTCGTGCTCAAATCTCCGAACAGGACCGCAGCTTATCTCCCACCGATCCCCCCTTATCCTCGCTTGTTCTTAGAAACTTGTCATTGTCGACAGGAGATGATTTGGGCGATCTTTCGGGCCTTGTGTCTGTCTCCTTTGTCTTTGTAACCAAGGGGATTCCATCTTTTGTTCTCCCCTCGTCCCTTTTCACGGATCACCACAGATGCCCTCTTCATTCAATGGATGACCCCTCACCCAAGAGTCTACTGTAAAGGGAAGGGGGGTTAGAAAACAGAAACACTGACAGATAACAAGGCAATTTCATCAGACCATGAACAATGCTGGTGTCCAGGCTTGTACGTGTTGATGTGACCCTGGGTACTGGTTGTGATATCCTTTGGGAAATGCTGATGTTAATGGGACTGTTGCAGATGTTTCTGTAAAGCTTCACGCTTCGTTCACACCTAAACCTGTTTTGTTTTGAAATCTGATCTGTTTGTTCAGACAGTGTAGCTGTCATTTGTAAAAAGAGGGGACAGAAAATGTGAAAGTTTGCTTTTGCTCATATCCATCATGACATCTCGCTGCTGTGGTGGTGCCATTGACAAAATGCGTATTGGAAGCATTACTGTACTATTTTCTCTACATATTCATGTATATGCTATGTCCAAATCTGCTTAAAAAATCTGATTTTAATCGGATTTCAAACCAGATTTGTTATAATTTTAGGTTTCCTGTTCTTTCATGCTGTTCAATCAAATAAACAGAGATGAGTCAAATAAACCAAAAATCTAATTTTGTGCTTCCTAAGATTGGGCTTATCCAATAAAACGTTTAAATCTGATTTACTATTTCCCAAGTGGTAAACTTACCTTAGCATCTCACATACATTTTTCATTTTATATATTTTTGTAGAAATGGTTTCAAAATTGTAGGATTTTTAATTAGGATGTCAATTCGCAAGCATGTGCCATCTAGTCTTTATAGCACATTTATGTGGTAGCTACTTTAGATTTTACTTTGATTTCAGCTTCATCTTCAGCATATTAGTCAGTGTGGGGCTAAAGTCGGGTACTAAAGTTAGCTTGTGTTGTCTGGCCATCTGTCTCCTCAAATGTTACAGACTCACTGAAGTCTGCAGAAACAGAATTAAAATGGCTAAACAATTACCCCTCAACAGCTTGTTAATGATTTTATTGCTCAGGGAATGACACCCTCAGAAATAAAACTACAGGATCCCCACAAAAACCTTACATGGCTGTAAATATGTATTAACCGCAAAATGGGCCTTGTTTAGGATCATTTAAAGGAAACAAAAGCTGACATTATCACAAAAGACGGAGATGCAATAAGAAAAGAGGAGTTTCTACTTAGCTAATGAGTTGCCCCATAGAGATGTAAAGAGGTGGGTCTTTAGGGAAAGCGAGTACTACTCTGGTTTGGCCTGATAGACTGTAAAGTGTGTGAAGCTTGAGCTGTACATGGACTGGCTATTGTCTGAATGCTAATTTAGCCCAGAATAGTCATGTTTCTATGTGAGTTTATTGTAGTAGGGGAAACTTTTCGATCAGGCAATTGAGAGAATAAGCCTTTGTTACTTTTTCCCTCCATTTTGGTTTCAAAGAGGTGCCCCTTTACTCAAGAAACGTTCAGAGGCAAGCAATGGGGAAAGTGGGGAAACTTTGCCCTCACAGACCCTCTATGGGCTAAAGGACCTCTCAAGCACTTTACTCATTTCAGGATAGCACTTTTACCTCATTTTACAAAGAAGTGGCCAACTATATTGTGAAAGTGCACTTCAGTACACATAAATGAGCAAATATACTCATTTAAAAAAGATGCAAGACTAATCCTAGTAAAAGGATGGGTTGAAAGGTTTGCACATTCAAATATATTTATTGATTTTGTAAACATACTTTATTTTTGTACACTTAAGTCTCTTTAAGTATCAAACCAACATTTGACTGCTATATTTAAAATATTTGTAATTGCATAATTGATACCTGCAATGTTTGAAGAAAATTGTGAACTGGTAATTGGTTGCAGTGATGCATATATTTTTAAATCTTGTTTATTTTCTTGTGATTTTGCTTTAAGCAACCCATATTTCTTATTAACTTTATAATAAAAGATATTAACAATAATTCTCCATGAGGATTCTCTCTGAGGATAAGGATGTAAGGATGCAAGGATATGTGAATGCCTTCCTCTAGGAATGATATTTATCAAAAGATATTATTTTATTCAAGTGCAAAACAGTGGCTGAAATTATGCATAACCTTACTACAAACCTCGCCTCAAACAACAGAGCTGTATTAAAAGACAATGTTACCATTTTAAGAAGCCCTGTAAAGTAGGAAAATAAAACAAAGATCCTAAAATACAGAGACTTACTAGATGACATTAAAAAGTTTGTCTTGTCACTGGTGTAATAAATTGTTAGCCCTATGTCCAAACACAGTCTACATGGCTCCACAGTAAATATATTTGCATATCATGTTTTCTTATAACAATGTATCCCTTATTACGATGCCATTTGAAATGGGGGCTTTGAGATTTTAGACTATTATTGTTTATAAATCTCAAACAGGCTGTTCAGACCCCTCATTGATCACGAGCAACATGGCAGGTGTTTCCTAACTCAGTGTTTCTTGGTACAAAATGCTACTGATATTAGCATTTTAATACTGTGAAACTATAAGGATCAGAGTGGGAGGTCAAAGAGCAGTTACTTTACAGACCCACCCACCCATCACTATTCTGGGGTATATGTGTGTTTGTCTCTGTATTTCGGATTAGTTCAGAGATTTTAGCTATAGGGTGATGGGGCAAACACACAGACCTGTTATACCCCAAATGGCCAATGTTTCACTGCGCTCAGCTCAGGTTTTTATGTTTGCTGTACTGCTAATTACAACCTTTTATCACATTGTGTTGGCTGGAGATAAAGACTGGCTTCAGCCCTCTTGAGAGAGGACAATCCCTCAAATCTTGCAGCCCAATAGGCAGTGCACGCGAGACAGATGTGGGACAGGGTCCAAGCTGCTCTGTCTGTTTGCTGTCCCGATCCCCTCGGTCAACAAACCTCTCTATTTCTCTCTATCGTGCCAACAATGATACTGGAACATGTCTTTGTTGCTGATGAAGACTGTGTAGCTTGTCTCACAAGATTTGACTTTAGGTTTGTGTTTGCTCATCAGTTGTATGTGTACTCTGCTTTGGTCTTTTACACGGGCTCCACTTCAAGACTGTTGCAATGTTTGGACTGGCTGATTAGCATCAACAAAAAACAGAGAAATTCCTTCTTTTTTTGCAACAAATCAAAGAAACCTGATACTACAAGCTGAAAGGTGCCAATAAAGTTTATTTCATTGAACAATACTGGATAATCAGCCATTGTTATATATTCTCAACTAGGGCTGATCTATTATAAAAATACTTGAAGCAAATGACGTTCGGTTACATTAATGGTTGATGCGAATGAAATACTAAAATACTCAGATATAAGTAACTTTGCAACTACATTCTACTTACTCAAACCATAACACCTAACCCTAACCTATCAGTCTACTAACAGTCTATTACAGTCTACTAATACTCTAATGAGAGTTGACATGTAGTTGCAAAGTTACTTTATAGTTAGTAGAATGTCAAAAGTGAATCATGGAAAAAACTGTAACCATATTGCTATTTAAAATAGTTAAGGCCGATTACTGAATTTCATTATGCAGCCTTGAAAAAGTATGCGGAAACACACTTTTGCAAGAACAGTTTTAATTATAATTGAAATCATAATTTTTCAGTGGAGTAGATTTTTCTTTGTTCAAATGTTTATTACTAAAAGAACCATTAATGGTACCATTAGGGTATCTGAATTGTTAGGGAACAAGAAATTCTTTACAATTCCCATACACATAACACTATACCTAACAGCAAAAAGATAATATACTTTTGTTCTCATAAGCCAATGTTTTATTATTTTAACCTAAAATACTGTTCGATAAACGATACTGTTGGGATCTGTAAGATTTTTTAAAAGTTTTCCCTTGAAATAAGTCTATTGTGCTCACTGACTTGATCAAAAATACAGTAAAAAAAAAAAAAAAAAAAAAAAAAAAAAGTGAAATTTAATTATTATAAAAAAGACTGTTTCCTATTTTAATATATTTTAGATGTAATTTATTTCTGTGATGGCAAAGCTGAATTTTCAGCATCCATTATTCCAGTCGTCAGTGTCACATGATCCTTAGAAATCATTTTGAACTGATTTGGTGCTCAAGAAACATTTCTTATTATTATCAATGTTGAAAACAGTTGTGCTGCTTAATTTTTTGTGGAAATGGTGATACATTTTCCCCCAGGATTCTTTAATTCAGAATAACATTTTAAAAAATATTTTAATTTGTCCTTGCTGAATAAAAGTATTAAAGATATGGCAAATATAATATACAAAATATACAAATACATAAAAATGAGTCCAAATAAAAAAAAACAACTGTAATTATTTCATACATAACCATAAAGGGCAATTCAAAGCTAGATACTGATTTTTATGAGTGTCCTTTGAGGCCAATAAGAATCTGATTTACTTTCAACCAAAGTCAGGCATTACCAGCCCAGGTTTAAAACCGGCCATAGATAACTGCATCTTGGATACATTTACTGAGAGGGAAAAAAAAGCCTACTGATTTGCAGATTTAAAACACGACTTGGGTCTCAGGATTTTACCATGTATATGGCCAGAAATCAAAACTGAAGGACCAACCAACCAACGAACCACAATCTTGTTGGGAAATATGAAAGCCAAGGGTCTTTAAAAAAAAATCTTGAGTAACACTCACCAGGGGAGATGGGTGTGAGTGTTTGCAAAAGGAAGCTGTTTCATTACAGGCTCTTGGCCTCAAGGTGTGAAACATTAACACCCTCTAAAGTGGATGTTGTCAGTTAGAATGTAGATTTACTGCACACTTGCGTAGGCCCGGGCCTCATTACTTCTGGTTTACTCAGCATTTGCAAAGTCGGGTGACAGTTTGTATGCTTTTTCCTGGTCACGCAAGAGGAACATAATAGCCTTTGACCAGTAAAATTACATACACATTTCAACCGCCTACCATTTTAAAATGAATTTTCAAGGCAGAACATTGTTACTTTCTTAGCATGCTGCCTAAGATTGCAGCTGACAGGCAAGAACAGCACAGGCCTTGTTGAGCGGAATGGTCTGCAGTTTGCGGTCAGGGTGTGTCCACCTCAGGCCTGTGCCTCTCCCTATCATATATTCTGATGGAGCCCCAGGAGGTGAGCTCTCCTGACAAGGCAGCCCATGACAGATCAGTCCTGCCATTGTCATGCAGCTTTGTCACTGGTTGAGCTGGTGGGAGGTCTCCGTACTCTGCCTTAAGCAACAGCACTCGGCATATGCAGATCCAACAGCTTATTTTGTAATATTTACATGTCTTCTGCTTCCTCACAGAGAATTTCAAAATGCAACTGACGTCCTGTATGGGGTAACAAAACGAACACACATTTCGGTTAGGGGTTCATGTATGGATGGCTAAAATGTGAAGATAATGGAGTAGACCAATGTTTCTGAAGACTTTTTGTTATACAACACTGCAGTGTAATCGAATTGGCGATACTTACAACAGTGTTATTTTAGTATCCTTGATATACTATTATAGTTTTTGTTAATATTTTGAATTAGATTTTATTTTCACTTTTCATATTAATTTTAGTTAAAGTTTAGTAAAGTTTAGTTTTTGTCATTTTTATTAGTTTTAATAGTTTTTATAAAATTTTAGTTTTTAGTTTTAGTTATTTTATTACTTCATCTAAACTAAATGAAAATGAGAAATATTGCCTTGGCAAGTAGCTGAAATCAAACAAAGTTTTTATTTATTTCATTTTATTTCAGTTAATGTTTATTATATTTCAAGTATTGAAAATGTTTTTTATTTTTATGGATTTAGTTTTAGTTAATGATAATAAATTGATTTTTTGATACATATCGATACTTAAATATATGAACCGCTTCCAATACTCATTTTTGGCAGAATAGATACACGATATCAGCTGCACTTTCTTGCTTTCTCCGACAGCGAGTTGAATATTGTTGGTATTACAGGGCTTGAATTTCGTTGTGGGATTGCACGCACATAAAGCCACCTCTCAGTACTAAATAGAGTTCTTTTTCCCTGCTTATTGCGCTTAAACAGTCAAATACACACAAAATAATGTCAAAATGCCTGTCTTGGTCATTTAAACAGAGTCAGTTATGTTTTAAGTGAACATAAACAGTTGAGAAAGAAAATGCATGTGTAACAGTACAATGGATCCATGCGTCAGGTCTTAAAGTGACAGCAGCCTAATATACCTGCTGTCAAATTGTGAAATAATATTAAAAATATATATGTGATACTGGACCAAAAAAACAGTCATAAGGGTCAATTTTTTTGAAAATGAGATTTATACATAATCTGATAGCTGATTCCATTGATGTATGGTTTGTTAGGATAGGACTATATTTAGCCGAGATACAACTATTTGAATATCTGGAATCTGAGGATTTCTTCTCTATTGAGAAAATCCCCTTTAAAGTTGTCCAGATGAAGTCCTTAGCAATACATATCTACTCACAAAAATACATTTTTGATATATTTACGGTAGGAAATTTACAAAATATCTTCATGGAACATGATCTTTACTTAATATACTAATGATTTTTGGCATAAAAGAAAAATCGATAATTTTGACCCATACAATGTATTGTTGGCTATTGCTACACATATACCCGTGCGACTTATGACTGGTTTTGTGGTCCAGAGTCACATATATGGCAGTTTTTCCCCTTAGTATCAATGTCAAAATTGTGGCCTGTGAAAATGCTGAGTGGATAGTAACTTTGGAAAACCACTAGCCACAGTGGCTGGTCAGCAAAAAAGTTAATGTCAAGCCCTGCTAATGACCCTGCTTTATATTTAGGTTCTTTAGGGCAACATTAGTTAATGCACTAGCTGACATCAACTAACACTGACTACATTTTACAGCATTTATTAATCGTGATTAATGGTAAAGAGACATTAACCCAAAAATGAAAATTCTGTCATCATTTACTCACCCTCATGTCATTTCACACCTGCATAACTTCTTTCTTCTGTGGAAAACAAAAGAAGATATTTCATTTTATTCATATTTCAGAGTTTTAATTTTTCGGCAAACTATTCCTACATATACTAATACATTTTTAACATTTCAAGTTGTATAAATTGACATTGTGTATCATGAATGAACATGAGTAACAATGAACAACAGTATATTTATAAATAACATTAGTCCAGATGAATAAAAAATCAGTTCATGTTACAAAATGCATTAACTAAAGTTAACAAATGGAATCTAAACAGTAAATTATTACATCACGTTTGTTCAGACAGGAAGATGTTGTAGTATTTACACTTGAAAAGGTAATAATCTTCTCTTTCATAAATCCATGTGAGCCAAATTTACGCTCTCACTCCATCTGAGGTTAACTTTTGCTCCGGGAACATAAGATCTATAAAAGTCTTGGTCTTCCATTGCTGTTTGACATGACAAATTTTATTTTCTGATCGTTCCTCTCATCGCAGCTCACACATCATTGTAAATTCTTTTCATCTGTCCAGCGTGGGTCCCTTGAGTATCATTTAAAAGTCTGAATACAGCAAGAACAACTGTATGAGCATAGGTGCCAACCCCCATAACACATCACAATAGAGCCTTCAACAACCCAGGCTGTCTACGACTTCAGACCTGCTACTCCATGCAGGTTAAAGTTCAGCTCACTTATACTTGGTCTCCAGAGCCCTGACGGTTTTGTGGCCCTATCCTTTTATTTTCAAATACAGGTGACATCACTGGTGCCAGTGCGGCCTTATTCATTTATTGCATGTCTAACGTGGTTGGCTGGGTGACTCATTAGGTCTTTAATTGAGTGCATGGGGTACTGAGGTCATGTGAGTGAGGGGTAATTTACCCTCACTCTCTGACAGCACCTGCATGAACTCATTTATGACTCAGCTAACAGCCCAACCTTCTACAGATTGCCAGATGACCTCACGGTCACAGACGGCTCATGTTTATGGTTTGGAAGGAGAATGGTCAGCCTCCCTGTCTGGGCACATTGGCTTTCAACTGCTAAAAAGCAAAGCAAAATCAAAAATAAAAATCAATTTGGTACTAATTATCTCACTTTCGTTTCCCACAGGCCACTCAGAATTTTAAGATGGACGATACTAAGAGGTCGAAGGTCGAGTACTGGATCCAAAACATTGTCAATATTTAATTCGAAAAAAATGTGAGGTTATTTTTCAGCCGCACAGAGATGCAAATTGAATCGAATGTATTATTTTTGTAGCATCCCCTTTTTTGAGCACTTTCAAAAAACAAACAAACAAACAAAAAACCCTAGTTGGCTGCAAAACTCATTAACAAAACTTATTACCTCAGCAAACTTATTACCTCAAAACACTATCAAAGAGAATGTCATTATATACTTGCATGTATATAATCAAACAACATATAGTATATGTGGTCTTAAAAGTTTTGCAGCCCATCCTCAACCTAACAACATGCTCTACTCTTCACCAGAATGGTAACCGTACAAAACTAACATAACAGAATCCCCTGTAAATCCAAACATAACACAGCAATAGACACTATCTTATGTCTCCCTATGTTAATCTTGTGCAAAAACACACAAAATAACACTTAATTTCAACATTTATTTTCCTTATACAGTCTGATGCAAAGCATGCTGGGAATTTGAAATCTGCTGCTACTCAATCATATTAAGTTCAGCTTACTACAATCAAATTCTGAGTTCACACAACTTTTTTCTTTTAAGTACAATGAACTTTCATTATTATTTGAGTTAAATGAACTCATTTCATTTCATTAATTTCACTGTTCAGTTTTACAGTGCTCATGCCATCCTAGAGGTATATGACTTTTTTTCTTCAGATGAACACAAATGAAGACTTTTAGAAAAATAATCCATCTCTGTGAGTCCAAGTGTACAGGTCCTCCAAAGTTGCCGCTTTAAAAATGTAAAAAAGTGAACACAACAGTAATCCCTACGACCCCAGTTGATCAATCAATGTCTTCTGAAGCCAAGCAATAGGTGTGTGTGAGATAAATACTGATATTTTAAACTTTTTTATCTACAAAGCATCGCTTCCAGACAAATGTCAAACGCGAGATCATGAGTTCACGCTTGATGTAAATATGAGCACATTGTGAAGCATGACGTGAGCGCATAGTGAAACCCGTGCAAGAAGTGAGGCGTAAGCACAGAGGAAGTTTTTGTCAAACGTGAACTCATGAACCTGTGTATGTCAGTTAAGTATTAAAGAGTTTGAAATATTTGTATTTTTCATACACACACCTATTGTTTTGCTTCAGAAGTCATTGATTCATCAATAGGGTTATATGGATTATCGTTGTGTTCACTTTGTGTGTTTTTTTTAACCATCAACTTTGGAGGTCCCACACACAGATATGGATTATTTTTTTTTTAAATCTTCATTTGCGTTCACCTGAGTATCCCTTTAAAATATATTTAGTGAACAAATAATTTATTTTATTATTGCAAGTTATTAACATAATTTCATTCACGTGACAATGCAAATTTATTTGCACTTGATATCATATGATGTTCACAATACAGATGACAAGATAAACATAGTTTAGTTTGCCTCTGTCATATATTGCCTATAATGGGTCGTTATACCTCATGACTTCATTGATGTCTGTGTTGTTAGTGTGACTGGTGAACCGAGAGGTCAAAGTTCACTCTTATCATTTGCCTGCGTCCCTGCAGCTGGCTGGGAGCTTCTTTACGAGCAATATCAGCAGCGGCAGGCCCTGCGATAGTTGTCGGAGAGTCAAAGGCAGAGGTTGTTCAGTTGATCACACATAAACACACACACACACCCTCCCTGGACCTTCTTTCTGTCTTTCCCACAGTGATAGTGATCTAGAGCATGCCATAAAGGCCGGTCGTAGATCAGAGAAAACAACAAAGGGACTCCTCGCTCCCTCCCCGACCATCTCTCGGGAGTGGTGACTGGGCCGTAGGGGCTGATAAGGGCAGCCTGGCGCCTTGCCACTCCCACCAGTCCCACACATACTGGCCCATGGTACCTGATATACAGTATGCTGTTTCCTCATATTTGTACAGGTGATCTGTTAGACAATGCTATGACATTCAGATTAATCAGAAAACAATAACAACACAGCTGAAGTGAACTAAAAAATGTCACGCTTCTTCTATAATACTGCATTTTCGTAGATACTCTCTACACTGAACATGTAGGTGTGTGTGTGTGTTGATGTGTGTAGGAGTATATGTTCATTTAAGGCAGGATGTTTTGAGGAACTGGTAATTACAGACAATAATCTCTGTGATTGTCTTGATTGACTAACTTGGTTGTCTAATTGGTTGTAAACTACCCATGACAATCATACCAGGATAAACATCCCTCTCTCTCATGGTTTTGCGTCAGTATGAGTATTAAGCATTTTGAGCATTTTGAGCATTTTGCTGTAACACGTTTTGCAAGTTATTATCGTAAACAAACTATTATTTTTATATATTATTTTTATATAATACTGCTAGTCATATATATTATATATATATATATATATATATATATATATATATATATGACTAGCAGTAAAAACAAGAATTTGCAAACGAAAGTAAATCTATAAATACTAATGCATCAGATTTAGCAAGATGGCAGTAAATTGATCAAACATGACATTAAAGACTTTTCATTATTACAGAAAAAAACTATTTTAAATAAATGCTGTTCTTTTGAACTTTTTATTCATTAAAGAGTCCTGAAAAATATATCATGCTTTCCACAAAAATATTAAGCAGCACAACCAGTGTTCACAACAAAACTTGCCCAATTGCTACTCAAAACTAACCCAAAAATAGCCCAATCGCGTTTCTTGTTCCCCGGTAAATATCATGTTCCAGGGGGTAAAATTTTTGGTGGGATTTTCCTTGTAAAATTCACATTTCAGGGGCTAAATATCATGTTATTTGGGGTCACTTCAACCTGCTGCAACAGTGTTAAAGTAGCCCAATTCCACAGGAAAACCGCAGACTTGGCAACACTGAGCACAACTGTCTTGATAATACACTGATATTAAGAAATGTTTCTTAAGCACCAAATCAGCATATTAGAATAATTTCTGAAGAATCATGTGACACTGAAGACTGGAGTTATGATGCTGAAAATTCAGCTTTGCCATCACAGAAATGAATTACATTTTATAATAGAAAATAATTATTTCGAATTGTCATAATATGTTACAATATTACTTTTTTTACTGTATTTCTGACCGAATACATTCTCAGTGAGCATAAGATACTTCTTCAAAAACATCAAAAACATTCTTTTTGACCCCAAAACTTTTGAACAGGAGTGTACAAATGAAAATAATAACAGATTACAAATGAAAAATGAATCATTACAAATAAAAGATAATTACAGATTGAATTACTTCAGTTTTCATATTTTCAATCAAGGTTAGATTAATTAATTGAATCTCCTAAGCCAAAAAACAGGTCAATTTGACAGGAAGGGGGCATTTATGCAAATAGAAGACAAAAAAAGTTAAATTGTCAAAACTATAATTACGTAAAAATAAATAACATTTAAAAAATATAATGGTTTATTAAATTACTGTTCCTTTAAAGGTCTATATATGATTTAAATAGGATATGATGTAATCAAGATTATATCTAGATTATCTAGATGAAACATAAGATTCATTAAAGCTGCAAGCAGCGATGAAAGGGCCCTCGCACCCAGGGTCAGCGCCACCTCGTGACCTTAGGAAAACAGTGAACAGTGGGCGACATGCATGTAAGTGAGTAAATACAGGAGAAATATGGCAAAGTCATTTTGACGTGCCACACTTCCTGCTTCCAACAGGTGGCGCTTTGACTATAACTGAATATTGCCATGTAGATGTCTTCAGGCCAGGACTATTATCAAACACGTGAAGTTTGGAGCAAATCGGACATTGTATGCCTGAGTTACAACAACTTCCTGTTTTGTGGCGTTAATCGCATACTTTAGCACTTAGCCATGTGTTGGATGATTTAACGTGTTTCTAGCATGTTTGGTACTTCATGGAATATACAAATGTGTTTCTGGGAGTGAATTACAGTGCAAAGCATGCCATTTCCTGTTGCCAGCAGGTGGCGCTATGACTGAATATTGGCATATAGATGTCTTTAGGCTAGGACTCTTATCACACATGTGAAGTTTGGGGCAGATCGGACACTGTATACCTGAGTTACAACAGCTTCCTCCTTCATGGCAAAACATCAGACTTTGTCGGGCCACCACGGACACGCTGTTTAACGAAAACTCAAGGTCTTCGCAATTTAACATCACTAAGGCCTTAAGATTAGACTGACCAAATATGATGTTGATCTGATTAAATCTCTAGGAGGAGTTAATCACAGTGTAAAACATGTCATTTCCTGTTGCCCACAGGTGGCGCTATGACTGTAACTGAATATTGCATTGTAGATGTCTTCAGGCCAGGACTCTAATAAAACATGTGAAGTTTGGGGCAGATCGGACATTGTATGCCCAAGTTACAACGACTTCCTGTTTCATGGCGAAACATCGAACTTTGTCAGGCCGCCACGGACACGCCCTTCATTGAAAACTCAAGATCTTCGCAATTTAACGTCACAAAGTCCTTTAGATTAGACTGACCAAATATGACCTTGATCTGATTAAAGCTCAAGGAGGAGTTTGTTAAAGTACAACGTCTGGAAATGGCAAAAATTCAAAATATCTCACTTCCTGTTGGGTTTTCAGATTTTGCACCCGGGGACTTTTTTGTAGGTATTGGGCTGTTACATGTTTCTACCAAATTTCATACTTGTCCGTGAAACATAGCGCGAAGGGCGCTTTATTCAAATTGTATAGGTGGCGCTATCAAGGAATGTTGTTTCAAACGGTGTTATGATTGGTTAGATCGCTTGTCAATCAAACTCCTGGCAAAGGGTCAATTACAATAGGGTCCTCACACTAGGGTCCTCACACCATCGGTGCTCGGGCCCTAATCAAACTAAACTATACCTGTTCTATCTTCATGCAGCATATATTCTCTGGCTCTGTAGGCATCTTACAACAGTTTCCACATTAGCGATTTATAGATTATCATGACAGAATATACAATCAATAACTTTTAGATAGATAACTCCACATCAGCTACATAAATTCATCAACTAACCATTCAGAAACATCCTGTTACATTCTACATGTTGTCACTTCTTCTTGAGTCTCTCCCTCATTATCCGACTCTGGTTTGAACATAAAAGGCTGAACAGTTTCTGACATTTTCAGTGAGTCTGAGGTAATTGGCGCTGCTAACACGAGCTCCTGAAACTCCGCCCCTTTTGTAGGAGCAGCAGCTCATTTGCATTTAAAGGGACACACAAATATGGAGCGTTTTTGCTCACCCTCAAAAACTGACAAATTTAACATGCTATAAAAAATTATCTGTGGCGTATTTTGAGCTAAAACTTCACATACACACTCTGGGGACATCAGAGACTTATATGGCATTATATGACTCCTTTAACACTTTCAAATGCCCAGAAATGTACTAAAGACATATTTAAAACAGTCACGTGAACCATTGAAATTTCGAAACATTCCCTTAACGTTATTATAACATTAGTTTTTTGGTTATTCTAACATTCCCTTAATGTTATTATAATGTTAGTTTTTGGTTTGTGGAACGTTATTCTAACATTATTTTCGCTGCAAAAATTTTGAAAAAAAAAATTCAAAATATCTCACTTCCTGTTGGGTTTTCAGATTTTGCACTGAGGGAATTTTTTGTAGGTAATGGGCTATTACATGTGTCTACAGAATTTCATACTTGTCCGTAAAACGTAGCGCGAAGGGCGTTTAATTGAAATTTTGTAGGTGGTGCTATCGAGCCATTTTGCCACACCTAATTCTGAAACCCATATCAGAAGTAAATTTTCACCACTTCTGACGCGTGTGCAAAGTTTCATGAGTTTTCAAGCATGTTTAGGACCACAAAAATGCAATTCATTTCAGAGAAGAAGAATAATTGACCGAGCAATTACAATAGGGTCCTCACGACACCATCGGTGCTAAAAATTCCATTTACTCATCAATTATACTGGTGTTACTGTGCAGTTAAAGGTGGCACTTTTAACTACCATCCTGAGTGAAGATGTGTGCGAAAGAGGGGGCAAGCTCGTGCTCCGCCAGCGTGTCTCCTCACGGATGACACACCGCTTCAGAAAAGCTGTCAGCATGCTGACACACACACATACACACACTCACTCTCACATTGTATCCTCACCAGGTCTCACCAACTGAAGGCTGACGGCGACAGACAAGCGTTTCATTCCTCTTTTTTTTCAGCCATTGTATGACGGGCGCAAGCGTTTGGGCCACAGAGGGTTCAATACACAGGCGCCCGGTCCCATGTCTCCGGCCCAGCCCGGTCTTTTTTGTGAGCCAGTCATTGGGATTGAATTGAGCCTGGTCGTGGGTGCCAAGGAGGATTACGCCAGGAGGCTGGGGGTGAGGAGGTGGCTAGTGGCAGACCAGGCAGGCGACCCATGGGAAAGCCCAATGGCCTTTCTCCTGGGGTAGAGTGTGGGAAAAGTGGCTGAAAGCTGGCAAAATGCTCAGAGGCCAGAGTTGATGGGAGAATGCCAGGCCAATGTGGGGCATATGGTGGTTATTCAACTTCCCGGGTGCAAGAAGAGGGTTCACGCTGTGCCTCAGCGTGCCCCAAAGTTACCCCTTCACCGCCCCTCTATTCGCTTGCTCTCTCACTGGCACTGGCTCAGCACAGCAGATGGCAGTTTAGAGTGGAGGTTAGCTACAGGTAACCAAGAACAAGAATAGGTTATGGTTAGAACAATGGCACTTTAGTTGGCACTGGATAAGCTATTGCATAATTATTTTAATTAACTAAATGAATAATTTATTATATTCATTCTCTTCAGAGTATGAGCAGGAGTAGTTATAGATAAAGTTAGAATGCATAGCTAGCCGTGGATTATCCGCAAAAACAAAATATATAATGACTTTATTTAACAATTTGGACTATCAAATTAAAAAAGTAGCAGAATATCAAAAGTAGAAAGCAGCAAATATCAAAAGTAGCAGTCAGTATCTGGTGTGTCCACCAGCTGCTTTCAAGGGTTAGTTCACCCAAAAATGAAATTTCTGTTATTAAGTACTCACCCTCATGTCGTTCCACACCTGTAAGACCTTCGTTCATCTTCAGAAAACAAATTAAGATATCTTTGATGAAATCTAAGGGTATCTGAAGCACACATAGGCAGCAACGTTATTGCACCTTTTGAGGTCCAGAAAGGTATTAAAGACATCATTTAAAAAGTCCATGTGACTACATTGGTTCAACCTTAATGTTATGAAACGACGAGAATACTTTTTGTGTACAAATACAAAACAAAAAGGCTTCCGTGTGTCAGAACGCTGGCTCAGTATTGGCTGATGCTGTACACGTGAGCAGCACAACGCATGCGTGTGATGCTGACGCAGGAGCCGACCAATAATGATTCGGCGTTCTGACGGAGAACACGGAAGCGCTGAACTGCGTTCACTACGTCAACTGCGTATGTCAACAGTTCAAATTGTTAAATAAAGTCCTTATTTTTGTTTTGTTTTTGCGCACAAAAAGTATTTTCGTTGCTTCATAACATTAAGGTTGAACCACTGTAGTCACATGGACTTTTTTAACAATGTCTTTAATACCTTTCTGGACCTCAAAAGGTGCAATAACGTTGCTGCCTATGTGTGCTTTAGATACCCTCGGATTTCATCAAAAATATCTTAATCTGTGTTCCGAAGATGAACGAAGGTCTTACGGGTTTGGGACGACATGAGGGTGAGTAAATAATAACAGACATTTCATTTTTGGGTGAGCTAACCCTTTAAAGCAGCTGGTGGACACACCAGATACTGACCGCTACTTTTGATATTGACTCAGGGACTCATTATTCCATTTCTGTTCATCAAATGTCTGTGAAATTTGTTCAGTGTATGTATCATATGTATACTATGTGACCATAACTTAATAGCAAAAATCCAAAATCCAAAAAACAAAAAACAAAAAAACAAAGTGATTCAAAAAGACATCTTTACAGAATATTCAAAACATCATGTGTGCCATCACACAAGGACTGTAGTTTGTTTGTATAGAGGATACTTAGTTTCCACATGGCACACCAGGCCTGCATTTAGCCACATTGCTGCAAAAAGACATAAACTATTAGGGACATTTGTATTGCATGTTCTTGAGGTCAGGACAGCTGTTCCCAGTTGAATCACAAATTCCCCACTAAATACTACCACCCTGCAGAAAGACCTCCAACATTCAAATCCCCTTCAGTTGGACTCTGTGCCCATCCAAGTGTGGTCATCTAATCTTTAACATGATTTTCTAAAGCATAACCCTGATATATTAGGCTTGGTGTGAAGTTCTGAGAGGAGATGATGGTGGGTGAGAGTGGGGAGAAATCTGCTTTTATATAAGCTGGTTTGGGATCAGTTATTTAGAAAAACGGGAATGTCAATTTAACATGTTAATTAAAAAATATTATACATCATATTATTTGTCATTATATTAAAAACAACAGTGAAGAACATTTTCACTTGTGAACTATGCCTACACAGTTTGAGTCCATCATTTATATTTCAGCTTGCCTATCAGAATCGGATCAAATAAATATAGTGCAGAGATTGAATGTCTAACTTTTGAAAAGCCTGTGAAAAAACTGTGGCAGGTGGCACTGGCCCATAAAATAAACAGAGGTAAATATAGTCTTTGAGTTTTTCCCACGGTTAGGAGTGGTGTTGGAGTTACCAGTGAGAACTCTAGGTCCAGTGACTGACGTTAGACTGCTGTGACTGTGTTCAAACATTACACAGAGAACTGATTCTTATTGTGCCAATTCAGCAGCCTTTGAAATGCCACACTGCCAAACAGGAAGGTGGATGCTATCCAAAACACTTCACTGTCACGGCTGTCCCCCCAAAATTGACAAGACTCATGCACCTCTGTTCATTCAGAACTGAGCCTATAGGCTTTTAAACCCATAAGCGCATTGAAATGCCATGAGTGAGCTGTCCAAGATAGTAGTTAACGGCGTTTTTGAGTGAGTGCTGCCACTTGCACTTGTTATTGTTTGTCACGGAGTGAGCAGGATCAGTTGGCCCCTTTTGACCTCTGCCCTCCCACACACTTACTGGGAGAATCATTAGAAGTCCCTCTACATGAACAGCGGCTGTTGATATCATTAGCTTTAAATGTGTGTGTGAGTATTCATAAGGCATAGTTTATGACGGGTGTGTGGCTGGTCTGTGGCAGGTGTACAGTGGTATTTTTAGAAAGATTTCTACAAGGGAAAGGCAAACACTCTTCTTGTTCATTTGCTGCATTTGTCAGCAGTTCTGTGGACAAGTGACCTGGTAACAATAACCTACTCTCACATGTGTGACATGTTGTCCAAGTCAGGTTTCTGTAACGAGACCTTTCATATGACAAGACCTTTGCATATTTCATCATCCTGTCTATCTATAAACAGTATTTATATTTTATATATTATACAGTCTCTGTTCAAATGACACTGTTCTGTTCCCCATTTGTGGTTAGAGAAGATAAGCTTTTTATTATTCTATTATAATTTTATTCATTCTTTTAAGTTATTGTAATTTGTTTCACCTTCAATAACTGTCTTTTGTTTTTGCAAGTCACTCTTGCAATGTAGATTTTTAAATCTCAATCTGTCAATGAGTCTGTGTAGCTGACTAATATAGCAAGAATTCACAATCTTATAACATAGCATCCTTCAAAGACCACAAATGAAATATACCTTTTATAAAATATGCTCTTATAGGAAAAAATAAATAAACCAAGATCCTTGTTGCTAAAAGAAGAATACTTTTTTCTTTTTTTTTCTTTTTTTTTTTTAAGTAAGCATACTATAAACGAATGAACGAACAAATAAATTAATAAATAAATCTTAAAGGGATAGTTCACCCAAAAATGAAAATTCTGTCATCATCTACTCACCCTTATGTTGTTCCAAACCTGTACGAGTTTCTTTCTTCTGTTGAACTAAATAGAAGATATTTTGAAGAATGTTGGTAACCAGACAGTTGACGGTATAGCCATTGACTTCCATAGTAGGAAAAAAAAAATAAAGTCAATGGCTACCGTCATAAGGGTGAGTAAATGATGACAGAATTTTCATTTTTTTGGTTAACTATCCCTTTAAAGATCAAAATACTGGTGATAAAAACATTTTACTTTTGTTAAAATCAATCAATCGATCAATCAATCAATCAATCAATCAATCCATGAACCTGGTGTTAAATGAAGAAGACTTTTTAAAAAAATAAAATAAAATAAATAAATAACCAACCAAAATCCTGGTGCTAAAAAAAGATTCTCTATTTTTTTAAGAGCATACAATACATGAATACACTTCACTGTGTGCAACAGAAAGCGATAAAGAAACACAGCTCTACTCCTTAGGCCCGGTTCACGTCCCCACCAAAAAGACTGAGTAGGAGGGTGGGAGAGAAGAGAGGAGGAGGGGAGGGGGGGAGGGGGTTATTGGCGTGAAAACGTTCTTCGGAAGTCATAGTTCCAGGCGACGCGCTTTTGGCAGCCCCCTCCATTTCCTGTGTGCGGCCGACGTGGGGCAGGGCGGTCGCCGGGAGAGTGCCAGAGGAGAAAGCGATGGAGAGAGAGAGCGAGGGAGGGAGGAGAGGGGGAGAGTTCAGCAGAGAGCAGCACTTTCCCACAGTCTGGGGATTTGACACATGGCTCTCACACATTCCACAGCCTGTGGCCGGTGGGGCCTGAGCCAGTACTGAGCGTCAGAAGCACAGCCTGGCGGAGGAGAGGAGAAAAGAGAGGGAAGGGGGGTGGCAAGGGTACATGTGTGTATGTGTGTGTATTTATGTGTGTGTGTGTTTGGAGGGGTGGTGTTCCGCCCTTGGCACTCGCACCGGTGTGGAGATATGGAGGGAGGGGTGTGTGTGTAACCCACGTTGCGCCCTTAACCCTCTCTCGTCCAGGGTGAGTGTACAAGTGTGTGCGGGCGTGTCTGAGCATATTTTTAGACCTGCTGAAGTGGATTGAGTCTGTCTGGTGTGTAGGAGTGAAACTATAGCTGTCTTGTTTATTTGTACTGAGAGGAAGTGTGTTTAAATGTAGTAAATGACTTTCTAATGACACTTAACAAAATGTCATGTATTCAACTTTTGTATTGAGTAAATGAACATGTGATGGCCCAAAAATAAAGACTGTAAGTGGCTAAAAGTTAGTGCGTTTATTTACGCAGTTATAATCAAACAGGATGTTTGCGTACAATCTTTATCTGTCTTTTAAAGAATATGACAGATAGGTAATTGGTCTGTTAGTCCAACTTCGCAAAATCACAGTTTCAGTCAAACTAAAGCATCAGAAAAGGGTAATTATTGCCTTAGTCCAACTGAAATTGTACTTGCATGTAAACACACTTAGAAATAGTCTGATTAAAGGGGGCCTATTATGCCCCTTTTCACAAGTCTCCGGTGTCCCCAGAATGTGTCTGTGAAGTTTCAGCTCAAAATACCCCACAGATCATTTATTATAGTTTGTCAAATTTGCAACTATTTGAGTGTGATCAAAAACATGCCATTTTTGTATGTGTCCCTTTAAATGCAAATGAGCTGCTGCTCCCTGCCCGCTTTCCAAAAGAGGGCGGAGCTTTAACAGCTCGCGCTTTGGTTGCTCAACAACAACAAAGCTGGAGAATCTCACGCAGCCAAAATGATGATTGTCAGTAAAAGTGTTCAGACCAGTGTTCAGTACATTGTTCAAACCGGAATCAGACACTGATGGAGAGACTCAGAAAGAAGTTACAACTTTTAGAATGCAACTGGACGTTTCTGAATAGTTAGTGGATAAATTTACGCAGTTGCTGTGGAGCTGATTCATCGACTAGCATGTTAATCTTTTGTGCAAAACCCGTATAGACGCCCACTATACATAGCGTACCTGTTTGCCAAACAGAGCCATACACACCAGGCTAACGTTTATGATTGCTATTAAATGCTGTGAATGGTCTAATATTTTTTCCAAAATATCGCTCGGACAGAAACGCTCCTTTTTTAGCAATCGAGCTTGCCAGGGTCAACCAAGTTAACAAGACTGTTCTGTGCTCATCTGTGCAGCCAATAACAGAACAGTTAGCATGCTTTGCTCGAACTTTTGCCATGGCCTTAGAACTGGTACACCATTTTCGCTTGCGAAAACAAAATGATGGCACGGAAATACAAAATGGTGGGTGGAAACGTGCAGATTAAGGGGCGGTAATATTATAATAAGATCCCCTTCCTACATCACAAGGGGAGCGAAATCTGAGCGGCTCATTTTTTACACATGCTTGCAGAGAAAGGCTTGCCAAAACAAAGTTACTGGGTTGTCCTTTTTCACGTTTTCTGGGTTGGTAGATGCACCGGGGACCAGATTATAGCACCTAAACCTGGAAAAAAGTCAGATTTTTATGATATGTCTCCTTTAAGTTTTCTGTAAAGGACTAATCAAATCTGTGTGTTAAAAAAACAAAAAAAAACAAAAAAACAAAACAAAAAAACTCTAAATATAAACGCTACAGCTCAAAAGTTTGAGTTCAGTAAGTTTTTTAAAATAAATGAATACTTTTATTCAGCAAGAATACAATAAACTGATTGAAAGTGCACAGTTATAATGTTACAAAAGATTTATATTTCAAATAAATGCTGTTCTTTTGAACTTTCCATCCATCAAAGAATCCTAAAAAAAGATGTATCATGGTTTCCAAAAATATTAAATCTCAATATCTTAAAGCAAGTTTTCAACATTAATAATAATAATAATAATAATAAAAGAAGAGAACCAAATCAGCATATTAGAATGATTTCTGAATGATGATGTGACACTGCAGACTGGAGTGACAACATTAAAAAAATCTTACCGACCCCAAACTTTTGAACGGTAGTGTACTTATCACATGACCTGGCTTTAAGATATTGAGATTGTACCATTTCATTTCTATCCAGACAAAAATATTCATATCCGACAAAAATGAGTCACGCAACGCCCACTTTTGACAATTGATCAGTGAGTACAACATCCTGTGCCGTTTCCCCCTCTCCATCTGTTAGACTCATCTGGGATAAACATCAAGGAGGTCTTCACTCCACTGTGACTGTGAAAGTCCATGAAACAGGTGGCTGTCTGGCACTATCATTAAGAACACTTGCTCATTTTTTGACAGATTTTTAAAAATAAATCTAAACAAATTATGTGCTTTTGGTGTTTATGTGCGGTGGAGCGGGATTGCTGATCTGGTCATGCCACTGTTGTGCTTTTTCGGTTTCTCCCAAGCAATCATTGTACATTGCCTCTTCCCTCCTCCTCTCTGCGACCGGGCTTTGAAGTGGCGGCCAAGGCCACGTGGCCCTGCCTCTTCCTCTCCCCTGTGCCTCCTAAATAAACGTTCTGCATGGTGTGATTTTAAAGGAACGAGGAGGTCACCCTCTTGGCAATTAGAATCTCAGCACGGAAAAGCAGGGCTTGGGAAACCAAAAACTGCCTTCGCAGACGACAGACCACCCATTAGCTTTGATTTAAAACACGGGTTAGGAGACGACAAGAGCAAGAAAAAGAGAAACTGGGAAGAGACACCCGAGGAGGAAGGGAGGAAAAAGTTGGACGGGTGGCAGGGTGGGGCGGCTGATGAAAAGGGGCCGAATCATTTCTTACTTGAGTGCCCATCTGCAATGGGACTCAACTGAATCACAAATTGGCAATTAAGCAAGGCTCCTGAACCTTTCTCTTCCCCCCCGGTCAGGGTCAAGATGAAAACATCTCCAGATGACCGGGCAAGCCTGGCCCTGGGAGAAAAACGTAAAAGAGGGCTGGAAATCAGCTTGGTGCTAATTCCGTGTGCCCCAAAACAGCAACAAAGGCAGGAAACGGAGGAAGGGGCTGTAGCCCTCTCTTACCTCTGACATAGTAACTTCTGGGATAATTAGGAGCCATTTTTGGAGTCAGACCTCCTGTCATCACACTCCTCACTTCTTCATTGCGACTTTGCTTTCTGCCTCCTTTAGGATCAAAGAGCATGAGTGAAGAAACAAACCTTCAGCATTACAGTACTATTACAGTAGAATGAGTAGGAATTTACTAGCCGTAAGTCCCCGGCTCGTCTATAAGCACGAGGTGGATTACCTTGTGCCAGTCACAAGAAGTACTAGTTGTCCCTGCTTTTCTTCTCCTTTTTTTTTCTCCTAGGATGGCTCAGAGATGTTGAGGGTCTTTGATCTATGGGTGAGATGCTTTGCTCGCCGAGGCGGGCGCCAGGCGGTGCACCTCCTTTGCACACTTACACCCTCATCAACCCCATCCGTTCTGTTCTCCTGGTGTGTGTGAACATGTTGGATTAGTGGCCCCTTGAGTTCTGCTAATGAAGGTTCCCGTTTGATCTGCGGGGCCCCAATTACCCTGCACAGGATCACCCATTAGAGCAGACCTTCCACTGACCCCACGTTTCTCAAACCAAGCCTCACTGTGACAGTCGGTGAGGAGTCTTCAATTTTTGGTCTAATTTATTGTTGTTTTTTTTGTTAGTTAATTCAATTATTTTACTATTTGTACCTAACATGCTGTTTTGTCTTAAAGGGGTAGTTCACCCAAAAATGAAATTGCCATTATTTACTCGCCTTCATGTTGCTCCAAACTCATATGCCATTTTTGCTTCTGTGGAACACAAAAGAAAATATTTTAATGAATGTTTCGGCTGTTTTTGTCTATACTATGAAAGTCATTGTTACCAAAACTTTTAAGCTCAAAAAAGGACAAAATTTAACCCATACAAATCGATATTTAAAGGGACAAGTTCACCCAAAAATTAAAGTTCTGTTATCATTTACTTAACCGCATGCCATTCCAAACCTTTATGACTTTCTTTTTTCTGTGGAACACAGAAGAAGATATTTTTGTCTTTTCAGTGAAAGTCAGAGGGGTTCAAGATTGTTTTTTTCCAACATTGCCGAAAAACAAAATTCATATAAATTTGGAACAACATGAGAGTAAGTAAATAATGTCAGGATTGTCCTTTTTAAATGAGCTATACCTTTAATGTCTATACAAACATACAGATGCCTTAAAGATCTTGCTATGTGGGCAGCTGTCTTCCAAGGGAAAAAATTGTCTATTTTGTTTTCACCAATCTGACCCCTGTCCAAACCTATGTAAATATTTAGTTAAAGGGAAGGAAATCTATTCTGACATGCCGGCAAGAATCAAGCGTGTGAATGCTCAAATTGTGTGTGCCCTGAATAAGCTTTCACATTCGATAATACGTAACTCCCTGTATATGTGCCTGTCAGTCTGTGTGTTGGTCTTTATTTTGGCCTGTGTGTATCTTTGCAAGTAGGCGTGTGTGTGGGAGTGCAGTGTTTGCCATAAGGAGAAAGTACCTGGGAGAATAGCTTCTCAAACTCCCTTTGTATGAGTGAGCTCCTTGTCTGTGTGAAAAAGAGAGGGAGAAAGATAGTGCGTAGCTCTGGGATAAGAGTATCTCTCTTGACCTCTGCCTCCTAATTCTGTTTTGGAGGAGTGTTTAGACATTCACAAAGAGACACCAGGGAAACATTTACCAACACGCACATTTTATGGCTGCTTCTCAAACAGATGCCTAAAAACATACTCAGTAGCATTTACAAGCTGCATAAATATGAATTACATAAATCAGACAAAATGGCTTTTTAAAATGTAGCAGTAACTGTGTTTCTCGTGTTTTGAGGAGGATGGTGAGGCAGCGTAACACAACACATAGCTTGATAGAAAGGGTGAAAATATATGAGTTGTGAGACTGTGGATGAGAAGAGATGGAAGAATACGACAGGCAGATGGATTGATTTCTTCCCCTGTCAAGTTTACGCATCATACTATAACGCATACTATAACAGTGAATCCTTGAATATAGTTCTCTTTCAAAACCCAGCGAGCATCCCTGCTGACTCTCTACAAAGGAATCTTAACCATCATAGAACCTCAGAACACTCTACATTGGCAGCAACTTCACATTTTTCACAGATGACTCCACTCCACATTTCAATACAATTTGACATTAGCATGTTGCTAAGCTAACACATAAAATACATAACACACAAATATTTGTTATAATTACATTACTTTTCAGTATTGAATAGAATACATGTTACCACTTATTTATTTATAACAGTTTTTCTACCCCTCTACACCTCAGTATATTTATTTTTATAGATTTATCGTAAGTGCTCTAAGAACCAAACAAAACAAAGGTGCTTAGCATCTTTTTAATGAGTGAATGAACCACAGTCCTATGAAACGTTGTGAATTACGTAAAAACCATGGAAAAATATAAAACCATTGATTTTTTATAAATATAGAAGCAATAGATTTTAAGTTTATTGCAAAATAATCAGATGTATAGAAATTTATAAGCAGTTGTTGAATGTAGGGAGACTTGTTTGCCGCATTACTCTGATTGGATGGATATTTCTCTGCAGGATCATGGGTAGTGTAGTTCTTCACAATGAATTGTGGCACTAAAAATGGTTTTCATAAAATCAACTAGAAATAATAAATATTGACAGATTCAGCATAAGAATATACTATCAATTAACAATGTTGGAGCTCCAGATGGTTTTTAAAGGCTAAAATCACTACGCCTATGGAAAAAATTATCAATTTTTGAAAAATGAACAATCTTCAGGCATGAGTTTTTTTTTTTTTTTTTTTTTTAAGTGAAGCCATTCTTGAAGTCTTGGGAAAAAAAACAGATGAAGAGTACAAGAAAAGGAAACCAATTTGAATAGATCAGGACAGGAAGTCAGATGAGAGGTCCACGGATGGCAACAAACAGAACAACACAGTCAAAAGAACCATTCAAAGATAAACAGTGAATGAAAAATGCTTGGACTTGCTAACCAAAATGACTCACACTGAGAAGGGGGGAAATGGAGGGTGAGTGGACGGGAAATGACATACTCGTCCTTCTTCTCAAGGGCCCCTACAACAGCGAGTCAGTGTATGTGCGTGTGTGTCCAGGCCCTGGGGGGGCCCTCTCTACGTGCCAGCGGGAGCCTGTTTGCCTCTGAAAGCATGCGCGGCACTCCCTGGAGAGGCCCCGGCAGTTTGTTGTGTGATCTTATCTGGCGCGTGCCTGGGCCGCCCTTTCCCACACTCTGCACGCTGCGCTGTCAAGCATGGGGTGGGGGGGGAGGAGGGGGGAGAGAGGTAAAAAGGCCCCGGCCTGTCAACATTACATGGACTTGACAGCCATGACATAAGCCCCACACCCAAACCTTTTCAATCATCAGTACACTTTATATAACAGAATCTCTGTTGCGAGGCTCTTCTCCACAATCTGGCATCCCCTGCTCTCCACAGGAGAAGCTCCCCTCCAATCAGTCTGTCCATTACCCATTCCTTTCCCTCTTTACAGAAAGCAGCTTTTCACCTCCTTTTGCTTTTCAATTTAATTCCATATCTTATAGGATTAGGTCCACCCTGGTACTGCTGCCATCACAGGGGAGTATGGAAACATTTCTGACATATTTGAGAGATCAAACGGTCTAACTGAGGAGGGTTGGGGGGTTTATAGTATTGTGATGTACTGATGTGCCACTGCAGAAGAACCAGATTGCTATATTGAATAGAACAGAGATCCCAGAGACCTCAAGCTTCTCCAAAATGATCATTTTATCCATGTTTTACTGTATAAATAGGTGCATATTTAATTTGTTCTCATTGTACCTAGCCTTACATGGTAGAATTAAGAATTGAGTAATTGTGCTCTCTATTCAACTACACTGTAATGAGTCTGGAGTGAGGTTAGAGGAAGATGAGTGTGGGAACATGACAGGTTGTCTTGATAGTGCCGAGGGCTGCAGCAGAGTGCAGGTGAATACATGGAGAGCTGAGGAGACTCTGGGTCAAGCTCTGCCCTTCAGTCTCCTCCAGGGGCTATGGTTGCCTCCGCTGCTAGGGAGGATCGATACTCTTCGTTCTCCTTTCACTGTCAAACCCACTTACATAATGAAAAAGAAATGAGGGATTGAAAGAGCGATGAGAAAGAAAGAAAGAAAGAAAGAAAGAAAGAAAGAAGCAAGTAAGGAAGGAAGGACAATCAGACAAAAGAAAGAAAGAAAGAACAAATAAACAAAGAAACAGATGTAAAGAGAGAAAAAGCAAGGAAGGAATGAATGAAGAAAGAAAACAGAAGGAAGAAATGAATGAAGGAATGAACAAATAAATAAAGGAATCAAAGAAAAGGTGAACAAACTAATGAACACATGACCAAATGAATGAATGAATGTCATAAAGGAAGGAAGGAAAGAAGGAAGGAAGGAAGGAAGGAAAAGTAAAGAAGGCAGACAGCAGTGAGAGAGAAAGAAAGAAAGAAAGAAAGAAAGAAAGAAAGAACAAATAATAAACAAACAAAGAAACAGATGTAAAGAAATAAAAAGCAAGAAAGGAATGAAGAAAAAACAGAAGTAAGGAATGTAGGAACACATAAACAAAAAGGAATAAAAAAAAATGTGAACAAACTAATGAACACATGACCAAATGAATGAATGAATGTCATAAAGGAAGGAAGGAAGGAAAAGTAAAGAAGCAAGCATTGGACAGGTAGACAGCAAAGAAAGAAAGAAAGAAAGAAATGAATGAATGAAAGGAAGAATGTAGGAAGAATGTAGGAAGAAGGCAGGATGAATGAATGAAAGGAAGAATGTAGGAAGAATGTAGGAAGAAGGCAGGATGAATGAATGAATGAATGATAAACAATAAAGAAAAAATAATTAACAGACAGAAGGACGGTGAACGAATAGATGAATGAATGAACAAACAAAAGAAAGAAAGAAAGGAATGAATGAATGAATGAATGAATGAAAAAAAAAAATGAAGAAAGGCAGGAATGAATGAAAGAAAGAAATGTAGGAAGAATGAATGAATGAATGAATGAAAAACAAACAAAGAAAAACAATTAATAGACAGAAGGAAGGTGAACAAATGGATGAAGGAATGAACAAACAAAAGAACAAACAAAAGAACACAAAGAAAGAAAGAAAGAAAGAAAAAGAAAGAAAAAAAGAAAGAACTAATTAGCAAAGGAAGGAACAAATAATTAAAGGAACAAATGAACAAACTAACAAGCAAAGAAAAAAAGGAAGATGCCTGTATACACATCACAGATGTTACAGTCCCTTACATTGGCAACTTGAAGACAATTTAACCACATCACACACACACACGCTTATAGTACTACCCACACACATTGTTGCATGCTGCTTGGCTGTGCACCTAATTTCTTCCTTTCTCTCTCTATCCTTCTCTTACACACACACAAACACACACACACACACACACACACAGAGCTGTGCTCCTGCTTGTCTGCGTGGGGGGCCCTGCAGGCTGTCTGGAGCCCAGTGCAGAACAGGATGCAGAGAGCACGATGGAATGGAGCTTTTGCTCATGGCTGATCTCTGCTCTGATCCGACTAGCTGCTGAAGAACACTTTTCTCCTTCTTCACACTATTTCTTCTGCTCTCTCACTGTCTTACTTTTCATTTCTTTCTAGTCTCCACTTTCTTCCAGACATGAACTCAGGCCACATCTGATCCCTCCAGTAACCCTCGAAGGCATTGAACATACACACATGCTCACAAACATTGTAAATACATAGAGACAGATAGCTGACATGTTTTGAAGGAGCTGACATGTGATTGTGTAGAGAAATGCTCTGTAAAAGACTTTTAAGCAAATCACTATGCACATCTGATCAGGATCGGGTGCCAAACACGCAATACCTCCTCAATTATCTAAAAGCGAATGTCAAAGTTACAGTGAAGTGTATGAAAGAAGTGAATGTTTATACAATAAGTCTCTTATGATCACCAAGACTGCATTGATCAAAAATAAAAAGAGTAATATTGTGAAATATTAGTACAGAAAGAAAGTTTATTTGAAAGTTATTTGAAAAAGAAATCTTCTGTAACATTATAAATGTCTTTACTTTACTTTTAATCAATTTCATTTGTTCTTGCTGGATATATAATAAATAAGATATTGCTATCAAGTGCTAACAATGCAAAGGTTGTGGATTTGATTCCCAAAAAACAAACCTCAAGGGATATAATCTATAAATCCAAATAAAAGCAGTGCATCGACCAAACACAAAACAAATTAAAATCACTGATCTTGATGTTTTCATATTTCTACCCTTTCACTCAAATCAGAATGGAGAATCATGCCCTTTCTGTCACAACATCTTACATCACGGGTGCCAATGGCTGCTCATAATCCCCTCGCTGGAACATTCATTAGAAACCATGCATAGCTTTGTGCCCTGGGGGCCAACCATGACTTTCCCAGGACAATTAAAGTTACTTAGGAGGAGGGAAAAAAACTGGGTTTGCTGAGGAGTAAAATGAAGGAAGGATAGAAAAAGAGAGCAATGGATGCAGGGAATGAAGGATGAAGAGATCCTTCACAATCTAGCAAGAGACAGTCAGACTGGATCGGACCAGGATTACCCATTTTCTTAAAGGGTATAATTGGCCAATCTGTGGGAAAAATCAACCCCAGTTGCGCATTTACTTCTCTCTATAATTTATGCAAAGCTCTTGCGCTGGCTTCTTTTTAATAAGCGACTGAGTGATTAAATGTCCAGTTGGCTCCTTGCTTCCTGCAAAGCATGAAATAGACTCAGGAGGCTCAACATCATGTGGAGCACAACTTCTTGTTTCCCAAAAATAAATAATTCACCAAGCAACCTGTAGGGAAAGGGGGTGCATTCTATGTATGACTGGAAGGGGGATTTGTGATGGTCTTTGAGATAGGGAACACTTCCTTATCTATAGAAGAACCCAATTTGACAGATGTTGTTATCTAGACTGATCTGTCAGAGATGCGCTTTAATCTAGTTATATCTTGCTTCAGGACATGGGATGAGAAAGCAGAGGTTACTACTAGCAGCATACTGAACCTTTGACCTCATGCTGACCTCACAAGCCTTAGCTGCATTTTAATTTGCGGTAACACCAAATGATAGACAGCTAAGAGCTCTGTGTTCTGTATGTGAATGTACTGTATGTTTGTGTATCACATGCAGTCTACAAAGGCTGTTTTGAGCAAGATATGCAGGTAAATTTGTTTTAAACTTTCTGCAAAGTTGCTTTTGAGAGCAATGTACTGTACTAATAATCATGGAAGACAATATATGAATATGAATATGCCAACTTCCCTAATATATAGTATGCAAAATATATTGTGTATCAGAATACACAAAACTTTTTTAACGGTGGAGGAGTTTGGTAACACTTTATTTTACAGTGTGCCCGTTACACATCTTACATGTACACTGTAAAAAAGAATTGTTGGTTTAACTTAAAAAAGTAAGTTGGTTGCCTTAAAATTTTGAGTTCATTGAAATTAAAATTTGAGTTAATACAACAAAGGCGATTGGTTTAATCAACAGAAACTCAAAATATTATGTTATCTGAACCACATTAATTATCTAAGTTGATTGGACAAAAGAAAAAAATGTTGTGATAACAAATCATGAAAATATTTTTTTAGTGTACTTACTATAGTAATAACAATAAATTATGTATAATTACAAGCCCAAACCCTAATTATATAGTAAGTACATGTTGTTAATTAATATTACCCAGTACTTATTTGTATAATTACGCTGTAACAAGGGCATCTTAAAATAAAGGGTTGCACTTTATTTTACAGTACGTGCACTTACATGTACTTACAGTGTACTTACCTAAGAAAGTACTGGGTAATGTAACTACATTGGTTAAGGTTAGGTTTAGGGGTAGGTTCAAGGTTAGTACCTAGTTATTACCCAGTTATTGCAATTACTATAATAAGTACATAGTATGTACATGGGGAACAGGACTGTAAAATAAAGTGCTACCAAATACAGTGTAAGCGTAAATGTCACATTAAATGTGATACACACTTTGACATACTTCAGAAAAAACATAAACCGGAAAAGCAAAAAAAAAAAAAAATCATACCAGGGTGCTTGGGGCAAAATCAGTACAACAAATGATTATATTTATACAAAGAAGAAGGGAGAGACGGGGAATGTGATGCATGTAACACCGGTAGTGTGCTTGTTTTAACAAAAAGCACAACAAAAAGGTTTAGAGTAACAGGTATCTCACCTTAAGGGGTGAATTCCATTCATGACATAAATTATGCAATGTAAATTAAAAAACAGGCCAGTGATGGAAGAACTTCTAATGCCTTGTGTATTAGCAAACATGCCTTCTACTTTATATAAAATGTACATTTCAGGTCAGAATGAATACATCACAGTTGCTTCTGATAATCTGTATTCTTGCAAGTCAGATCGTTTTAGGCTTAAACCCACTTATGGGTGAAACTACAATTGAAACCAATTATAAGCTCCCAGGCATCAGTCTAGCACCAGCAATGGGACTGTAAGTTCTGAGGGTGAAAGTTGATGCTTCAGCAGGGCTAAGCTAGCCACTTTGTCCAGGGGGAGACAATGGACCCTGAATGGGTGGAGTGAGACTAAGAGGCCAGATTCAGTGTTAATACGGCCAGAGGGAAAAGGGAATGTGATTGGGAGGTGCAAGGTGAAACCTGGGGAGAATGTGCCAGCGATGAGGTCATGTGTGTGTGAGTGTTTCTGTGCGAGACGCAATGAATAGCCTAGGCTACAATGAGCAACAGGCCAGGAACTCAAAGGCGGCATATGATGTCATGGGAACTTGTGAGTGGCTACTGGATGGATAGAGAGAGAGAGCAGCGAGATGTTTTGAAAGACTTTGTGTCCATGGCAGTGTATCAACATGGATCAAAGATGAATCATTTGCAGCACCTGCTTTAAAAAAATACAGTAAAAAAAATCAAACAATTTATTTCCATGACTTTTATGGAATAAGGAAGTTTTGACTCAGACTGATTTGAATGACTAATTTAGACCATTTTGTGATCAAATCGAAACTGACTCAAAAGAACAATCTATAACAAATCAACACTTTAAATAATCTTTTTTTTTTTTTTTTTTTTTTTTAAATAAATTTGTACGTTTCCAGGGAGACTTTTTTCAGTTATTTTGAACTGAGATGAACTTTTAGACATTTTGAAATTTCTCAATGATACAAACAATCCTCTTATATTCTCATTTCAAAAATGACTCAGTCTTCAGCTAACTTTGAAGTACTTTTAATAAAAATGCTTTAAAATCTTAAAAAGAAATGGAAAAACTTAAAAGAAATGAAAATATGTAAACCTGTGGTGACAAGAACGGGGCGGAGAAGGAGACGCTGAGTCGATTCCAGTTCCTCAGATCTTTCAGACAGTGGCACTTGACCTTCTCCAGTACTAAAGAATATGACAGCCGTGAAGCTGGGAGAAAAAAGCAGAGAGAGACAAAAGCCACACAAAGTGCAGCCTGGCACCAAATAGTTAGTTTGCAATCAACGTCAGTCATCCCTCCTGTAGAGACAGTTTGATTTCTACTTTTCAAATGAGGCGTTTATTTCAAGGCCTGATAATAGGGCGGCGAAATTGAAATTGGCAGCTCGACAATCTACAGATAATAGTGCACTGCACAGGAGATCATGTGAATGGTGCTTTTTTACCCCCTTTTTTGTCCAAGACTTGATAGAGAGAGAAAGAGAGAGAGCATTTTGTGTGAGAGTGTGTGTATGAGAGGGAAAAAGAGAGAGATGTTTCACAGTCAGGTTTCAAAAAAGAAAACTCTAAAAAAGTCCAAGAAAAGGTAAAACTAGACAAAAAGCATAGAAATGTTAGAAATGGGGTAGAAATGCACTGGGTGGGCATGCTTGGAGGGGGTTAGAGCTCTTTAATGTTCCTGGCAGAGACCCAGCGGAGGTCTCAAGGTTATCCTGGCTTTGCAAACTCCCACGGGAAAGGTGGTGGAGTGAGGGGAGGTGGCTGGGTTGGATGGAGGTGGAGGGAAGGGGGGGACAAAACTACAATCTTCCGCAGGAGCAAAGCTCATGAACCAGGGGGCTGTTATCTAGGGACCTGGCCTTGCTTGAGGTGGAGGTGCAACTGTGACCCTTTAACATTTTCAGCATCTGCTTCGATACAAGGAGGCCAAGTAAGAGTCTGATATGGGAATAACTCATTTATGCAGATTCAATCAATACAGGACACAAAAAAACGTATTCAATCTTTATTGCAAGGACATTAAAAATAGCTTTCATAATCAGTTATTAGTTTATAATAATATAAGAACATATAATGTGTGCATTTTGGGATCTTTTAAAGCTGATGCCAAGTTAGAAAAAAAATACAAAATATGTGCACATCCAAATCCAAGAATTAGGCACATGTGCAAGAAAAAAAAAAGGAAAGAAATAAATGGAAAAAAAGAATAGATGTCCACACACTGAACTTAAGCTGCAGAAAGTTTATTAATAAACATTGCAACATTTCAAACAGTCAGGATTTCATCAGACACAATCCCCATGTAGAATGAGACACAACTCCCTATATAAATACAGGTGATGAGACTGATGACAATATCCAATGATTAGCAGCACATAGAGAATTTATATATATATATTAGATACGAAAAATAACATTGAACTTAAACGCGATTATCGCTTACACACAATTCTTAGTGCGATTATGAAATCGCAAAGGCTGCGATTATTTTTGTATGCGCAGCTTGTCAATGAAGTATGGCTCTAAATGCTAATCCATCTGAAAGCACTGCGAGTTTGAGTCACTTATAATGTACATTTGAAAAAGCAACACGAGTCAAACCTCTTTCCAGACATGAGAAGCATTTATTAACATCTTGTCCAACAAAAGACAACATTTAATAACATGTTTTTACTCCAAACTCACTTCATAACGACAGTTTAGCATCCTTCTGTGAGATGATGTGGCTTTTCAAAGCGTTTCAATCTTCTGTTTATTCAGCTACAGCGATATGATGCGTGTTATCTTCTTCTGCGGCAGGGCATATTTGGAGTTTCTGCGCGAGATCGCCCTCTGGCTTTCACATGGAGAAGCATATACTACTGATCACAGAGCTGGTTTAATCGCGATAAATCGTGTAGCCCTAATATATATATATATATATATACACGCACACACACACATCGCTCATGCAAATATGTACCTTTCAATACCAGTGTATTGGAAAGCAGTAACATTATGTCCGGTTTGTTTAAAATGTAACGCTATAGGAAAACATATTCAGCATATGAACATATAAAGAAATGGACAAATACATTGTGTGTTTTATAGAAAAGTGAACGAATCATTAAAAAAGGCTGAGGCTTTGATATGTAAATTGAGAGGTGAAGGTAAAGGTAAGTTCAACAATTCATGCTGTTTATTTACACTCTCCCAGTGCCTGTTAAAGATAATTATGCAAGACAACTAAAGTGGGCCTATGCCTCCAACAGTTTATCTACTGTAAACAACAGGACTCCCTGAAGAGGAAACAGGCCGGTTTATTCACCTTTAATTTAAATGCTGCAAGATCAAGATCCTTTTCGTAAACAAAAACCCATTGCTTGGCCATTGTGTGCAGAATGCTTCTTTATCTCTAAGGTTCAGATACCATCAACAGTGAGAGAAAGACAGCTATCAGTTATCAGCTATCTTAAACTTAAAGAATGCTTTCAATGTTTGTGGTCTGGGAAAGTCTCAATTGAAAGACTAAATTAAGTTAAGCGACACGTACACCGAATGTTACATGGTACGTTAATGCACAATGCAGTGCTTCATGCATTTATTTGAGCTTGGAAGTGTATTGTCTCTATTGGAAGGATTGTCATTAGCAATAACGCCCCAGGCTTGTTAATTCACTCACCACCCAAACCAGTCGAGCCTGGCAGCCAGATACTCATGCTCACGTAGTGACCCATGACCCAGTCTCTACTGCCTCCTCCACACAAGCACACAGCCCCTGGTACGCTGCTCCATGGGAGAGAAAACTTGGCTAAGCTTTACTAAAGATCCCCCCTAAGGCACACGCTTCTCCCCTGCCACAGAAGAAGAAGAAGCAGCAGCAGCAGGAGCCGAAGCGAGCCCAGAAAGGCTTGAATCACCACTGCGCTAGGCATCTGTTTGAAAAACTCCCCAGCCCCTGCTAAATACAAAACACAGAGCGCTAATGTCTGCGAGGCTGGTGGTGACCCCGAATGATCTGTGTGTGTGTGCGTGCGTGAGTGAAGGTGTGTTTTAGTCTCTGGGAATTTACATGTAGGTGTGCGCATGTGTGCGTATGCATGTGCGTGAAGAGCACCGTGAATCGACTCTTTTATCACGCCCCTGCCTCTGATCCCCTCAGGCCCTGGAGGCTGTGCTGTTCAGAGCCTTGCTGCAGTGTGTGAGTATGTGGCGCCTATGTTCCAGCACTCGCTCTGGCTGCTGCGTCTTCTCCGTGGGAAGACTGCTGGAGGGTCTCCAAAGCAACACTCATTCCCCTCTCTCATCTCTCCCACCTCTTATTTCGTTTCCTTTCTCTCTGTCTCTCTGTACTTGAAGGGTCTTGGTGCTGGAAGAAACTTCAGCACCCTCTCACATTTTTACTTCAGCAAGTGGTTGTCTACTTATATCTTGGTTACAGGCTATATTAATCATTCTCGATAAACAGAATACACATACACAAGTGAATATACAAAGGCACTGTAAAAAGTGATGTGGTCCAAGAACTTAAACAATGAAGGCAACTGTTTGCATGGCTTTTTTTTTGGTTGAATTCATTTACTTAAAGGTACAATATGTACGATTTTTGGATGAAAATATCCAAAAAACACTAGAACAGTGTTATATAAACAATAAATAAACAATTTTAACCAGGACACGGGTTGTGTCCGTGCGTCGCCTATCAATGACATTATATTATATAATTATACATAATATGATATTCTAATATCGCAGTGTCTCATAGCAGCCACCAAGTGAATGCACAGAGTAAAGTTATAACATAATTTTTAACACACTCAAATGTATCTAATATGATAAAACAGCACTGCGTTACCCCACATACGCTTGCCCGGAAGTAGTGAAGGTGGTGACTGTGGCATAATAAAAGCTCCACTGCTCTTCCTTCAGTATACTGTATACTCTGCTTCATACTACAATAACGTGTAATAATCTCATCCATGAACATGATTTCTGCCTGAGTCCCGTTGCATTCTTTTCCCCTGGCTGTGAGGTGAAGACGACATCTCCCATGATCCCGGGCTCAATCTCGGCATCATCAAGCTACGCCTTTGTTTTGAACAGGCGACCTCTAGCGGCAAAAACTACATATTGTGCCTTTAATTCTTTGATAATAATACTGCACTTAAAATGTGACTTTAAACTGACTTTATATCTGCCATCACTGTAACAATAACCAACTTAAAGAGAAAGTTAGTTTACACAAAAATTAAACTTCTGTCATCAGGTCATTCCAAACCTGTATGACTTTATTTCATGACAACTCTCTGAGTGTTTGGCATGGTAATGGATATGACAATATTGATATGTTTGGTCTTGGCGGAATAGATCTGCTATACTGCTGCTGCTGCTACAGAGCAAGAACGAGACTTGCTACTGCCAATATATACACGACACACTGCTGTGAGCAAGTAAGACATGCTGCTGCTATACAAAATAGCATACATGAATTACCCATAGCAGATCTATACAGGTGGAGCTGGGGAAGGTGAAGGGTTTCTGAAAGCACGCTGCACTGCTACAGCAAATGCTGACCAAGTATTTAAAGGTTGAGCAGCGAGCTCATTGGCTACTGATACATCAGGAACCAATCAGTTGTGCCCTATGACATGATGCAAGCAGATTGAGTTTAAGGGTTAGTTCACCCAAAAATGAAAATTCCGTCAATAATTACTCACCCTCATGTCGTTGCAAACCCACAAGACTTTCATTCATCTTCAGAACACAAATGAAGATCTTTTTGATGAAATCTGAGAGCTTTCTGTCCCTCCCTAGACAGCTACACAACTGACATTTTGACGCTTCAGAAAGTTCATAAAGAGATCATAAAACTAATTCATATGAATTGAGTGGTTTAGTCCAAGTTTTCTGAAAAGACTCGATCGCTTTATATGATGAACAGATTTAATTTAGGCTTTTATTCACATATAAACATTGATCAGCGAACATAAACAGAAGCTCAACTGAAACTGCTTGACATGCTAGAACAAATCTCTTGCAGAAGCTCAAACGTGCTGCGTAACACACAAGAATGAACCTCATTGGTTCTCGCACACGTTAAAGCAAACATGCTTGAGCTTCTGTTTACCATAAATGATGTGTGAGTTGATGAATGTTTATATGTGAATAAAAGCCTAAATTAAATCTGTTCATCATATAAAACTATCATGTCTCTTCAGAAAATTTGGACTAAACCGCTCAATTCATATGGATTCATTTTTAGGATCTCTTTGTTAACTTTTTGAAGCGTCAAAGTGTCAGTTGCGTAGCTGTCTATGGAGGGACAGAAAGCTCTCAGATTTCATCAAAAAGATCTTTATTTGTGTTCTGAAGATGAACAAAAGTCTAATGGGTTTGAAACGACATGAGGGTGAGTAATTACTGACAGAATTTTCATTTTTGGGTGAACTAACCCTTTAAGGGCCTATCAGCCTGCGTCGTCTAGAGTTTCATGACTGAATTTTGTATTTCTTGTGTGGAATACAAATTATTTGAAAAACGTGTCAGCATTTTTTTGTCCATACAAGGCAAAAACAGTTCTTTTGTGTTCCGCAGAAGAAAGAAAGTCATATTGATCTTAGTCAGGGTAGCGCCATATTTAATTTTTGACAGGAATGAAAACAAGGCTGTGAGGGATAAAAGTACAGTGCGTTCAGTGGATTGTACTGTAGTTTAACAACTTACCATTTACAAACTCTTTTGAAAAAAAAAAAAAAAAAAACTGTTTTGAAAGTTGTGAGTTGTAAAAATGACGTGATAAAATTACATACAACGCGGCCCATTGTAAAGACTGTAAGTCTATCCTTCACAGCCTTGTTTTCATCTGTGTTAAATTCAATATGGCGTCTGACCTGACTAGGTATATAGGTTTGGAACAACATTAGAGCAAGTAAATAATGACAGAATTATCAGATTTTCAGATGTAACATCCTAAAAAGAGTTCTGTGCAAACTGTTCTCTTCATTTACGTTTAAATATACATAATTTCATGTTTTTATCAGAAATATACGTGGAGAGACAAGTGCTTGTTGGCTTAAACTATTAAAAACATCACATACTCATCACAAAACAATGAACGTGACGGCAATCAACCAATGGCTATGTAAAGAAAACCTGGCAAACAGTCATGTGCAAGCAATTCATACCACAGTGCATGCTGGGAATAACGTAAATGGGACAGAATGTTGTAATTTCTCAAAACTTTTTAACTGTAAGTAAACTTATTTTTAAGCATTATTTACCTGATCTAACAATCATTTTTCTACGGACTAAAGACACTAGTCTAAAATTCATCTGCTTGTTCACACATATGGATTTCTATCAAAGGTGACTGACAGATCCTTGAGCAAGGCTGACACCATGACACCCTCACTGCCGGCTGCCCGACCCCTTCAAGAGATCCCTATGAGCCGTCAACAGCAACTTTCCTTTGGCAGCTGGCATTCATCACTGGCTTACACATTAACTTTACACTGGCTCTGTGATTGCAGCTCAGCTTGTTTGGGAGCATGCTATCTCCCACTTTCTCACGTACTTTAGTCCTGATTACATTATTGCTGTGTGTGGATAGCCATGGTTGAGAGACCTTGATAAAGATATGATTCTGAGAGAGAGAGAAGTGTGGGGTGGAAGGGGGCTGCAGAGGGAAGTGTATGAGTGTGCTTACGTGAGTGAGCGAGATAGAGAGATAGAGCGAGAAGAGGTGACATAAAGACTTTGCTAAAGTGAGTACATGTTGCTTTAACCATACTTATGTCAATAAAAGTGACAATAAAACCGAGTGAACACAGGGCCATAATGAACTTAATTGCACACATGTATGCTGTTCTTCATTGTTGCAATTAATACACACTGTAACAATGAGCCTATTTTTTTCCCATATAGATACAATAACGACATGATCTCACAAAAGGTAACACTGCAGGAAAACGCACACGGGACTGGCAGCGTCCAGGTGCTTGGGGGGTGGGTAAGGGGGGTAAAGGGAGGGACAACGCAACCTGCCCGTAATTCAATGCACCCTCTAGATCCCTCATGCAACACGAGCATGAGAAAGTTACTCATGCGGAGACTAAAGGTTTCTGAATCTACCGGTCTTTGTCTACTTGACATCAATACATTTGTTTTGCGAGTCCTTTACAAGTGTGAGAAAGAGCGATGAATCTGTTTCGCAGTGTAAACAAATGGGACATTGAGTACTTTGAGTAGTAAGTTTTTCTTAAAAATCTGTGGAGCTTGAATATTATTTTCCTGTCTCAAACATTGATATTTTCCCATATTTATCTGCTTCAAATTGACATTGTTTAGAAATCTACTACTTAACACTAAACTGTGTAAATTAGTGTGAAGCACAAAGAGTTCTGTTTGTTACAACCTTCCCCCACTTCCGGGATGGGTTGTAACAGTAGGTGGGGTGGGTTGTAACACTAATTTACTTGTTCAAAATAATTGTTATGCCACCCCTCCATCACCTCCCCCATTTCATAAGCATTTTAATTCAAAGCCGTATATATGCATTGCAAATAGAAAACATTTTCATTCATAACAGCTAATAAAACGTCTAGTCAGCCATTATATTAGCTGTTTTTTTAACATGTAGCCAAGATGAAGTGCATGTAGATGTTAAATATTTAATTAAACAAGAATATTCTCATTAAGTTCTCTCAAATTATAGTCATTAACATTAATTTTCTTACCTCAGAATTTTTAATTGGTTAAACTGATGCTGTTACAACTCACCCTGGTGTTACAACAGCAGTCTTTCCTACAAAAATAAAAAATAAAAAAAATAATAAAAATGAATAATAAATAAATAAATAAGTAAAGTCACACACTGTACAAAACAATGTTCATTACTGTACAAAAGTAAATTAAAACGGATCATGAACAAGGTGTAATTGCTTTATGGATCTGCTTGAAAGTGTTTTTTTATTTATTTATTTTTTTTATTTTTTATTGCCATAGCAGTTTAACATCAACATGTATGTTACATACATGCACGCTACAGTGTCGTCAATACGAATTTTATAGCAAAAACTGAGGAAATGTGATTAGAAACGCATATAATAGCAACACAGACAGTTTAGCAGCCTGCCACTATGATATATCACAGTCATGAACTGAAGGCGAACCCCCGGCGCTCTGTCCCGCAGACGCGCGCAAAGCCGGCAGGAGCAGCGCCTTCCCCCGCCGCTTGCGCGCCACGTGTCGCGGGGTCTGCAGCAGCTGGAGACTCTCACCCCTGTAAATGTGCCTATCAGAGGGCTGGCAACACACTCCACACACTCCAACCAGTGTCTTTACTGTTAGTGGATTATGACACCACTAAATGACAAGTCTGATAGTTTATGATAGATGGCAAATATATACAATATGTTAACGTCATCGTTTAAACGTCAATACATTCGACAATCTCTTCACTTTAGCGCACCGTTCACAAGGTTTTGTCCAAAATGTGTTTGGACTTTGTGTTTTCATGGCAGTACAGGCAGAAAACCATGAATGAATCTTAGTGTTTTGTGGCGTTTGTTTGCGACCTTGTCCGAGGATCATAAAATCATGACCTAAATTAGAGCTGCTTCTGTCAGACACAGTCAAGGACACTATCCGCGCTGTACGCGCTTTCGGTCTGAAATATCTTCACACTGGCTCGCATTCCGATAAGCCCGATCGAGCTCTCAGTGGGCGTGGTTTTCCCAGGCTTTTAGAACAGCAGCTGCTATTTACCTTCCCTCTAATGTAAACCACCACCGCCACCCCTAGCCCGCCAGCCAAACCTCAACCACCGAGGTAATAAAACATCCTGGCACGTGCTCCACATTCACAATAGCGCTCGTGAGCCGACAGATGTCAAAATGCCAACAGCAGCGACGCGCTTAAAGAAATACAGCGCTGCCTTGACAAATGAACTTGTACACTGTAAAAATGTACAGCACACTAAAATTAAAAAGCCTAAATTTAATCGCTACCTTTTTTTTTTTTTTTTTTTTTAAGTTAAATCAAAGTGGTGGGAAAACAGCCTGCAGTGATTAGGTTATGCACCTTTTCAGCCACTTTAAATCGAATGACAGTAATTATTGTGAGAAGTTAAAGTTGACTTTCTTCAGTGTAACTTGCCAGAGAAAATGTTGTAAGTTAAACAGATGAACATTCCTTCTTTTTTCAGATTTAAACATGCTGGTTTTATTTTTAATGATTTATCATTTGGAATATTGTAACAGCCTACATATTGCGGTCTTCACAACAGGCAGTTTATTTCAATTTATTTAGTAAACGGCAAACTCAGCTGCATTTTATTTTACTTTTTTATATAGCCCTATTACAATAGTAAACAACTTTTTCACGTGTTAAGCTTTCTATAACGAGCGGGACGTAAGTAGCCTATTTTTTAGTTTAGTTTCCTTACTTAGTTTCAGTGGATCTATATGTGTATTGAAACGTAATTACAAAGTTTCTTTACGGAGACTGGCTCTTAAGTGTTAATATGTAAACTGAATGATTGAAGGCAGTCCCGGTTGTGCCCTAAACCCGGCCGCGCGCCATTGGCCACCCGCTCAAACGCTAAACAACCAATGGAGGGGCGCCGACCACGAGCCATCCTCCCCTCGGGCCGCGTGTCCCTCACGCTGATTGGTAGAAAGTTACTGTGGGAAAGAAAGTTTGGGAAGTTTCACACGAGCCGTTCGCGTGCAGTCGGAGATATAAATAAGACCAACACGACGCTGAGGCAGGCAGTTGCTACGACCGCTGGCAAACGGTGAAATCAGAGACTGTGACATCATTGCCGCACTAGTTGATCTCGGGACACTTCGTGCGGATATCCATTCATATCTGGAACTGTATCTGCTTACATAACAGCGTTTACTCTAATAGAAGAGACTGAACAGGAGGATTTCTTTAAAAAAAAAAAAAAAAATCTCAAAGGATACTTCCCAGAGAAGATGCCTGCCGACATCATGGAAAAAAACTCCTCTTCTCCGGTTGCCGCGACTCCGGCGAGCATGAACAGTACACCTGATAAACCCAAAACGGCTTCAGAGCACAGAAAGGTTTGTAGCCTATTGATATTGAACTGTACTGCACTTATTTCCAAACATCGCACACTGGATTGAGAAATAGTTCCCGAAGTTGATAGACATATTGACTTATTTTTTCTTTTGCGTTTTAGTCTTCAAAACCCATTATGGAGAAAAGAAGAAGAGCGAGAATCAACGAAAGCTTGGGTCAGCTGAAAACGTTAATCTTAGATGCCTTGAAAAAAGATGTAAGTACTGAAAGTCCGATTGATTCTTACAATTATATCTGGGTTAAATATTAATTTATCTCCTTACATAGACGCATATCTAAACCAAACTCTTTTTTTTTTCTCCACACAGAGCTCCAGACACTCCAAACTTGAGAAAGCGGACATCCTGGAGATGACAGTGAAACATCTCAGAAACATGCAGCGGGCACAAATGACCGGTAAGTCACGGATCTAGCCTAATTAATATTCATAAAAAATAGTTTTTGAGAACTTCCAGAAACTCGGCTGCAGCGTTTCTCTCTGTAGGCTACACTTGTTTTAAATGCCCCCCCTGAATTCAGAGTTTTAGAACCTACTCATGTTCAGCTACTCAAGATGATCTGACCGAAAGTCTTTCCTCATTTTCTTTCCAGCTGCCCTGAACACGGATCCCACCGTTCTTGGGAAGTACAGAGCTGGATTCAGTGAATGCATGAACGAGGTGACTCGGTTCCTGTCCACCTGTGAAGGGGTTAACACCGAGGTCAGGACCCGGCTGCTGGGTCACCTAGCCAGCTGCATGACACAGATCAACGCAATGAATTACCCAACACAGCACCAGATACCTGCCGGGCCTCCTCATCCATCCTTCAGTCAGCCGATGGTTCAAATCCCCAGCGCGACTCAACAAGCCAACGTTGTGCCTCTTAGCGGAGTCCCCTGCAAAAGCGGGTCTTCCTCCAACTTGACTTCTGACGCAACAAAAGTTTACGGAGGTTTCCAGCTTGTGCCGGCAACGGACGGACAGTTCGCCTTTTTGATTCCCAACGCTGCCTTCGCTCCAAACGGCCCCGTTATTCCAGTGTATGCCAACAATTCCAGCACACCGGTTCCGGTGGCCGTGTCTCCGGGAGCACCGTCCGTCACGCCAGATTCCGTCTGGAGGCCTTGGTAGACAGATGAAAGAAAACAAAAAAACTCTTAAAGACTCTTAAAGACAAATTACACTTGTTTTTTTTTGTTCAGCGTTTACTTTTTTGTTCTTTTTGTATGAAAATGTGTTTTAAGAGATGATGCACTATATTTGTATAGATCAAAAGGGAGAGAAGTTCATATTGAAATAAGTTTTGTATTGTTGAATTCCGTTCAATGCATTTTTATATTTGCGGTATCTTTTCCACGTTGTGATGCCAAAGATATGTTGAATGCGCTTTCAAGTTTCTTCATTTTGGAAGATAAATAAATTGCATATTAAAAATGAAACGTTTTGCCTCAGTGTTTAGTTGTATGCTAATGTTTTCAGTTTGTGAACTTTGCTTATTCTTACTTTAAGCAATGACTCGGGCCGTATCGCATGCAAATTTAGGCTAAACATGCTGCAGTCTTTAAAGAAGCTTGTTTTGTTGCCCTTAATCACTGTAAAGAACAAACTCGTTGAAAACTTGTTAAATCACGCCTGTGGAACAGACATGTAGGCTACATCACTCTTACGTCTAAGAAGTTGTTTTAAGTATTTTTTTACAATCAACCGATCAAACTACATCTGTCACTTGTAGCCTCGTTTTCATTCGCGAAAAAAAAAAAGTCTACACTGAATAGGTTTACAACTGGTGATACAACTTCTATAAAGGCTATTGATTGATATCCTAGTGAAATACAACTATTTTTTTTTTAAATAGGCCTAAAGGTAGACTTTGTTAGCACGTAAATGGTGTCGAATTGTAGGCTAATTCGAAATTTCTATCGTTATTGTTTAACAAGTTATTTTTAATAGGCCTAATTTTCTCTTATCGCTAAAGAGAAACATACAACTAGAAGTTTGTATTAATCAAATAAAGATTATATTTTAATAACTAAATGCTATGTCGAACACAGGACGAATAGGCTACTGGAAGAAAGTTGCATTAATAGCTACAATTAGCTTAATGAATGAATTAATTGAATTAATAGCACGTCGCTTTATATAGCCTAGACATATATTAGACATTTTATCACAACAAGTACTTCATAAACATTACTATTGAACGATTAATACCTGTATAAGCGTTGTGTGTGACATGCAGACAGCCATCAAAAGGATTGCAAGAGTCTGAAGCTGAATGTAGCAACAAAGTTCAGTAGCAGACAGAGTAGCAAACGATTTTTATTACACGACCATTTAGCGCCATCTAGTAATTCAAATGTGAACTACACCTCCAGAGCCACCGAGCGGACTGGTCAGTTATGGATGTTAAGGACATTTACCTAGCCACATTACTTGCATAATGCCATTTTAACATTTATTTATTTATTTGCATCTGTGTCACTAAATAAAAAAATAATATATATATATATATATATATATATATATATATATATATATATATATATAATAATAATAAAAAAACAATAAATTCAATAAATTATTATGATAATAACAAAGTAACGAAAAGTGGGCTACTTATTAAATAAGCTTAAGTGTTTTTATTTAGCATAAAGGATGCAGAAATTTTTACACACAACTCACATGGCTTTGTTTCGTGTAAAATAGGAAAACGCTTGACATGATGAAACGTTTCCTTCTTCATGCATCCCTGTGTTTTCCAGGTGTGTGTTGCCTATAGCTATTTCAGTGTGGCCATTCTTTGAAGGGGGCATTGCAGGTGTTTGCAATTACCTGCTATGAGGCACAAAGTGTAGATAAGTGCAATCATTTTGAATTTCCATCACACCTTTTGTGGTGCCGAGAATATAGAGATTGGAACCACATGTTAGAGAAAAGCCTGCAGGGGGTGGCTCATCTCGAAATGCATATACGGTGCGGGTCACCCTGCTTTGCCCACTTTAACTTTGAGCACACCACCATCTCAACAGATCCACAATGTTGTGGAGGACCATTTCCTTTATTCCAAGGTTACAGCTGGATCCAGACGTGAGCAGCGCAACCCAGGAAACCGCCCGACCCCCTTCAGGCGTGCTTCCTCCTGCCCGCCTCGCTACAACCCGCCTCTGGAGGACAGCTTTACGAGGGTCTCAGGTTACTGGCGCACTGACCACTGTGCCGGGGCGCCCGTGCACATGTCACAACATGACCGGAGGGTTAGCCAGCATGTATGTCAATTAACTTTTCCCACACTCTGTGCAAATGCAAGAGGCTTGAGAGGAGAAAGGAGGGGGAAAAAAAGAGAGAAAAATAAAAAGGACTAAACGAAAGCCCCCTCTCTGCTTCCTCCTTGGCTCTTAAGTGTTACCATATGGCATGATCTCTCTCTCTCTTCTCATTCTATCTCTCTCGCTCCTTCTTTCTCTCTCTTAACTCGTCATCATTACCGCCTTGTCTTTGATTGTAGCCCTGACAAGCCTGGGATTTATGATTTAAGCACAGGGATTGCTGTACCAAGCTCTGGACTCACTATGCAGCCCTCTTTCTCTCATTCGCACTCCTTTTTCCTCTCTCGCCCTCTCCTGCAGTTGTAGGGGAAAGGCTGTTTTCTGGCAGGAAATGAATAGCTCCCAGATGAGCTGAGGAACCTGAGAGGTCGTGAGAAAGAGGCGAACCCCCTTCCCACAGCCGGCGCACTGCCAGCCGCCGGGGGAATGTGGGAGAGCGTCTCTCTGACACACGCATCAACTCTCCCGCTGCTTGCCCAAACACCCCACCGCCTGCCTGCCAGCAAGCGCTGACGCACAGGGCCCATCTGAGGGGGGTAGAGTGGAGCTGATTGGGGCAGTATGTGGGTAGTTTGACAGCAGAGATGTACGTGAAGACGAGGGCAGGTGACAGAAAGGAGGATGGGATGATGGAAGCCACGATGAGAAGAACATGTTCACTAAATATACAGTTACAGAAGTAGTATTTTTAGCAGTGATATCATTCAAAGGGAAACAGGAGTTGAATAGTCAATTACTACTAGCTGCGAATACAGAAAAACAAATGTATTATTCATGATATTCAATCGATTACTCTTTATCTTGCTAAATGTGATCACTGTGCCAAAAAAGTGTCTTTTTTCCCTCTCACGTTTATATAAACATAAAGCTTAACTTGGTTTGAGAGCCTCTAAACAACTTTTTCAAGTTCTCAGACAGGAGAAGCAACGGTCAAGGGCTTTCATTCTGACTGGAGCAAATACGGATTAATGTGAGTGACCAATGAGTAATCAAAGTGGCACATTTGGCACAGCGAATGAGGGAGATGGCAAAAGATCTGCAGCATTTAAAGTTTAAAAAGCTTAAAGGAAAACACAAATACATGAATGCAATATAGATGGGAGTTCTTTCCAAAAATTTGATGGAAGATATATATTTTGTCCATGGCAAGGAAATGGGATCATTTGGAAAAGAATCATAGCAAAAACAAATCATAGCAAAAAAAAAAAAAAATTCCCCCAAAAAGTTCAGAATACTCAAAACATTTGAGCAAACTTATTACCTCAAAACATTTAAGCAAACTAACACTTTTTTTAAAAGTCAGTAGAACTTAAAATTTTTGTGACAAGAGGGGCAGGGCAGAGAGCTGTGGAAGCGGAGGAAGGCCAATGTGGTGCACAGGTGTCTCTCATTAACAATCACGTCACCAGCATCCCTTCACTCCCACTGTTCTCAGCCTTGCCCCACTCATAATGTTAATTACATACAGTTTAATTACATAAAAATCACATTCAGATCTTGGTTAAATGTTAGATAACAAATAACACATGCTATTAACCATTAGACTATCATTATATACTTGCACGGTTATAATCAAACAACATACAGTATATGTGGTCTTAAAAGTTTTGCAGCCCATCCTCAACCTAACCACATGCTCTACTCTTCACCACAATGGTAACCGTACAAAACCAACATAACAGAACCCCCTGTAAATCCCAACATAACACAACATTAAACATTAACTTATGTCTCCCTATGTTAATCTTGTGCAAAAACACACAAAATAACACTTAATTTCAATGTTTATTTTCTCTATACAGTCTGACACAAAGCATGATGGGAATTAGAAATCTGCTGCAACTCAATCGTATTAAGTTCTGCTTACTACAATCAAATTTTGAGTGCACACAACTTTTTTCTATTAAGTACAATGAACCTTTATTATTTGAGTTTCACTGTTCTGTTTTACAGTGTACCTCATACACACATTTGATTAAAAGATACAGTAAAATAGTAATATTGGTAACATTTATAATTAACTTTTTTCTATTTTAATATATTTTAAAATGTAATTTATTCCTGTGAAGGCAAAGCTGAATTTTCTGCAGCTATTACTCAAGTCTTCAGTGTCACATGATCCTTCGGAAATCATTCTAATATGCCAATTTGAAATATTTCTTGGTATCAATGCTGAAAACAGATGCATTGCTTAATATTTTTGTGGAATTCATGCTAATTTTTTTTTTCTTCTTTGATCAAGTTCAAAAGAGATATCCTGTCATTTAAATATGCTGCTTATTACAATGTAACCAAACATTATACACATTATACATTATACACAAACATTATGACTTGGGGCCAATGACAATTTTTGTGATACAGTACTTGCATGTTCAAACCTCTCAACTAAACACTTATTTAGCGAAAATAGTAAAGACTATAAAGACTCTATAGACATAAAATGCATACAATAAGGATATTAAACACAATCTGCGAACATAATTGGGGCATTCAACATTCTATTCTAAATCTTCTAATTACTTAATATGCGAGTATGAATTACTTACTAAGCGAGTTTTCAGTTTTTACATTAAATGTGCGGCTATAGTAGCCTTCCTGCACTTTTTAGTTGCTTGTGTAGTTTTTTCCTGTAAATGAACTACAATAAAATTAATAGATTTCCTTTCTGGATGTCTCTGGAGGTTTCTATTTGTGTGAATACTACCACTTTTCTGGCACTTTTTTCTTCAGTCTAAACCTGTCATATGTAAGGTTTTTGGTCAAGGAGAGACGGATATGAACTTCAAGAGATAAAAAGGATTCAAGCAGGTGTGAGGACACGTGTTTCCTGTGATAGGCCGGAGTGTGTCCGTCACAGGACTGTTGGGAAGCTCGATGTATATTTACACACACGTAAAAAGACATGGACTTAACTGTGATTGTGTGGCTGTTGTTATATTCCTACTTCAAATAACTTGTACAATATCATCTCAAGGAAATGTTTTAACGCTTAGTTCAGTTTTCAGCTTGTATACTACAATCTTACAGAACACACGTGTTTTTAATCCTAAAGTCAAATTATTGTATGCCTCTGTCTACATTCCTCACTTTAGATTAGGTGGTGCTTGTATTCTGAAATCTCATCCATAGGTGATGTTTTGTTCTCATAGTCATTCTTCTGGACTTTGCAGTACCAGATAGAGAGGTCCAAATCATGCTAAAGGTTCCATGAGCTTCTGAAACACAGGGATGTGAAATGGCATTATCCCACCGCCTCTCACACCGTCCACGCAAAATGGTTTAAGCCGCAGAAATGCTTCCGTGGGCCACTGGCTAATCCCCTTTCTTGTATAAAACCAGTGGCGGGACCGCTACATCGCTGGGCAGTGCGATAGTGCACTAGTGTGACAAGCCATTAAAGTGCCATGCTGTCTGTGTGTTTATTTACATTCTTGTCTTTCAGATCCACCACAGAGCTTTTATTCTTGCCAGCGATCACTCTGGGAAGGTACTCTGATCTGACACCCACAGGCTGCTGTTCTGCCGATGCTCTTTTGCATCAGACATAATGAGATGGGTAGGGCGGCATGTTTTGATGGGGGTGGGCATGCTAAGGTTGCGTCACATGTATGGCATGCATCTATTGAATGTAAATTTTTAAGAGGGTTACTTATGTTTGTATTCTTTATTAATTTGTTAAAAAGTTAGTTGCAGGGCAGTCATGTTCAAAAGGTAGTTCAAAAGTCCTGTATCAGAATCTACTAATGCCCCCTGGTGGCTTCACGGATATACTGCAATATATAAAAGTGTACATGGTTCTCATTAAGGTGGGAAAACTTGAAGCAAACCTGTTCAAACATATGACTTTTTTTCACACTTCTGGTTCAACAGTTTTACAGTATATTCGTTGTGCAAAATGTTAATTCTCAATGCAAACTGACCCACCTGGCCTTGATTGAAATGTGGTCTTGTTTCAGTGGTGCAGGAGTAACGCTGGAAACTCAAGCTGTTTGACGGCCTCCAGATCACCTTCAGCGCCTGGAGTGGGACTGAATTTCAGTCAAGGCGAAGAAAAGTGGAATCACTGTAATACAGATAAAAAAAAAAAAGTGTTAACTGAAGAAAAAAAAAAAAAAATAAAAAAAAAATCCACACTTAAGAAGGTTTATAGGTTAAATTATAACAGAGAGCATTTATTTACTTCATTACTATTTTATAAAATTTTAAAGTTAGCAACCTGCTGATGTAACACTACATGGCAAAAAAAAAAAAAAAAAAAAAAAAAATACTGTTTTTACTTGATTTTCAGCAAACTATCTAAAAATTTACTTTAGAAGCAAAAATTCTAACTATATTAAGATTATTTTATAGATTGTTTTAGCAATGTTTTAATGACCATCCATATTAAATTTTTGGTCTTTATTATGATACAAACAGAAAATTCAAGGAAATATGTAAACAAAATATTATGAAAAAAAAAAAAAAATAAATCAGAACAAAATGGCTTCTTTAAGCAAAAATCAGTATTTAGTGTGACCTCCTGGACTTCCAGTTTCTCAAAGAAGAAAATCTGAGAAACTTCTCAGATTTTGAAAGTTTTCTTGGCCATCCAGTCCTTTTCCATTCCATTTAGGTTTAAGAGAACTGGTTCCTGCTATTGCTCAAGTGTAAGGAAAGGTCTCTAAATACTTGCCACTTTAACCTATAGAAGCCACTTTTTCAGATTTTTTTCTGTTTTTTTAATACTACATACAAATTTCCTGTATTTTCTTAGGTTATATTCTAATAAAGAGACTGAGATCAGAGTATCTCTGAAACGGCAAGGCTTGTGTGTTGCTCCCGGTCAGCAGTGCTGAGAATTTACCAACAGTGGTAAATAAAAAAATAAAAACACATTCTGGCAACAAGGTGTTGGGTGCTCAAGGCTCATCAATGCATGAGGGCAACGAAGGCCCGTCTGGTCCGAGCCAACAGAAGGTCTACTGTGGCACAAGTCGCACAAAATTTATGGGGGAAAACTCAAAACACAGTGCATTGCACTCTTTTGCGTATGGGGCTGTGTAGCCGCAGAACAATCAGAGTGCTTATGATGACCCCTGTCCACCATTGAAAGTCCCTACATTGGGCACGTAAGCGTCAGAAGTGGACTTTGGAAGAAGGTGGACTTTGGAAGGAAGAATGGAAGAAGTCTGCATGGTCCAATTAGTCATGTGGACGGCCGTGTACGTGTGCGCCGTTTACTTGGGGAACTGATAGCACCAGGATGCACTTTGGGATGATGACATGCTGGTAGTAGGAGTGTGATGCTCTGGGCAAACCCTGGATCCGGCCAATTATGTGGATGTAAATTTGACACATGCCACCTTCCTAAAAATTGTTGCAGACCAGGTACACCAGTTAATGACAATGGTGTTCCCTGCTGGAAGGGGCCTCTTTCAGCAGGATAATGCACCCTGCCACACTGCACAGATTGTTGGTTTGAGGAACATGATGAAGAGTTTAAGGTGTTGCCCTGGCCTCCAAATTCCCCAGATCTCAATCCAATTGAGCATCTGTGGGATGTGCTGGACCAACAAGTTCGATCCACAGCGGCTCCACCTCGCAACCTACAGGACTTGAAGGATCTGCTGCTAATGTTTTGGTGCCAGATACCACACAACCCCATCGGGGGTCTTGTAGAGTCCATGCCTCTGTGGGTCGGTACTGTTTTGGCAGCACACAGAGGACCAAGATTTCTCAAAACAATATAAAAACTCATTAACAATAGATTTTTTATGTCTTAAAGGGAAAGTCCATCCAACAATGAAAATTCTGTCATCATTTACTCACCCTCATGTTGTTCCAAACCTGTATAACTTTCTTTCTTCTGCTGAACACAAAGTATATATTTTTAAGAATTTGGACAACCAAACAGTTTTGGTTTGAATTGACTTCCATTAACTGTTGGTAACTATTAAGTTTCCAACATTTTTCATGTCTTCTTTTGTATTCCACAGAAAAAAAGAAAGCCATACAGGTTTGGAACGACAAGAGGATGAGTAAATGGTGACAGATTTTTCATTTTTGAGTGAACTATCCCTTTAATCTGTGGAAATGAAACAAAAACTTGTTTTAGGGCATTCGTAGAACAAAACACACAGTCTAAAAAAATCCATAATTGAAACAGATAAAAAGTTTTCAGTTCACTAAAGTGCAGGAGGAGGAAGACCAAGTATCCTGTTCCCATGTGCCTCAATGCAATGTGGCTTCCTTTTACCCCTGAAAGCCAGAACCCTCTACAAACGGTGTCAGGGTAATCAGCAGTGACTTGAAATATGTGGCGTCATTGAAATGTGGATTCTGTGACTAATGTTTTTATAATCCTCCTTTGAGCAGTGGCCTGTCTCAAGAAGGCATTGGAGGTATTCAGTTTGTGTTCCCTTTTAGGTCAAAATCTGCCTTTATTAGCATAATTTAGGTGAGCTTTCTATGTATGAGGCCTAGGAGAATATTAATAATAGTCAAGTTGTATTACCATCTCTGTGTAACTCTATGCCCACTAAAAGTAGGACCAATTTGATTCAGATGGCAGAAGATACAACTGTTTCTGTATCACTGGCCCACAGATGCCTATATTTTGCCACTTTGTCACGATTTGTCCATATCTGTCTACCCATTCATTTAGTGGTAAAAGAAGTGATGCATTAGAACATCTGTGTATTTTTAGAGGTCGTCTGCTTCCTATTAGAAATGTAGACTTAATTTTACAGTCTATTGGGGTTTCATATGCGAACACATATATAAACACACCACATTCACTATATGGACATTCCTTTTGGCCCTACACTGTCTGAACACTGTACACCTTGTGTCTTGCATATCAATGCAGTCTGCAGTAAAAATGTAGATGTGCTGTACAATAAAGACCCTTCTCGCTTTCATTTATACATGCTGTAAGAACCTTCTTTCAAACCACACTGTTAAAACTGAAGCCCCCTTCTATAAACGTTTCAATGTTACAGTCCATTTTGCAGTCTCACCCCCCAAAAAATCCCTGTAAATCGAAACCTTTTGTCGTGGCAGCAGCAAACTCCTGTAGTTCCCAGAATTCTCTTTGACAGCATGTCGTGCTATACGAGACAGCCGGGCAGACATATAGAAATCTAACAAGACTTTTTCCTCTGCGCTGCTTGTCTGGTTAAATGGTGAAGAAAGACATGTAACCATGGTGAGATGATAGTAAAGCTCCATAAAATGATGGGGGGAAACTGGAAAAGGCTTTAGTTTCTTGGCCAGTAATAGATGTAAAGAATATTTGGATACTACAATAGGGTCGGACACACATCAGTCCTCAGCAGAAAGCTGAACAGGTGGTCACTGAAAACACAGACAGAGAATGTGAAATCATTCTGCGGTGTAGATTTCACTGATAGGGCCCAAGGGGTTACTTGCTGCCTTGTTCCTTAGGAAGCACAAAATATTTCAAGTCCTTATGTCCTGGGAAAAAACAGACACAAATTTCCTTCCAACAACTATAGGCTTCCATTTAAAGCAATAGTTCAACTGATACATTTTTTTCATCTTTATTTAATCTCCTTTATGCTGTTTCTTCTTTTTATAGAGCACAAAAGGTAAAGTTTTGCAGAATATTTGGCCACTCTTTTCAGCTTAATGAAATTAAATTAAACCACATTTGTGTAATCATAGATTCATAATGACAGACTACCTCAGAATAAGATGGGATGAGTTCAGAGTAGATGCTTCAGGTGTGAGATAAACTGGAAGTTTCGTGAATTTAATCATGTCCGGTGGACAGCGGGATGTGTGTGTATGGTTCTGCTTAAGTGAGCCTGAAGAATCCATGAGGATCTCGCATTGGGAGAATGAGCCCCTTTCATCACTTACAGCGTGCAGTTTCTCTTACACAGGAAGCTTTAAAAAAGACTGGATGCAGGCTTACTGTCTCTTCTCCATCCCGTACAATTCTCTCCTTTATGTAAAATGAAGGTATACACACACACACAGTCAACCAACAACCCCTGTAACATCATCACTTTAAAGGATTAATTCACCCAAAAATGAAAATTCTGTCATTAATTCCTCACCCTCATGTCGTTCTACACCCTTAAGACCTTTGTTCGTCTTCGGAACAAAAATTAAGATATTTTTGATAAAATTCGATGGCTCAGTGAGTCCTCTATTGCTAGCAAGACAATTAACACTTTCAAATGCCCAGAAAGCTACTTAAGACATATTTAAAACAGCACACTTTTTTGACAATATCTAGTGATAGGCGATTTCAAAACACTACTTCATGAAGCTTCGAAGCTTTACGAATCTTTTGTTTCGAATCAGTGGTTCAGAGCGTGTATCAAACTGCCAAAGTCACGCCCCCTAGCGGTGAACCATTGAAATTTCAAAAAACTTATGACGTAACGAAGCCTCATTTGCTGAAATCATGTGACTTTGGCAGTTTGATACACGCTCCGAACCACTGATTCGAAACAAAAGATTCATAAAGCTTCATTAGGCTGTGTTTTGAAATCGGCCATCACTAGATATTGTTGAATAAAGTCGTTATTTTGGGTTTTTTTGGCGCACGAAAAGTATTCTCATCACTTAATAACATTAAGGTTGAACCACTGTAGTCACATGAACTGTTTTAAATATGTCTTTAGTAGCTTTCTGGGCATCTGAAAGTGTTAATTATCTTGCTGGCAATGGAGCTCACTGAGTCATCGGATTTAATCAAAATTATCTTAATTTGTGTTCTGAAGATGAACGAAGGTCTTACGGGTGTGGAACGACATGAGGATGAGTAATAAATGACAGAATTTTCATTTTTGGGTGAACTAACCCTTTAAGGTCTATGTAAATTGGGCTTCAGAAATTTTAATTGTTAATATTAACTAATTAATGATAGGTGTTTGTGTGTGTTTGTGTGTCTCAGCATAACGCATATGAAACAAGAAAAGGGTCTCCAGAGGCACATGATCATAAACAATCACGTGTGAAGGTATTGTTTATAGTGGCTCTTGAGAGGATCTCAATGGCTCCGAAATTCTCTCTAGAATACTACCAGAGGGATCTGAACAGAAAGGGAGAACCCTTATTAGGCCTTTGAGAGCACAGAGAGAATAATGCCTATTTAACCTCAACATCTAAACCTTTCACCCACTCAGACAAGATCTGGGAGAGACAAAGGAACCAGCAAAATTAGGTACTAATGGAGCTTGAAGAGCAGATGAAATCCCTGTGGTGTAGAGCATCATGTTTCCCCCAGCCACTTTTCTGAAAAACTGTTTTTATCTGCCATCTAACCATCCTTTTGCTTTCCTTTAGCTGTACATGGATAGAGTGACGGCAGGCAAAGACGCGTAGCACCGTTAGAGTCAGGGCTGTCAGATGGGACCACCTGCATAGCCCTCTTTTTCCTGTGGGATTACTGAGGGTGCGGGCCAGGGTCTGGAGGGTTTGTTGGTGGAGGTCCCAGGGTGGAGAGTGAGCGGCGTGGAAAGTCGAGCTGGCGTGAGGTGCCAGGAAGGTTCTGCCACATACTGCATGCTCCCCGTGCTGCCCCTTCACGGTCACATTGGTTCCGTGCCGTGCAGCTGCCAACCCGTCTTTCATGGGCCGGCCGCCTGGGCTGTCTCTCTGAGGTGGGTGCTCTTTCACATTCAAAGCAGTCTCACTGAGTAACCACACATTCCCATACAAAAACTCAAAGAGCCCCCCACACACCCCCTCCCGCCCCACGCCAAGCTAGGCATAGCTTTCCCACCAGCGGCAGACAAGTGTGTTTACCCCATACCATAATGCGACAGAGATGGGCGAAGTCCTTCCACGTACTCTCCTTCGGTGAGGGCACATTCCAAGCTTTGTGTTCCAGGGCCCTCAGTGACAAGTGTGATCTGAAAACTGCTTTGACAGGATTTGAACAGTTCTATTGGTATCCTTGAACCTACATAATTATACTGTACATAATTGTAAATATTATATTAATATTATTAAAGAAAAATATTAAACATATTATATTACTATAATTAGATATATGGGTCAATGATGTGATGGGTCATTTATTTATTTATTTATTTATTTATTGTCCAAAGGCCTTAATAATAATAATAATAAACAAAGATATGACATCCAAAGTATGTAAGGTAGTACATCTAGATCTCTTTTATTGAATCCAACAGGTTTTAATTATATTTTGCTACATATAAAGTTATTTTAAAGATTTTTGAAGTGTCAAAAGGTCATGCGGTTTAACAGTCCAAAGGCCAATACAGCCATTTCATTTGTGATTAAAATATCTTAAAATGTAATAAATGTATATCTTTTTTTTTATTCTGGCATGATTTTATAACATCATATATCAACATAGTGCAAAATGGTATTAAAATACAAAGTTCTGGCATGAAACTCTAATGGGCAGGCTAATAAGTCCTTTAACTCAACCTGCGCATAATCACATCATCTATAGGACACAAAATTCCTGCTGTATTAGTAGCCAATGAGCTTGCGTGCTCAATCTTTAAATACATGAGTTAGCATTTGCTTAGTGCAGCGTGCTTCAGAAACCCTCCACCTTCCCCAGCTCCACCTGTATAGATCTGCTACGGGTTATTTATGTACACTATATTGTACAGTAGCAGCATGTCTTACTTGCTCACAGCAGCGTGTTGTGTATGTATTGGCAGTAGCAAGTCCCATACTTGCTCTGCAGCAGCAGCAGCAATAATCAACAGCAGCAGCAGCAATAAAAGCAGCAGCAGCGTAACTGATTTATTACGCCAAGACCAAACACATCTACATTGTCATACCCATTACCATGCCAAACACTCCGAGAGTTGTCATGACAGAAATTATGTGTAGAAGTTGGTGCTTTGATATGAGAAAGAATGTCCGGAAAAATTAATTTCATTGATGTCATTCGGAGTAACCAATATAAAGGGACCATTTTGGATCAAGTCATGCGGTCAGTATCATGTGACAGGATGTGACATTATTCAGACACCTGCAAAGGACCACATGGTCATGAAGCAAAGTAACTAACTCTATTTTAGCTATTTGAAAAATTCATGTTTTCACTTGCTCATACGCATGTCCCGAAACGTTAGGTCATTCGATACAACTGCTATAAAACATGGAAAATGTTGTAATATTTTAAAAACTTGTACTAAATATAAAATGTTTGATTGTCCTTTTGCTAGCTAGCTAGCAAGCTAACTAGCTAAATATCAGCCTGTTAGCACTGTTTGAAAATATCGTCATTCGGTATAACCAAAAGTGTAATTCGGTAAAACTAAAATTTTGGTTAAACCAAATTACTTTTTTGGTGACAAATTTTGTCCATCTTGTAAAGAATGTCAATAGCCGTGTTACTTGATTATAAAAACCATATCATCTTTTAAAAGTTTTTTTATTTATTTTATTTTTTTTACATATATTTATTTTTCAATGACCTTGTAAATGTGAAGACCAGATTTACTCTGTCTTCACAGTGGTATAGAAAGCTGAGCAAATCAGTTATGTTGTGTGAACTTTCTTCTATTTAATACTTTCAATAATTCCTTCATTTCATTTCACATTCATACCATAAACACAGCCAGTTAGAAGAATTTGAGCACATAGTTAACACTTCTTTGGCATAAATGCTAAAGCAAATAGTGGTTAAATGCCTTGCTCAAGTGTATAAGCTAATGCTTATATATAAGGCAACTGGTTAGAAAGCAACCAAAAAAGGAAACACTCTCTAAGCCAGAAAGCTGCGAGACTCCTGATGGTCGTGGCTCATTCATTCATCATTCCTGTCTGCCCCCTTGTCTCATTCTAAAATTAATAGTTTGTTTTGGTTAATTATCTTTGGTCTTGCCATCTCTTAACTGTTGAACTATGTGTGACTCATTGGGTCTGAAGTCAATGTATAATGATTCCCTTTGGACTTTGCTTTTCATTCTCACAAACTCTCTAAACTAATAATTGTTGGCTTGCTTTGGTTTTGTTGCTGATTCAGCTAATTAGGGATTAACTCCAAGAGCCTTGTCCTGGGTCTTGGCAGTGCCACCTTTTGATGGAGCAGTTCTCCATGTGCTCTGTGAACAGTCCTTTCAAAAAGACCTCCATCCATTTCCCTCTGCCTTTTCAAGTTGGCAGATTTGCAGGCCTCAGCATCCCTGGCCTGTGATTGAAAATCACAACTGAAAAGAAGAGCACATCTGAGCACCCCCATTTTCCTTGGATTGAGCTAAATGTGTGAGGTGGGGGTGCTCTTAGGTATTTTTGTGGTTGCCTTTTTTTTTAAAGAGGACTTGCCTTATGGCAGGTTGGAGAAAATTCAGGTCTTAGATCCAGTGTGTGCTAGTCCAGCACCGAACAGCAGGCCGGCTCGCAGCCGCGCTGACATTCTAATCATAACCCTGATGGCATGCCTGCTCACAGGAGAACTCCATGAGCTCCTGCCATGCCAGCTCTCTTTGTGTGACAGGAGACAGATGAAAATGGGATTAAAATGGTGGATAATGGAGGGAGAAAAATCTATTTCACTCTGCAAGCCACTGAGAGCTTCAGCTGCAGTGGCATGCCACAGAAAGTGTGTGAGGGTATGAGAGAAAAAAAAAAGAAAAAAAAAACAGTTGTACATGTGCTGTCGAGTTTATTTATTCATTTGTATCATGCAACAATTATTGTAGTACAGTGGCCTCCAAAAAGTTTGGAAACACATAAATATAAACTATGAAAACATATTATATATATAGTCTGGTCTAATTTATATATACAAAGTCTCGTCTTCATTTATCATCATTATTATTGTTATTATTATTATTACTTTTTAAAATAAATTAATACTTTAAATGAGAAAGGATGCATTAAATTGACCAAAAGTAACAGTAAAGATCAAATAAATCCAGCCTGGGTGAGCATAAGAGATTTCTTAAAAAAAAAAAAAATCAACCTCAAAGTGTATACAAATGTTCGACTGTAATGTGTATATTTTACCATTATGTAGTCAAAAAGAAAATCATTATAGCATTACAGTCTGATTAATGCAAGTTACTTCAATTTATTTCTGCTAATGATAAAGATTTATGCTGATATTGCACAATTCTAGTCAAAAAGGATAGCTGAAACATGCGAGCATCCCCATTACAAGAGTTTAGTGGAATTCCAGACCACTTGACAGCTCTCACCCTCTTGATTGTTTGGTCTGGCCGTGGTAATCTAATAAATGTTTAAGACTATAATCAATTTGCAATGCTTGACGGGCATCTCCGTGATTCAACTTGTAAGAGGGAGAAAGGGAAGAAGAGAGAGAGAGAGAGAGAAAGGGAATACTCTTACAAAAAGAGTGAGCCCAAGAAAAATAGTCTGGCAAATAATGACTCCTGGAGTATAAATCTTATTCATGGCAAACAAAGTGGCCATTGGGCGAATAGAGGCAAGAGCCATAGTGCTCTCATTATCTGCTTGGCTTTCTTCTGAAGAGTTCTGGGATTGGCTCCCTTTGTGTGAAACAGCAGGTAGCAGAAGAGTGTCAGGTCAACTTGAGGGCCCCCACTTGCCACCTCTCTTCGTGCACTCATTCTCAGAGAAACTGACCTGTACTCCACTGTTGTAAGAGAGCAAAACGGTGAGAGGTCATTCAGAGCTCAACATTTTGTCGAGCAGTTAGGATTGTAGCTTTATTAATACCTGCCAGTATAAATATCTTAAAATCTCTAAATTTGGCATTTTTACACTTCAATTCAATCATTCATATGAATTCTTATTGATATGTGTTTTCATGATTTTATGCACATTTGCTTCCAAGTTAAAATTGAGAGTCTAGTCTTGAATGCCAGGCTTAATCTTAGCTGGATGTTACTGTAGTGCTGTCACTGATAAAAGCCGCATCATAGCTGTCTTCTTTCAAGAACCCGCTCATTACAAAATCACAGGCAGCCTTTTTATTCAGATTATAGTTGCACACCCTTTGATTCGCCTTGTCTCTGCTTTCGTCCCTTCATAGTTGAGAGGAGCGTCAGCTCTGTGGGAGGCTAGCTGCTCTCTCAGAATGTAGAATGGCGCTCCCCACTTAGCGCTGCAGCTAATCGAATAACAGCCCCAGCATGGTGCCCAGCGTGAGTGCTCTCCCAGCGGGATGGTGAGGGCAGCTCGACTGGGGTCTGCAGGTACTTTTCATCCTGCCTGGCAGGCGAGCTCTAGCATCCTGCTGCTGGAAATTAGTCGTCGACTGGCCTCTCTTTCTGCTGGTGTCAGGCGTGGGCCCCTGATGAGAGATTTGTTGATATGATAACTCGATTAGGCCTCGGGCTTGAGGGCATGGTGGCAGAGAGCCAGTATGGGGAGACTTCTACTCCTCTGGAGACTAGCGTCTCCACATAGCAAAAGCTGCAACCTCAAAACTAGTGCCCTCTGGATGACAGCGTTGGTCTCAGGCCGGTAATCCTCGATTAAGGAGGATAATGGAGGTAAAAGAGGGGTCATCTCATCTCTTGACATTAGCAATATCAAGCTAAAACAAAATAAAATAAAATCAAGGTTACAGTGAATGGGACCAATTCGTAAGCATCAAAATACTCATGATTACAATAGTTATACTATTGTAATACTGTTCATAATGGTTTTATGAATTTAGCACACATGTAGGATAAAGCATTCTAACTATTTCTTTGTAAAGTTATATCTAATTTTACATCTTTTTTGATTCTCGTAAATTTTACAATGCAACATCTTAAGAATTAAAGAAACTGTAATAAAGGTTTAAACAGCTAATACATACGTTTAATAGAAAGTATTAGAAATTAATGCAAGAGTTTTATAAAATTATAACCTTTCTATACTTTAAAACCTCAAAAAATTGGACCCATTCACTTCTATTGAAAGTGCCTCAACATAATCTTGATTCAAGAATGAGTCAAGATTATTATACGATGCTAGAAATGGGTTTAACTTGTATTGAGCATGGAATATTCCTTTAATTTTAATTATCATGTCCTTGTATCCAATAAAGTACTTTTGGCATGCAAAGAGAGTCAACATTGTCCTTTTTCTTAGCTGCGATGGTATTATTTTCCCCTGAACTGTGCTTGCTCAACACTTTCAACAGCCTTTAATGTTTCTTGACCCTTAGGGAGTCCAGCTAGAATTTCTCCCATGTGAGAGAAGTGGGAACTTATTGGTACACAATACGTTTTTTTTCTGCCTTCTCGAATTATTTGTGGCATGGCGTTTAGGGGCCATTCAGTCAATTAACTTCACATCTCCGCTTTACCAAACAACAGTGTCCAGCAATATGGGCAGGCTAAAGACCAAACAGAAGCCTCCCCTTCCCAGTTCAACTATTGAAGACCTTCAGAAAAGACACCAAACAAAGGCCAGCCCCTCTCTGTCTCGATGACTCCTCTCTTTGTTGCTTCTTCGGCCTTCATAAAGGAAGAGGGACGCTCTTGTTTGCCCAGGAGGTGGTTTAATGGCCCTGGGTGCAACAATGGGGCCACATTCAACCTCGCTAGAGAGACTCATTGTATGGGGCTGCTACCAAAGAGCCGGGTCCAGGGACATTCCCACTGGGCCTAGTGAATGGCAGGGAGGCATAGGGGGTAGGCTCAGGGGTAGAAAGGCGCCATTGAGGTGATAGGCAGGTTCCATCTGCCCCCAGTGCCTCCTTACCTAGTCTTTCGAGAGGCAGGGGCCTCTCCCGCCACAATGGGCAAATTTAGTGTGTCGGGGTGGCTTAAAATGCTCACTTTAGAAGGAGCCATTGAGGGAAATATCAACACTGTGGACGGGGGTATTGGTTTATTCATCCATTCCAGCCCCTTTCCATTGACTGAGTTCCTTTTCCTTTCAGCTCCTTTCTCCTTTTCCCCATTCAGAGCGCTTCTCTCATCGCAAAAACTTCAGACCACGCTATTTTTCCCATACCTTGCAAAGGGGCGGACGACAAGAATTAAGTTAGTTCTGCCACAGCCCCTCGTTTTTGTGCCTTATTGGTTGTGGCAGGTATCAGAGACAGTGATGAAATGGATCATTAATCAAAACAAAAATGAAAAGGGCACATAAGGTATGGTGTATAAGGTGAAACATGGATTTTCACCTTCGTTAGGCCTTATTTAAGCATACTAAGCCTTTAGTTTTGACTATGGTTGCACTCATGTAAATGGAACCAAATATTAACCTTCAAATATTAACCCTCCAAACAGAACAACCACAATTAGCATTTTCATTGTTGGGTGAACTGTCTCTTTAACCAGGGGAGACAGTCATAATGTAGCCATCCTAGCCATGCTAATGGATATTAAAGAGTCCTGGACAATACTTCTAAACCCTCTTCTATAAAAACAGCATTTATGAATCTTATGGCTATGGAAATGACAGTAACGGACAATAACTGTTCATTTTATGCCAACCAGAGAGTGGCCATCTGTATATGCGTACTGTGTCTACAAACTCAATCTTCATAAGTTCTCTTAGCACAGACTTTTGGAGATGGGCACACAGTTTAGCATCAGTGTCACCCGTGTGAAATGTCAGCTCCAGGACCAGACCAGGGGGTAAAGAGTCCCCAGCAGATGGTCAGCTCTCAGAACCCCTATTGGGGTGCCTTTCGAGTCCCTGCTGTGCAGACACTTATCTGTAGAAAAAAAACTATAGATGAGAACATTTATCATAGATGAGATAATGCAAAGCTGTGAATACCGACACTTAATTTTACACTTAGTCTCTTGTCCATGAAGAGATTGTTTGATTGTGTTCTACAATGATCCATTCCCACTCTCTGACTTTTAATGACGGAGAAAGATGCCACTCTTATAAACATTTTCTGCTAAAATGTAACCTATTTAGAGATAAGTTTAACATTATGATACACAGTAAAATAAATGGAAACATTTGCAAATTTTTCTTCAATGTCTTCAAAAAGTCTTCAATACACAAAACTGAAAATCACAAAAAGGGGGCCACCTTACCTCACTGATGGAATAACATGATGACCCCCTACCCGGGGCAAGAAGCCCCCTATAGGGAAATCTTATCTTAACTGATTTTTGCAGAATATGTAAAATCTGTTCTTGTTTTTAATGTTTTTTTTAAAGGGTGTTATTAATGAAATATTCTAATATAACTATACACAATAAAATATTCTACGTATGTATTCTGACAAGTTAGTTAAATAATTGAATAATGACAGACAAACCAACAGAATCCCAATCAAAAAGATGCACCTGAATTACACTAACATACGTCTATGAATTACATTCAAGTGTATATCAGCAGTGCATCCAGGTGCCATAGCCTCTGTTGGTAACCTTCAACGTGATGCACCAGGATGCACTTGATTCGTCAGACCAGGCCACTTTTTTTACAATCATCCACGGTCCAATCTCAATGATTTTGGGCCCATTTCATGCGTTGTTGGTGATGGCGTGCAGTTAGCATGGGGCTGCAATGAACTGTGTGCTGTGACACAATGCCTTGGTCACCACTGTTGTAGCTGCCGGTGATTTGTCGTACTGTGGCCCTGCGGTCACTGTGGACAATGCATGACAGTCTCCGTTCCCCTCTGGCATCAATGAGCGGACAACACATGGCTGGATGACGGTTCTTCCTTTGGCCATCTGTGCACCACTTTTGATACATACTTACTACAGCGGCACGTGAACAACGTACAAGGCACGCCGTTTCCGAGACCAAAGTTCCGAGGCGCCGTGCCATCACAAATTGTCCTTTATCAAACTCTGATAACTCAGCAGCTTTTCCCATTCTGACACCGAACACTCTACTGACCGAAAGCCAGTCCTCGGGTGGTATATTTACTGCTCTGTGAACTGTATCTACAGCACTCTTCGTTTGCCTGGCACGCTCATTGCTCTAGGCTGGGGGTGGTCATAATGTAATGGCTCATCGGTGTATCTGCTAAGGGGTACAACAGATTTACAAAAGATTTTTTGTTATAAGAGACAATAAAATAACTTTATGCATCAAAACCACTCCTTTCCTGGTTAAAAAACAACAACAACCAACCAACAAAATAAACAGGCAACGAATTTGCAACAGCTGAATGTAACATTTTTGACAAGCCAAACATGTAATATGTAATTTATTTAAGCCACGAAATAAACTTCATTTAAAAAAATAAGTATAATGAACTACACACACACACAAAACATTTAGAACGTCTTAAAACTTTTTAAAATTACCCAAAAATCCCTTCACGGTTTGGTGCATACAGTCAGATGACGAATAAGTAATGCGAGCGGTAATGCAATGCTGTTTGCTAACTGCCAAAACAGGAAAATGAGCGGAAGAAGAAGAGACGATCTATGCACCAACCCAAAACAAGTGTTTAGTTGGCACGCAAGAGCTTATAGGCCTTCTCCCAAATGGCACAGTTCATATGCACTTACGGTCTTGTTGACTAAACTTTTAATATCTGATATAACAGCATAAATCACTATCACATTTTTATTTACATAATCACATACGTATATAACAAAAAAATAGATCTGGAATAAACTGGAATAAGTCTCACAAATGTTGACTTTAAAATGGAAAGTCGACCTCAACACGAGCAGAACTATTCAACAAATGTGTGGAGAAGAGATTTTGTGGTCAAGGGCATAGTAACCCTATAAAATTCAACAATACCAGTTAACCATGTCACTACTTTTTTTTTTTTTTTACTATTACACAAAATACAATATTCAGTTTGGGAAAAGTGCAACAGCAATGATAGAAGGAGTACACACTAAAGGTCACAATGATGCCCTCTTTCAAACTTTATGAAGATCACTAGAGATTATATAATCACAAATATTATTTTTAAGCTCCAAAACTGCAGCATGAGTGAAAGACGAGCAATACCAATGAAACAACTTAAAACCTGGACATGGATTTCTCGAGAGGGTTTTTTTTTATTTTTTTAGTGCCGATAGCTGCCTTCAGTAAAATAAAAAGGAGCAGTGTTTCAACTGCTTGTAGCCAGAAGGTATGAAACAAGTGCCAGACTTCTAAATCATGAAAGCTCTTGGCACTGGGGAGGCTTAAGCTGAGAGCTCTGAGCAAAAAGCTGCCCACTTTTTTTTCCCAGGCATTTTTCTCAGAGCGGGGTGAGTTTAGGGGTGCAGCACCTCGTAGTGGTGGTTCCCGGTGGGCCTGTGGAGGAAATCTGCATCAGGATGAGTTTGGTTTTGATGTGCCTGAGCTGGAGCAGCTTATATGTGATCTGAAGTAAGACTGAGGTTCCACTGGGTTCTGCCGTAACCTCGACGCGGTGTGACCCACGCTTCTGAAAGGGCCACGCGGGGGAGAAAACACTCCAGTCGTTGTTTTGATCTTTTTATATCGACAACTTGCAGCTCTGTGTTATCTCTGTACATGTTTTATAGGGTTTGCTTGAGTTTCATGTTCGGAGGGTCTCACGAGTAAAGAAGATATGCGTATTGGAAAAGAAGATCAGTGGATCATGTTCTTTGCAATAACCTCAATCAATTCAGCATTTTTTTTTTTATATACAAAGTGAAATTCATCTTTCAGTTTTATCTTAATTTACATGTTATTTGTAATGATAATATCTCAGACAAAATCCAAAAACATGAGCTAAATTTATTCCACTAAATAAAAGGATAGTTCACCCCAAAATGAAAATTCTTTCATCTTTTACTCACCCTCATGTCATTCCAAACCTGTTTGCATTTCTTTATTCTATTGAACACAAAGTAAGATATTTTGAAAAATGTCTCTTTTTGTGTATGTAATGGAAGTCAGAGCTGAGCATTGTAGAGACAAAAACATTGCATACAGGTTTGGATTGGCATGACGGTGAGTAAATAATGACAGAACTTTCATTTTGGGTGAATTGTTCCTTTAAGAGCTATTTTATAAACTTTTACAAGCTTCCTATTGTAGTATAAATGAAAGAGGGGAGGATGCTTGACAATCTTCACCGAATGTTTTCAATATTTGAGTTGGAATCATTGCCAGATTTGTGTGAGCTCAATAGAGCTGCATAGGATAAAATGTAACTCCTTTTAACTGTCACACTCTACTGTTGCAGGGTTATGAATGCCAAAACAAAAATATGATGCAATGTCATAGCAACATCAAAAAGGTTCCTATCATAAAGTTCCTGCTCCAAGCCTCAATCTTAAAGTAATCCTCTTCTGTTTTCATACCAGTTTAATCAGAACAAACAAGAGGGGGTGAAGAAACAGCAAACAAGCTAGCCAGAACCAACGGAATTAGGGGTTATTGGGAGGGAGTTAAAGAGATAGTTCCAAAAAAAATAAATAAATAAATAAATAAATAAATTTTTTAATATACCCTCATGTCTTTCCAAACCTGTATGAATTTATTTTCTCTGTGGAACAGAAAAGGAGGTATTTTTAGGGATAATTCAACTGTTTTTGTATTTACAATGGAAGTCAATGAGGTCCAAAATAATATTAGATAACAATGATTTTCGATGGATGGATGGATGGATGGATTAAAACAATTCTTTGTTCCACAGAAGACAAAATAATCATAAAAGTTTGGAACAACATAAGGGTAAATGACAGATTTTTCATTTATGTGGGAACTCTCCCTTTAAAAAACACCTTATAGAGAAGCCAAGAAAGGTGAAGGTTGAATAAAAAATACTCAGGCTGTGCTACCTAATGGTTAGTAAGGGGGAAAAAAAACAAAACAAAACAGTGGAGTGCAGCCAGCTTCAAAAGTGAATGAATCTCAGATGGTGTGTGCTGGCTGACAGCCCGGGCCAAGGCACAGGGCGTTAGGAGAGGCAGTGCTGCAGCATGTAACCTCAGTCCTGTTTATGTTCCACATTCTGACGGTGGGGAGGCCTTAAATTGGAGCCATGCTGCAGGGGATTAGGCCTATGAACCCTGGGATGTGTGCGCAGGGAGAGTGTGACAGGGGAGGCGGGCAGACATGTGTCCACAGGGCTGGGAAAAGTGCTACCCACACATACACACACACACACACACACACACACACAAACCACTCACTCACGATATCTTTCCACTCTTCTCTCTTTTTCTCTCTCTCTCCTTCCTTCTCTCTCTCTCTCTCTCTGGCAGAGAGGCCACAACCAAAGCCCTCCATGTGTGGCGGATGTTTTCCACGAGCAAGGCGGCCAGCTTGGCTGCAGCTGTCCAAACCGGAGGGCCTTGGGAAGGGGAGGAGAGGAGCTGAGTTTGGAGGGGGCGGGGGACGGTGCACTTGGCAAAGGTCAGACACCCCAAGACAACTTTGAGTGTGGGAACTGTCCGGGAAGGCATGTGCAAAATGCTCTGTGCTATGGTATCGTTTTTCTCCAAGGCTGCCTGAAGGGAAAAGCTCGGTAATATATGTACGTCTGCTTGTTTGTATGTGTGAGAATGCAGATGAAGGGCTGTTGTTGAGACTCAGCACATTACTGAGAGTTGAAGGAGCAACAATGTATACAGTTAAACTAAAACACAGCTGCACACTCACTCATAAGACAGGTCCACTAGCATTTGCAAGAAACATATACATGTTTTCAGTGTTGAGGAGTAACTATCTGAACTTAACTACACTTTACAGTAGCGTGACAGTATTTAAGTTGTTTAAGTTTCAATTACAGCAGTGATGTAAAATGACCATATGCTACATCACTGTTATATTTATTACACGTAGATGCACTGTAAAAAAGAATTGTTGGTTTAACTTAAAAAAGTAAGTTACCTGATTGCCTTAACATTTTGAGTTCATTGAAATTAAAAATTTGAGTTAATACAATGAAGTCAATTGGTTTAATCAATAGAAACTCAAAAAATTATGTTATCTGAACCGCATTAATTATTGAAGTTGATTTGACAAAAGAAAAAATGTGTTAACAAATCATGAAAATATATATATATATATATATTTTTTTTTTTACAGTGTCAATAATCAGTCAATAATCAAACATGCTCTTCTATAAAATAGCACTGGAATATTTTATTCATTTCACTGAATAGGTTCATTTAGAAGATTCAGGTACATTAATCAGTTCAAAACAAGAATGATTCACAGATTTGAGTCTCTGCATGTCAAAATTTAGTTGCTAAAAAATTCATTGATATTTATTCTTTACTGTCACTTTTGATCTATAGATCCTTGCTGAATAAAAGTATTAATTCGTTCAAATTTTCTTTAAAAAAAATCTTCCTGATCTCAGAATTTTGAACAGTAGTGAGTGTGTATGTCATACATCTAGGTACAAACTATGCTTTGTAAAGTACTACAATATATGTACATATTCATTTAAACAAGTATTCATAGACATCTCAGTTTGTTTTCATAGTGGTGTTGTACGTTACAGATTGTCGACATTCTGTCAGAACAAGCAATGGAATTATAAAAGAACATTTTGCAAAATTCTCACCTAATGATAGACTCTAACAGGTATGGCTTAAGATTCAAGCAGGTGTATCTGACAACAAAGAAATGTCTGAACTTTCATTTTGCACTTAAATACACATACAAATAATGGATGATAAATGCACAATCAGGTGTGTATATGCGTGTATCTGCACTAGCAATGTTAGGGCACTTCCCTCTCACCCACCTTTGCGCGAGTTCTGTGCCCTACCATTCATTCAGCTGCACCTTTGAAGGCAGATAATCCCACTTATTTGCTTTCCCATGCCTGAGTCAAGTCCTTCTCTGAACTAGCTCTCGAGTATACAGTATACATCCACACTTCCCACCACACAGACTTCTTTTATTTACCCAAATAGGATGTGGCTCAAAAGGCTTTAAAATGTTAGTGAATGGTTTGTAAATATGATCTTACCGCAACTCTTTTATCGTCAAGGCTACAGTCTTAGTGTTGCTTTGAGAAGCCTTTATGTCTTCTGACATGTATTCAGTGGGAGAGCATTGAAAGCCCTCAATAAGCGGTCCCCACAGGACCCTATGCTCATAATAGGGGCCAATTCATTACAGTAAGTAACAGTTGCTGTCATTATATTGTTTTCCATGAAATGGCTTATTTGGAGCTCTTAAACTGGTAATTGTTTTAAGACCAGTGGTGGCTCTTTTGCTCCCATTCAGGGGCAGGAAACCGAACACGGGCAGTGGGAATTTGGGAACGCGCCCCAGGGAGGGTCCGACTGGCGAGACAGGAGATCCAGTCCTGCTAGCAGCTGTGCAGGGTATTAAGCTCTAATGAGTTCAAGAGTAACATGGATAAGCAGAGTTATGGGGAAAGCCCCTGTAAGAGCCTTTGATTTACTGTCTTGACATCTGCATTAATATGTATTAATCACACCAGTTTATGTGGATGTCTGAACTACTGAAATAACTGGCATAACTGCAAAAAAAAAAAACCTAGTGAGCAGCACATATCCTCTCAGTTTAGGCTTTTGCTCTGACAGCTGTTAAGCCCATCTTCGACCTTGTGTCACATAGCGAACATGAGAAGCTGAGGTAATGCTCTCTAATGTCCGGATTGTAGTCGTCCAGGGTTGATCTGTTCCCACAGTCGCTTAACACAAGGCCCTTTACTTATTCCTCCCTCTCCTGGCCGGTGATTATATCCTGAGTAATTGTAGGCCTAGACTTTTCCAGACAAATTGTAGTGCATATTTTAAATCTCATTAGCCTCCGAAGGCTTTCTAGAAGAAGACTGAAGCCCTATAAATATTCCAACAAATATTTTATGCACACACACTATCATGACATGGACTTCCATTAATTACATAACATTAATTGTTTTTGAGCTAATGATATTTTCTATCCACTAACTTTACCCCTAAAACCAACCTAACCAACCAAACATTTTTTTAATTTATTATTTTTATAATTTAGTATGAATGTTAATTAAGCCATTTCCTATGGATCGAACTGTTTGGGCCTCAGAATAAAATCAATAATAGGTAACTGTGACTTTTTATCTCACAACTTTCTTATAATTGAAAATGTATTTTGCAGTATGACTTGTCATATTTAACTTTATCAGACAATTACCTTTTTTATTTTTTACTTTGAGAAAGAAAACAGGCTTTCATAGTTTTCCCCTGTCTGTTTTTTTTTTTTTTTTTTTACCCATATAGTTCCCTTACACACACTGCTCATGCAATCTCACACACTCAAAGGAATCTTTTGCTGCATTTAGTAAGGCAGATTTTCCAATAATCAGTCGTGTCAACTCTTATAGGCCATGACAAAGCCGACGGACGGCCGTCAACCAATGTTGGGCTGTTGGTAAGCGTCTGTCGGGGCTAGTTTTTGTGGTGTGTTCCCCACATCGGCTCTAGTCAGGTTCACGTTGGTCTAGTCAGCATGTTGAATCGGTGTCCGGGCCATAGGTGAGAGAGATCGCTCTGATTGGCTGCTCTAATTGGCTGCTCAGTTTAGCAAACTAGCTAGTGAACGAGGATAAAAACGAAAGTGATGATGGTTTGGTGAGAAATCGAGTCCACCCAGGAATCGGGTCTCCTTTAGGACCCCGAGTGATCCAATTGGTTCAACAGGCTTTAATGGGTAGTATTTTTAGTGCCTGATTATAATTCCTTCATGTTATGATTTATATTGTTTACAATGTGTTATAATGACCATTAATGTCTTTTAAATTACATTGTTCATATACTAGTATATAACTGAAGCTATAAGTTGTGAAATCAAGCATTTCTCATTTTTTTTAGTTAGCTTATGTACTAGCATAGCATACATATATCTACCCGATTAGCCTGCTAGCTTAGCTTATATTATATTAGGTATGCTTTTTGCTTCCAATATCTGTTTCCAGTTTGTTTTATTATGCAATACATAGGCATTCATTTTATATTTAAAGCATGTTGTTTGTGCACTTCATGTAATAAACATCATACAATAGTGAAATGGGTGAAATGGGAAAAATTTCAAAGATATAAACTAATAATTGTTTTAAGGCCAGTGCAGGGCCATTAAGGGGCAGAAACCGGCATTACTAAACTGTATAATATAAAAAATGCACTATTTGGTGAAGACAAAAAAAAACCAAAAAAATAAAAACATGTGATGTTGCACAACCATAAAAAGCTTGATTATGAGTGTGCATATCCTCTACTATAATCTCAAACCTTTTCTAAGAGGGGCTACAGATTAACGGGGTGCATTCCTGTGCAGGAAAATCTCTTTAGATTCACTTCCAGATCAGAGCAGCCATCTGCACACACTGCATGCCCTAACCAGGGCCTCTGCCCTCTCAGGAATTTGGAACTTTTTCCCCATCAATTTAACCAATTATAGAGCAGGTCCCTGTGTTTATCACAGAGATTCTAACCTCAGGCACTGGAGGCATAAAAGTCATCTAACACATAATCAGATTTTTAATCACCATGTTGTTAACTAATAATGCTGAAATATAATAAAATATAAATATTAAATAAAAAAACTTATTTATTTCAGTTAGTTGTCAGGGCAACATTTCTAATTTTCATTTAAGCTGAAGTACTAAAATTACTATAGAATTAAAATATTAAAGAAATAAACTAATATTATAGAAATAAAAATATATATAAAAACTAATTAAAATACAAAAGCACATACAAAAATAACTAAATAAAAGCTTCAATATATTAATAAATACTATAAAAGTATATAAATAATACCAAAAATCTCACTCACTCATTCATTAATTCATTTGTTTGTTCGCTTGCTCAATCATTCATTCATTCATTTGTTCATTTATTCTGTTTCTTTATTTTTTGAGGCTTGTGACTGATTTGTTTCAGTAAAAAAAAAAAAAAAAGTTTTTCTTTTATATAAAAGCTGCCAAAACTTGCATGACAGGAAGGGGAAATGTAATCAGTACTCTGAGCATTGTAACTAACCCTTATATCACTGTTACCACCGCAGGCGAGCATGACGTAAATGCTAAACCAGTGCCTCGTGCTCTGCTGACTACCAGCACCTATAATAATCTTCAAAGACACGAGGTGGCATGTCTGGCTGTCAGCCCACACACACGTATTAATGAACATACACACACACACACACACACACACACACACACACACACACACACACACAGCTATCTTCTTGCACGAACATGGAACTAGCCTTCAGGCTTGCTCGAGTTTCTGCATATAGCAGTAAAGATACTGTTTCACTGCAGGTGTCCCATCAAAGGCTGCAGCATGCACTGGCCAGCAAAACTCATAAATTAGCAGGACTGCAGGTCTATTTACCGGGTGAACCATTTGCCTTGATGAAAAGCCCATATGTAGGCTGTCTAGCCATGGAGTGTCATCATTCAGTTTGATTAAGACTCACTACATCCTCATCTGCATACCTTTACGTATCCTTTTTGTCTGCTCTATGATAGAAAATGCATTTAATGCAAAAATAGCTCAAAGTTGCATGTGAACATGACTGCAATGTCAAATATATGAGTTGGTCACACTATATTCTCCTCTGACACTCTATGTGAAGACATTTGGTATTTGCATACCATTCAAAAGTTTTCAGTCTGTACGTTTTTTTTTTTATTATTATTATTATATTTTTTAAACAAGTCTCTTATGCTCACCAAGGCTATATTCATTTGATCAGTAATACAGAAAAAATAATAAATAAAATAAAATAAAATAATGTTTTCTATTTTAATACATTTTAAAATGTAATTTATTTCTGCGATGGCAAAGTCTTCAGTGTCACATGATCCTTCCCTAATGAAAATATATATATATATATATATATATATATATATATATATATATATATACTAAAATGTATTTGAAATACATTTTTTTGTGCTAAGTATACTACAAATACATTTACATATTTATGTGCTAAATAAAAATATCCTGTAATTGTACTTTTGGTATACTAAACTGGTATACTTAAAGTCTGCTAAATTGGAACAATTAATTTTGTACTTAATGCACTTTAATTGTGCGGAGGTAGTGCTGAGGTCCAACTAAAGCTATACTTAAGTATATTTAAGTATACTTTAGGTACACTTTAAATATCTTGCATTTAAAGACTGATATTATACAAAGATCATACAATCCTTATTATTAGTGATATTATAACACTTTTTAGGTATAATATTAAGGAATTTGCAGTGTGCAAAAAATACTCCAAATAAAGTTTAAATATAATTTTATATCAGTAAGTCTTACGTGATATGTCAATAAATATATTAATGGATTTGAAGTATACTTAGTATGAAATAAACGTATTTTAAATAGATTTTGGTATAGTTTTTTTTTTTTTTTTTTTTTTTTACAAGGTTCAGAAATCATTCTAATATGCTGATTTGGTGCTTAAGAAACATTTCTTATTATTGCCAATGTTGAAAACAGCTGCTAAATATTTTTGTGGAAACTGTGATACATTTTCTTTCAAGATTTTTTTTTGATGAATAGAAAGTTCAAAAGAACAGCATTTATTTGAAATAGCAATTTTGTATAACAGTGTAAAAAGCTTTACTGACATTTTTGATTAATTCAATGCATTATTGACCTTAAACTTTTGAACGATCTAAAGATCTTGTTGACCTTAAACATTTTACATGCATTGTTCTTCACATTGTTCAGAATCCTCTATATCTTTTAGAGGCCTAAATAGAGGCCTGGGGGTCTTCTGCTTTCAATTAAAATCTCAAAAATAGTTTCCCTTCTCTGCAGACCCTTGAAAATATGCTCGTAAATTGTCATTATTTTTTACGGGCTTCCCCTTTTCAGTTGCACATCGGAGATGTCTGGCACAAGCAGTAGCTCATTGGATTGGCTTATCTCAAGATCTGCTGTCTCCCTTTGCACCCTGGGATACATGACATGACATACAGTATATGGCTGCTCCCCATCACATACTGTACGTGCATCCTAAGTGCACCGCTCAGGTCCAAATGGGAAATATATGCTACTACTGGCTCACTTATAATTGGCTCACTTTTAATTTATGAGTTGGAATTTGAATTGAACACACTCATTGAAAGTTGAATGTATGTATGTATGTATGTATATGATGTATGTCTGTTTGTAAGGCCTGTAAACCTTCATTTGCTTTTCTAGTTAAGAATTACATTTATATGATTTATTCATTTGTTTAATTCTATCAGTCAAATTTTGCATTCTGTTTGCTTAATTTAAATTCTTTATTAATAAGTTTATTTTTAGATGGAATTTGTTTTGGTCAGCCAAGTGTCTTCATTTAGTTTAAGAGGCACTACATGCATACAGTAATTTTAATACTGTGGCTTTTTAACAAGCTTAAGTGGAAGCCATGGGGTACTATTCCCCACTAGCAGGTCTCTTTTCCCTCCACATCTGTGTCTGTTTATGCCCAGTCTATTTCTGAACCATCACTAAAGAACCTCCAGGTTCTGCTACAAAGCAAGAGAATGTGATTTTCCCTCCTGTAACAAAGAGAGAGGGAAATTGCAGGGGAAGTTTGCAAATGTGTTTCCTTTGTGGTAACCTACAGGAGGATGGAGGTAGCATAGCTTCAGAAGAGAGCCAAGGCATAGCGGCGGCTTTTGGCTGGGATGATTATCGCTCGCATACATTGCCGCACACGTTAGAAACAAAACCATCACCAGAATGCTGAAACCTTCAGCTAGAAGAATTGGACAGCTAAAAATTAAAGAGGACGTGCTGGCTAACTAGAAAATCACCCTGGTGGATACTCGCGAAGAGTTTTTCCCCGTGTTTTTAAGGGCTGGCCTGGAGCGAGCTCTATGGCAGATGCTAGCATGACAAAGGCATTTCAGCGATAAGATAGAAAGAGCCTGGGCGGTATGAAAATGATGGCCGCTAGCATTGTCTCGCCTGGGATTTTGCGACTCCTCTATGACGAATCCCAGTAACGGAGACTCTTGGCAGACTGACGAGGGGCTGCATTGCAATAGATGGGCCCTCCACTCTGAAATAAGCCAAAAAGGCCCCTACGAAAAGAGCAAGATGTAATGCCACTTTTTCATGCTCATTGCGGGCCTCTGATAGCTGCAATGGCATGGATTTGTATCCCAGTTACACTGAAAGAGCTTGCGAATTGGATCGAGCTTAAAAGTGAAGCAAGAAAGCTCTGGAAAATCAGCGCTCAAAGGCACATTTCAACTGGAAAGCATTTCTTTAAAGCCTGTACTCCTTGGTGGTTGACAATCCTATTAAAGAATCAACGCCTTGCAATTAACAGAGAAAAGAGATATAAAAATAAATTAGAGAGGGAAAACACACACATTCAGTTTAGGGGCATCTGAGCGGGACTAACCTTGCAATGGTCCTTTCTGATATAAAGATACCACAGGCATGAATCATCTTTTTGCATTGATGTTTGAGTGGCATGACCAGCATCTGCCAATTTCCTATTGTCGCCGCTCTTCACTTCACTGACGGCATAAAGGGTTGCGACGGAAAATGGGTTTTCTCTTTCCTTGGAGGTTTTGGATCAGATGGGGGGGAAAAAAAGGAAAACAGACCATCAAAGGAAAGGCACCAGGCCTAATGATTCACCATATCAACAGCCTCAATGACGACAAAGACAGAAGCCTCTCAATGTATAAAAACAAGCTGTTCAGTAGCCGTCATTCGCTCTTTAAATAAAATAAAAGCGTTTTTGGACATACAAAAGAAAACACTTAACAATGGATTAGGCCAAGTCTTTTGTTAACATATGAAGTGCCTTTGTCTTATGTTTTACCTGCACTCTAAAAAATGCTGGGTTGTTTCAACCCAAATTTGGGTCAAATATGGACAAACCCAGCTGCTGGGTTACATTTTTAAATTACATTTTTAACCCAATGGTTGGGTTTGTCCATATTTGACCCAAATTTGGGTTGAAACAACCAAGCATTTTTAAGAGAGTGGATTATCTGCACTCAAATTCCATTAAATATTCGAATTCCATTGAAAGGTTTGACAAAAAAAATATGTACTTTCTTTCCATAAACTAAATGTTCTCATCATAACCTACCTTACAAGTCAGCTGTGCAGCATTGGTCAGTCACTTACAGCCAAACTCCATACATACAGCATAATTCATCCATTGCAGTTAACTAAAGTAGAGAAAGAAAAGGGCCTCTTAATGAATTGATGTTATAGAGGTGCTAATTTAGTTCTCATTTAGATACTATAGAACCATACAGCCTGGGTTACATAACATGAATGCACTAAAGCATACATTTCCGTTTATTTTTCTCACCAACTCAAGCTCGTCAGTACTTTGTACTTTCTCCAAAACTTTCCTTGTGTCATTAATGTTAGTGCTAGTCCTAGTTTTGTATGTGAGAGAGCCACATACATCAACTTTTGCCCTTTCATTTAAATCTTTACCAGATGTAATGACTGTTTTGACTAATTGTGCAGAAATTGCTATAATTGCTCTACTAACAACGCTAGCCAATTTAACTTTGATGGGCTGAAAAGAATGAATAGGGTGAACAACCCTTTTACCAACACTACAACATATCAAAGTAAGAGAGATGAACATAGTGTAGATCTATTAACCAAACTTTGTTTTTGAGAGGAAAGGAGTTGATCAGCTATGGTTAGAATTTGTTATAAAAAGGATGTGACATCTAAGTTCACACACTAAGAGTTTTTTTTCTTTCCTTTTTTTTTTAATAATAAAACAAAATCTCAGGTTTAGAGGCACGCAAAGAGACCGTTAGTGGTCCCAGACTTAAATTTATGAGCAAGCCAGTGAGGGAATGATAGTATGAGACAGGAAATTGTGAGAATTTACGTGAGTCTTAGGGCAATAGAGAATTAACAAGACCACAACATTTGTTTGTTGGTTTGCCTCTTATACTTTACACACTTTCTCCTTAAACCCCAGATAGTCCTCATGATTACTCACTCAATGAATATGCTCTGCAATTTGTTCCTGCTTGCCACTACCCAGAATTCTTTGTGTTTTACAATAGATTTTAGTTCTGCTGTGTAGAGAAAAGGATTAGTAATTTTTTTAACCCTCTGAGCAGAAATGCATTAAAAACACAGTCATAAGTAACTCCTTGATGAAAAGCCATTGAAGCTCAATGAAACATTCATTATATGTGCATTAAAGGCACTTCATCAGGAGTGGCTGTGACTGAAGAGGGGGTCACTACTACAGAGAGCCTCCCCTTGTCAGAGGGGATGTGATTCTCCTCCAATAATTGTAATTCAGCAATAAGGAGCTTACAGCTGTTGTTATCCGCCTGATAGAGAAGTGAACATGAAGAGCACCATGGGGAGAGCAATACAAGAGATTATCGTTCGAGAGGGTCTCCCTCACCCCCTCTCACCTAACCTAACATTGGCTTCAGGTCAGCCATCTCTAATTGTAGTCTCGCTTTTCGGAGTGGACAAAGGTAAGCTGGTTCACCCTCGTGGGGACAGAGTAATGAACATTATGGCCTGGTTCACTAACATGCTAAAGGACGCCACAACAGCGACCACCAAAAGGACTTGAAAGCTCATGCTTGACTGAGCAGGATTTTACAGACATTCACTTTTGGAAAGGTCTGCTCTTATAACAAGAAGAGAGCTGAGTGGCTAGGGTTTTGTATTTTTGCCCTACCTTGGTATTTCTGGAAATATATCTCAGGATGTGATCAATCAAGTATTCATGGTAAAAATGTCATGTAGGAAATTAACACCTGCCAGCTGCCAAATTTACACACTTGTTTAAGTAACTAGATCTCAAAGACAGACTAAAGTTTACAGGGTATGTATATACACATTAACAGTATCAGTTTATATGGAAATATATATACACGACCATTCGAAAGTTTGGGGTCAGTAAGATTTGTTAATGTTTTTGAATTTATTTGAACAAATATACAACACCACTGCTGAGTATTTTCTCTTAAAACTGCAGTGATATAAAGACAGTCTGAAAAACGCGGTTTGAAATCGCTGGAGTTTCTGACGTCACAAACTACCTTGTAACAAATCATGTGTGCTGAGGGGCTTTAGCATATCATTACTATTCCTTGAAACAAGGGCATCTCAAGAGAAGCCAGGTTATCTCAGCATTTTTTCTATTGATATGAAAAATCAGGTAGATTTAGCAATATAGCGGGTGTACGATGTATATTACAATGTTATGATGAGCTATATGCCTTCCTCCACTGACGTTCTAAGTTGTTCAAAGCGTTTCTAAGGATACTGATTTTTAGAAGACAGCTGTCTGACTCTGACATGGCGAACGGGAACATGGTTTGTGTAACATTAGCAACACATCATTAGCAGCTGTGTGATAACAGTCAAGCAAAAGGCTAATCATATGAATTACCGTTATGTGTCCAACATTGTAAAGAGCGATACCATTGTGCAGCGTTTACCTCAGTAAGTTGACCAAGTGGATCTCTGAGCTTGTGCGAGTGAGTGGAGGCGGGGCTAGTTTGCATATTCATAAATCTGTGTACATTAAATGAAGCAAGGGTGTAGAGTTACATTCAAGCTATTTTAAAGCATGAAGAATTTTCTTTTTCACAGGAATTTTTTTTTAATTATGTCATTTTGGTGTTTTAAGTTTTGGAAATGCATTTTTTTAATCAATATACAGCATAGATGTTATGAACAACAATGGTTGAAGTTGTATCTGATTTAAATTACACATATGTTACATGGATAATGACTGCTGACATCATCAAGAAGCTTAAGGCCATTTTTTTTAAAGAATTGGGCTAAATATTTTCGAAATAAATGAGCGTAAACATATTACAGTCATCGCTTCTTTCCTACTTTATAAGATGCACACCATGATGTGTTGTAAAATACTGAAAGACAGCATGTATGCAAAAGCCCTCTGTGTTAGTAAGAAGCATCTGTCACAGAACACACATAACTGTATGCTTCCCTTTAAACTGCGTCTATGAATCTATTTAAAAGGCTTTAATTTGCCATTTGAAGTAAATGAAATCCAGCCGTACAACACGTATGCCACCAGATCAACACAAGCGTCTTTCTCTGCACATATCTGCCCACATCATTCCATATCCTGCCAGTTTCTTTCAAGCACAACAAAGCTGAAATAATGATAAGCACCTGGATCTCCACAGGCTCCCTGTTAAGACCAATTGGTGGTAACTGATAAATTAGGGTGGGATCTAAACTGGTCATGACACTCAATGATTCCTTTCACGTTGACGTCAGCGACATGAAGTGACTCTTTATGTGCAGCACGTCCTGTGGCTGGAATGTACCGCAATAAAGAGACAGAGAAGCGTCTGAGTGAAGGAGAAAGAAAGAAGCAGTGACAGCCTCCCTTCCAAACACCCCGTGAGAATTCACTCCTACATGTCTGGGCTCTTTGCATGCGCCCTGTTTACAATCACACAAACCATGTGGTGCACTTCCAAGGCCACAGACGACTCAAAACCATCGAGAGTGTTCTGAAAGACTTCAAATCACCTTGCTTGATAAATGTGGACATAAATCTCCCCCAACCAGCCTGTGAACTTTTGCCATTCTGTGCTCTGCTTTAAAACTACAATCTGTGGCGTACATCACAGTGTGGTTTAACTGCTCTTGAAAGGCCACGCTGGAAAGGCTTTTGAAAACTTTTTTCTGAATGACAAAAAATAAGATAAAAAAAAACTGTATCCTTTTTCACAGAGGAAGCCACGGGAACAGGCTTTCTTCGCCATAGATTATATCCGTTGAGCAGGGCATAGAAGGAACCACAGATGCTGACACTGTTGTGGTAGGTTAAGATGGACTCTAAAGCCCATTGTTTCCCTTTACTTTCTTTCGTTATTGTATTTTTTTCTCCCTCTCTTGCTTTCTGCTTTGCCCCCTCCACTCTGGTACTTGGCCCTGGCCAGCCGGACCGTGCTGAAAGGCCTTTAGATGGTGACTAGAGCTCCAGGGGGTCTTTCTGCCAACCATGGCCTGGGGAAAGGGCTGTATTGTGGGGATCAGCAGGCAGCCCCGGCTGCCTCAGTGGCCTCCGTCCAACAAGAATAATGTGAGCGCCAGGGTTAAGGGTCACCCCACTTCTGCAATCCCCCACTGGGCTTTCACCATACCTGCCCTATCCCTTTCAGTGCATCTGGTCAAGAGGAGACGAGAACTAGAGAAACATCATCAAGAAAGAGGCTCTTAACACTAAGTGGAATTTGTCCAGAAAGACTAATTCCATTCAATTGTCCAATTTGGCCTTTTCAACATGTCCAAAACAAAACAACTCATGGGGTATCTGCATAGATTCATGAATGAGTCTAAAGAACAAGTGAAAAGTGGATTTAAGGTTGCCAAAAATTACATTTGCCAGAACCATCTTTGTAGAAACAAAAACAAACAAAAAAAATATTCATTAAAAACAGTTTTAAACAAAGAAACGAATAGCATAAATGTTTAAAAACAGAAAAAGCTGTTAACCTGAATTGGGTCCCTCAAATGGGGGTGACCATGTTGAGATCATGCTGGATATCTTTATGATATGAAAGATTAGTAAATATTTAATGTTTTGTAGCTGTAAAAATGTAATAATGCTACATTTAAATGTTACCAATACATCCATATTGTATATCTCAGCATCTATCCAAACGTACAAAAAAAGTATGTTTTGTGTCTTTCAAAGTTACATATTAATACCTACGTATTAACAATGAGACCAGGCTGCACATAAACAGCCGGCAATCGAGTACTGCAAGAGCAAGTTAAAGGGTTAGTTCACCCCAAGATGAAAATTCTGACATTAATTATTCACCCTCATGTCGTTCAAAACCCCTAAGACCTTTGTGCATCTTCAGAACACAAATGAAGATCTTTTTGATGACAGAATGCTGTCAGATTTGCCTTCGCAGCTGAAACTTTGATGCTTCAAAAAGTTCATAAAGATCGTAAAAATAATCCATATGAATCAAGCGGTTTAGTCCAAATTTTCTGAAGAGACTCAATCGCTTTTTATGATGAACATTTAATTTAGGCTTTTACTCGCATATAAACATTGATCAGTGAACATAAGTAGAAGCTCAACCTAACCTGAATGACGCACAAGAACAATCCTCTTCCGGAAGCTGAAACGTGCTGTGTGAAACACGAGAATGAACCTCATTGGTTACGCAGCACTTAAGCACAAAAGCGATCAAGTCTCTTCAGAAAATTTGTACTAAACCGCTCAATTCATACGGATTAGTTTTACAATCTCTTTATGAACTTTTTGAAGTGTCAAAGTTTCAGTTGTGAAGGCAGTCTATGGAAGGAAATCTGACAGCATTCTGTCATCAAAAATATCTTAATTTGTGCTCCAAAGATGAACGAAAGTCTTTTGGGTTTGGAACGACATGAGGGTGAGTAAATAATGACAGAATTTTCATTTTGGGATCCCCCTTTACATTATGAATAGCTTATAGCTTGACAAGCTACAGTTTTAGAGTACCTTCCTGAACACTGCTGACAATGAACAGGACAATCCACTGTGACATTATTGCTATTTTTTCCCCCGCTCCTGCAGTTTTGAATAATGTGTGAAAGGACAGCCTGAGTGTGCACTGCACATGTATGCTGTTTCATCATGGGACTGGATGCCTGAAGACAGAGTATGTCAAACATTCAGTCATGCTTTAAGCCAGATCTCTCCTTCACCTTCTTATCTTGACATCTCGTTTTAGCACCGGGAGTTCCAAACTTCATGCCCACATGGCTCATCAGCCAGCAGAACATAAACATCTCAGTGAAAGCCAGGGAATGAACCACACAGCTTAACTTTGGCTGAATAATCAGTATCGCACATGTCTATAAGGGAGTATAAATTGTCAGCGCCAATTCTGCGAAGTAGTCATAAAGCCACGTATTTACCCCTCATTTGACTCATGGTTAACCAATATTTTTATATCCTCTATAATATAAAATAAAGGAGACATATAATTACAAGTCTGCCAGTGCCATATTCCAAATGACCGTGCTCTTCTAGTCCACGAAATCATTCTGACCACACATTTTATGATCTGACCCCTGGGTTACAATACAATAGACTTCAAAACAAGCCTTCTTACCCCAGATCAGAGCCTTCAGCTTCAGTCATGGCTCTGAGGGGCTGTCATTGGTGATGTACTGCCGTGAAGCCTGCACCCTGACCCCACATAACAAGTACATTAACCTCTTCAGAGATGCACCACTCCAGCCCTAAAAACTCTGACCCTAAAGCCCCTCTCGTGGCCACGGGAGGTCCCTCAATTCCCTTCAACACTCTGCATGATCACTGCATTGTCTGCCCCTGTTCTTTGTATACATTGCCAAATAACGTTCCTCTATCTCTCTACGATGCTACTACCCCCCTTCCAGTCGAGACACAGGGAGAGAGCGCTCTGTTGTGCCCAGCGTGAGTGCTCTCCCAGCAGGATGGTCAGGGCAGCTCGACTGGGGTCTGCAGGTACTTTTCATCCCGCCTGGCAGGCGAGACCCAGCGCCCTGCTGCTGAAATTAGGCGTCGAATGGCCTCTCTTTCTGCTGGTGTCAGACACGGGGCCCTTATGAGAGATTTGTTGATATGATAACTTGATTAGGCCTCAGGCATGGTGGCAGAGAACGAGAGAGACTCTGCTCTCACTCCTTAACCTCTCCTCAGGAGACTGCAATTAGGCCTGGTAATTGGTTAATTGGGCAGTCTGTTTGAAGCATATTTCCTTTTTTCTTTTTTCTTTTTTCCTTCTTCTTTTGGTCTTGGGACAAATAAGCCATATTTAAATGCTAACTATTTTGTCTGATTTTTGCTGTTCAATTATATATTCATGCAACATGCTGAAATTGTGTTATGTTATGAATAATGTTTTTTTTTTTTTTTTTTTTCAGTTGGTCAAGATTCTCTTAGTCAAGAGATATTATGAATTAAATTCTTAATTTTCCTAAATTAAAAAAGAACACAAACATCTGCATACAAATTAAAAATGTCCTTAAAACCCTAGTTATCACAAGGTTCCTTCCTGATTATTCAAAAGTCCTTCTGAGAGATTCTGAGAGCTTCATTCCTTTCCTTTAAATTTAAACCTCTGAAATAATTCAATTAATCAATTTATGTTTTGCATCTGAAATGCTTCTTTGTCAATGTGATTTGCATCATAAAAAAAAACTAAACTGTGATGCAGCTGAGACACTAAAGCTTTTTTTCTTTTCATTTTATTTCACCATGGCTAGATAAAATATATGCATTATATAGCCATCACCATGGCTGCAAAATACCACCATACATCACCATGGCAATTCTATATGGTCTCTCTGGAACTGGAACAGCGTCACTGAATGTAACGTTGTTCCTCTCAATCTATGATACCTTTAAGTGTCAAACGGCATCACAGACTAATAATCCGCACAATTCTTAAACCTGCATATGAAACAATTATTTTGATTGTGTGCATCATGGGGAAGCCACAAAATTAATCTACCTATTTAAGGTAGGCCTACTTAAACCACCAAAAACAATCCACGTATCACCATTTAAATAGTCCATTCAAGTATAGATAGAACAGTACAAAGATCATATTCATTATGAATATGCATGAATCATTGAAAACCCTATATTGAGCAACCACTATTCTATAAAATATAGGCCTATATTTGAGGTTTCAAACAATATATATTTCCAATCTTTTTTATTTTACTTTCCATATTTTATTAACAAAGTTGTAATGAAATTAATGTCCAGTTGTTTTATCAGTGACCTTGCTGTAAATCTTCCTAATATTTCTGACCCAAGGCAGTTTCACTGGCTAAACATATGACACATTCATAGTCATGTTGCATAGTGCCTTTACAAGCAAGGTTTTTGTAATAATTGTATGGGAACAACTACTCACCCGTCTAAAGTCCAGAGAATCACTTTTCTATACTTCAAAAGTTCAATCATTCAGGTGTAGAAACAAAGTGTTGAGCTGTGTGTTTGTTTTGTAAAAAATGATGGCATATGTATTTCGTTTTCTTAGTTCTATTTACCTAAACTTTGTCTATAATTTGAGTACATTTTAGCTTAAAGTAATTGAATTAATGAAACGAATAAAATTAGTAATAACGTCAGTCGTTGTGCTGAGCCTTTAGTGAATGGCTGAGCATTTATCTACTGTTTATTTACAAATGGACATTTGGTCACATCGCCATCTAGTGGTGCGTTCTTCTATTTTCTTTACATAAAGTTTTCATTTCTCTCTTACTCAAGGATTACATAAAGATGATGATAATGATGATGAAAACGTTTTGTCTTTACACTGAGAATGTTTTTTTTTTTTCTTCTTTTTAAAAATAAGACAAAATAAGACACTATATGCAGTTTTTTTTTTCAAACATTGGTTTGTGAACCAATGTTTAAAGAGGCCACAAATTATAGAGCAAAGCAGAATAAATGCGGCAACACTGATCCCTAGTGGTTGACAATGGGAAGCACTTATTCTGTTTTGAATTGGAGCATTTCACTTCTTGCCTGAAAACTCGTCCCAGAAAATACTTTCATGCTAATTTGTGAAATTTAACGAGTTCGTTTGCCCATAGTCTTTAAGATATTAAACTTATTTGGCTTGCTGTCCACTGATGAGGGGCTCGATGAAGCAGCTTCAACGTGAGCTCTGATATACCCCCACAGTGACTAAATATAGGACATGATTACAAAAGGGCAAGTAAGATGAAGGTAGAGTTTGGGGAGATGGAGGGGTCCGTGTAACGCAGTTCTTTGTTCAATTCGCACCATCAAAATGAACCAAATGAAAAGTTGGATTCAAACTTTCATTTTTTCATTTTTTAGAATAATTCACAAACGGATAATTGTCACTCAGTTTAATTTTCGATTCTACAAGTTTGGGTTGTTGCGTAGTTCTTAGAGTTTTACTGTGGACTTAAGTAGCGTATAAAGAATACGGTCAGTGCTTAACTCAGTAAAGTTGGCAATATATTTTCACGTAATAGCCTAATGACTTAACATCTCATAATAACGAGAAATTTCCTTATAATAATTACTTATATCTCATAATAATGTAAAACTTTCTCGTAATAATGACTTAACATCTCATAATAACGAGAAACTTCCTCATATTACTTATATCTCATAGTAATGTGAAACTTCTACGCATGCGCGAAGCAGCGGCGCAGAAGGGCATGACACGCTAGCGACACCCGCTGGTCAAATTTCAGCAAACATGACACATTCTGCAAAAGTGTAATCTATAATATAATTAAATAACATTATTGATAAATTATCAGTATATGAGATATAGTCTTTTATTCATTTGTAACATTCATTTTGTATTTTTGTGTAACAAGCAGCAACACAAAATGGTGATCCATGGATTTCAAACAGATAATGATAAGACAGCACACACCTGTTAAAGAACGCTTCATCTGGAAAGCTGTCTACAAACATCTGCTGAACATATTTTCAAGCAGTTTTGCATACATTCTAATGATCTTAAAATGTGTTTTCTGTATGTCTAGGCAAACCTGCACATCAAATAGCCTAGACTCATCCGTGACATACGTGTTAATATTAACACATAAACCCACACGTTTTATGAAGACATTACACTTAAACTTAACGAATAAATGTCATATTCCTTCGTTAATCTGATTCTTTTGTAAGCCGTAGCGTTCATGCAACAGTTTCCACCGGTGAGCACAAGCGGGCGTCGTTCGTTACCACGGTAACCACCTTCTCCTAAGCATGGAAATGTATTGGGGATACGCGCATGCGTAGAAGTTTCACATTACTATGAGACAGTGCTTTGTTGTAAAATATGTAAACTACAAGTTAAAAGTTTAGACACACTTAGTTCACCCCAAACAAAAAAAAAGTGTCATTATACACATACAAAAAGACATTTTTAATAAAACCTGAGAGGTTTCTGTTAATTCAGTGAGTTACAGATGTTGAATCAAAAAGTTTTACAACCATACCCTGTCTCATATATATAACACATCACATATGGCAAACACGGAAGCTTGTTTGTGTGTGTGTGTGTGTGTGTGTGTGTGTGTGTGTGTGAGCTTTCGTGTTTACCGCTGTGCATCAGGTGTTTTTATTTATTTATTTAAATTGTTTGCCTCCACATTGTATTAAAATCATGTACACCTAGCCATGGATTATCCCTTATGTATTAAACATATTGTAATTTTCATTAATAAGGCATTGTGGGTTGTCCTTTTGCCAAAGGTAATCGGTTATACAGGTAAAGAAATGCAACACTGTACACAAAAGACACTGCCATAACATTGTACTATCATAACACAATATAACTTACTTTATATTACATAAAGTACATATAAAAAAAAAACTTAATTTAATATTAAAACACACACACACACACACACACACACACACACACAAAAAAAACTCGAAAGTGCCTTAATGTACTGGGGAGTCCAAACATTTGAAACCTAAAAATAATCTGGCATATTTTTAACACTGACCATGTGACTCCCTTGTCTGAAAAGTCAGATGTTCCAAAGATATAACATTCTCAATCATGCTGGATAACTTGATCGTGTGGAATTCATTGCCAAATAATATAATGAGAATTTTGAAATGCAAACTCATCACTTAAATTGTTATGCTCATAATATATTCATTATATCATATATAACTATAATATATAAAAAGTATTTTTTAAATAGACAAACATTAAATATAAGTACTAGATTCAGGCTTGTGGACCCTACTGTACATGGTTATGAAATGAAAGCAGTAAAAGAAATTCATCTTGTCTTCAGTCTCAATGATAGATGCTTTTTGGAAATTCATTGCTATACTCAAAGTTCAAGAGAAAGAAAAAAAAAATCACAGAGCTGCAGTCTCTTCGACTGGTCTGAGTGTAATGGACTTAGTATAGGAGAAGTGAGTCAGGTTGACCCAGGTGTGCAGTGTCTCCCTTTGCTCCAGAGAACAATATAGTGAAGAAGTGAATTTGGCCAGCACAAGAGTACAGCAGATTTCCACCAACAGCATTGTAGTATAATATATCATCAGTTCCTTGCATGATGAGTTCTTGTGGGTAGGAGTAGGACTTGAAAGGTTAGGCTGAGGAGAGCTGGTACAGATGAAACTACTATGTGTGGTGAGAAAAGGTTCTGTAGTACTTGTAGTTGTGCTGGGTGGTAAACTGGTGGCTGTTGTTTTTTGACTTGTAATAGTGGTGGGAATTAATATAGTTGTAGTTGCTGAAGTCGTCGCAATTGTTGTTTGAACTGTCGATGTTGTTGTGGTGGGAATCAATGTAGTCGTCATATGGGCAGTTGTTGATGGTACTGTGGTTGTAGATGTGCTGGTAAGGACTGATGTAGTTGTCAGGGGGGCAGTTGTTGGTTGAACCATAGTTGTTGATTCTGTGGTGGGGACTGATGTAGTTGTCAGAGCTGTAGTCGTAGCAGTGGTGGTGGGTGGTGTGGTTGTGGTTAGAAGCAAAGTTGTGAGTTGAGTAGTTGGTGTTGTAGTAGTAATGACTTGTGTGGTTGTCTGTGTTGTAGTTGTTTGAGTTGTTACTGGTATTATTGTTGGCACAGATGTGGTTGTTGTCTGTTAAGTAGTAGTTGTAGGCGCTGCTGTTGTTGAGGTTGTTGTTGAGACAACTGTGGTGTGCAGTGTGGTCATGGGAACACTTGTATGGACAGGGGTCGTACTTGGTAAAGTTGTGAGGCATATTAATTGTTCTTCTGTTAAAGAGGATATTGTTTGATTTTCCAGGTTTTTTGGGGACTCACAAACGTCTGAAGGTTTTGATTTAATCTTGTTTTTATTGTTCGTTATCCATTCAAAGAATTCCAACAGGTTACAGTCACACTGCCATGGATTCTTGTAAAGGTATAGTTTATTGAGTTTTGGAAGAGCATCAAAAACATCTCCAGGAAGGCTTTGTAGTTTATTATTTCCCAGTTTAAGTGTTGTAAGAGACTGAAGTTTTTCAAAGTCCTCTATTTTTAATGACTTTATATTGTTATTTTGAAGATTCAGATCAGACAATTTCTCAAGACCTTCAAAAAAGTCTTTAGATATCATTGAAAACTGGTTTGATGAAAGGTCTAACTTCCTGAGCTTTTTAAGTGGGCTGAAAACTCCAGTTGGTAAGTCAGTGAGATTGTTATGATTTAGACTCAAATCAGTCATAGGCATTTCTCCAAAAAGGACAGTGGGAAGACGTATGAGTTGATTGTTATCCAGTGAAAGAGTCTTTAATGAAGAGAAACCAACAAAAAGATCTTGCTGCAGTTCAGTTAAAAGATTGTGGTCCAAAAAGAGTTTGACTAATTTACTTTTGTGTGGAAACAAATCTGGTTTTATAAATGAGATTTTGTTGCCATGCAAGGCTACCTCTGTCAGATCAGGGAGATGATCAAAAATCCCATCAGGCATAGAGGTCAGCTGGTTCTCATAAAGCCTGAAAGAGCGCAAGTTCTTAAGTTTGGAAAAAAGAGATGTCGATACAGAACTAAGGTTGTTTCTTGCAAGATGAAGAATTTTGAGATTCTCTAAACTATCAAATGTCCCCTCCTCAATAGAGTTAATCTCATTAGTATGTAGATTTAGGTTCTGAAGCATTTTTAAATCATCAAATAACCCTTTTGTAAGGTGTTGGATTTTGTTACTTTTTAAAACAAGGTTTTCAAGGTTGATGAGATCCTTAAAAACACCCACGGGTAATGATGTCACATTTGTGCCAGATATCTCAATGGTTATGATATCAGGTAAACCCTCAAAGGCCCCGACCTCTACGGATGTAGTTGAAGTCCAGATAAATTCGATTTTCTTCATTTGAGGGTTTTTGGAAAAAGCTCCTTTTGGTATGACAGGAATCTGGCTGTTTACAAAAAATACTTCAGTGGCTCCATCTTTCAGTTTTTCAGGTATTGCTGTCATAGTTTCGTCATACACATCTGTATTTTTGCAGTCTTTATTTGGTGAACATATATTTTCAGTGCAGCTCCAGTGCAAGTGCACAAGTATGTAAATGAATACTAGTGCACTTTTTAAATGCATATGCCTGTTGAAGAATAAAACATTAACAGCAAATTGAATTATTAGGTTAAAGCTATACAAAGCAACTTGTATAGCCTGAAAATCTAAAATAACTAAGACAAATTATGTTCTCATGACTTACTAAGTTAAACTACTACTGAGTTACTACTCATGACTTACTGAGTTAAAAGACAAAGGGATAGTTAGTAAATTGTCATTATTTACTTACCCTCAAGTTGTACCAAACTTGTATTAGTTTCTTTCTTGTGCTGAACACAAAACAAGATATTTGGAACAATGTGGGTATTTGGAACAAGATGCGTTTAAGAATTTTACAGACTACACGCGTTTTCGGGTTAAAAATGAAAATAACGGCACGGCTCTGATCTCCGTGAATACAGTAAGAAACAATGGTAACTTTAACCACATTTAACAGTACATTAACAACATGCTAATGGAACATTTAGAAAGACAATTTACAAATATCACTAAATATATCATGATATCATGGATCATGAACAGTTATTGTCGATCCATCTGCCATTTTCGCTATTGTCCTTGCTTGATGGCTTCACAATACCTGCAGAACGTCCAATGATTCGGCTGTGCAGCTCCAGACGTTAATACTGCCTTGGTGCCTTGAACATGGACTGGTATATGCAAATTTTGGGGGCGTAAATAATAATGATCCCGACTATTACGTAACAGTCGGTGTTATATTGGGATTCGCCTTTTTTCCTTGGTGTTTTTCACGCACGAGATTTACATATGAAGGAGGAAACAATGGTGTTTGAGGATCACGGTATGTCATTTCCATGTACAGAACTATTTAACTATGCCAAGCAGGGCTCTGAACCTGTTTAAGGAACGAAAACGAAAACCGGTTAATGGCGTTATTTTTTCGTTCTTTTTAATATTTTGATTTGGCAGTCAACCAATCACGGATTCAAATAGTACAGCCTATGCAAATGTGACGCTGATGCATCCAAAGTGTGTGAAATGCCCGCGCTCAGGCTCATCTGTCAAGTCATCATAGATTAGGCAAGTCACAGTGGCAATGCCCTGGCATTAGATATATCACCAACCGTCAAGCATTAGGCCTACATTTAAGTGAAAATGAATGTCAAGCAGGCTAATATGCAGCTTGTTGTGCGTTTTGAAACCAGCGAAAATTGCAGGATATGTAGAACATAAGTTCACACAACGTCACATCACGCACATGCAGCGCTTCTGTGAACGGAGAAAACAGAATAAAACAATAGGACTACATAACACATATACAATAATTGGGAATGTTTAGGCCTATAGGCTACGTGATATTTCACTATTAGGTCTACAGATTATCAAAACGAAAGTGGTTCATTGTGGCGCACTCCAAAGATCTAGGAAAGGAAACAGGCATGCTGCTTGTTTTCGTTATTTAAGTGTCTTTTGTAAATGTAGGCTATGAATTATGTCTTACTTTTACCTGTATGACCATAAATTACGGAATACAGTTTACTGTCTTAGAAGGGAAAAAAATTCCAGTGGTCGCGCCGGCGCCTCGCGCGCGCACACAAATTCTTGCATTGCTTACTTGATATCGCAGCCGGTTAAATAATTAAATTAAAATACAATCAACCAAACATATAAAACGTTACACTGCTCAGTTCAATTCTGTAATACAATCTGCTGTTTACCACCCGTGACCACCGCCTCACTGTGCTGTTATGTGAAGGATGATGTCGATAATGCGAGTGAAGAACAAAGCTTACATAATAAATAATAGTTTAGCATTCGTGGAAACAGTGCCGAATGAGAAAGGTAGGCTTCAGATTCACTTTAAATTAATTCGTTTAGCATCTTATTTAGTTTTATTTCTAATAAATAAACCTGTTTCTCGCCTTGAATATAGCAATAGAAGCTGGAATGGCGTTCAAAAAAGAAAAGATTTTTTAAAAGAAATTCGTTTTGGCTTAACGTATAGTAAATAGGCTGTTACCTCTAGAGGTTTTGTGGTAAAATAAAATAGGGAGTTTTTTTTTTTTTCATAATTTATGTTTACAAACATTATAATTATATTATATATAGGCTAAACATTTTATTTTATTTACCGATAAATTACATTATTTCTGAATGTAATAATAGCCTATACGCGACATATCTTTTTACCTCTCAGGAATAGCGTCGGTATTTTTACCATGCAGCAAACATATTAAAATATCTTGAAAAAATACTTTATAAACCGTTGTTTTCCTTTCGTTTAATAGGTTTACATTTGGACAGAATCTTGTAGGCCTACTGGCTAAGGCGGCAAATACTCTTTGTTTTTTAATAAATAAAATGCTATAGGCTACGTATTATTACTATTATTATTATTATTATTATTATTATTATTATTATTAAGTATGCTACATGCAAAAATAAAAAATAAAAAAATAAAAATAAAAAAAAGTAACGTTATTAACCGCTATTTTTTCTAAACAAACCGGTTTCGGAACGTTAATAATGCTACAGAAGGAACGCTGGAACAGAAACGTTAAAATACCGATTCTGCTCGGAGTGAAACGATTGAATTCTTTTTTTTTTTCGTTTTAAAGCCCTGATGCCAAGGTAAATTCAATTTTCAATTCTATGGCACCTTTAATTCTTCATAATTACTTTCTTTGTGTTCAACAGAAGAAAAAAACTTCATGTGTTTTTAGAGCAACTGGGTTAGTAAATAATAACAGAATTTTCATTTTTGGGTGAACTATCCCTTTGAAATCAATCAATCAATAAATAAATTAGCAAGCAGTTTTTGTTATATTCCTGACCTGCATTTGTCTCATTAAATCGAAAATAATTACACTTACCCGCTCATTTCTGTTGTAGCTGAATGACTTTTCAGAATGTGTTCCCAGAAGCAAATATAAACATATGTAGTGCTCTGCTCTTATCTACATATCCCAACTGTTTACTGCATGGCTATAAGGCAGCAGAAAGGGTGTGGACAGTTTGTTTTCTGTTTGAAGAGATAAGAGAGTGGAACCATCAAACTCACTTTCAAAATGTATCTCAAAGTACAGTAATTTATGGATACTTCTCAGTTAATTTAATTCTCTTCTGTCATCTTTTTTTTATCTTCATTTTATGTCCATTTTGTGAGTACTTTTAGACTGTTTGTTTTCTTATTGCCTTATATATTTAAGTGTGAATATGTTTCTGCAAAGCTGAAATATAGATAAAGGTCCCCGTTTTAAAGAACTAAACTAATTATTGGTCTCACAATATCATATTGTTAATGGCTGCATCATATACATAGAATGGGAAATAATATTGGTAAAACAGATGTAGTCATGTGAAGAAAAAAGAAACATGGGTGTTTGGTTTCACTCAGAAAGTGCTAGTAAATATCACAATTAATTACAAAGAAATGACAAGTCACAAATAAAATGTGAAGTTTTGAAGAAGAAAGACTGAAAAAGCATTTTCTTGTAAAATGTATTTCAATAATCTTTGTTTTATTTACAACTTTGAAAAATCATTTTTTGCTATGAGAAAAAAAAAAAAAAAAAAAAAAAAACAGAACTGCAGAAAGTGTGTCAAGTCAAGTCACCTTTATTTATATAGTGCTTTTTACAATGCAGATTGTGTCAAAGCAGCTTTACAGTGATAACTGTATATAATTTTGGCTGCACAGCAGCTCTTAAAGAAAATGCTGTCAATGTAGGCAGATGCAAAGCACTGTTGAATATCAAATGTCAAATGTCAAGTGTCCCCAACTAAGCAAGCCAAAGGCAACAGCGGCAAGGAACCCAAACTCTAACAGGTGACATCAGGTGGCAAACAGGTGGCAAATAGGTGTTAAAATGGAGAAAAAAACCTCGGGAGAAACCAGGCTTAGTCGGGGGGCCAGTTCTCCTCTGGCAAACAGTGCTTTGTTACGATTCAGGTAGCTATCATAAGCCCGATAGGATCGCAACATTCAAAGTATTTATTCCAGTTCAATCCAGTTGAGGATCGTATTCATCACGCCGGTATCTAGCGGTGCGTTTAAAAACATATTATAGGAATATAGCACACATATTCTACAGCTGTTCATATGCTTCTATTTTCTTTACATAAAGTTTTCATTTCTCTCTTACTCAAGGATTACATAAAGATGATGATGATGATGATGAAAACGTTTTGTCTTTACACTGAGAATGTTTTTTTTTTTCTTCTTTTTAAAAATAAGACAAAATAAGACACTATATGCAGTTTTTTTTTCAAACATTGGTTTGTGAACCAATGTTTAAAGAGGCCACAAATTATAGAGCAAAGCAGAATAAATGCGGCAACACTGATCCCTAGTGGTTGACAATGGGAAGCACTTATTCTGTTTTGAATTGGAGCATTTCACTTCTTGCCTGAAAACTCGTCCCAGAAAATACTTTCATGCTAATTTGTGAAATTTAACGAGTTCGTTTGCCCATAGTCTTTAAGATATTAAACTTATTTGGCTTGCTGTCCACTGATGAGGGGCTCGATGAAGCAGCTTCAACGTGAGCTCTGATATACCCCCACAGTGACTAAATATAGGACATGATTACAAAAGGGCAAGTAAGATGAAGGTAGAGTTTGGGGAGATGGAGGGGTCCGTGTAACGCAGTTCTTTGTTCAATTCGCACCATCAAAATGAACCAAATGAAAAGTTGGATTCAAACTTTCATTTTTTCATTTTTTAGAATAATTCACAAACGGATAATTGTCACTCAGTTTAATTTTCGATTCTACAAGTTTGGGTTGTTGCGTCCGAATCTGATTTTTGAACAAACATAAAAAATGACTCATTCTGATTTTCCATTTATATAATTAGCGCTCACGGGTGGATCGTACCACCAGTACGGGGGGGAGGGTGTAGCGGAGCAATAAGGTGTTGATGTATTCACCCAGAGCGCTGTAGCGTTATGTATAGATCTATGGCATGTCTGGCCAAGCAATAATTTAGCGCCTGCCCTACACTATATGTACAGTACGTTGAGCGGTTCATAGAGTTTTATTGTGGACTTGGACTTAAGTAGCGTATAAAGAATACGGTCAGTGCTTAACTCAGTAAAGTTGGCAATATATTTTCACGTAATAGCCTAATGACTTAACATCTCATAATAACGAGAAATTTCCTTATAATAATTACTTATATCTCATAATAATGTAAAACTTTCTCGTAATAATGACTTAACATCTCATAATAACGAGAAACTTCCTCATATTATATCTCATAGTAATGTGAAACTTCTACGCATGCGCGAAGCAGCGGCGCAGAAGGGCATGACACGCTAGCGACACCCGCTGGTCAAATTTCAGCAAACATGACACATTCTGCAAAAGTGTAATCTATAATATAATTAAATAACATTATTGATAAATTATCAGTATATGAGATATAGTCTTTTATTCATTTGTAACATTCATTTTGTATTTTTGTGTAACAAGCAGCAACACAAAATGGTGATCCATGGATTTCAAACAGATAATGATAAGACAGCACACACCTGTTAAAGAACGCTTCATCTGGAAAGCTGTCTACAAACATCTGCTGAACATATTTTCAAGCAGTTTTGCATACATTCTAATGATCTTAAAATGTGTTTTCTGTATGTCTAGGCAAACCTGCACATCAAATAGCCTAGACTCATCCGTGACATACGTGTTAATATTAACACATAAACCCACACGTTTTATGAAGACATTACACTTAAACTTAACGAATAAATGTCATATTCCTTCGTTAATCTGATTCTTTTGTAAGCCGTAGCGTTCATGCAACAGTTTCCACCGGTGAGCACAAGCGGGCGTCGTTCGTTACCACGGTAACCACCTTCTCCTGAGCATGGAAACGTATTGGGGATACGCGCATGCGTAGAAGTTTCACATTACTATGAGACAGTGCTTTGTTGTAAAATATGTAAACTACAAGTTAAAAGTTTAGACACACTTAGTTCACCCCAAACAAAAAAAAAAAGTGTCATTATACACATACAAAAAGACATTTTTAATAAAACCTGAGAGGTTTCTGTTAATTCAGTGAGTTACAGATGTTGAATCAAAAAGTTTTACAACCATACCCTGTCTCATATATATAACACATCACATATGGCAAACACGGAAGCTTGTTTGTGTGTGTGTGTGTGTGTGTGTGTGAGCTTTCGTGTTTACCGCTGTGCATCAGGTGTTTTTATTTATTTATTTAAATTGTTTGCCTCCACATTGTATTAAAATCATGTACACCTAGCCATGGATTATCCCTTATGTATTAAACATATTGTAATTTTCATTAATAAGGCATTGTGGGTTGTCCTTTTGCCAAAGGTAATCGGTTATACAGGTAAAGAAATGCAACACTGGACACAAAAGACACTGCCATAACATTGTACTATCATAACACAATATAACTTACTTTATATTACATATAGTACATATAAAAATAAAACTTAATTTAATATTAAAACACACACACACACACACACACACACACACACAAAAAAAAAAAACTCGAAAGTGCCTTAATGTACTGGGGAGTCCAAACATTTGAAACCTAAAAATAATCTGGCATATTTTTAACACTGACCATGTGACTCCCTTGTCTGAAAAGTCAGATGTTCCAAAGATATAACATTCTCAATCATGCTGGATAACTTGATCGTGTGGAATTCATTGCCAAATAATATAATGAGAATTTTGAAATGCAAACTCATCACTTAAATTGTTATGCTCATAATATATTCATTATATCATATATAACTATAATATATAAAAAGTATTTTTTAAATAGACAAACATTAAATATAAGTACTAGATTCAGGCTTGTGGACCCTACTGTACATGGTTATGAAATGAAAGCAGTAAAAGAAATTCATCTTGTCTTCAGTCTCAATGATAGATGCTTTTTGGAAATTCATTGCTATACTCAAAGTTCAAGAGAAAGAAAAAAAAAATCACAGAGCTGCAGTCTCTTCGACTGGTCTGAGTGTAATGGACTTAGTATAGGAGAAGTGAGTCAGGTTGACCTGGGTGTGCAGTGTCTCCCTTTGCTCCAGAGAACAATATAGTGAATAAGTGAATTTGGCCAGCACAAGAGTACAGCAGATTTCCACCAACAGCATTGTAGTATAATATATGATCAGTTCCTTGCATGATGAGTTCTTGTGGGTAGGAGTAGGACTTGAGAGATTAGGCTGAGGAGAGCTGGTACAGATTAAACTACTATGTGTGGTGAGAAAAGGTTCTGTAGTCTTTGTAGTTGTGCTGGGTGGTAAACTGGTGGCTGTTGTTTTTTGACTTGTAATAAGGGTGGGGATCAGTATAGTTGTAGTTGAAGTCGTCGCAATTGTTGTTTGAACTGTCGATGTTGTTGTGGTGGGAATCAATGTAGTCGTCATATGGGCAGTTGTTGATGGTACTGTGGTTGTAGATGTGCTGGTAAGGACTGATGTAGTTGTCAGGGGGGCAGTTGTTGGTTGAAGCGTAGTTGTTGATGCTGTGGTGGGGACTGATGTAGTTGTCAGGGGGGCAGTTGTTGGTTGAAGCGTAGTTGTTGATGCTGTGGTGGGGACTGATGTAGTTGTCAGGGGGGCAGTTGTTGGTTGAAGCATAGTTGTTGATGCTGTGGTGGGGACTGATGTAGTTGTCAGGGGGGCAGTTGTTGGTTGAAGCGTAGTTGTTGATGCTGTGGTGGGGACTGATGTAGTTGTCAGGGGGGCAGTTGTTGGTTGAAGCGTAGTTGTTGATTCTGTGGTGGGGACTGATGTAGTTGTCAGAGCTGTAGTCGCAGCAGTGGTGGTGGGTGGTGTGGTTGTGGTTAGAAGCAAAGTTGTGAGTTGAGTAGTTGGTGTTGTAGTAGTAATGACTTGTGTGGTTGTCTGTGTTGTAGTTGTTTGAGTTGTTACTGGTATTGTTGTTGGAGCAGATGTGGTTGTTGTCTGTAAAGTAGTAGTTGTAGGCGCTGCTGTTGTTGAGGTTGTTGTTGAGACAACTGTGGTGTGCAGTGTGGTCATGGGAACAGTACTTGTACGGACAGGGGTGGTACTTGGTAAAGTTGTGAGGCATATTAATTGTTCTTCTGTTAAAGAGGATATTGTTTGATTTTCCAGGTTTTTTGGGGACTCACAAACATCTGAAGGTTTTGATTTAATCTTGTTTTTATTGTTCGTTATCCATTCAAAGAATTCCAACAGGTTACAGTCACACTGCCATGGATTCTTGTAAAGGTATAGTTTATTGAGTTTTGGAAGAGCATCAAAAACATCTCCAGGAAGGCTTTGTAGTTTATTATTTCCCAGTTTAAGTGTTGTAAGAGACTGAAGTTTTTCAAAGTCCTCTTTTTTTAATGACTTTATATTGTTATTTTGAAGATTCAGATCAGACAATTTCTCAAGACCTTCAAAAAAGTCTTTAGATATCATTGAAAACTGGTTTGATGAAAGGTCTAACTTCCTGAGCTTTTTAAGTGGGCTGAAAACTCCAGTTGGTAAGTCAGTGAGATTGTTATGATTTAGACTCAAATCAGTCATAGGCATTTCTCCAAAAAGGACAGTGGGAAGACGTATGAGTTGATTGTTATCCAGTGAAAGAGTCTTTAATGAAGAGAAACCAACAAAAAGATCTTGCTGCAGTTCAGTTAAAAGATTGTGGTCCAAAAAGAGTTTGACTAATTTACTTTTGTGTGGAAACAAATCTGGTTTTATAAATGAGATTTTGTTGCCTTGCAAGGCTACCTCTGTCAGATCAGGGAGATGATCAAAAATCCCATCAGGCATAGAGGTCAGCTGGTTCTCATAAAGCCTGAAAGCGTGCAAGTTCTTAAGTTTGGAAAAAAGAGATGTCGATACAGAACTAAGGTTGTTTCTTGCAAGATGAAGAATTTTGAGATTCTCTAAACTATCAAATGTCCCCTCCTCAATAGAGTTAATCTCATTAGTATGTAGATTTAGGTTCTGAAGCATTTTTAAATCATCAAATAACCCTTTTGTAAGGTGTTGGATTTTGTTACTTTTTAAAACAAGGTTTTCAAGGTTGATGAGATCCTTAAAAACACCCACGGGTAATGATGTCACATTTGTGCCAGATATCTCAATGGTTATGATATCAGGTAAACCCTCAAAGGCCCCGACCTCTACGGATGTAGTTGAAGTCCCGATAAATTCGATTTTCTTCATTTGAGGGTTTTTGGAAAAAGCTCCTTTTGGTATGACAGGAATCTGGCTGTTTACAAAAAATACTTCATTGGCTCCATCTTTCAGTTTTTCAGGTATTGTTGTCATAGTTTCGTCATACACATCTGTATTTTTGCAGTCTTTATTTGGTGAACATATATTTTCAGTGCAGCTCCAGTGCAAGTGCACAAGTATGTAAATGAATACTAGTGCACTTTTTAAATGCATATGCCTGTTGAAGAATAAAACATTAATAACAAATTGAATTTTTTAGGTTAAAGCTATACAAAGCAACTTGTATAGCCTGAAAATCTAAAATAACTAAGACAAATTATGTTCTCATGACTTACTAGTATTAAAAGACAAAGGGATAGTTCACCCAAAAATTGTCATTATTTACTTACCCTCAAGTTGTACCAAACTTGTATTAGTTTCTTTCTTGTGCTGAACACAAAAGAAGATATTTGGAAGAATGTGGATAAGCAAACAGTTTCTGGTCCCCAGTGACTTTCATAGTATTTTTTTTTTCTTCTTTTTTCCTATAGTATGGAAGTCAGTGGGGACCAGCAACTGTTTGCTTAAATGTGCCATAGAATGTCCATTTCATAAGATGTAATATAAGTGTAAGGTCTCCCCAGAATGTGTCTGTGAAGTTTCAGCTCAAAATAACCTATAGATTTTTTTTATTATACCATGTTTTAACTGCCTATTTTGGGGTGGGATTAAAAATGCACTGATTTGGTGTGTGTACACCTTAAATGCTCATGCTCCCCGCCCCCAAGCTCGTGACTCCATTAAACATTGCATAAATACTACAGAAGTTCACAATATAACTCTCAAAATGGATCTTTACAAAGTTTTTGTGATGCAGCATATCAGATCACGTTAAGTATGGCATGTATTTTGTGGATGCTTGTTAAAATTCGATTTTGAATGAGTTTGATAGCGTGCTGCACGGCTAACGTGGCTAAAGCTACACACTGTTGGAGAGACTCAATAAGAATGAAGATGCGTTTATGAATTATACAGACTACACACGTTTTCGGGTTAAAAATGAAAATAACTACATGGCTCTGATCTCCGTGAATACAGTAAGAAACAATGGTAACTTTAACCACATTTAACAGTATATTAATAACATGCTAATGGAACATTTAGAAAGACAATTTACAAATATCACTAAATATATCATGATATCATGGATCATGAACAGTTATTGTCGATCCATCTGCCATTTTTGCTATTGTCCTTGCTTGATGGCTTCACAATACCTGCAGAACGTCCGATGATTCGGCTGTGCAGCTCCAGACATTAATACTGCCATGGGCTGGTAAATGCAAATTTTGGGGGCGTAAATAATAATGATCCCGCCTATTACGTAACAGTCGGTGTTATTTAGGATTGGGCCCTTTTTTCCTTGGTGTTTTTCACGCACAAGTTTTACAAATGAAGGAGAAAACAATGGTGTGGGAGGATCACGGTATGTCATTTCCATGCACAGAACTCTTATTATTCAACTATGCCAAGGTAAATTCAATTTTCAATTCTATGGCACCACCTTTAATTCTTCATAATTACTTTCTTTTTGTTCAACAGAAGAAAAAACTTCATGTGTTTTTAGAACAACTTGAGGGTGAGTAAATAATAACAGAATTTTCATTTTTGGGTGAACTATCCCTTTGAAATCAATCGATCAATAAATAAATTAGCAAGCAGTTTTTGTTATATTCCTGACCTGCATTTGTCTCATTAAATCGAAAATAATTACACTTACCCGCTCATTTCTGTTGCAGCTGAATGACTTTTCAGAATGTGTTCCCAGAAGCAAATATAAACATATGTAGTGCTCTGCTCTTATCTACATATCCCAACTGTTTACTGCATGGCTATAAGGCAGCAGAAAGGGTGTGGACAGTTTGTTTTCTGTTTGAAGAGATAAGAGAGTGGAACCATCAAACTCACTTTCAAAATGTATCTCAAAGTACATTAATTTATGGATACTTCTCAGTTAATTCAATTCTCTTCTGTCATCTTTTTTTATCTTCATTTTATATCCATTTTGTGAGTACTTTTAGACTGTTTGATTTCTTATTGCCTTATATATTTAAGTGTGAATATGTTTCTGCAAAGCTGAAATATAGATAAAGGTCCCCATTGTAAAGAACTAAACTAATTATTGGTCTCACAATATCATATTGTTAATGGCTGCATCATATACATAGAATGGGAAATAATATTGGTAAAACAGATGTAGTCATGTGAAGAAAAAAGAAACATGGTGTTTGGTTTCACTCAGAAAGTGCTAGTAAATATCACAATTAATTACAATGAAATGACAAGTAACACAAATAAAATGTAACATAGAAGTAGAAAGACTGAAAAAGCATTTTCTTGTAAAATGTTTCAATAATCTTTGTTTTATTTACAACTTTGAAAAAAAAAAAAAAATTGCTATGAGAAAAAACAAAAAACACAACTGCAGAAAGTGTGTAACCATGGACAGCGACAAGAAAGGAAATACAGTACTTTATGTGTGACCACTCGTGAGGGTTATGATCATTAAATCATATCTAATCTGCAATGATTTTATTTATTTTTTTATTCAAAAAAGTTAGTAAGCACAACTTTGTAGTTTTTTTTCATTATATATCAAGAAAGAAAAAAAGAAAATATCCATAACAAATCTTTGTTAACATTTCTTTGCCTATTAAAAGAAAACATTTATCCTCCATAAATCCACTGAAGACAGTTAAAAGAGGAATTTGAAACACAACGAACAGCTTAGTTTATGGAAACTTTTATGTAATGTTAGATAACCGAGTTGGTCTTTCTTCGACGGTCCAGGTCTTGACTGCCTCGCTTGTTACTCCTCCATAACACACAGGCTATGAGACTGACAATGACAGCAGTGCAGACAATGACTATAATGATCATGATTTTGTCTTTGGACAGACCTTGACCCACAGAACCACCTCCACTTGTGTCCTCTATCTCTTCTGAGACTGTTGTGGAGTCTGATGCTGGTGCAGAGGTACTTTTGGTTGGGAAAGTGTGCAGTGAATGGTTGATGTCATCCTCCTTCAGCTCTCCTATATTTCTACCATTCAGGGATAGAGGAGTATCACACGTCACAGAAGTAAGGTTTTTCACTTTCTCTGGATACTGTCCAAGCCAATCCCGAAAAGGTATTATGTCATGGTCACACCTCCAGGGATTTTGAGAAAGTATAATATTATCAACTTTAGACAATGAGTTTAGAAATTCTTTTGGCAAGTTTGGTAGAGAATTGTTTTGAAGCTCCAGGAGATTTAACCGGGACACACCATCCAAGAGTTTTATGGGTATGTGCTGTATTTGATTATTCTCTATAGATATGTTAGCTAACTTGGGAAGGTCTTTGAATATCCCTGCATCAATACTGATGAATCGATTAGTATGAAGAGAGATCTCCTCTAGTTTCATCAAGCCATTGAAAGCACCAGGAGATATGTGTTGGATCCGGTTCCTACTAAGCACCAAAAGTCGAATCTCAGTTAAGTTGCTGAACACATTCTCCTCAAGGCGGGTTAGCATGTTGTCGTACAGCCAGAGCTCCTGGAGGGCCATTGGACCAAAAGTCCCGGGCATTAACGTACTGAGTTGGTTCTTGTACAGTGATATATGAGTAAGGTTAGGAAGATTAAAAAAGATTGCACTGGGAAGCAATGATAACTGATTGTTGGAGAGGTAGAGTTTCTTCAGCTTCTGCAAGTTTGAGAAAAGATTTGCTGGTAGCTGTGTGATTTTGTTGTCTTGAAGATGCAATATCTCAAGGTTTACCAGGTCATCAAAGATGCCTGCTGGTATATCTGTTAAATGATTTTCCTGGAGGAACAGGGATCTGAGATTATTGAGTCCTTGAAAAGTACTGCTGGAAAGCTTTCTGATTGAGTTTCTCTGCAACATCAGCTGTTCCAGCTTTCCTAAACGCTGAAAAGCATCTTCTGGCAGAGAGGTTAGAAGGTTTCTGCTTAGGTCTAATTTTTTCAGAGCTTCAAGAGGGGTGAAAAGAGATGGTTGCAGATCTTCTATTTTGTTGTAACTGAGCGTTAAAGTTGATAATGCTTGTAGATTCTGAAACAGATCTTTTGGCAGAGAGGTTAGCATTGTCCCACTGAGACCTAAGGCAAAGAGATTGTAGGTTTGGTCAAATGTATGAGGTTCCACCTTGGCTATTTTTGAATCCTTGGCTACAAACACAGTGAGGGTCTCAGCGAAAGTCTCAAAATCAGCTGGTTTTAATGATTGTATGCTGGTGTTGGTGATTAAGAGGGTACTGGTGTTTGGGGGGAAGGACTGTGGAAATTCCTTTATTGAAAAGCCTTGACACGTGCTTTTGTAAAGCTTACACTGGCAGTTCTCTGGACATGCAGAAGAAACAGCATTCATGGCACACATGCCAAAAATCATGTACCACACCAGGTCCATTGACTCCTACAAAGAAAGAAAAACATTTATCATCAGAACTAAGAACTAAGAAGTGCAAAGCTTTGTCAAATTCTAGTCCTTTTTATTACTTTTACTTTATTACTTTATTTTCCACTGAAAAATTGTGCCTATGAAAACTCAAAGCCATACAAAAGCCTAAATCTGTCATATAGCATATGACAGAAAAAATAAAAAAAATAAAAAGTGGATGGTTGGCTATTTGTGACAGAGCCTCTTGGGAAACCTTCCTGTTGAGACATAAATCATTCCTCCACCCATATAGCTTTTGGTTCTATAAAAGGCATATAGAGGTTAGATTGCAACCACACTTCTGCTTTACTCATATTTACCCCCCTAGCAAATTCTACAGGTTGTGTATCTTATTTAAATGCTTATTTTGGGACATCCAGGATATTCATTAAGGACAAACAGTACAGGACAATATATATATATATATATATACACTAGGGCCGTCAATAGATTATTTTTAATCGCAATTAATCGCACACTTATCGTGAAATTAAGCATACACCATCTATATCCAGCAAAGTAAACCATCAGATTGAAGTGTGATTTTCACAAAACTGTATTTTTCAGCTTTTTTCAAGGTAAATTTAGATGTCTTTCCAAAAAAGGACACCAAATAACCAAATGATATGATTCCATATAATTCATACATTTATGTACACCAAAGCACCCATAAAAAAATGACAGCAAAAAAAAAAAAGGTTCCAGAATTCACAGTGTATAGTATGTGCAACAGCAAAGAGCTTGTTTACATTTTAGACAAGTCAAGTTGCGATACTGAACAGGACCACATGGAGATGCCAAAAAAACCTAAATCAACCGCCTTGACCTGCATATATACTAAAGTACACAGCAACATACTCAGGACAAATCAACATTATCCTGAATGTATGTGAAAACAACGTGAATGTACTGAAATGTGTCTGTGCATAAATACAATGTGCGATCAATGCGCGTCGAGGTTTGTCCATCAATATAACGGACGCACGCGTGCTTCTGTGCGTTACCGCAATCGTCTTTACTTTGATTGCAATCCTCATCCATCAAAACTTTCATAGCAAGAAGCTCGTTAGCTTTATCCAGCCGAGAATCATAGTTTTCATATCATCTGGCCATAGAGCGGTGGGATGTTTCGACGTTCCGTTCAGACTGGAACAGCGCGATACCGGAGGGCTCGCGCTCTTCTGATACAATGATAGAATGACAGAGAGTTCGTGTTTTAAAGCGAAACAGACACTGGAATGCACAATTCTCTCTGCTATCTCTGATATAATCAACATGGACTTTAAGATCATCTAACGTAAATTGTGTTATGACGCAATTTCATATGCTTCCGTAATGGTTTTTTTTTTTTTTTTTTTTTTGCGTTAAATGCGTCAAATTATTTTAACGCGATAAGGATTTTGAATTCATCGCATGCGTTAAGGCGTTAACGTTGACAGCCCTAATATATACACATTCAATGACAAGCAGTGACTCAAGTATTACCAAATCCTTCAGAAGGAATTACTAATTATTTGGAACCATATTCTAAAAAGTAAAAGAATGGGATAAGTCATTGTAAGTCAAAGAAGGTTTTTGTAAGGTTTTGGATAGTAATTCCTTATGACGGATTTGGTAACACTTGAGTCATTGCTAGTGGGTTACCATGAGCTTCACTTTACTGCTCCAGATAATTAGTATGTGGTGATAGGATTTGGTAATACTGTAGTCATTACTAGTAAGTTACCATGATCTTTACTTTAGAATTACTTATACATTGTGCATTATTCACATTAATTATGAACCTGTATATTGTCATTATTAATAGTCCTCTGGGCGGTATGAAAAAAGTAGTAGTTAATGATTAGCTAATAGTGAACGTCCTCATTCAACTGAGTTCTTTTACTTAATTTATTAATCAGAGTTTCTTGTTAGTTAATAGCAGTTACTAAAATGTTAATATTGCATTACTCATTTGTTCCTGTGTATTTATTCATTAATGACAGAACAGTATTCTAAAGTGTTACTGGAAATGCACCCGATCAATACAATGACTATTATGTTTCTTTCAATAAACAGTGAGTATCCCATATTTGCAGTGTTCTCAACATTGGACAAAATGTATAAGAGACTGAAAAAATGCTCTTTTAAAAATATTAAAACAGATATTTAATAGAAACAAGTATATATGTGATATTTAGTACACTGTAACTGTAATTTGCAACTCAAAAATTCAGTTTAAAGTAAGAGCCAGAACAAATGAATTAGTACAAAGTATCTTACCTTTGAACTTGAAGATTTGTCAGAGATATTGGTGCTTTGCTGTCCTTGTTGCTCAAAAGCGTTTCCCAGTACTCTTTTAAACAGCTGCAATGTTTTCTTTGTCAGATTCCTTTCTGCCTCCTCATGTCTTTCTGGTTATCCTCTTTACGGTCAGCTGTTGACTGCACTGCTTTGTACAAAAGCTCTCATATACTCACCCACATTATTTAGAAATGAGTTGGTGGGGAAATGCTGGTTTGGGGCCCCACCCTTGTGCTGCTTTTTAAAGGGGCAGGAAGTTTGCGTAAACAGGGAGCATTGATGTTTTGATGGTGTAACTTTAAAAAGAATAAACTGTTAGACTATTTTTAGCTACATTTTTGAAGTTGGGCACAAAATATGTAGAATATGTCTTTCAGGACCAGATTCTAGAATAACTTGTGTCTAGAATCTGGTCCTGAAAGACATATTCTACATATTTTGTGTTTCAGTGGACACTGTGTGTGCACTGAAAATAAATGAGGTAAGAGGACACGTGCTACCGATTACATGAGGTGTTCTATTCAGTTTAAGTTCTGCTGTGCCAAAAATCACATGGTTATTATTTTGCTGACTATAGTGCCAATACAAATTATGGAACAAGGCATGACTTTATCAAAACAAAAGTTGTAGAAAGTTATCATGATGACTTCAAAAGAATGCTTCACTGTTGCTTTACAAATGTGGGGCCCACACAAACTTACTTCCTTTTACTTCCTCAAGTTCTACTCATTTTGCTGCAGTGAATTTTCCTCCATCTATGGTTACCGATTCAAAAACATATGAATCACTGTCTGTGTGTGCATGTTGTCTTATCTCCCATATTTTATGCCAATGGACTGATTTAATTTCTGTTTTATGGTCAGTGGGTCTCACACTCTTATAATTGTGTACTAGTGTTTTGCTGGATTCACAATACGACACATATGCACATGAATTGATTATAAATGTGTGGTCACACTATGTGGATTTGATCTATATTTCAATAGTCCACTTTAGACATTCTACTAACATTATGTAACTTTGCAACTACATGTCAACCAGTCATTAGAGTATTAGTAGAGTTAATATAGACTTGTAGACTTAATATTTGCTTATAGACTTAAAAACACTTTATTTTGATGCTCCCCCAACATACATTCTTCTGACTATAAACAAATTTGCAAGTACTTGTCAACTTAACTGTCTACTAATGTTCTAACAAGAGTTAGTTGACATTTGTTGCAAATTGATGAGAGTTATTTGATGTAGTTCCAAAATAACTTACAGCTAGTAGAGTGTCTAAAGTGGACTATGGATATAAAGTGTAAAGGAAATTACTTAAGGCTCCAGAACAAATATTGGCTACACAATATCACGCTGTGACATTTACCCTCATTTTAAAGGTTTGGTCACATTAATGCGCATTAAACACAGCTATCCAAAGCTACTGAAGTGATCTTGAGTGATTACACACATTTAGCTATAAGCATAATAACATGTTTTTCGTAATCTTCCACAAGGAAGATTCTGTATGATACTGTGACAACTCATGTCTTTAGTGTGGTTTCCTCCTAGCACTGGCTGGATTACGCCACCCTCATCACATCCTCGACACCTGTTGCTGACTTTCTTTGGGCCTTTAAAAGAAGTAAGACAGATGGCAGATGTGGACGGCCTACTTGATTTGTTTCCTTTTGTTCTTTGTTTGGTTGTGTTTCTTTTTGCACACACCACAATGTGACATTACTTTCCCATGCATTCATTTAGCATCACACTAATGTCTGACTGCTACATTACACTTATCCTTTGTATAGTTTTCCTTTTATTAATAAACTTTTGCTTTAAAGTTTGGCTTTTTTATGTTCTCCCTTCTGTTGTGTAACAGATACACAATGCAAACCAAAAGTATATGAAGTCAGCTGCAAGTAAGACCACAAATATGTTTGCTATTGTAACCACTGGATTTAATCATCAAGCCTCTCATTTCTGTCTGCAGTTCTGTTTCAGGCGAAGATTTCCAATCTGCAGGAGGAGAAGAACTCCTCAACTGGATTCAGGATTGAAGAGTAATAGTGGAAGGCACATTATTACAAAATAAATGTGGTGGGTGATTTTCAAACCACTCCTGTACCAGGGTTAAATAATGAATCTGGACATCATCACAAGCTACAGGGAAACTTTTGCTCCATCTGCTTTTCGTCTGTAAAGAGGATGAGGAAGTTTTCTCTAAAAACAAGTCTTGTTATGTAGGGCTCCAAGATAGGAAAGCATATACAGTAGTAGCTATTAAATGATGAAAATATGAGGAAAATATTTTATATGAAGGAAAAACAAAACACTAAATTTGGTTGTTTGTAATCTGACAAAATTATTTTGCATGTTTCATTACTTTGTCACAGATAAATCAGTTGACTCCAAGCACAACTACATAATATGATTACAAATTCTTTAACACATTTTTAATGATATTAAAATAAAGGGTGAAGATGTCAATTTTCCTTGTCCAGGCATTACAAATTTCCTTTCCCTCTTCTCTTGCACCTCGGGTCAGCAAATGTTTATCTATGTTTATGCACCATATGAACTCTTTTATTTATTAATTTATATTATGTACATTTTAAATGTCTTCGTGTGACTGGTGCTCATTTCCATATGTGACCCTAGACCACAGAGCCAGTCGTCGCACGGGTATATTTGTAGCAATCCGCTTGTTAAGTCATGACGTAAGGAACACCGTTTCCGGGTCCAAGCCTCCACTCGTTTCACTTGAGAAGAATGCCATCTCGACGGCCGTTTATGAGCGCTATTTATTCATAATAAACATTTAACATTTTAAAGTTAAACATTTAAAATACTTACAGTCTACACAACACTCTTCATGCTCACAGCGTTACAGATTTTAATATTTTAATGATTTATAAAAGATGAATCATTGTCTGGCCATCTGGGATTTTGGTATGGAGATGAAGGTTATGATTATAATTTTTTGTGTGTATATTAGCACCGTTTGTTGTTTTCTTGTGGTATGAGATAGAGCGTTTGGACTTGGAAGCGCTGCCGCGTGACGTCAGACTTAACAACCGAATAGCCAACAATACATTGTATGGATCAAAATTATTGATTTTTCTTTTATGCCAAAATCATTAGGATATTAAGTAAAGATCATGTTCCATGAAGATATTTTGTACATTTCCTACTGTAAATATATCAAATACATATATATATTTTTGTTAATGGATATGCATTGCTAAGGACTTAATTTGGACAACTTTAAAGGCAATTTTCTCAATATTTTTAATTTTTTTTAAATTTTTATTTGCACCCTCAGATTCTAGATTTTCAAATAGTTATATCTCGGCCAAATATTGTCGTATCCTAACAAACCATACACCAATGGAAAGCTTATTTATTCAGCTTACAGATGGTGTCAAAAAAAAAAAAAAAAAAAAGAACCCTTATGGTTTTCTGGTCCAGAAAACATATCTGGTCACATATCATAATAAGGATGTGAGTGTTTAGGGAAATTCTGGCCTATTTAAAGATGAGCCTTTCCTTGCCTCCTAAATACTTCCTGTACACAGAGATATGACCCCTTGAGTCATAGAATCCTATTCAGTAAAAATTCCAAACAATGATAGATGATTACCCTGTTTGGAAGATATGTTTGTTTTGGTCTGGGTATTTACTGTATGGAAGCTGGAAAAAGAAACATGGAGTTCAGTAACTGAAAAAATTCCCCAAAATGTTTTCTGTACCAACAACTCTCACACAATGTTGCGCATCTCTCTGCTTTCATGTTTTGCATCTGTCAGATTCAATTTTTTCTAATTATGTGTTTTACCCTACAAAAATCTGTTATATTTGGTTTATTCTGGATTCTTGTATTCTGATATCATTATCTCTGGTAGATTACAAGTGATCTGATGTTAGCAAAAATCTGTAACAATGATAAAAGCAAATTAAAAAAATAATAAAAATGTAATAAATTTATATTTAATAAAAATACATTTTCAGAATGAGGGGGAATGAGATTATTATATTTTTACAAACATTAAAATGAACATGAATCACTACATACAGGTGAATACACCATAAAATTTAATAAAAAAAAAAGCCTAAACTCCTCTAAAATTTGCGCCCTATTAAAACATTGCCGACTCAAATGTCCTAAGTGTTATCTTCACCTTTTTTATATTTTTCCGTTTTTTTTTAGCATCATTATTATTGCCCTATTATTATATGTTACTTTCTTTTTTTTGCTGACATTGTTTTTTGTTTTATATGTATACAACTATTTTATCTGTTATTGTGTTACTATCACAACAATAAACAAATAAATTCCTTTTAAATAACTTTTATTCTTTTTTTTTTTTTTTTTTTTTTACCTTTATTTTTATTATAATTGTTATTTGATCTTGATTTGATTTGCCTTGAGATGACTCCTTGAAATGTTTTCAGTGAGTTCAATGAAAGAGAAAAACTGCATCTGGTAATAAATGAACATTAACTGAAAATAAATACATATTTTAATTATTGAAACCGTAAAAAGGCAAACAATAAATTATATATAATGATTAAAAATGTTGTTATTCTATGCAGCTTTGCTATTTGTATAATTTGTAGTGAGGCAAGTGTTTTTGGTAGCGTAACTGGAAGATAATAGCAAATATCGAATTGTTCATAATAGTGCTAGAGTTGCATTTCCAGTTGAGTTTACTTCACTCATTTTAGAAATAAACAAGCCACTTCCCCTAAGACACCCACAGATGGGCTGTTGAAATTTGTGCCATGTCTTACTGCACTCTGAAAATATGTTCACTATTCAGCTACAAATGTTTTACATCATTTTCTCTTTGCATCTTTGCAAGGGGAGTGGGTCTGAAACCTCAAGTCTCCTTCAAATGTTCTCAGAAACACCCACTGACCATAAAACCCAACAACATGGATACTCATAAACCTACACACCATATCTGAACACTTTTAAACTGAATCAAAGTTTCAGATATACAGGAACGAACAGCTGGCTAACAAACAAAGCAAAGCATGGATGACTGAGCCATAGTACAGCATTGATTAAGTAAAAAGGCAAAGATGCCTCATTCAAATGAGACTTAAAACATTTACAAACTCCAACAGGTAAGCATAGCCATAGTACATAAATAATATGCAGCATGCTATTGCAGCCCATACCTTTCAGGTGACAATGTCCAGCACTGGAAGGGGAAGCTACACTAGTGATGCACATCCAGGGGAAATGAACAAACAAGAAGGATAGAAGGTTTGTATTCTGATTTAATGGATTTTCTTTTTTTTTTTTTTTTTCTTTTTGGTTCTTAAAAGCATTTTACTGGAATTTAACTGAATTGGCAACACCCCACAGGACGTTGATTTGGAATGACCGGATGAGCAATTTACTGGAATAAATTAATAAAATTCAACAGTCAAACAACAGAAGATTTTCAGGAATTCTGTCCAACATCACATGTTGCGACAAAATATAAATTATTCAGCAAGGATTACTCATGCAAAATGACAGTAAAGACATTTATAATGTTACAAAATATTTCTATTTTGAATAAATGCTGTTCTTTTTAACTTTTCTATTCATCAAAGAATCCCGAATATTTTTTACTGGAAAATCATGGGAGGATCACTTTGAACTTGAAATGGACAAAACTCACAAGTAAACATGTATACAACATATTTCACCATGTTTTATTTCCCTTTTATAAGAGATGTCTCCCCTGGTCAACACAAAGTGTTTAACTCTCTGTAACTCGAGATAAGATATCTGATATTTTACCAAGTGTATGTTCCATTTTTTAATCCTCTCTATTTTTAACAGAATTAAAAAAGACCAGTTCCTATTTACTCTTGAATGATTTCTATGACTAAATTATCTTAATTATTATAATTTATTACTAAAATATATTGGCTTTTCACTACAGAGGAATGGAGCTTAAGTGTCAAATATAGTTTGAAATCAAAATACACAAGATTTTTTTTTTTTTTTTTAAATAACCTAAATGATGTGCTTTACATAAGAACATCTAAATGAACCGTTTTCATAGTTATATCAATCTGACATCACCACAAGTCATGATGTTAATAGGTTAGATCAAGAATAGCTCCTTGAAATAATAACTGAAGTTTGCCACTTTTTCCCTAGTGTTTTATTTTTTACTGTGCGACTCTAGCCACCCCATAAAAGTTCATTGAGGTGCTGCCTCAGCATGCAGTTGTTTTTTTTAAACCCACAATGAGAGGAAGCACCACTGATACTAAGGTACTTACAGAGCTAGAAAGAGATACTACAGGCAGGACATTAATTTGTAAAAACGTTGTAGAGTTCTGATAAGATTGGATGTTTTTTTTTTTTTTTCTGCATGTGTTGTCACTTTCTTATCGCAGTTCCACTCATCTCATTTTCTCCTCTTCTTGAGCTTGCAGATAGCAATTCTTTGTTATGATGTATGCAAGGGCTCTTCTTCGGTAGCACTTATAAGCCTATAAAGGATAAATTATATAATGCCAAAGTGAATTTGAAATATTCTAGGCAGAAAGCTCAAACATCAGTGAGTTAACAAGACAAGGCAGTTGTGGTCTAATGGTTAGAGAGTCAGACTTGTAACCTGATGGTTGCAGGTTCAGGTCTAAGTATCGGCAGGAAATGTGGAAACAGTGTCTTCCACTCTCATTACCCACAACTGAGGTGCCCTTAAGCAAGGCATGACATACCATTGTGGAGTCAGAAGTATGATGGACCATGGTTGAGTCAAGGGAATGGAGAACCATGGTGCAGCTGAGGGTCAGGCAGAGTCATGGGCTCAGAGGGGCAAGGTTGTCGAACTGTTAGAATAAAGCCACGATTCCTAAGACCATGCAGGAGACTGTGATCGTGCCGGTGGAGCAGGAGAGCTGGATTCAGTAAAGGAGGAGGCAGATCCAGGGAACTGGTCATATCTGGAGAATAATCAATGCTTGGTGGAACCAGCGGAGGAGGCAGATGCAGGGAACTGGTCAGATTCATACTTTAATTCATGCTGGGCAGAACCAGTAGAGGAGTCCATGCTAAGTGGAACCATTGGAGAAGGCAGATCCAAGAAACTGGACGGAACCAAAGAGTAATTCAGAACAGAACCAGCTGAGTTGGAAGGACTTTAAGGGTGGGTACCAGGGTGGGATATAACTCACTCCAGGACTGCAAGGCAGGTAGTGCTGACTCTGGTATGGACTGGGTGGCGGGTACTGGCTCCGGCTGTAGGATCATGATGGGTGGGTGCGCTGGCTTGGGGTTCATGGTGGACATAGGGCTGCTGGAAAACCCATGGTGAAGAGGGTTCAATTCAAATGAAGGACCCATTCAACATACTGTAGTCACAAAATGACCCTCAAGGACAATCTATAAACAAATGGCATATACAAATGTGACGTCTGGTTCACTTAATCCAGCGTGGTAAATGGTAAACAAGGAACTGTCCTAGAAATGTGTGATAGTCAGGATAATGAGTGAACAGAACCAAGGACTATATACACAAAGAGTACTGAGCTAAACTGGAAAGGTAACAAACTCACAGAAAGTAAACTCAGGAAGTGGCAACATGAATAAAACTATATTAAAATAATAGAACAAAAAACACAATAAATTTATGCCATTTTTATGCTCATTTTATGCTAATAGAAGGTGTTATCTTGGTATGTGATTCGTGTGAGAGAAACTTATTAGCAACACTGCCTGTGTATCTGAAACAACTTTTTGGCGAGTCATCCTTTGGTCAGCCCGGAACTACAAATGGGTTTGAAAATTGCTGATGTGTGCTCTGCTTTCCTGTGTTACAGTGGATAATAATGTGTGAAGTGCAATGACAGCATTGTCATATCGCAAGCCCCCCGTTCCTAGCCAGGGGCAGCAGCAGCCTATTAAAAGACTTTTAGAGTGGTGTAACGACAATCTGAACTGACAATCAGTTATGGTGCTTAATAATTTATCTACACTTGGGATGAACTTATTCAAAACTTATTCAAAATACAACAAGTATTTATTCTTGCCCCTTAGATACAAATAAACTCATTGCCTATAAATTGTTCATTGACTTAAAGATCAGGGCAAGTTGTCACAATGGCTGTACATCTGTAGAGTTTGAGTAGAAAGTTTAACTGCTTTCTCTAGAAGTGGTTATGATTGTCGGTTTTTAACATCTAGTTTATATTGTTATGAATAAGGATCATTTTTGTGAATGTAAAAAAAAAAAAAAAAACAATACAAATTCTAAAATATTAAATAAAAATAATATGTCAATATATCATAAATATATGTCTTTGGGAAATAAATGTTGTGATGTTATTTCCATCAAGAGGTGCATCAATTTTTGGTCAATATCTTGTCTTGACAATGCAAGAGTCGAGCACTCTGTAAAGTCTACTCCAGCACATCCCAAAGACTGAATTTAGGGTCTGGACTATTGAGGTGCCAATTCATGTGTGAAAATGATTCTTCAAACAGCGACTTTTTTTTTTGTTTTTTTTGGCCGGGCAGTGTATAATAACAATAATATTCTGATAAAAAAAAAAAAAAAAAAACTACCTGCTAATATTTTAACCTATTACAAATTATTCTAATACATTTAGTAGTAATATTGCAATATTTTATTACAATATTATTATTTAATAAACAAAACCTTCCAAACAAAGGTGAATGACAATATGTCTTGCTGTGACAACTTGCCCTGGTCTACCTTGCTTATTTTCAATATTGCTCTTCTACCACAAGAGGGCCCTATTAGATAGTATTTCCTCTGGTATACTGGCATTCTGGCTATATTACCTCACTTCACTCTGAGCTTATGCCTGTCTGGATTTTGACCATTGTTACTGGTATATGATAAGGTTACATCACTGTCATCATTAGTATGAGAGAGAGCTAGTAATGTCATGCTGCCTGTAACTGATAGATGAGATCTGAGAAGGGAAGATGGGGGGAGGACATTTTGAGACAGTGAGGAGGATATTTCGGACATTTGTAGGGAAAGCATAGAGACAAGCAACAAGATATTCAGAGCTTTTCGAATTTAGCTTTTTCAGAATGTCATGTCATTTTTTTGTTTGCTCTGTCAGTGCATAATTGGTTCACAAAATAAATACATGAATACATGTTGTTGTTTTTTTTAATATATATATATATATATATATATATATATATATATATATATGTCTGTTTAATTTTAGTTTGTTGAATCACTAGCAAAGGGGTGACTTAAGACAGATATTTGGATAAAAACAAACCTTTCTTCCACTGTACGTGTCTGGGTGAAGCGTTGTATGACTGCTGCTGGGTGAGAGTCTAATCTATGAGGTATGTTCACACAGGCACACCTGGGACCACAAACCATTTCTGGTGTGCAGTGGGGGCACAGCAGTCTTATCTTTAATGGGTCCCTTGAAGGAACATTCTGTTTAGACTTACAGACCTGGAATAACCTACCTCTCTTCATCCCCCCAAAATTATTTTACTACAAACTAGACCTACACCTCTGACCCCTTTCCATTTCTCTATGTGCCTCTATGAGAAATATAAAAATTTCTGTAATTCTATCAGAATTTAGATGATAGATTTATCTCTTATCAACATAAACTGACCCTCATGTCTTTTCAATTTCATTTAACAAATTGGTCTTATGTAAGCATACTATTTTTTCTTTTATTATCAGTGGGCCACACAAATGAAGAAAAACAGGGATTAATAAATGCAAACAAAAAAAGTTAATATTTATGCTTAACATGTTTCTGCAGAAAACATTCTGAGGGAGTCTGTGTTCAGCAAGGGAATGCACGGATTTCCGTTTTAGAGAAATACCTAATAAAGGACCAGCTGAAATCTCTATATTTAATATAACAGGGCATTATGTATAGTAGATTACATAAATGTGTCATTAGCTTTCTTTCAATTTCCTACTGTTACATTTATATTACTGTTTTAAATGCAGTATCAATATGCCTAATCTCAGCCTTGTTTTTGTACTTTTCTCCCCATACACAAGCACATAGGAACAGATGGGTTGAATTGTGTACCCACCTGCTATTTGGCAAGAACATAAGCGGCACATAGGCTTAACGTTATCAACAGCCTGCAAGGCCATCACAAAATCAAACTCCCAAATGCTTTTTGCTTTATTATACTGTTCCACATTCGCATTAAATCTGACTATTATGCAGTCCATTTCATTTACTCTAGATGAGAACGACCGGAATCAAATGCAGTGGTGATAGTTGGTGCCATATTTGGTTAGTTATATAGTAAATTGTAAAATTCTCATAACAGCTGTCCAAATGTTTCTGTTCATAAAAAGCTTCAGTTTTAATGACTCAAATGAATGATGGAACAGAAAACCACTCCCAGCTTGGCCAAAAGGTGTCAGAACAAGTTGAGAGAAACATGAGAAAATCAGCGCTTAAGCTGAAGTCCCTGAGAAGCACAGCGGGTCTCAGAGTTCTTCCTCGGTTCAGACTATAATTGCCTGATGCACAATAATGCACCTGAAACATGGCCAAAACACATTTACAACACTACAGTCACATACTGTATTTCAGTCAAAGAAATAGCCTTACCCAGACACTATTTTACCAGAAACAATTCCACAAAGGGCATCCTGAGGTAAGAGGTCTGAATGGGAAATATCAAAAGCATACTGCCCATTCTCAGTAGTTAAGAATTTGTGGGTGTGATTGCGTCACTTCATGACAAATGTGTAATTTTACTGGAATCCTGCTGAACAGAAACTAAAAATTAGATCTGTAATGTAGTTTTTCATTGCTTATTTGTACATGGAGTCCGTTACTTCCGTTAATAGTAAGTGCTATTTTTGTGATACTTTTTCTCACCTGGGCTGGGCTTTCTTGTTTGTTTTTTAACCCCTTCAGATAACAAAAAAAGTTATATTTTTGGCTAATGTAAAGGCCCTTTCACACCAAAAGTGAAATGAACAGTGTTGAGGAAAGTTACTTTTAAAAGTAATGCATTACAATATTGCGTTACTCCCTAAAAAAGTAACTAATTGCGTTACTTAGTTACTTTTTATGATTACTATGTAATGCGTTACATTTCATTACTTTTTCTCACCTGGGCCGGGCTTTCTTGTTTGTTTTTTAATTACAACAAAAAAAGTTATATTTTTGGCAAATGTGAAGGCCGTTTCACACCAAAAGTGTAATGAACAAGCCTCAGGCTGAAGGAAATGCATGTTTACAGCTGTACAGTAGAGGGCGCAGCTCAAACAAACCTTTCAGCTGTGCTGCCATTTGGATTAAAGAAGAATAGGGTACAGGAGAAGGAAGTTCAACACTCTAATTTCTAAATCTAATCTAAAGTAATTTCTGCTTATTAGTATGGTTGAATTAGATTATTGAAGGTCAGCAGCAAAGACATTGGTTAATAAAGTGAGATTAAATACATAAAGTATATTTGTGTAATTTAATATTGTTCATTATTACAGGTTTGCATCAGATTCTGAGATTGCATTTCACTGTTTTTATTCATTTTGAGGAATATTGAATCTTTTCATGCAAGTGAGATGAGTAAATGCATGTTCACATTTAGTCTAAACTACAATAACCAACTCAACAGGAGAGCTGTCAGTCAATATTATGAAAAAGTAACTTAGATATTTTGTTGTAAATTGAAAAAAGTGATGCATTACTTTACTAGTTACTTGAAAAAGTAATCTGATTACATAACTCAAAGTTTGTAATGCGTTACCCCCAATGCTGGAAATTAATAAGCCGTAGGCTGATGGAAATGTGAATATTTGTATATTTGTGTAATTTAACATTTATTTATGGCAGGTTTGATTAATATTCTGACTGGAATACTAAATCTGTTTTTGTGCAACTGAGATGAGTAAATGCATTCTAACATTTTGTGTAGAACTACAGTATAAATCATGTTTACACTTACTCCCGATTTCTCTAAACATGGGGACAGGAGAGCTGTCAGTCAATAAATAGGAAAACAAAGTAACTTGCGTTACTTATTTGAAAAAGTAACTCAGATATTTTGTTGTAAATTTAAAAGTAATGCATTACTTCACTATTTGAAAACGTAACTTGTACTTAACTTGAACTTAAAACGTAACTGTAACTTGTACGTTACTTGTAATACTTTACCCCCAACACTGAAAAACAGTATGGAGAAGTGTGTCCAAATTCATAAAAAAAACATGTAGATGACCAGTGTAATTCTGAAGTGCGCATCCAATGGACACTTTACTATCCCATGAGACTCCGGGAGAGGAGTTGTGAATGGCAGTGAAGCGACGCTGGTAGGTCACATGACAAACATGTGACCTACCCGGATTAAATTCATAATACACACATTCATACTATACAGAACATTTTAATGGTAGCAAAGTAATTATTTATTCAAAATAATTACGTAGAATATGCAACTTTGGAAGCAACCTCAATCATTCCTTTTGTTGCACTGACAAATACAGTAGTCATCTTGGACTTATACTGAAACCTATTGGTGTGGGTTTAGTAATATGATTCTTTGTTAATGCTCTGAGCTGTCTCTGTAGTGTCTGATCTAAAGAGCTAGAACAGAAAAAAGGTGTGATGATATCCATCAGCATGACATGCGACTTCCTTCACTTGGTCAAGGGAGCTGACATATACTGACCCAGTGAAACCCCATTATTTTCTAATAGTGTTAGAAGAAGTTACCACAGAGATGGTGATGAGAGCTAGAGCTAAACAAAGAGAATAGTGGGGTGGTTTAAAGACCCAGTAGGATGTGTTGCCAGGGGAACAGACTGCCTTGAGTTGCACAGAGTAAGATAAGGCAATGCAACATCGGGGCAAGACAAAGTCCTTGGCCTCCGTTGATGTTTGGCTGATTGTGTTGAGGAAGCCAGCTGAATTCTAATTGTAGAGCAACATGCAACAGGAATAAACAACAAACTGGGCAATATGGTTTATTTTTTGCTTGTTCTTTTGCCTCAACACTTTAGGACTCCAATATAATTTGTAATACAGTAATTTAAATATAAATTTAAATATACATGCATTTTATATATAAATTGTACACAACATTACCCAGACAGCAACATAGTTTGGCCGAAATCCAGCCCACATCTGGTACATGTGGATTACACACGGACCAGATGTGGGCTGGATTTGGGCCGACACTATGTTGCTGTCAGGGTAAATGCCAAATTTTAAAATTTTATATTATATTTATTATAATTATTTACATGTATTTACAAATAAAGCCTTGTAAATAAAATGTAAATTTTTTATGCAAAGAATGATAGGAAGCACATCCAATCAGGTGTAATTGAAAATGCTGTCATAGGCCTTTTTGTGCTCAGCTGCTTGTTTCCAGAATGCTTAGCCTAGTTATAGATCCGTGCAGGTGCTTAATTTTTCACTGCTCTTTTGGGAGAACAAACAAACACAGAAGCGTGTGCTCCCACATTACTCATGCTAATTGCTTTACATAAATCACTGTGGGGAAACTGACAGTAATCAACAAAAGACAAAATATGTGCTTTGGCGACCCAGCTTTCCTTTCCCCATTTCCTACAGTTTGATGCCACATATCTGTGCCATCTACTCAGCTAAAGTCTTAAAGGAGCATTTTTCTTCTATTAAGTCATGAATTTCCATGATTTCTTGGACTAGGAAATAAGAAGTAAAGGGCAAAGGCTGCCAAGACCATTTCCATAAACGTAATTACTGAGAGGGAGAGCGGGAGGCCAAACCTCTGCCCTTTAACCACCTTCAAACTGAACCACACACATACTTATATAAACAGAGAGAGAGAGAGAGAGAGAGAGAGAGAGAGAGAGAGAGAGAGGATTTTAAATTTAATGTTCACCTTTATTATTACAATTAATTTATGTAAACATGCATAAAAATAACAATTTACTTTTTACAGCTACTTTAAAGCTAATTCGTTATCATTCAATGTACATAATACTTCATGTATCCCCCATAATTCTATAAACTCTGGCAAAGATTCCACCAACTTGTAGCATGCATACTCCACTCTCAATCAAGAAGCTACAAGCCCCAAAAACATAGGAGAGAGAGAGAGACAGAGATGCTGCACCAGAAATGAAAATCACACCATTTCAGTGACCCCATTATCGGTGGAATTTTCACATGCAATTCATATCTCTTTGTTCAGGTCTATGCCATATAAATACAGATAATGACTCTGATGGAATTTCTTTGCATGCCTGAAATTAAGGGCAAAAAATAAAAAAATAAAAAAATAAAAAAAATAATTTCTGTAAGTAAAATCACCCAAATTGGACTAACCGTCCAAGCTATTGGAAAACCATAATATTAGCAAATCTTATTCTATCATTATATAAATTAATGCATTAACTGCTAAAGCAATGGTTCTCAACTGGTGGGTTGCAATGGGACTGTAGGGAAAAACAATGCATTCATTAAAAAAATAAAAAATAAAATTAAAATAAAATAAAATAAAATAACCATTTAAAATAGATGAGGAAAAGCTTCACATATCTTTTGTTCTCGACGTCAACAGCTGTGTCCAATCATACATTATTTGTTTTAATATAACCAATGGTTTATTTATTTCAGCACAGTTTGATTATCATTCTTGTGCATAAACATGAATCGTGTTCGAATATGTATGCAAAGCTGCCAGCATGACGCTCTGTGGGATCGACATCATTTGCAAAAGTCAGCAGTGGGTTGAGGTTCATTTGAGATCATGAACTCCGCATAGACTCTATAGCGTAAACATATTTCTGGCATAGAGAAATGTATAATTGAATCAGAGCTGCATGGTTAAAGTCCAGTGTCAATGGCATGTAAAATATTTCATAATGGCTTGCTCTTTTTGAGTTCAGATGAGAGAGCAATGCAGTGTTTATTCTGAAATTACTCAGGTACTTGAAAGGGAATTCAATTCATATTTAATTTTATGAATCTGTAGCATAACAAAATGCACATGAATCTCAAATCAGTGACATCTGGCATACTTCACCCCCTTTTGATGTTCAGCTGATGAAAAGAATTAGCGGACATCACAGGAAGCGTCTCAAATCGAGATGCCAGCATGCAGACAGAGGTTATGTCAGACTTTTCATATAATGCAGTATATAGATAAATGGGTTGTTGAGGAAATCGAAGACTTCTTTTGAATGTTTGTGAAGACAGAACTTTACTTTAAAAAAAAACCATAAGAGAATATTTGTATTGTACTTTAGAACTCCAATGTCTTGCAAAATTTCAACACCATCCACATTTCTAATCCCATGCTTTAGTACAAGGAAGTAAGTCTTGGTTTACCATTCATGAATATTTCATGTTCTCTCATTCAAATGTAATTTAACACAAACAAAAGGAGAGTGTGTGCATATTTGGGTTGGATTATTAAAACAGGCTGGAAAATTTTTATAGTTTTCCAAATTATGATATTTATTTCTCATCACACGTCTTGTCTCACTCGTACCCCAGAGGTGCGCTCATCAAAATACAGAGAAAGCAAAACAAATTTTACGCTCAGAGCGCTTCACCGCCCCACACACAAGACTGCACAAACATATTGGCAGACGACTGCAGGTGATTCATTTGTTGTTATATTTCTAATGTGTGCGTTTTTTAACCAATGTGTGAATGATGCTTTGAGTTATTAGGACAGTCATTTACACTTAATTTGATGGTCCACTTTGCAACTACATATCAACTAACTGTCATTAGAGTATTAGTAGACAGTAGTAGACTGTTAGGGTTAAGCGTTAGGGTTCAGGTTTGTAGAATAAGTTGGCATGTAGTTGCAAAGATACTTATAGTTAGTAGAATGTCTGTTGGGGGAGCATCAAAATAAAGTGTTAGCAGATATTAAGCAGACAGTCTACTAATACTCTAATGAGAGTTAGTTGACATGTAGTTGCAAAGTTACTTATAGTTAGTAGAATGTCTAAAGTGGACCCTCGAAATAAAGTGTTACTGGACAACTTTTCAAACTCTTCATAATGAACCTCACATTTATCTATCACAAAGTCTGCAAGTAACCAAGAGGGAGGTCTAGGGGTGGGCCGTAAGTATGAATGATGACAAGAAATGGCACACTAGTGTGCAAAAGAAGGGTAGCTGTCCACCCCACTTACACACTTGACGTGATTTGTGAGTCAGCTGTGAAGAACCTGCGCAGCTCCCATGGAAAAACCCGAACAGGTGTTGTAAAAGACCGATGCAGCTGGGATTTGCTTGTGAAGCAAACAGCTCAGCTGGGGATTGGATTTCTGAACAAAAATCTGTCCGACTTGAACATTGCCAAGCATTAATCTATACGAATAATAATTGGTCCACATGCTCTACTTTTTTGTGCTGCCCTCCAACTGTTATAGGTATATTTGCACTGTAAAATCTTTGAACATGAACTTGGTGAAGCCATGTCTCATGGGGTCTTTCAACTGTCTCAATTTTTCACTTTCTAGTTAGTAGTGATGGAAAGCAAATTTTTGATGTCACTGTTACAAGAATAATCTGCATGTATAACAAGTGATGACAAGGACAACAGATGGTACGCACAATGCTTAAATATCTTGTCAGATGTTTACAGGCTTGATTGAAGCAGTTTTGATGTGATGTAGGGATGCCAGTGAAAATATCTGAAAATAGATTTAGAAATAAGCAAATAGTGGCATTAAATGTTTATTAAGCTGGGTAAGAGCACAAGTACTACATTAAAGGTACAAATATGACTTCCTTTGGATGTGGTTACTACTGCATGCATGCAAGTTGTATATTAGCCAAATGAGCGTTTTAAGAAATGCATCTCTTATTTGTATCTCATGTCTGTGGGATTGTCTACAAGTAAAGGATAATGTACAATTGGCTGGTCAATTAATAAATACACATGTGGACATGAGATATTGATTTGAGTTTAAATTATTTCATAATTCTGTCAGTAGCCTATATTAGCTAAGAAAAAATAATTCTATTACAATATACAAAACAGTTGGCCAACAAGACAAAAAAATGCAATAAAATTACAGTAACAAGTCTTCTGAGGTAATTGAGGTAACTACAACTGATAAATGAGATGCAAGATGGCACCAGTTGCTTTTGAAACAAGAGAGAGTATGTGTTAAAGGACGTGAAAGCAGCACCACTTCAAAATCATTTTACTTACCAGTTTAATTGAAATGTTACCAGCTAATTGGGTATAAAAAGTCTACACACACTTTGTCATGGTAGTTAGTAGATTAATGTCGTGGACCTGAACTTGAAAAATTGTGCGTTCTGACGTCTTTCCATGGTTGAAACAACATTCCTTCTGATGTTCATTCATGTTTATTTAATGCTATAAATTAACTAGTCGGAAGAGGTGATCAGATCACAAGCTGCTTGAACTGAGGCACTACAGCGATCTGTCGTGACATATTAAAGAGCCACAAAACAGTTTTTATTGTTTAAATTTCTTTAAAAATTACAAAATTTGAAATTTGAGACTTTGTTTTATATCAAAAGTAACCTGCTCTGTCTTGTCTGTTGACGCATTGTCAGATTCCTCTTTGCTCCACGATGTATTTTTTCACTGCGTGAGAACATGATGTGTGGCATGAGTGCAGCATGGCTTGTCGGACATAGCAACAGTAACTAAAGGGGGCGGTCTTTGCAAACGGTTAATTCCAATATGACTTGAGTAAGTCTTAGAGTATCTGATTTTAACAGTACTTAAGTATTTTTACTCATAGTGAATGTAGGCTCAAAAATGCTTTAGTTCTCAACACATAAGAGACATACCGGTGAAAATAAGAAACAATTTATTCGTAAGATGAGAAATCATGTTTATTTTCTAAAATCAAAAAAAAACTGAACACCTCAATATTGCAATAAATCAAGTTTGACACAACAGTCTCTTAAACGTCTACAAACTTTAAAGTCTCAGGTTAAACTCAACTGCTCAAAAAGGCCATAAGTAAACCAATATCCTTCAAAAAGTTCTTGTCAATATAGCGGATAAATAAAATAATGTTAAGTCAAATTAAATAGTCAAAGTCTGCTTGCACTGGGTGTGTGCTGGGTGTGCAGTCATGACCTGCGATTCAAACACCTGCGATTCCTCAACTACCAGCTAATGCGTTCGCATTCACGTAAAGTAGCCTTGCTGACAAGTTTGGGTGAGTAAAGGCAAAATGCACAAGATATAGTACCTTCAATGCCCTTAGATGGCGATATCGATTTATATCAGAAACAAACTGCTGCAGAAAAAGTTAGGTGCCATGCAAAATGTAATGTGTAATTGCATTACTCATCAAAAATGTATTGGAGTAAAAAGTACATTTACTTGTTCAAAAATGTAGAGAGTAAAAATTGCTAATATATTTGATACTACAAAGTAGTCAAAAAGATACAGTAAATAATTACATTTACTCAAATACTTTACACCACTGTCACTGTATTTCCTATTGCCAATTCTTCAAGCACATCCACAGTCTTTGAATATATTCTGAATTAGGAAATCATGCCAGTTTCAGTTACCCAGATGAGATCTGATCTGATATACAGCGTCATATCAGAAAATATCAGAGAGCTAAATGTCGCAATTGATCAATCAGAATAAAGTATTCCAGAGAGCCATGTAATAAGGAAAAAATAAACAACTCTGAGCATAAACGTTCACAAGTAAATGCTCATTTTAAGGTAGCCTTTAATAGGCATATTAGTTAATGAAAATGTCCAGGGAAACTAGGCTGATACTGTAGGTAAACACTACGTATACACCCGCATATTTGCATAGACGATTGGGGCTCCCTAAAGTAATTGAGTTAGGTTTTTCCACAGGCAAGCCTGATTTGAATAACCAACACCAAACTCACTGCATACTGAATGGGTAATGCAGTGTTCTCATTTGTAAGAAAACACAAAGTTGATTTTTTTGCTTTTCTTTAGGGAATGTGGGGGAGAGCTGAATGAGTGTGCTGAATAGAATGATTATTTTCTTAATTAACTTTTTGTTATGACAGGAGCTGGATTGGGAGCTCCATATCTAAATCATCTCATTTACATCCGCCTCTTCACTCATTAACATACAAAAAAGATTCCCGTTTCGATGAGAAAGTTTGGATTCCACCCTCACCGCAGTGCCATCATCGTCTGATTGACCTGATAGGCGGGAATCCCCTGAGTCTCTGCAAGCACAAAGGCAAGCAGCCGACGCAGCTGGCTTCTCACAAGTTTGGTTTCAATAAAAAACATCTCGGTTTCAAAGATAAACAAAATGAGTTGTTTCATTGCATAGTGTTAGTTTAACACGATTGTATTCTGATTTTATTTTATTTATTACTCTCGTTATTTCAGCAGCCTAAGGATTTCTTTTACTTTATCCCTCAGACATACTCAGCCATTCAAATTTCATTCAAAAATAAAAGAGAATATTATAAATAATGGGCAACTGGGCAAAAGCGTATAGATGTACTGTGAATAGTACTGTTTTTACAGTGGTTTTTTTTTATTACTTCACTGACATTATACTCAAATTATTATATGATTATACTTAGGCAACATACTTTTTTTTCTTTTCTTCCACAGCCATGGATGAATACATACTGTACATTTCCGGCCATACAATTGAGTCAATACACAGGCAAATACATTTTAAAGCATATTAATCAATTTCATAACACACACAGGTTTTATGCACTATATAAAGTATCAGATGCAAATATATGTGAAATAATACAAATAAACAATAAAGATTTTACTAAGTTCAAATTTATGCTAACTGGAATGTGAACAATGGCAAAATGTGATTATAAACTCATCAAAATTATCCATAATTGGTCTTTTCAACCAGAAAGTGTAATTTAAAAAACAACAACAACCCAGCTAACAAAAAAATGTTTTAAAAACGTTTTATCTTGGTTATATGAACGTTAGGAGAACATTCCAATTATCAGAATATTACTTTTGAATGTTCTCTAAATGTTCTGAAAGTAGTAACATTTGAAAAATGTTAGACAAACATCCAACTAAAACATTTCTGGAAAAAAGATTCCATGAATGATGTATAGATAATGTTTTTGTGCTAATGTTTTGAAAACATTATTAAAGACCAGAACGTTCTATTAACGTTTGTTCAAAACTTTGAGAGAACCTTGCCAGAACGTTAGCCAAAGTTCTGAGAATGTTGCCATGTTAGCTGGGAAAAAACAATTCTTCCATGTCTTCCATGGATTCAGCTATAAAAATGCACAACACAAATCTATCATATTTGTGTACATTTTCCTCATTAAGTGGAAGCACATGTTTTTGTGTGTGTTGAATTCTTACCACAGCGTGGAGCTCTCTCTCTATCTAGCTGATTGTTCTCTTTTGCCAATAAGTAGGAAAGAGGCTCAGATGGATGTTCCTCATTTAAAAACACAGCTGGATTGCAGTCGCCCCCTGGACCACTGCTCTGAGACCAGAGTCTTTCACTCACAGCTGCTGAAAGACCTCTAAAATATTACAAGGCTAACCTTGAAATTCAGGTGCATGGGATTTTGTCCTTGCCAGCATGGGAATAAAAATATTGAACTAACCCCTAGAGTTGCAACTTTCAGCCCATTTACAGAACATTCACAGCATTTCTTCCCGAAACAAAGGACTTAGGCGTTAACCACCGTGTTCTTCATGGTTGCAGCTCCTTGGTTATTAAGCATATTTGCATATTTTAGTGCTCCTGCGTCAGCTCTGTGTTCTAACAGATACAATGATGTAAACAAAACCCGTTGGCTTCAGGATATCCTCCTCAACCATCCACAGAGGCTTTTGTTCATGTAATCCTCTTTGCTCTCAGCAGTTACAAAACCAGGGACCTCAATCAGGTCTCATTGCGACTAGCATGTGTAGGTCTAGAACAAAGGAGGCTCCTTAAAATGGGACCATCCTTCCCTGCTCTTTATATCCTCATCTCAAGTTTACATAATAATTAGAAATGATTATCCCATTTGTTTCCCCTGAAATCATTTAAATTAATGTTAATTATTTATACTAATCAAGCACCCTATCATCCATTACAAGGAGATCTCAGTTCCAAATGCGCTCTCAACATGTTTTGCTTAGTTTTGTTTTCATAATTTTTGCACACCATTTTTTTTTCAAGCTTATTAAACTCTCTAGTGTAAATGTAATTGTTCTTCAGGGTTTCAATTTTGCTAGTGCTTATTTTTCATTATTTAAAAATAGGAGTCCCTCTTCAACCTAGGTAATAAAACATGTTCCATATTCCATTATTATTGATACATGGTCTAAGTCATTTTTAATTTTAGGGTGGTCTGATGCACATAACATATTGTTCTGACAAATCCAATTTCGTGAGAAGTTTTTTTTTTTAATACAACTCTGTACATTCTGAACTCCCTAATGATCACCTTACTCAGCTGCATGAAGACCGACGTAGTTTCCAGTAACTTTCCATGACTGGATATACCTGCACTACCAGAACACATCTGCCTTGAACAAATAATGCATGGTTTACACTATTACTCATTTGTTTCCTAATACATGGCAGACAGTCTCACGCAAAATGATGAACAACAACTATAGGTAGCTATGAAACTATATACACAATAGTACATCTGACACCATCACAGGGGAGAGGCTATGATCACTGCAGTTATGCTTGTGACTGTTTGACTTGCCGGCGGTGATCTTCTCTGGTATTTCAGCTAATAGTTAAATACAATGCAAAGGACCTGCATATACTAACCAAATAAATTCAATTCTTGTGTTGAACACAAACAAGAAAGCCTTTTTAAACAGTTTCTTTCACTGTTGAATAAGTGAATAGTGAAATCCCTAAAAACCAATAGTTAAAGGGTTAGTTCACCCCAAAATGAAAATTCTGTAATTTTTACTCACCCTCATGTCGTTCTAAACCTGTAAGATTTTCATTTATCTTCAGAACACAAATTAAGATATTTTTGATTAAATCTGAGAGATGGCGGTCCGTCTATTGACTGCTATTGCAAAGACCGCTTTGGCACTTCAAAAAGTACATAAAGAGATTGTAAAACATATCCTTTTGAATCAAGAGGTTTAGTCCAAATTTTCTGAAGAGACTCGATCGCTTTATATGATGTATAGATGAACTCAAACCTGCTGCGTAAGAGAATGAGAATAAACCTCATTGGTTAGGCAGCACGTTTTAGCTTCTGTTTGTTCTTGTGTGCGTCATTCAGGTTAGTTTGAGCTTCTGTTTATGTTCGCTGATCAATGTTTAAATGTGAGTAAAAGCCAAAATTAAATATATTCATTTAGACTAAATCACTTGATTCATATGGATTAGTTTTACAATCCCTTTATGAACTTTTTGAAGCGTTGCAAAGGCAGTCAATGGACGAACAGACATTTCTCAGATTTCATCAAAAAGATCTTCATTTGTGTTCCGAAGATGAACGAAAGTCTTACGAGTTTGGACCGACGTGAGCGTGAGTTATTATAATTTTCATTTTTGGGGGGGGAACTAACCCTTTAATAGTAAATTTCATGTTACCAGTAACAACTGTTATTTTGGTGCTTAGATAACTAAAAATTGCTTAATATTTCTGATGGAAAAGGAAATATAATACAGCAACATAATCTACTCTTTAATTTTGGTCATATGATGAATGCATCTGCACAGTTACAAATCATTTTTCAAAATATCAGATATAACTAGACATATAAGCAATTAAATTAAATAAAGTAAATACTGTAAAACTTGAAAAGGAAGCTTTAAGCATCTTAGTCACTATAAGCAAACATTCCATAATGTAGATGCATCACAGATTGCCAAATAAGCAAAGAACATGAACATCTTGATCCACAACTTGAGAATGGATATTGTGATAACTTAAACCTTTTGGGCCCTGGAGAGGTTTTCACATGCATTAATATGTTTATATTTAATGTAATATGCTATTATGTTGACATACATTATTATGTTTATAAGCAACTGAAAAAAGCAGTTGCTTATAAACGTATTCATGGCTAAAGTTTCATTACACTATTCAGCACAAACTGGGCTACAACAGAAGTAGAGGGTGACTTACAAATTTTACATGGAACACACAATTTTTTCAGTTGTAATGCCACAATGTTGGGTAAAAAGGAGTTTTTTTTATCCACTTTGAAGACTTGCAGCTCTGATGTAAAACACAGGGATCAAATTATAGCAATTTATTTGCATTTTCACAGGGTTGTCTAAAGGGGGGAATTATAACCCTCAACCTTTAATCAGAGTAGAAGTTCACCAACAATCAGTCAGCCAATTACTTTCTGACCAAGTGTAAACAGCTCTTGCAGTAAGACAAACTGGTTGTACAATATTATTACAACAGTACTGTAGATGATGATTATAATGAAAATAATGAAACAGATGAAAAATGATAGATAAAAATGGGGAGATTCGTAAATGAATTCATGTAAGATAAACAGCTAACAATTCAGCAAACAAGAAAAATAGGGTGTGTGTTGTCTGTTTGCAGTTAAATCCCATGCATTTGAATGTCTTTTATAATTGCATGACATTTTATTTTTATTAAAATTATTTAAAATGTCTTATACAGTACAGGTTGCATCTGTCAATTTTAAGGGCAGACATCAACATATAATCTAGTCTGCATAGAGGGCATATTATCTCAAGGTCTCCAGCTAAAATCGCTATCTTACTTGTTGCCTCCTCCCTATAGTTACCACTTTTTAAGTGCTTCCTTTTGGCCAATAGTTTAGGTCAATTAGGGCAAAAAACACCAGCTGTGTAGCTAAACTGGTCCATAGAGCATGTTCTCTTTTCTTAGTTTTATGCATGTACATTGATTTTTTTGTTTTGTTTGTTTTTACAGCATCCCCAACTCCAATCCTAACCATAACTTTACCCATGACAGCTTTCATAAACAAAGAAATGTCACAAACATTAATTTCTCTGGTGTGACAAATACAAGTTCCCAATGTTAGAAAGGTTTGGGGCTGAGAAAGAATGAAGGGAGGACAAAAGAGAATATCAATGTTAGTAGGCAACAATTTTAGTGACAAGAATTGCAAATAATGATTCCAAGATTTCATTTAGAGAGATCTTATGCTGTCCGATGGGAGTGACCACTCATTATTTTAATAAATTGGACTTTTGCCCAAATAGATTTGATGGATCAGTAGCTCTCAACATTCCAGACACTAGGCAGTTTCTTTTGCTCACAATGAGTTCCTTCAAATAGATGCCTCAGGCAAGTATGCAAATTCACCTGTCAAAGTCACATGTTAAATCATCAACATCCTTCAGCATTAAAAGTATTAAAAAACAATGAAATCGATATATGATAAAACTAATTGACTTTATTGGGTAGGTTTTATCTCTATGTTAAATAACATGGGTAGTTCAATCAATCTTGTTCTTATTCTTTACACTGAACAGATTAATTATATGATGATTATTAACAATACAATGATAAAACTCGAATCAGTATAGATAGTCACATTACAAACAAAGATCATTTGAAGTTTCATCATTGGTGTAGGAATGTAAAGAATTCCAAAAGGAAATAACCCCACTGTTTGGAAAGGTTTTTGTGGAAGCACTAGCAGCAGTGGCAACACTGGTTATTCAGGTGCTATAGACAAGATGCCTTAGGATTATGACATTGTATAACCCACAGCACATGACTGACTTAAAAATTTCCGTTGAGTAGTTTATCTAATCAGTCTGTGAATCCTTCATGATTCTTATTCAATCATCATTCAGAGTTGAAGTTTTTCAGGAAGTGGAGTTTTAAAGCGGTTTTCCCCCTACACATTACTTCGTTGATATCTGTGTACATAAGAGATGTCAACAGTTTTACAAAAAGTATTTACATAAAATAATTCTGAACAGCAATTTCCTAATGTCTTAATTGTAGTTAGATAGTAATTTCACAATGGCCTTGTGAATTTTGTATTTTGTCACCCTGATTATGGTGAAATATAACTGAAGGTTCCCATCCCACTGCAAGGAGGGATTCATGAATAGATTAAGTGATTTAAAACTTGATAGCATGTATACTCACACATCTGCCATGCTTCTTACGTGGTTCATGTCTGGGTGTCTAGAGGCAGGAATATCATTATCCTCATCCTCTGGAACCTAAGAATGAACACCAACAATTTGTCCACCTATTTCTAAATTCTCCTTTGACAGAGAAAACCTCAAATTAATCAGTTCTGTTCTACAAAAACACTTTTCTTACCTCCCAGTAAACTTCATCATCAAAACAGTTGCCGTCTGCTGGGTCTCCCCAGATTGGCAGCTTTAGTATCCCTCCTGGAAAATTAGACAGCATAAAAATGTCAGCTCTAATGCACATTAATATCTAAAAACACATAGTTTACTGTTTAACTTTATTTGCACTCACCAACCAAAGCTCCACCTGCAAGGCCAAATGCTATTGCTACACAGAGACCTGCTGCCTGGTAACCACCCTGAGTGCTGGCTGTCCTGTTAGCAATGGCATCCTTGAAGTCGAAAGTGTTAATCAACCTGAACAGAAAACAAAGTATTAAGGAGTCACGCGATATTTTGCTTTCATTTTCTTTTCTGCAGCGGTGCAAACAGAAGCCAACTGTAAATCTGAGTATGTGTATAAAAAATTATAATAAAACCTTTAGGAATCTCTAGGATCATCATAATCTGACTGATACAAACTTACCCTTCTTTTCCATAAACTGACTCACTGGCAGAAGCTGCAGTAATAGCCCCAACAATACCACCTATAACTCCAGGCATTGCATGCAGGTTATGTATACCACAAGTGTCTTGTATTTTCAGAGTTTTTTCCATAAAAGGCTGATAAGGAAATATATATAAAAGATTATGGTTGCGTAAGTGCTTATACTGTCTCTAATTTAGACTTCAAATCAATTTTAAAATGTTTGACTGCATTATACAGTAAATAGAAACATTCAAAAACATCCACATTTTGAATAAATACATAATCAATGTTTCTTTTACTTCAATATGAGCAATTTCAGTACTATACAACAAAGCAAAACTCACAGTCAGAAACAGATATCCAAGTGTGGTAACAATGCCTGAACAGAATCCCACTATCAGAGAGCCGTAAGGTGTAATCATGAACTCTGAAGCCGTTCCCATCGCAACACCACCAGCCAAGGTAGCATTCTGAATATGTACCTGAACAAAGTGAAGAAAATGTAAGGGTTATTTTATGAACAAAAATTAAAGATAAACTCAGATCTCATAGACAGTCACCAGAAATTCAGTTACCATGTCAAGCTTTCCATGTTTCTGTGAGAGACTTGAAATGGCGAAGGTAGTGAGAACTGATGAGGCCAGTGCGAGGTAGGTATTTATAACAGCTCTGTGCTGCCCATCTCCATGATCTGCAATAGCAGAATTAAAACTCGGCCAGAACATCCAAAGAAAGAGAGTGCCTG